>NW_005178020.1:0-600000 GCF_000258705.1 Coccomyxa subellipsoidea C-169
CTAAACCCTAAACCCTAAACCCTAAACCCTAAACCCTAAACCCTAAACCCTAAACCCTAAACCCTAAACCCTAAACCCTAAACCCTAAACCCTAAACCCTAAACCCTAAACCCTAAACCCTAAACCCTAAACCCTAAACCCTAAACCCTAAACCCTAAACCCTAAACCCTAAACCCTAAACCCTAAACCCTAAACCCTAAACCCTAAACCCTAAACCCTAAACCCTAAACCCTAAACCCTAAACCCTAAACCCTAAACCCTAAACCCTAAACCCTAAACCCTAAACCCTAAACCCTAAACCCTAAACCCTAAACCCTAAACCCTAACCCTAACCCTAAACCCTAAACCCTAAACCCTAAACCCTAAACCCTAAACCCTAAACCCTAAACCCTAAACATTCACAGTCCCATGCAGGAGGCCATGTTATGGGTTGCCAGAGGTGGCTCACAATTTATGGAGGTGGGTGTGAATTTAAATAAGGTTTGCAGTGGCTTGCAAGGCACATGGGGTTGCCTTGGAGGTGTGCAGGGGATCCAAGACCCTTGGCATGGCTGGGAGGACTCATATGGGGCCCATACATGATCCTGCATGGGTGCCAAGTGAAGCGGCACCCTGTGCAGGTGTGCAGCATGGTGTATACATATGCCAGGTGCATGGCTGCATCCTGTGCCCACTTGGAGCATGTGCTGTGCATGTGCAGTGGGTCCAAGGGCCCTCAAATCTCACAACGGGGTCTCATACATCCCAAACAACAAGTATGAGCCAAGGCAGTGGTCATCTGCAGCCCAAGGCCAAGTCTTGCCAAGTGTTGCCAAGTGTTGCCAAGTTACATGCCAACATGGGAAAGTAGGTCTTGGGCATAAGTGCCATTAGATGGAATCCCCTTGAAGCCATGCATTCACCCCTTGAAAAGGGTCATATATGAAACTTAGCCAAGGGGGTATGCCACCCTACAGCATGCAAGGCTTCACATGGGAGGCAAAGCTAGATACTGAACCCCAACCTCCCTAAACATTTTGATTGTCGCAACGCGCCTTTTATTGTCGCGGCGCGCCTTTGATTGTCGCGGCCCCCCTTTCATTGCCGCGACGCGATTTCATTGTCACGGCGCGCCTTTGATTGTCGCAACGCGACTTTCATTGTCGCGACGCGACTTTCATTGTCGCGGCGCGCCTTTGAATGTCGCGGCGCGCCTTTGATTGTCGCAACACAACTTTCATTGTCGCACACAACTTTGATTGTCGCAACGCGCCTTTAATTGTCGCGGCGCGCCTTTCATTGTCGCACGCGCCCTTGATTGTCGCAACGCGCCTTTCATTGTCGCGGCGCGCCTTTGATTGTCGCAACGCGCCTTTCATTGTCGCGGCGCGCCTTTGATTGTCACGGCCCCCCTTTCATTGCCGCAACGCAACTTTCATTGTCGCCGCGCGCCTTTCATTGTCGCACACACTTTGATTGTCGCAACACGCCTTTTATTGTCGCGGCGCGCCTTTGATTGTCGCGGCCCGCCTTTCATTGCCGCAACGCGACTTTCATTGTCGCGGCGCGCCTTTCATTGTCGCACACAACTTTGATTGTCGCAATGCGCCTTTAATTGTCTTGACGCGCCCTTGATTGTCGCCGCACGCCTTTCATTGTCGCGGCGCGCCTTTGATTGTCGCGGTGCGCCTTTCGGTGTCGCAACGCGACTTTCATTGTCGCGGCGCGCCTTTCATTGTCGCACACAACTTTGATTGTCGCGGTGCGCCTTTCTTTGTCGCGGCGCGCCCTTCATTGTCGCCACAACTTTGATTGTCGCGGCGCGCCTTTCATTGTCGCACACAACTTTGATTGCCGCAAAGCGCCTTTGATTGTCGTGACGCGCCTTTGATTGTCGCCGCGCGCCTTTGATTGTCGCGGTGCGCCTTTCTTTGTCGCGGCGCGCCTTTCGTTGTCGCGGCGCGCCTTTCATTTTCGCACGCGCCTTTCATTGTCGCACGCGTCTTTGCTTGTCGCGGCGCGCCTTTCATTGTCGTGGCGCGCCTTTGATTGTCGCGGCGCGCCTTTGATTGTCGCGGCGCGCCTTCGATTGTCGCGCACAACTTTGATTGTCGCAACGCGCCTTTGATTGTCGTGACGTGCCTTTGATTGTCGCCGCGCGCCTTTGATTGTTGCGGTGCGCCTTTTATTGTCGCAACGCGACTTTCATTGTCGCACATAACTTCGATTGTCGCAACGCGCCTTTGATGCTCGCGGCGCGCCTTTCATTGTCACGGGGCGCCTTTCTTTCTCGCGGCGCGCCTTTCATGAAAATGTCTACCAGGGTCACCCTGCCTAGTCCGTTTCAACAATCTTGCGCGCCATTGACAACCGTCCTACAGGGACAATCGTGGCCAGGCCCATCAGGGCTTCTCGCAGATCACTCCCATGGACGTCTGTCCCTTTTGTAAGCATACAAATGGGCCAATCTTGGCTCTTCCCTGTCCAATCCCCGTTCACATGTCCGTGTCCCATTGAGGCCCGTGCTTACCTGTTCAATTGGGGTTCGCTGCTCCAGTGCTGTTCGCTGCTTGTCCACCTTGTCGATTTCTTCCTATAGCTTGGGATCCGAGCTGCGGTGGATATATATCGCTGGGCGCACTTCCTCGCTCTTAAGCCTGCGCCAGCGCTGACTGCTCACAAGTCTGCACGTGCACACTGCCCTTCTCCACGAGGAAAGCTGCTGACACTGGCCCCTCCAGCGGCACCCAGTCCTTCAAGGGCACCTTCACCCTCCGCCTGAATGAGGGTGCTCGACTGCATGTCGTCTGGGCCTGGCCTGAGCGCTTCGCGCACCCCAAGGAGCATCACCTCTCATCCAACTTGCCCTCCGCTGTCTTCGATCCCTTCTTCTCGACCCACGCTGCATATATCTGTCCGACTTGCGGCTCTAGGATAGGCCGCGGCTTCAACGTGAATTCCATCCGCTGTTCACCAGCCGGTGCCTGCATCGTCGACCCCAACCGCTCCGATTCCGGTGCGGTGCTCGACGCCGGCCCCGACTCCATACTTATCCAAAAGTTTTACAAAGCTTGAGCAGTTGAACAGTCACAATGCACAAACAGGCTATCAATCAGAGCCCTTTCCTTCGTTGAGTCCTCATCACCTCGTTGCATTGGTTCTCCACGTCATCAAAGTATTATGGCCTCCTATTGGCCAGGCCCTGGAAATCAAGCAAATGGAGTTATGTAAGACCCGAGCAACAATGCATGGCACCCTCCTTAATGTATTCTGGTGATCGTAGTGTCAATATATCGTCACTACATCTCATCATACCGAAAGGCCGCAAAAGGCAAAAAGAAAACAGAGAAAAGAAGAAAAAAGAGTGAAGGCACTGCCGAGAGTCGAACTCGGGTTGTTGGATTCAAAGTCCAAAGTGATAACCACTACACCACAGCGCCTCGCTGCGGGCGGTGCCAGCTGCCTGATCTCGTAAGGCAATTTCCTACCGGATATAAACGATCGCACAAGGCTTGGCTGTGAGCCTTCCTGCAGGTCCGCCATGTCTCACTTCTGTCGCCAACGAGTAATATATATGCCCAAGGGGACGAACTTCATCACTTCATCAATGCGTGCACTGCCCAGAGTTAAGCTTTCAACAGCAAAGTGTCTCCGATGTCCATCTGGGCGCACACCCAGTCTTCAACGAATATCAAGCCGAGCAAATCTGACACTGTTTGAAGCCATGGTGAAACAGCAAATCCTCGTGTACAATGCTGGTACTGCAATAACCTGGCGGTTTCTCATTCAGGACAAATTGCAGCCGAGCCACTACTGCAGATGTCGACACCGTAACGCCGAAAACCGACGCGGGAGACACAGTTTCGGTACTTGTGCGGGTTGGGGAATCAAGACTGGCTCGAGCACAGCGGCAGGTGATTCGAAACATTCACTTCCGGATTGAAGAAGGCAAATAGACCGGTTGCCAAGGTTTCTAAGGAGTTTCAATGTACCAAGCGAGCAATTTGCCCTGTGTAGATTCTATGCTCTTCAGCACTTTCACCTAAGATTGGTTATTTCTCAAAGAGTTTTCCTTCGAAACATATAGATCGTAGGCCCCGCACTGTTCTCCCAGTCACGTCAAGGCAGCCCGTCGTGGACTGCTCAGCATTACCATGCATCAAGCCCACAAAACATACGAGACCACTACTGACAAGATATCTCTATCTCTGCATCAGCCGCAGCAGCAGCAGCTCAAGAGGCCGCAGCTCGCGCGGCCGCAGCGGCTCTGGCGCACCGGGCGGGAGTATTAGCAGTGCCACTGTGGCAGCATGGCCTGCACTGCGCAGTGACCGTCGCGGCCGGTGCTGCAGCCACACTGCTGCTGTCGCGCGCGCTGCACAGGGAAGCGGACAGGGTGCAGGCCGGGGAGGTGGGTGATTCCTCTACCCGACAATGACAGGCTGGCAATCTTCCAGCAATCCTTCGCAGGGGCCCACCCTGAGACACCCTTAAAGCAGGGATGCATGCCATGCTTTATTAGTAATACATGCTTTTCTTGCCGAAGGCAAGGTGCGTCTGCAGACAAGCTGCATGTAAAGGCTGCCAAGTTCCTACCCCTTGTTGGACTCGCGAGATCCAAGCAAGACCCAAACAACTGGGGCACGGTGCTCGGTATTTTGCACCGCCCCCCACCAGCCGGGGCTAGCCGGGGCCAGCATGCCATGTGTGCTTGAGAGAATTTGAATGAATGGGCTACAGGATGGAATCAAAATCAGAAAGAATGCGCTGGCAAGTGTGCCATGGCGGATTGCCAAGAGTGCTTGAGAGCCACTATAAAGAATGAGGTTGTCCATCTGCATGTCACAGGAGCTGTCGTGGATGGCCAGCTATGAAGAGGGCTCCGACAGGCCTGCCCGCCCCTTCCTGGGCTACGCCTCTGAAGCCGCCCTGCTGGCGCTCCACCGCCCCACTGCTGTGTAAGCTCCCACTCCCATCATGCTGCGCGCTGACCAATTTGTTTGCAAGGCAGATCGGAGGGGATCTGCCGATTCCCTTTAGCCTTCTTGTCAATTACTTTGCGCAAAGCTAGTCCATTTGCAGCCATGTTTATCTGGTGGCCGGAATCAGGGCTTTCCAGATTTGCTGCCATGATTGACAACTTGGATGGGAGTCTATCGACACTTCTTGTGGATTGAAGACACTGATAAATGCTGCAAGGGCTCTTGCTTCTTGAGAAGGCGCCTAGGCTTGACAATATGTATAGCCGAGTGTGAAAAGCGAGTGTTGGCTGTGCAGGTTCCTGCCGGTGGTGGCGGCTGTGCTGACACTGCGGAGCGTGTCGGGGCTGCTTGAAGCGGTGCTGCTGCATTCAGAAGCCAAAACAGGCGCTGCCACCTGGCTGGTGGCACTAGCGCGCAACGGCGCAAAGACCCTCTCCGGCCTCGACACATTCGTGCGCGAGCTGTCCGAGGTCGCCCTCATCATCTTCATGTGAGGCCCCACATGGGGGCCCTTACAGTATGATTTCAAGTGATATTTGAGATCATTAAGGACTCGATGAAATTCGCGTAGTGCGCCAGCATCAAATTGAGGAGGAGAAGCTTGAATCATTGTGCAGATACAAGTCTTGAGACTCCACCATGCACATGAGCATGGATTGCAACAGGCCTTTGTTTGTCCAATGCAGTGCAGTTCTAGTGGCAGAGCTGAAGCATCTCATTGACAAGGGCCGTGTTGTTGTGTGCAGCATATGGACGGTGCTGCGGCTGAAGGAGCGGCTGGTGAAGCTGCTGATGGAGCACAGCCACTCGCACGCAGCCAGCGCACCCAACGCAGGCAGCCAGGTGGCTTCCCTTTGCCCTGAAAAGATCTGCCATCCAAGCGCTCCCCAATTTGCAGGAACACCGGCAAGATCCTGTATGGGGACTGAAGCATTCATTAATGAGCATGAACCCTCATGCAGCCTATGGAGTTGGATGCAAATGAAGCAACAAGCAGCCATGGCAGCTTGCCAGCTGGTGAGGAGAGATTTTTGATAGCAGCAAGAGAATCATTGCAGGCTAGTGCTGTGCCTGGGTCTTCATGAAAGCTGTACTGCGCCACAGGCAATAAGGACCCAACGGAAGACTTTGTGCAGCAGCGGCGGCTGGTCAGTGAGTTGCGCTTGTGTATGCAGGAGAATGCTCTGGAGCGGGTGCTGCTGCCGCTGAGCGGGCTGACATCGTGGCTGATAGTGATGGCCGGCGGCCTCAGCTGCCTGCACGTGCTGGGGATCAATGTGGCGCCTCTGCTCACCGTGGGCGGTGTGAGCACCATCCTCGTGGGCCTCTCTGCGCAGTCTGTGATGGCCAACATGATTGCCGGCGTCAATTTGGTGAGGCCCGCAGAAATGGCAATCGTCTGCAATACTCCTTTTCAGAGAAAATCGTGTGCTGACATAAAGGCGGTACTCCTTATTATAAGGTCACCCGCCTAGGGCTACATGGATGCGCAAGGAACAGACTGGTGTACAATTTCTATTGAAGATGGGGAAGCACCGGCACTGCTCTTGGCCATGCCCTGTACTGTAGTGCGCAACAAGAGGACTGGCAAAATTACACATTTCTGATGGCAAGTTTTTTAGGATACAACTTCTGTCTGTAGAGGTCCATACCAGTGGGTGAGCTTGATTTTGTCAAAGAAAAAATCCTGATCAGGCAGTGTGTGCTGCAGTTTCTCTCGCGTCCGTTTGTGGTGGGGGATCGCATCGACATTGCCAGCGGCACCGGAGCAAAATTTGCAACGGGGTTTGTCGAGCGGGTTGACCCCATCTACACCGTGCTCAGAACAGACAGCGGCCTGCCAGTCACCATCCCCAACAAGGTGCCACTCTGTGCAGAACCCAAAATGCTGCTCATAGCGATCCTGTATAGACTACAACCTCTAGAGTTATAGTGCACGGCCATAAAAAATAGCATGCATATTGTCCCAGAGAAACCGTGTCGGCGGCAAGCACAACGCTCAATGGAGGTATTCGCGCAGGCTTTGACAGACATGATCATAAGCAACGAGTCGCGCGTGGCCAAGAGCAGAGTCATCACTGGGTTCAATCGGGCTCGCCAGCTCTTCCTCACAATCCTGATCAGGTAAGCCCACCCGAGGCCACAGACCTCTACAGCTGTTGCTTTGATCACTACCCAAGACTGCCAATCTTCAACAAAACATCACAGTATTGCTGTGTATGGAAGCACTGGTTTAAAATTCAAGGAAGTCAGGGGCGATACCAACGATTTTGAAAGTACAATTACTGGCATCGTGACCTGCAGAAACAAAAGAAGGACTCTGTAGCGCAGGAATCAGGACATAGAGAAGGTTGAGAGCATTGTGCGCGGCATGCGCTTAATGATCGAGACCACCACCGGCGTGGACCACAGACTGCCCCAGGGAGTCGGCATGCTGGTGCGAGGAAGCTTCCTGTCGTCTACAATTCCCACTTTGCGTACAAGACTGTGCAATGTACAGCGCAGTCATCAACTTGCTTGAGTACTCGTCTCACAGATTGCAATGTATTCATGTGGAGTGCCGCCCGGGCAGAAGCACTCAAGCACTCAGCTGGACATGGAAGGAAGTGCTGCGATGTTTGCTGGTGACTGATTGCAGGGGCTGGACAATTATGCATGCACCATATTCGTCCTGGTGCACACAACGCCGCCATACTCCCGTGACTTTGCCGCCTTCCGCCAGCGACTGCTGCTGGACCTGGCCGCCATTGTGCGCAAGCATGGCGCGCAGCTTGCCACTCCCAGACAGGTCTCTGTTCGGCTTCAGTTGTTTGAGCAGCTTGATTTAGCCTCCCTGCAGGTCTGGAAATGTAGAGCTCAAAAGGCAGCCGCCATGAGATAGCTTCAAATTGCTCAGAAAAATGCTGTGACAAAAGGAGTTATCACGTCATGACCTGTGGGCCTTGGCAAGTGCACAGCTTGCTTGTGTGATCGCGCTATGATTGTGGGTGATCTGACCCTTTGCTGCACAGGTGAACGATATTCCACAGATGGACAGCGTGGCAGCAGTGTTGAGGGAGTGGATAAATACTTCAAGCGGAGTCCCCAGTCAAAATGGTGCAGGCACCTCTGGACAAGTAGCAGATACAAAGGGGGCGAGTGGGGTCCGTGATGCCAATAGCTGGCTATTTGGATCGAGTGATGATTAGCCGTGATGCACAATCATAGACCAATTTTCTGGGTCCCAATCTATTTTGGAGGGACTGTTAGCTTGCAACATATCACCTCAGCTTCGTAGACGTGCCTGGCGATCAATGAGTGCAAGACAAGCATAGATGTCACATACACAAATTCATCTACATTCTTACGAGCAAGCCAATTTTGTGTGCTCGTTGATTCGTTGATCAAAGCTCGAAAATTTTCCAGAAAATCGCACGTGCAGTGCATGTGCAAAGCACGTCATGCAGAGCACGCAACGTTGTCATTTGCCACACAGCAGATTGTGAACGCAATCAAGATTAAGATTCCACCCAATTTTGATGCACAGCAACAAAGAGGCAAAGCGTGCACCGTTGTCTCGCTTCTGCCAACCTTGAGACTTTCGTAATTGGTTCTGCATCTTGCTTTCTTGGAAGTCGGAAGTCGGAGTGCAATCTTTTCTTGCGGATCCTGCCAAAAAACGATCATAAAAATAGCGAAGTACTTTGTCTCTTTATATTAAAGCCAAATCTGGGGCGATGGATGCAGTGTCGTGAGCTGACGATCATCTTCAATTCAGCACACCGCCCACGCCTATCTCAGCGTGCAGACATTGAGCTGAGGCTCCGATGTGTACTGATCAGCAGGGAATGTAAGGCTCTGGTGTAGTTATTACACTTCTGCGCCATGTTGCCGTCCTCAGCTGCCAGGCCGAGCCCCAAGAAGGGCCAGGCTCAGAGCCCGCAAAGAGCCAGGAAGCACAGAAAAATTGAGGGACTCCCAGAGTCAGTAAAGCAAGAAAAGAATGGTGTCAACTGGGAGATCGAGACCTTCATTCCACGGGTGTGTTCTCTCTGACTGGCCCAGGCAACTTGATGCTAACCCTTGCTTATATTGAACTACCTTGAAACCTGCGTGTCCACATACCTTGAGCAGAGATGACGATGCAGGATGACGTCTCGAAAAGGTGGCCAAAAAGAGTCCTCCAGGGAGTGACACGGCACGGTGATGAGGAGGACTTGAACTATGGGGTAAGCTTCAATGCTGTGCTTGCATGCAACTTTGCTCCCCAAGATGCTGATGGTGCCATGCATTTTGATCTTCATATCTTGCTGAAAGAGGTGCATGCAACCTGCAGGATGATTGCCCGCCTGCAGTCGCGCACTTTGAGGCTGCCCATGTGGAGGATGTTGGAGTGGTAGGGCCGTACATCATAAAGACACATGCAGTTGGCAGTCAGTGTCTGCTCCTTGGCCACGTCTACCTTATCTTGTCTGTAAGTCTTTGGTTCCCTTGCGAGATGTGCCATGTCTTGCAGGTGTCGATTGGCGACTTCGTTGAGGTCACTCCCCCGGCAGATGAGGCCAAAGATGGCGACGGGCAGGCCCACTTCTATGTCGTCCGCGTGACAGAGATGTTTCAGGACCTCAAGGTGAGCAAGTGGGATTGCTGGCTGCATCAACCAGGCCTGCAATGTCTCCCCATGTTTAGTGAGCACAGCCAGGCATAACGGAGTGCCACTGTATGCTAGCACTACTAGTGCTAGCATACAGTGTAGTAGTACTGATTGCAATCCACCAAAGGAACATTTTTCTGCATGGTTTGAACCAGTATGATTCTAGCTGCTGCCCATTGAGAGGCTTGAGGGCACTAAGCTGCGGGCGCTGTGTCTCAAGGGTTCAATGAGCATTCAATCGCAGGCATCCAAACTTGTTGAACCCTCTACTTGGTGCTGTGCTTTACTGACAGTTCCAAAACTAGTGTTGCAATGAAGTCTGATGGTGTTGGCCAGGGAGAGCGGTGGTTCAAGGGCAAGTGGATGTACAAGCCATGGGACACAGCGCTGCGGATCCAGGATGGCAAGGAGTCATACATGCCAGGGCCACTCGACAAGCGCAGACTGTTCCTGGCCTCTGAGGAGGACAACCGCCGCTATGTCACCCTGAACACACTCGACACCATTGAAAAGTAAGCATGCAGCTGCCCCGCCCTATTTGCTTTCGAGCAAATGTGTTGTCCTGCAAAAATACCGCAGCATCCTTTCTTTTGTTTGTGAAGCCCATGCATGCCCTGAGAAGCTCATGCGTGTCCTTGAAAGACCAAATGAGGAGTTGATAGATGAGATCCACTCCCTGAAAGAGATCCTGGGTGCTTTGCCCTGGCTGAGAGTTGTGCAAAATGCACCAGTATTTTGCAGTCACAGGACCAGGCGCGTCTTGCACAAGGCAGGAGTGTGCACCGTGGCAGTACATGCTGCAGGCTCTACATTGTAAAGTGGATGCATCAGCCATGGTGGTACATGGGAGGTAACCTTTCCCCGGTCTTTGTCTTGCAGGAAGGTAACAGTGAAGAAGATGCCGCCAGGGAGCGCGGCACCGCCTGTGGAGGAGTGCGACTTCTGGTATGACCAGGAGCACGACCGCCGTTTTCTCACCTTCACTGACTCCCTCACTGAGCCGCCGGCCTCCAAGACTCGCTACCAGGAGCATGAGGGCCCCAGGGTGCGTGCCAATCCCTGCCGCATGTACTTGCACCTGCAAAGCCCTGCTGGTTTTGCCCAGGGTTGATGCAAATGAAGCGTCCACACTGTAGACAATTTGACTAGGCACATGCAAGTACTGTCCGCCTACTGACCAATACTAGCAGGGGTTGATGCACCATCAAATCGGCTGCTAATTAGTGGAGGAAAGGTGACTTAGTGCTACTAGGGGCAGGTGGGCATGTGGGGTGCCACATGTGATCGCATGTAAGATCAATGCAGACTGTCCGTGGAACTCTCCCACCTAGCACCCTGTACAGCAGCCTGCCTCACCCCAGGCTGCCATAGAATTTGCAAGGCTGATGCCCAAATTGTGCTTGTGTGCTGATGCAGAAGCTGAACATCGTTGAGCTGTACTGCGGCTGCGGCGGCCTCTCCTTTGTGGATAGGAAGAGCAAGGATGTGCACATCGAGACCAAGTGGGCGGTCGACTTTGAGCCGTCCATGTGTGCGGCCTTTAAAGCCAACTACCCAAATGCCCAGGTAATTGTCTTCCTCATGCGCTCAGCATTTGGGACCAGCCCTTTCAAGGGAGCTCTAGAACAGTACGTAGTCACCACAAGAGTTTATCCCTTTTGCCATGAACAGAGATGGCAAGGGGAAGCTGTCCACATTAGGCTTACTAAGGGGGTTGCTGCGCATGCAGGTGTTTGAATTTGGGGTGGACGAATGGCTTGCGCTGTGCAAGCACTTCAAACGTCTGTCAGATAAGTACCCAGACGACTGGCAGGAGACAAGCATGACTGACTCAGACGGCAGCTCGGTGCGCCACATCCCTGCTTAAATTGGATTTAAGTCCTGACACATGGACAAGGATCTTGGAAACATCTGACCAGCCTTCCAGATAGTTTCCTGGAACTTACTTAGAGTCCTAATGTGTGCAAAGTCAAGTATTGCACATGTAACAAGGCTGGCTTGTTTTAAGCTGCAAACTCCCTGACGTTGAGAAGTCTCGAATTTGTGCCTTGTGAGCTGCAGCAGACTGTGACTATGTCTTGCAGGATGATGAGCCAGCTGGCAAGGATGTGTTTGAGGTGAAGAACATAGTCTCCATGACCATTGTGGAGAGTGCCAAGCGAGGCACTGGCGGTAAGTTCCCCCCTTGCACTGTATTCTGGGAGGTAGTGAGACACATGCAATTCCTGGTTGCTGTCTGGTATCTCACTGCCTGCCTGAGTCACTCATCTGCTTTGAGGTGCTCTGTAGAAATTGCTGCTTCTTACCTCATGCTGTGGCACAAAATTGGACACATCCTGCAGAATAGGGTGCTTCGTGCATGGTGAACGTCTACAGCTGAAGCCAATGCTGCTGCTGCTGCGCAGGCCAGAAGAAGGGGCACCTGCTGGAGTCTTTGGACGAGACAAACTCCTGGGTGGAGTTCCAGGTGGAGTGGAAGGGCTACCGCCTCTGCAATGCTGTTGACGAGTGGGTGAAAGAGGCGGACCTCGCCTGTGAAGCCAAGGTATGTGCCTCCACTCCTACCCACATCCTCTCGTGGCTTTCCCTTGTCACCGGCCGAGGCAGTTGGCAGTTCATGATGCCCTGTTCTGAGCTCACATCGATTCTCCAAGGGTGATCACTTGCAGATTTTGCTTCACCAGACTAAATTCCATGGCCAGCAATATTGTTTTATGCTCTCTTCACGCTCCACATAAACGGTTAGTGCACAGTGTAAAGTGTCAGGTGTACAGGTGGCAGCGTTCATTAAGAGGATCAGGGCAGAGGGTGTCATCCCCCTGCCCGACGACGTGGACGCAGTGATGGGGGGCCCACCCTGCCAGGGTGTTTCTGGCCTGAACAGGCACGCCAAGAGGGCCGACATCGTAAACGACCCCCGGTGAGCTTTTACCCTTCTGAGCAATCCAGTTCCTTTCGAAATTTAGCTCTGGAAACAGTACCGACAATACACTTCAACTTTTCCCAGTCCACATGGTCGAGGTTGGCACTACAGGACAGCTTGCATGCATTACCTCCGGTGCTGAGTAAGCATGATAAAGAGGCAACACATGAGGCCTCATATGATTTGTGCGACGCTGGCATGGATGATTTGCTTCAATGCCAGTGCATGCATTGGGAAGATGGTAAAACTGCTCCTGCACCTTGAAGATTAGAAGCGACTGCTGTTTTTCTGCTCTCACAGGAACCGACAGGTTCAGGCGTTCTACGACGTGATCGAGTGGTTTCAGCCGGGGTATGTCCTGATGGAGAACGTGCTGGACATCTTCAAGAAGCAGGACGGCATGTACGCCAAGTTTGCCGCCTCCCGACTGCTTAACATGCGCTACCAGACCCGTCTCGGCTGCATCGCCGCCTGCGACCACGGCGCCCCCCAGGGCCGCTGGCGGTGATTATTTTGACCTTCTGCAGCGTCCTTATGCCCACCAAATAGACATGCATTATTGGTGAATACTGTGCAATAACAGATGACGCCTGAGACAGAAATGCATGTCGATCGACCATCGATAGTTCAAAGCACTGCCCACCACTATTTAGACCGGCAAACGCCCTTGCTGTGATCTGGCATCTGCTTTGCTTGTGCTGAGTTCTTGTTTTCCCTTTTCGTGCAATAGTTTCCGTGTGCATTCAATTGTATCAATATCCAGGAGAGGCTTGCCAGCCGCCGAACACGGTTGTGGTGTGCGTGGGCGCAGGGCGTTCATGTGGGGCGCCAAGGCGGGGGTGGAGCAGCTGCCGGCCTTCCCCGAGCCCAGCCATTTCGCGGTGTTCCAGGGCGGCGTGCCCCACTCCGCGAGCGAGTGCATAGTCGGCTTCACCAGCGAGGCCTCACGCGACGCCGCGCGCCAAATGGTGCGCATCGCTCCTCGATCGTCCATTTCTTGTTATGTGCTGCCTGCACTTTTAAATGCAGTTTGTGAAGTGGTTTAGGGGGAGAAAGCTCTTCATGCAAACAAACACCCGGCGCACAATTAGGTGCCCCTGCTCTCCTGTGGATCATAGTGGACAAGAGTGCATGCGTGCCTCCACAAGGGGTGTGGACATGTGCAGGCCTTGAATTGACAGCAGTATTAAGCCCGTTATACTTTAGGGTTCAGGGAGCAGGCTTTAGGGTTGTAGGGACAGCATTGCAAGGAGAAGCAGCTGTGAAGGGGGTGAGGGTGCTTGTGCAGGTGTTCATGGGAGACGTGCTGTCGGATTTGCCGGAGATCTCCAACTACACGACGGCGGAGGCTGCGCAATACGCCAGCGACCCCAAGACCCCCTACCAGATGTGGCTGCGCCGGCAGCCGCCCGCGTACCAGGCGCAGGCGAAGGAGAGGGCACGCCGCGCAGACGAGGCCATGGCCGCCTCGCATGCGGCCCAGAACGACAAGCGCAAAACGCTCAGGATCCTGCCCAAAGGCACAGAGGCGGTGCGCACTACACCTTCCAATCTTATGTGTTGCAGGATCCTGGCGTCCACATTGTTTATCATTACGCTATGCACCTTCCGTTGAGCAGTCAGGCAGTCTATCCTAGGCAGCTCGGTGCTGGTGTTTTGACAAAGCTGCCTTGATCAGGAAGTGTCAGGCATTTTTAGCATTGTCAAGGCCACTCCCAACCTGCCGTTGCACACGCCCTTCTGTAATCCCTGGGACTCTGGAGCCGTGATTCGTGTTTGATGGGTGCCGCCCTCTTGCATGCAGGTGGGCCGCAGTTTCCTCTGCAAGAAGCGCGGCGGCGATTTCACAGAGATCGACATGCGCAAGACCGGCAATTTTGCGGGTGAGACGCTGAAGGCTGTCTGCCTGGAGCTGGGCAAAGAACGGGCCGACGAACTTCTGCTGGAGCTGCAGCTCAGCCAGCGCGGCCTCTGCGCGGCCGAGGGCGAGCGGGTGATCACATTCTGCCCGGGCCTGAGTATTCAAATCTCGTATCTCTCTCATATCTCCCCCACGCTCATGAGGGTGTTTTGGGGGAGGTTTTTGGCGCAAGCAAGGTGCAGAAGCGTTCATTATGGTGCTCACTTTGAGCATGTTTAGCCAGAAGTGAAGCCAGTGCTCAGATTGGAAGCTGGAGGTGCACTGGTGCTCTCCCCCCGCATGCAAGCTGCAGGAAAGTTGGCTTCATGCAGTGTCGCATTAGGTTGTTTATTATAGGGGGTTTTAGGGTTCATATGTTTGATGAGCAGGTCCTGAAGGAGGCGGAGCATGCAGAGAAGGCGGTCGGGCCGCTGCGCGACCACCGCTCGCTCTGCCTCAATTTTGATGACCACCTGCGCTGCTGCAGCGTGCCCTCTAAGAAGGACGCAAATTTCAGAGAGATGCCCGGGGTGATAACGCACGGGGACGGTGCGTGGCCCTTCTGCTTCTCCTCGATATCACACCTTCTGCATGCGCGCACTCACCCAAGCTGCTCTTGGCGCAGCTTGGCTATTGAGTTCAAGGTCACCTTGGGCTGGATTGTGTCAAAGCTGAAACGCACTCATCGGTGGTGTGGAAGGCAGATGAAATGAAGCAGCCTTTCAAGCTGCTAGCGTCCTCTCGAGCAAAAGAACGCCCATCTGATTGTGCTTGAAGGCTGAGGGGCGTGCTGTGTGCAGGCACGTGCTGCGTGGGGCACACGCACGCGGCCATCGGCGCCAAGGGGTCTGCGTGCCAAGGCGGTGGCACGCGCGCATCAGCCCCCAAGGGAATCACCAAGCACTCGCGCGTGGACGCTTTCGACAAGCAAGGCTGGCGCGGCGGCGGCCTCTTTGGTGCGCGCTTGCCCCTATTGATAATCTGCCATCTGTCAGCCTGCGCATGCAGCAATGCCTGTCATCCTGCCGTCCCCTCCGTTGTATATTACATCTCTTTTATTTTTATTTTTATTTACTTTGTTTTGTTTTTATCTGTCTTATTTTTAGGGTTAACCCTTACCCTAAAGAAACCATTTGAAGAGAATATAAATATACTTTAGGGTTTGTGGTGTTGTGGGTGCAGGCTGCCCGGGGACCACGGTGTTTCTGCCAACGGGGGACCTGCTCTGCCCGCGGTGGTGCGTGACGTACAAGCAGGGCAAGTCGGGCGGGCGGCACGGCTGTTTTGGGCGCATGTGGTACGACGAGATCCAGCCGACGGTGGTGGGCCGCGCAGAGCCGCACAACCTGCGCCTCATCCACCCCACGCAGGGGCGCGTCGTCTCCATCCGGGAAAACGCCCGCTGCCAGGTGGCGCCTCTCTGTTCACCCTTTCAGTCACCCCTAATAGCTGCGTCTTGTGACTGCAACTTGTCCTCCGTTCCCCGGATTTCTGCCTCTTGTGACTGTAGCTTGGCCCGAATTCCTGTGATATCAGCCTCCTGTGATTGTTGCTTGTCCTCACACTCACCAGGCTAGAGCGCTTGATGTCCTGGTATGCCTGCGAGAATTTCTTGCTGCCGTGCCGTATGGTGCAAGTATTGCAAATGCAAGATTGGGACTCCATCCCGGGACACACTCTGAACATTGCATCTCAAGCTCTTGCTTGGACCTTAGCCCATGTGCTGTTGCTTACTGAGTGGTCCTCGTGAAACCACATGCATGTCCTAATCTCTAATTGAAGTAATTTGCCATTAGCTTCCCTGCTGACAGTGCCTGCTGTGCGCGGGCAGGGCTTCCCGGACTACTTTGCTCTGGCGGGCATCAGCCACGCGCACCAGGACACATGGGTCCGTAACAACAATCTGACCGAGCGCTACCAGCAGATGGGCAACGCTGTCAGCCCCCTCGTCGCCGACGCGCTCGGCCGCTGCCTCGGCATCGCCGCCCGCGGCCGCTTCTCTCCCGGCGACTTTGTCGTGTCTGTGCCCAACGCAGAGTATGAGCAGGTATGCAGCATAGTCCTTCATCCATGATGCATGCGCATGAGATATTCCGGCTGTTGGCTTGGGAGCAGATCTGGGAGCTGTTTTGTCTGAATGCCAGGGCTGCATCAGCAAATGCTCTGTCTACTAATGCCGGCAGGTTCCTGCCAGGACATGGCCATCCTGTCTGTTGACCTCTCCTCCACTTCCCTTTCTTTGTCACAGCATGGGATGTATTTCAGAAGCTGGTCAGGTCATGCCCACCAGGGATAAGTGTGCTGCATATGCGAACTAAGTGGTGCTGAGTGGCTGAATGGTCTGCTTGGGGTGCAGACGATGTTCAAGGCGGCGGAGATGGGCCTGAAGAGTTGGGTTGAGGAGCACGGGCTGCCCAAGCAGACCAAGGCCATGCTGGGCAGGAAGAAGGTGGACGGCATCAAGCTGCTGCTCTCGATGCCCGTCATTAATGAGGGGGAGGTACGCTGTGCTTTGCCCTTTTCATGTCCATCACCTAGTTTCACACCCTCTCTTTCACACCCTCTCTTTCACACCCTCTCTTTCCTGCGAGGCGTGCTGCCAATTGGAGCAGGATAGTCATCATGCGCAGAGGCCCTGGGGCAAAAGTCTCCAGTTATGAATGAAGAAGAATGGGGAATAAAGGAGCGGCACAAAAATAAGCAATGGCGCGCACGTGTGCAGGACGAGGAGCCAGTTGGAGATAAGGAGGAGGAGTGAGACTGGCTGATGTGGCAAGAAAATCTCTGCAGGGATGACTACGCATTCCAGATATTCTCCTGAGCAGCACTGCGGGGACAAGGCTATTTTATATGACCAGGCTGTGTGTATTATGCACCTTACTGGTGGTGGCAGAAACTTGGGCGCTTGACATTGTCACATGCCCTTTGGAAGAGAGCCTGCAGCGCTACCACAGCAACAAATGAAGCCACGTTTGCACAATTTGACTGGTTGAATAATAAGCGGGGTCGCTGGTCGACAACGTTGGCAAGCCTCTTGAGGAGCTATTAGAACTGTGCTGTGATTATGCATGCGTGCTGGAGGACTGCTGGCGCGCCAGCAATGATAATTGAAACTTATGACATTAAGTTGTAAATACTTGCATGAGAGTATTCTGAGCAATTGTGTACATTAACACCGTTGGTGGAAGCATGCTCTGGTTTACTGGACCATCGTTGTCACCATCTGTTCTTACATCATGAGCATGTTGTAGATACCAAACCAATGCATGATGCTACTGTGAGCAGCCTGGCTCTTACACAACTTGCCAAAGCTTCAGTCTAGTACCTATTGCATGCCCACTGCGCCCTTCTGACATACTTGCACTCATAGTACTGGGGTACTCAGTAACGAGTCATCCTTTCAGAATTGCCAATGATTGGCTCTCCTGCCCCATGGCAAGCACTTTCTCTGCAAGAAACTCAATTAGATGAGCATTGCACACACAGCGCATGTCTCTCATTGTATTACACAGCAAGAAATTAGACCCAAGCAAATGTATCTGGATTTAGTGCTCCAGGCAGCTCAATCCTTCCGCACAAAATTCTAGAACCCATAAACCAGGATGCACACGTTGCACATTTCTTGGTGCCGAGTGGACGACACCCCATGCCCCGTATCAATCGTCACAAAATATCGCACGTATCTAACGACAGGAAATTGCAGGAATGACTCACACTGAGGTTCCCACGCATGGAGCCTGCTCAAGGAGCGTCTTTTTCTTCACACAAAAAGACGCTCAACAAAATGCTCGTTCCCTGAGCAGTGGCATTTCAGGGGACTCTGGTATCCTTTGTTGCTCAAAAAAGTACCCTGCAAAAGAGGTCTCTGAAGGTTTGTGGATGGTGCTGCGCATGTGCCACGATGTGCTCAGCTGTTCCATGTGATGGGCTCTGCCATGGGCATGTACACTGCCTTGGTCTGCGCAGCCACAAAATGATTTGTCAGAAATACTAAAAAAACTGCCCTGCGCCGTTTCCTTGCAGATGCAGAGGGTGCAGTTTGATGATGACCTCAAAACCATGCAATCCTACTCTGCTTGATGTAGGCAACCCTGCTGACAAAGCAAGCACAGCTTCTTATCATTACATGCTATATTATTGCACGCTTATTCCAGCCCTCAGGGCTAGGTGCGTTGCAGCAAACTCTTGATTATTCTCTGCCAGCTGATGAATGCTCTTGAAGCAGAATTTTACTCAGCTATAAAACTGTCCTGATCTCTGCACCCTCTCTTGACTTGCCAATGGCTTGACAAGTGAAAAGGGAAAAATAGAAAGCCAGTGCACGCTGACACGAGAGCTGCACAGACCGATTACATGAGGGTGAGTCATGCTTATGTGAGGGTGAGTCACCTGCGTGTAGTGGCTCAGCGCGGCCTCGCCCTTCTCGCGGCCGATGCCGGACGTCTTGTAGCCGCCAAAGGGAACCCCCGCGTCAAACTGGTTCCATGTGTTCACCCACACCGTGCCGGCCTTCAGCGCGCGCGAAATCGTGTTGGCCATCGCCAGATTCTGTGTGAAAACGCCAGCCGCCAGGCCATACTCGGTGTTGTTTGCGCGGCGGATCACCTGGCGCAAAAAGTTGGAAGTCAGGCTCTGACAGTGCGCGCTGCAAGCACAATTTGACAGGGCTCACCAGACATGTGGGCTGCCCAGAGAGCAAGTTTCTTGGTGTCCCTGGGCAATCCTAGGCATTTTTAGCCTGCCTAGGAGATTGGCAATAAAATTCGCAACACTTCTGGGCGGACTAGAACCCTGTCTCAAAATCCAGTGAAAGACAAGGCAGAATGATGCACTATCCAACTGAATGTAAGCTCTTGCGGGTTGTGACCTTAGAGCAAAGTGCCGCACATCCCAGTGACAATGGGCTCTTCCTCGTTATGACATCATGAAAGCCGAGTGCTTTGAACCTTCAGCAGGACTTTCCGCCCTCGATTCCAATTGTGTTCTTTAGTTCAGCAGGTTCTCAGTTCCAGCCTGGCAAGAGAGTCTGTCCTCTACAACACCGGCCCCCCAAAATGCCAGCCACATTTACATGAGTACAGTAGTGACAAATGAGTGGGAGGAGGGCACACCTCGTCCACAGTGGACCACTTGAGGATGGACTGGACGGGGCCAAAGATCTCATCTGTGGCAATGGTCATGTCGTCCGTCACGTTGCTGAAAACTGTCGGCTGCACAAAGTAGCCGCGCTCACCTGCGCGCAACAGCACACCATCTGCACATGCATCCTGTGCATATAGTTGCTCAAGCAAAGCCCGATTTGGCCGCATATGGCAATCTCTTTGCAGGTGAAAGTGGCATACAGTGCATAAAAGAAAAGTAAAACAAGAACATCGTCACCAGCTGGCTACCATAAATCAAATTCTGCATAAGCATAAAATCCCAAAACCCCAAGTGCCCCCTTGCATGGCAGTCAAAGCTGCAACGCACTTGGGAGCTGCTGTGTCTGTGTGCCCAGGCTGCATTAGCATTGCTGCCAGCTGATACGTGCACTTTATTGAACAGATTACTTGGAGCCAAGAAGGCTCACCGTGGCGCTTGCCGCCGGTTTCCAGCTTGGCTCCCTGTTCGACGCCGGTGCTGATGAGGCCCATGATCTTGTCGTACTGCTCCTGCGACACCTGTCACACACCAGGTGACCTGCCAGCTCAGCTGCCAGCTCAGCCACACTTGCTACTTCCTCAACCCTTCTACCAAGAGTGCTACAAGTACAAATCATGTTCAATGCAGCTGACGGATGCCTCTCTCACGCTATTGAAGACATCGTATAACACCTCACTCGTCCCCCCAAATCTGCATTCTTGCAAGAAAAATCAGCAAATAAAAACATTAGCAACTGCAAAGAGGAACAGTAGGAAACCTGACAGGCACCATTGAAAATTTCAAGGGGATTCGTGCTAAGATGAATGAAAGTAAGGCGCCCACCTGCGGCCCCTGCTGCGTTGCCCTGTCGAAGGGGTCGCCGACGCGGCGGCCGCTGGCCAGCTTGGCAGCGCGCGCCACAAACTCGTCGTAGATGCTCTCGTGCACAAACGTGCGCGAGCCCGCTGTGCAGCACTGGCCCTGCGCAGCCACCAAAAAAAAAATCTCAGTCTTATATTTTACCAGAGACGGCGTATTGACACGTTCGGTGATTGGACTCTTGAACTTATATCTGCAGCATTTCGGCCCAGACTGCCACCCTGGATGCAGGAAAGGGTTGCACTAAAAAAGCTGCAGATGTAAGTTGCTGTCTTCCCCAACTTTACCCCTGCTCAGATAAAATGATCTGCAACTCTTTGTGAACTTGCACAGCCTGCACAGAGAGACTCTACAAGAGATTTAGAGAGATGCTGCCATAAGCAGCCATGACAGGCTCAGCATGATAGGTATCAGGCAGGGGAATCAATATCTAGGGTGTTGCGCATTAGTTACAGATCCCCCTGGAGTAGTCTAATCCAGGGGACATAAAGGGTGGTTACATGATTGAAAAAGAGGGCTTCGTGGGCGCCGCGCACGGCCTCGTCCAGGTCAGCGTCGGGGCAGATGATGCATGCGCTCTTGCCGCCCAGCTCCAGAGTGACCGGGATTACGTTCTCCGCCGCCTGCCTCATTATTATCTTGCCCACCTCTGTGCTGCCTGTGAAAGCGATCTGGCCGCACACGGTCGTGTGTCAAGTCATGTGAGCAGGAAACAGGAGGGTGAAGCGGTGAAGAACTCGGTTTCCCTCCTTCATCCAAACAAGCAACAATCAAGTAAAACAGCATTCGGATTGTTATCAACTGTGATGATCAACTTAAGGAGAGACCAGGGATCAGCATGGTGGCGTGCAGCATCAATTATTGCTGCATTGCCCACCCAGATGCGCAATCGTCCAAACAGCGGCTCCTTTGCCAGGATCAGCACAGGACGAAGCAAAAGGCAAGGCGAAACTCTTGTGGCTCTAACATGTTGCAAAGCAAGCCTCAGCAAAGAAACAATGCAGGACAGAGCATGGCAGGAGGAAGTGCGCACCTTGTCGATTCCCTTGTGACTAGCCAGGGCCGCGCCGGCAACGGGGCCGTCTCCGGGGATGATGTTTAGGACGCCAGGTGGCAGGCCGGCCTCCAGCGCCAGCTCACCCACCCGCAGAGCGCTCAGCGGCGTCTGCTCCGCCACCTGGCACAAGACAGCACATGGCGGCACATGTCAGCAAGTGTGTGGCGCCACATCAGCTGCTGGGCTGGCTACTGTGGCAAGCGTCTTCTTGGCCCATTTTGAGAGATGATTCCAGGGATCCTCATGCCAGAGCTGGCAGGAGGGAATTGCCCATCGCTGCGCTGTATATATCAAAAAGTAAAAGAAGTGGGCTGGTGTTAGCTCACCTTCATGACTATGGTGTTGCCTGCTGCCAGTGCTGGGCCCAGCTTCCAGGCCTGCATCAGGATGGGGAAGTTCCAGGGGATGATCTGCCCCACCACACCTGCACGCAACACAGTGAATTATAGCAACACCCCTTCTGCGCCTAGCAATGAGCAAGCAGATTGCTTTTTCACAGTTCGCACACTACAAGGTTCCCCCGGTATTCAATACAGGATTACGAGGGCATTCTCTCTCAACCCCCAGACACAAGCACCCAGAGATTATCAGTCTCATCAAGAAAGTCTGGAAATTTTTTTTGCAGCTCACCGAGGGGTTCCTTGAGCGTGTAGGCCTGCATCTTGCCGTCTGTGGGGATGGTCTGCCCGTAGATCTTGTCAGCCCAGCCCGCATAGTAGCGCAGGTGCTCAACCGCCTGCGCACATCCGCGCACATGCTAAAATCTTAGTCATCATTTCCAGCGCAGATGTGCGCACATGCTCAACATGTCCAGAACCATTGGGTGGCCCACAGCTACGTTTTTCTGCAGGACACATGTTCTACCGCACTGCATTGCCCGGAGGTCCTTGAGGCAAGCTGCTTCTATGACAAGTAATGTTGCCTGCACCCGTAGTCATGCAATATTTGCGCATCTGAACTGAGGGGTTTCCAATACATTGCAGCCATCACTTGGTACAGAATTCACTCACCATGGGAACGTCAATGGAGAATGCAGCCGAGTACGCCTTGCCATTGTCCAGAGACTCCAACGTCGCCAGCTCCTCTGTGTTTTTCTGCACACAGCACAACAAATCTTACCATTGGGAGTGTGCTCACGTAGCACAGCTGGCCTGTGTCAAAGGAATGTGAAACGCCTGGCTCCTGACATACATACAGTATCTATGCTGCACAGGGGGCACTAAAGACTACAGGGCACTGAAGACTACAGTGGCTGGTTTGAGGTAAATCCTGTGATGCAGATAAAGTGAGGTGAATCAATGATGCAGGAGGGGTTTTCACCTCCATCAGGGTGGCGAGCTTGTGCATGATGTTGCCGCGCTGGCGACCGCTCATTCGCGGCCACGGGCCATGATCGAACGCCTGCAACACATGTCTCTCCTCAGCTGTGCTGCACTTGAAACATTACCCTAGCTTTCATAACACTACTCTTGCATGACTGCCCCACTGCAATTGAAGTCTTGAACGCAAAGTCTCACCGATGCACAGTGTTTACATCCCGAGGCAACTCTTCCTCTTTTCTTGGCGCTCACACTGCCTTGTATGTCTTGCAATTTTCTTGAAGTCAAGCATTCCCTAGCGCTCAGCCTCTATTGCTCTACCTAAGCATAGGTATCAGAATTAAGGCACATGCACATGCACATGCACAGATCGACGATGCCGCAGACCAGGCTCAGATTTACTTTCGCATTCGAATCAGGAGGGTTATGCAAGAGGTGAGTCACCTGGCGGGCGGCCTTGACGGCGCGGTCAACATCCTCTGCCTGAGCCTCTGCCACTGTCATGAGCGGCTCGCCCGTGCGCGGATCCATCGTCTCAAAGGTCTTCCCGCCTGACGCGTCCTCAAACTTGCCGTTGATCAGCAGCTGCGCGCACACAAACATCACGTGCTTGACATGCCTTCACATGCTCAAATCAGGACATCGGTCATCGGCCAAAGGCTACGTTCCTGCTTCATGCTAGCTCAGCATGTGCATGCCAAGCGAAGACATGACTGCAGCTACTGTGGGGGTGCATGCTTTGATCCAACTCCACATCTGCTCCAGTCATGTGTCCGCTCGTTTTCTGGAGCTGGCCAGCAGGGGCTCAATGGCATGCACAGCAGTTACATGTCTTTGATCCGCAAAAAGAGGTTGTAAATTGTACTCAGAGGCACACCTGAGGCTTGACGCTGCGCAGCGCGGCCTTGTGGCTCTCAGAGATCTCTGGCTCCAGGGCAGGGTCGGCTCTGAAGGCAGCTGTGCTTGTGTGCAGGTGGCAATCAGAAACGTGCTGGAAGGACGGCACAGTCCAGTCCCAGGTCTGCATGACGCCCACAGTTGCTGCGCAGCCGACATGGAGTGTCTGCTGTGCTGCTGCAGAGCGGGCAGCCGCCACAGCTGTTGCAGCAAGCCTGGTCGCCCTGTGATGCATGAAAGATCCGGGGTGACTGCATGCATCGACTCATCGCCAAGATGGTCCATGAATCAAAGCTGACACGCACGCGAAGCTAAAAGGGCGCCATAAGGCCAGCCAATAGAAGCAGACCCTATTTCTCTGGCTGGACAGCACAGGGTTCGATGAATTCCTGGTTTTCGAGGTTTTATCAGTAAACCGACAAGCCGTTACCAAGACAAAGAAATCGTTATTGTAGGGGAGGTAACTTTTTTACGTAGAAGCATGATCAGAAAGCTTTAGTAGCCCTCGGGACATTTGTTGTTGCACCGTGATCACTTAAGCCCTAGCACTGAGCCTGACGATGTTCTGTTGTCCATCCGTTGAGAATCAGATATACCTTTCTAATGGGTTTGGAATAAATGTGTCTGAAGACAGAATCGCCACAAATGTCTGGGGGTTAAACGAGTCATGAGATGATGGATCGAAGGTGGAAACGTACCTCATTCTGAAGGGTGAGTTTGAGCGGCAGATAAAGAAACGCTTCAACTTTCTCCTCTTTTGTTCCTTTCGGCCGAATAATTCACATCGGGGAAAGGTGTCGTATACGCCCGATTGCGAGGATCTCGAGTGAGTCAGCTTGCTCAAGGCTATCAATAGCGTAGGCCTGTCTGCCTGGCGTTCCTTCCAGACATGCAAGATTTTCAAATGGAAATCATTCCACCTCGGTCCATCAACACTCCTACTGAACCTTCACATTGTCCTCACAGAGCAAGATTGGGTCCCGAGTTATTATTGAATGATTATAATGCTTTGGGAGGTCACAGCATTCCTCTACTGTACACACATATGTATACAGATGTACGTAGTACAAATCTATTCAGTGGCCGCCACTGCGGCACAGCTGGCAGCTGCAGCAAATATTATCTGCAGTCATGCTTGGAAGCCCATGGCAGCATGCATGCACGTCCAAATTGGGGTAATTAAAATATGCAACGGGGTAGGGATCGCGCGAACTCTTCGAGCAGTGCTTCTGTCGACCATGCCACTTTGCTGCACTGATTCTGCTCTATCTGCTGTAGCCCGCCCGCCCGTTCTCTATTGATCACCCCTAGTCCAGAGAACCCTCAGGTGCGCTTCAACAGCTTACTGTTAGCTGCCGGTCTGCTTCTTGTGGAATCTCTCCAGCAGCCAATCTAGGCGTGCGCGGATCTGCAATGGCGTGCGCGGCAGCGGCCACGCCAGCACCGGGTCAAGCGGCAGCGCTGCGATTCGCGTGCAGTCGGCCTCGTCTAGCGTACCTCCGCGCTGCCACGCCGTGTACATTATGTCGCGGTCCTCGTCCTGCGCCAATCCAGGCACACACTTACATGACTCTCCAGCTTGCATGCATGAAGCTTTGCTTTGATGCTACCGACCACACAATATCGAGTTTCTTGTAGCACGTTGTGGGCTCCAGCACCCAAGGACAAGACGCTAGCAAGGACTCATGTACAAAATCTGCCAGGAGACTTGTTGTAAAGCACATCAGGATAGGAAGAAGAAATAAAATGAAATGATTGAACATGATGAATAATGATGAAGCAGCAGGTGTCAGGGCAGCTTGCCTGCGTCCAGTGGGTGAGGATGCCGTCGATGATGAAGTCAGCATCGCTGGTCTTATTTGCGCTGTTCCCCGCAGCGCTGTCCTCTGCGCCGTTGCTAGGCCGCTCCCCTGCATCCGCCGGTCCATTCTGCCCCATGGCAGCACCTGCTCCATTGCTGAGCTCCTCCTCACCAGCTGCATTTGCCTGCCGGTCTGATACCCCAAGAGGGGATGCCTTATTCAGCGGGTGCATTCTGTGCGCGTTTGCATCTGCCTTCTCGAATGAGGCCTGAGGTATCACTGGTTGCTGTTGCTGCTGCAGAATATCTGCTGCAGATGCCCGCTGCGCCGCAAAATGAGATGAAAAGTCCGTCGGCCCGTGCATGCTCTCACTGCGTGAGGGAGCTTCCGAGCGCCCGCGCAGCGACCGCGATGGAACGTGCCGGTCCGACAGATCCGAGGGCGGAAGCCGCTCGAAAGACTGGTCCGGCACGGCGGCTGTGGTGGCCGGCGCGGCGGCAGGCCGGCGGCAGAGCTGTTTGGAGAGGTACGCCTCCGCGGCTTCGGCCTGCAGCCGGCGCTCGTGCTCGGCCGCCACGCGCGACTCCCGCCGCGGCTGACCACCAAAGTCCGTGGCCGTCAGCGCCGAGGCGAGCGCGCGCCGGCGGTGCTCGGCGAACTCGTCGAAGGGGTCCCCCCCGGACGCGTCGTCCGCGCTGCGGTCCCCCCGCTGCGCCGCCGCCGCCTCATCAGCCGCCAGCATCTGCTCCGCCTGCCGCGATGCCGTCTCTGCCAGTGCCAGCAGACTCACCGGCTCCCAGTCATCAATGGTATCCAGCTCCTCCCGAGCGCCAACTCGCGCCGCCTTGCGCCGAGGCGCGGCCGCCTTCCGGCCGCGCAGCTGCCGCCGCGCCGCCGCGGGCGGCGCCGGCCCCGGGGAAAGATCTGCAGAGCGCCTTGCCGCATATTCTGCGACGCCTGCCGGAGGCTTGCGCGGCCTGCGGCGTTTCGACCGCGTGAGCGGCCCAGGTGACCCGCCGGGCTCTCTGATGGCCGCTCCGTTGCTGCGGTCTGCCGAGGGGCGAGCGTCCGGGGAGAGCGGCTGCAGGTGGATGTCGCCGGGCCGCGCAATGGGAGAGGTGGCCAAGGAAGGAGGGTCCATATGGGCAGTGGTGACCCCCCTCCGCGAGCGGGTGGACCGGGGCATTGAGACTGCTGAGATGCGCCCCTGCTCGGCGGCCACCAACGCCGGCCCCGGTGCTGACGCGAATGGCAGGTCCGCCCTTCCAGGAGCCGGCTGTGGCTGCAGCTGTGGCCGCTGCTGCAATGGCCCCTCTGCCCATGCTTGCTGCACCGGCGGCTGCTGGTTCTCTATGACGCCCGCTGTTGCCTCAGTGTGGGTGCTGGCCTGATATGGCCTGCGCGGGTCATGAGATCGTATCGCAGGTGCGCTGCATGGCCGCTGCTGCTGGGCTGGGAAATTCCGCGTGGCTGGAACATGCGGATAGGCTGCAGCTTCACGGGCCAGGCTCAGCAAGCGATGCTGCTCCACAGGATGCCCCAAATCTGTGCCGGGAGGTTCCAGGTAGCCAGAGGTCTCAAGTGCGGCGTGTGCAGCCACTGGGGATGCATGACTGCTGGGCAGCGGCAGATCTGAAGATGGTCCCGCACTTCTAAGCGCCGATTCTCCTTCAAGGGATTCTGGCTGCTCACTGCTACATGGCACAAGTGTCAAAATCAGCACCAGAGCCCTCTGCAGCACACCAACTGAAGGCAAATGCACATTTGAAGCTTACATATGGTAGAATGACACACAAAAAGCCGGACACCAGGGAAACTCGTTCCTGCTCAACAAGAGGACACTCCACGCAGGGCTGAACACAAAGAAGTGCCATTCATCAATGGAGGCCCCAAGAAGGGCTCACCAGCTCTGCACATTTTCTGGCTGCTGTGGCAACGGCGCTTGCTGTGCTGTGCTGTGTGGAGGGAGAGGGAGCAGCAAGGATGGCTGCTGAGCGTCCTGTCTCAGCGCGGCCGATGCCGGTGGCTGCACAGGCTGCCGCCTAGTGTACCTCCTCTTCTGGCGATAACCGGGTGCTGGCTGGACTGGAAGTGGCGGCATGGAATTTTCGGGATGCAAGAGAGCACCCTGCGGCTGTGGCAGCGGCGGCTGGGTGGCAGCTACAGACGGCGGCTGCGCCTGATTGGGCTGCCCCGACAGCAGCGTCCAGTGCACTGCATGACACACCATGACTAATAAGCATTTCATTGCATCCCCCAGCTGTCACTACTGTTGACCCGTTGTCTCAGGCCTCACAAAGCTTCCTTGCAGCAGGAAGCACCCAGAAGTTTTGCCGCCAGAGCACTGATGAATTTATCTTCATTTCTTGATTTCATGTACTGTTTATGGAGACAGAAAGACCGTGAAAGAAGCTACCAATAGCCGCTGGGGTGCTTCAGCCAGTCCACTGTTGTCCAAGAAAATTTCCTTTTTCAGGGCTGTGTTGGTCAGGATATTAGGGGTGAATACACGATAGGCAATAATCTAATTACATACCCTCTTGGACGGGAATCGCGGCGGCGCCGGCGCTGGCAGGATCCTTGGCCTTAAGGTGGGCAGACCACAAGCGCGCCAGGTGCGTGGCCGAGCGCCACGGCATGAATTGCGCCGCTATCAGCTCCATCCGCCTCGGCTGCAACCCAGAAAATCACACTCACTCCCGGCTGGTTAGGGGCCAACCATTTGAAGGACTAGAATCTCACTATGTGCTGAAGCGCCCCAATGACCTGGTAAGCTCTCCAATGAAGGCATCTATCACAGAGACGTAATTCTGCAGTAGCATCGGGGTCGAGAGAAGAACAACATGCGTTTTAGACGCCATGTAGGTACTTTGGCAGAGAAAACGCCAGTGCTGCTCTTTCAAGCTCAGCCATTCAGCAGTGGAATTTGGGTTCAAGGTGACATGCACTGATCAAAGGTGTTGTTCTCATGCCTGGCGCCCGTAGTAGAGAAGGCCGGCCTCAATCTGTGCAATCTCCTGCGCCGTCAGCGGGCCCCGCAACCGCGCAATTGCCGCCTGCGTGCCGCACAAATGAACCAATCTCACTCGGGAATAGACAGCGCTGCATCTCGATTACTCTGTAGGAAACAAGACACTCTCTACGCTTACAACTGTGCACATTCAGAGAAGTCTAAAACACAACCACCACTTACTCAAACGGCGCATGCTTGCTACCAAAATCAACAGCCTCTGGCTACCCTGCGGAACTGAAGTCAAGCATGGCAGCTTAAGCAGAATGAGACAGCACGATACTTCCTCTGGCATGCTTTTGGGTCCAAGGCACCAGAGTTTCTTGGAGTGGCAGACCTTGACGGGGTTGTCGCCGGCACGCAGTGTGCACCGGTTGCGGATGCGCGGTGGAATTTCCTCGGCCGCCCGGCCGGGCAGGAAGTACTGCCGCAGCCTGCCCGGCTCCTGCCCAAAACGCAGCAGGCCCCTCGCCAGCAGCTCATCCTCCCCCGGCAGCCACTCTCGCCCCAGGACGGCCGCACTCGCCTGCGCGCCACGAAAGTTTGCTTGCTTATGGAACTCCTTTCTGAGATTCATTTTAAATAATTTCTCATGGACCAATTTATGCAATTTGCAGGGCCACATTCCTGTAGAATCACAATGCCCGAGAAGGGTGCCAGGGTTCAGGGTTTTATAATAGATTTGCGGGAACGGGTAATGTGCTTTTGAGATGTCAAAGAGGCCTCAAATATAGTGCCTTGCATGATGAACCCCAGCTATTGGGGTTGATCATGCAACGCACTGCCGCAATGTGCTTGTGGGCAAAGAGCGGTATCCACTGGTGCAGGTGCAGGCAAGAAGATTTCCGTAGCAGTTGCATGCAGTTGAGAGCAGGAAAGCCTGCTAAAGAACCAAAACACAAGACAGGGGGTGAGATGCAGATTTGGCTCACGTCGGGCAGGAGGCTGGCGGTGAAGCAGGCAGGCAGCTGCGCCATGGCTTCCAGGGCAGCTTCCACGGTGGCTGCCTCGCTCAGGGCGCGCACCACCGACATCACCACCGGCCACGCGCGCATCGACGCCGGCAACCCCTGCAGCATGCATGCATTTAGGATTTAGCAGTCCTGCAACTAGGACATCTGAAAGGAAATGAACCACTTCGCAGAAAGTTGCCATGTAGCCAGATATCTGGATTTCGAACCACCCTGCTGATATATACCTTCATCGAGTCGCTGAGGCAGCCGTCCTCATCTTACCAAGGAGAGGTACAATAGTTTATTCTTGTTTTCTATAAATGCGGGCGTGCAGGCAGGAACTTGGTGTGAGGCTTTGCTGAAGACTGGTGCCCCACCTGCAGCGAGTGGATGAGGTGGCCGGCTGATGCGACGAGGGAGTCGCGGCCGGGCAGCTGCGTGGCAGCTGCAAAGCTAGTCACAAGCAGCTGCACGTGCTGCGCCACCTGGCGGTGCAGCTGAGCCACCTGCAGAGCACATCCCGACGCTTACTCCTGCTAGATTGGCTCAAAGTGTGTAAGACTTGACCTTAGACTTTACGGATAAGCTTCTTGCACCTTTAAAAGCTGCAATCAGGTGCTGTTGCAAAGGAGCACAGGTGCGCTTTGCGACCACGATTAGCATTCACGGATACACAGGGCGCAGAAGTAACGATAAAATGGGCAGACCCACCTGTTCAAGTTTCCAGCTTGGCTGCGGTCCCCCCGCCACAGCCACGGGTGGGGGCCCCTGCGATGGTGCAGGTCGCCCCAGGGCCATCGCCACCGCTGCCTGGCCGGGGGGAAGTGGTGGCGGCCGCGGCGCAGCCGGCGCCAGGGGAAGCTGCCGGGACGCTGCCGGCAGCAGTTGCTTCAGCTGCCTGCGCAGCAGCAGGCGAGCATAGTCAGCTCTGCAAAACACCAATAAATCTCGGCCACTTGTGTGCCATGTCAATCAGACCTCCATGCAGACACAGGCTTCCAGCACTCACTGCCACTTTTCAATCCCCAAGAAAGCCGGCGCATAGGCAGAGAATTGTTTGTCAGATGCCATTCCGGTACTGCCAAATGTGCCACAGGCTTGCATTCCCCAACTTTACACGCCAATGAACCTCCCTGCCAATCTTGAGGGCGGGCTCCGTCTTGCCTAGGAGAATAGCAAGGGCACAATCCACACACAGACACAGCCTCCATAAAAGTACACAGGATGGCAGGGCTTTACGCTGATTCATTCTGCCACATTCAAGAGCGGGCTTTTCCCATCGCTTAGAAAGTTAGCAATGGCATTTTCCAGTGCCAAACTTACCCCAAAAATACACAGGATGGAAGTCTTTCACACCTGGTCTGTAGCAGCAGAGTCGACTGCACCGGTCTCTCCTGGTGTCCCGGCCGAGTGTGCTTTGGCGCGTACACATACGTGCGGATGCGCGTCGATCGCCGCGGCGCAGCCGTCGGTTCGGATGCGCCTGCCATGACAGAAAGATGAGATAACTAGCACGCGGGTGTTCATTTGCATCTTCCCACTGCTTGCTGCATATCACACGCTGACTGCTGCCCCAGCATATGGCCCAGAGCGGCAGAAAGTATACCATGAAACATCCCGCTGCCCAGAGAGGCATAATTCTGCTCAGCTTGTCAGCCTTGCTTGGACTGATGTGTAATATCTCCCGCTCCCTCGCATGAGCTTTCGGTCCATGCATGGAGCTTGGCCGCGCATGATAGTGCAGGTCAAGTTCCACTTCTGGGCCGCAGGTGCGTTCATCTAGTGCTGGATACTCCCTACCAATCCGGTAGCTGCAAGCAATCACTAGAGTCTAGGTATAGCGTGTGCAAGTCAAGTTCGCATTGTGGCCTCAGTGGCACGCTGTGTTCCTGTCTTGCTGTGATTTGAAGTTGAGCAGTAATAGCTCACCTGCAGCTGTGGGCTTGCCAAAATTGGCGCCCATGAGCTCGTCCCAGTCCAGCACAAAGTCCTCGTCATCGTCCTCGCCATCATACAGCTCCAGCGGATCCGCCTCACCTCGCAGCACCTGACCAGCAAATGTCACATCACGTAAATTTAGAACACTGTAAAGAAAATCCCCAAATGTCCCAAAGTGAGCTGCAAAATGACCAATCAATATGCATGGCGGACTTTGCAGTTCTGTGCTCTTGCCTTTCCCGTGCCAACGCTGTGGCAGCATAGTCACGCCCTTCAGGGCCAACAACTTTTTACTGCATGTGCTGCAAATTCTTTGCTTCTGTGCCCTAGCGGCATGCAAGAGATACTCTGACTTCCAACACTCTCGAGTTCCCGCACCCGCAGGAACTGCTGGTACTGCTCCCCCTCCTCATCAAACAGCTCGTCCCCCTCCTCCCCCAGCAGCGCGTCCAGCTCGTCCAGGCTGATGTGCTGCATGGGCAGCCGCGTGCGCGTGCGGCACCCAATCGGCTCGTCCTCGGGGCTCGCCGGCAGCAGCGCCGCCGGCATTTGCGGCCGCCCCGGCGAGGCGCCTGCCCGGGCACATTAACCGCTTCTCGATGAAGCTGCACGCGCAGTGCTTGCCGTGCCAAAGACACAAGGGGTTCAAGAATTCAAGCAAGGCCAGGAGTACACCTCAAGTGCACCATGCTCTTGACTCTTTGGCCTGTGGTGGGCCGAATGCATGCGTAAATGAATCACGTTATGCAGGAGAAGCACCTATTTCCAATCACAACGCTTGCAGAGATGCCATGCATCAGTTCTTTAGCGCCTACGGCATGGTATGCTGGTGCAACACAACATGAGGTACTGATGACGGGGTGGGATGCACTCCGCAGGAAGAAGAGGGCTGGGGGTGGCCGCACTAAGGTCACACAGCGCTTACCAGCCGTGTCTGTTGTGCTGGGCATTGCTGAAGGCTGCATGTCAGCGCCTTGGAGGGGAGAAAGAGAGCTAAGCGCTGTGTTGTATGCATCACTAGCAGCTCTTTCCTCCCCCACGACTTCAACATCCTCTGTGGCTTCAGAGTCTGCGTCAGACTGTGCAGTGCTGTATTCTGACCCGCTGTCACTGTCTTTGGAGTACTCCACCTCACTTCCCACGCCCCGCTCTGTTCCTTCATCCTCGTCATCTGACTGCAGGGACAGAAGGATTTGTGATGGTGTTCAATCTTGTACCTGCAAATGACAGGGAAAGCAACAGCCTGCAACAGAGCACATCTTACCGCCTCCATGAGATCCGCTTCATCTAGGATCCTCGCGATGTCGGGGTCCAGGAGGTCGTCGAGGTCGGGGAGACTGGCATCCTCGTTGCTTACCGCCATCCTGGTCTGGCGTTCACTATGTAATCATGCGACAGATTTTCAACTGACAGGCCTTCTATTTTGCTTGAGATCTATTTTGTTTGAATTCCAGGTCTTTCTCAGCTCTCACTCTCCGGTAGAAGGGAGCGCTTAGCGCAACACGTATCCTTGAACTATTGCATATCTGAAAGTAGCAACAAACACCCGACCATTGGATTATCCGGGGAGAGGCAAAGTCTGGCTGACTCAGTAAGTCATCTCCATTTGGTACATCACAGAACAGATGAAAGTCAAGGACTCCTCGCAAGTTGGCAGCTTCCAGCACTTCGTTGTGATGCAGGGCAAATGCAGCCATTTGATTGGCTGTGGGGTAAAGTTCCCCCGCTTCCTGGTCTCTGGGGGATCCCACAACTTCCCCACTCCCAGATTGCTGGTCCCATGCTGCGGGCAGAGGATTGAGGTAATCAAATCTTTGCAGATCATTCCTGGAATACGTCTGGATAAAGAATGTGCAGCTTTGTCGCCTGGGTGGACTGAATCAGGTGGGCTGCAGCCACCGGATGTGCACTGCAAGTGCCGCCGCGGTGCCCAGTAGGCGCTGCTTCGAATGCGTTGAGACACCGAGTTTCAAGGTTTCGGCACTGGGGTGGTGATGCTTTCATTTGAGGAGTGCTAGAACTATCGCTTAAACTCCAGTACCGCCACGCCCCAGCCAGAGAAAAAAATGAGCAAAAAGGAAAGAGCAAAAAGCACTTCCAGCGGGACTCGAACCCGCAACCTCCTGATTAGAAGTCAGATGCGCTATCCATTGCGCCATGGAAGCGGGTTCGTTGCGCCAAATGCGCCACAGAAGCAAGCAATGCAATCCCGTATTTCGGTAGCTTTATATACTGACAGCCTTGCAGACACAGTACAGTAAAGCACACGACGTTATTGCGGACATTGTTTTCTTGACTGATCTGCTACTGCAAACCTTTGCTGTTATTGACAGCATCTTCATCCGAAGCTTGGGTCACTCCTCCTTAGACTTGCAGTCAGCTGATCTGCTGGCAGATCGCAATCTAATGTAAGACGTGCATACGATCCTAAAAAGAATGAATTGAGCCCAACTTACTGTGTAAGTTTTGTGACGCTGACTTCATCCTGGATTGCCTTTTGGTTGTTGTGCGATCGCGCTTATAAAAATTACACCGGAGCGCTCCTTTCCCACGGCCTACTTATCCCAGCACGCCTACCCTGATTAGCTTTACTCTATCCTCAGTCCGAACTTACATCTTAGCATGTATCAATCTACAGTGCAGAAATCAGGATCACTGTCGCTGTTCACCTTGAACCTCCCTCGAGGTGGACGTGGGTCTTGATTGTACCATACTAGAAGTGCGCAGGGCATCTTTACCCCAAGATTTGAGTCACTTCATCCTCCAAAATATTGATGTTATCCATAGATAGATGATGGAAAGCTACAATGCAGTGGTCCTGGGAGTCCCCTCAAGGCAGGTCCCCCCGCACCTTCCCAGCCAGGAGCAGCTGTGATGAAAATACGCACCTGCTATTCCCATCTCCCATCTCCCAAAGAAAAGGATAAAGATCCTTACTTTGAACGATTCAGACACGCGTGACTAAATCAAGACCACTCTGGGAGCATCGAATCTGCACTCGCTAAGACAAGAAGGGAGTGGAGAATGCGGTATGTTGTCGTGTTGTTGGGAGCATATGGCAACATTTCCATGAGTTGTGGCATCGTTTGCAGATTCTTAAAAGCAGGTTTTCCTCATGCAATGCCAGCCGATGGACAAGCTGCTAATGTACTGCCTGGACCAAAGCCCGACAATGGCAATGCACTTTGCAGGTCCACGTGCCAGCATGCCCAAATTAAGAGCGTGCACAACGGCAGTAACTTACACAATGGAACCCATCTGCTGAGATGCGGGAAGCCAGCATTCAGAAATCACAGTCAAAACGGTGAACCTGCCCCACGAAGGCATGCCGGGCCGCGCAAGACGCTGGTGCTAGCGCAGGCTGCCACTGCAGAAGCCGTATTACAGAAGGCAGATCTCCACGAGGATCTGAAGAAAGCTTTGCGCAGCGTAAAACCCAAGGTACAGTCTGCACCAACTCACTTGCTGCAAGACACCTTTCCTTGCCAGTTGCCACTTCACAGCAAAGGAAAGCTTGATAACAATAATATCGATGTCAACGCAGCTCCTTATAGATGGAGAATTCGTGGACGCTGCCGGGGGCGAGACCTTCCCCACAGAAGACCCTCGAACAGGAGATGTTCTCCTCGACGTGGCAGAGGCCCAAGAACGGGATGTTGATCGTGCTGTGCAGGCTGCTCGCAAGGTGCTGTACTTCTTCAACTCGTTCTAGACGCTGTACTGAATGCATCCTTGAAAGATTTTCATTGTCTTGCTGGAATTTTGAACGGCAGAACCAACAAAATGCAGGCGTTCGACCATGGCCCTTGGCCAAGGATGTCCGGGCGTGAGAGGGGGCTGCTCATATACAAGCTGGCAGACCTGATGGAGGTGTGCACTGCCAAGACTTTCAAATCTGCTCATAACTCTATTTTGTCTACAGTATCTACCTGCTCCCTAGAAGCTGGAAGAAGCTGCAGGCTCAGCAACAGTACTGCACGTTTGGGCCTTCCATTGTGTTGGACCATCGCAGTGCAATTGAAGAGTACTTTCTGTGTGGTCCCAGGAGCATCTGCTTGAGCTGGCCACGCTGGAGTCACTCGACAACGGCAAGCCCCTCTCTGTTGCCAAGAGCAGCGACCTGCCAGAGGTAAGATCATGATCACACACGCTCTAAGAGGTGTTGAAGGTATCCCATGATGAAATTGCATGCTTGATTGCACAATTTGCTTGCTTCGTCGTGTAAGGTTGGTGGAAAATCACAAAGCAGAGGCGATTTCAAAAGGCAGAGGTGATTTCCAGTTCGAATTTGAGGTGTGCAGGCGATTGAGCACCTGCGCTATTTTGCCGGCTGGGCCGACAAGATCCACGGCCTCACCATCCCCACGGCCGGCAAGATGCAGGCGCACACATACCGGGAGCCACTCGGTGGGTCTATGTGCTCACCATGGCACACAGTGGATGCCTGGCTGGCGCCAATGGCAAGACATGGATGCCCGATGCTAGCCGCGAATGGATGCCACGAGCCTCAAACAACTATTGTGCTCTATTCAGCAAACTACTCTTATCAGAGCATTAGTGGCCAGCAAATTGGATTGTGACTTGGTCTGTGCAGGTGTGGTGGGGCAAATCATCCCCTGGAACTTCCCCATCCTGATGCAGGCCTGGAAGCTGGGCCCTGCTCTGGCGGCAGGCAACACCATCGTCATGAAGGTGAGCCGCTCAAACGTCAGCCCATTTCTTTGCCTTTTCATCCCTTAACTACCTGGCAATCTTCCAACAATGCACATGCCACCTGCTGTAACATGCTGTGGAGACCTGAATCAATCACTGTGCTCCAAATGTTATGCCGTGTCAGGCTTGGGGCAGCAATCCTGCCAGAGCTGAAATGCATCGCCACATGCTGCCATGCAGCTGATGTGGCGCCGCATGCATGCTGACATGTGCCGGCATGTGCCGCTGCGTGCCAGGTGGCAGAGCAGACGCCGCTGAGCGCGCTGCGGGTTGGTGAGCTGGCGCTGGAGGCCGGCATTCCACCGGGCGTCCTCAACATCATTCCCGGCAGCGGGTCAGTCGCCGGCGCAGCCCTCGCCAAGCACAAGGGCGTGGACAAGGTGAGTTCGTTGGAATGCGTTTGCTGTGTGCCGTCTGCAGATGTGGTGAAGCAAGGCATATTTACAGCTCAACCTGCGCTGTTTTGTTGCGCGATGGAACGAGCCTGAAGGGGAGCCTCAAGCTATATGATTTGAACCTCGAGAGCGTTGCTTTGCATAAAAATGCAATGCATGTCAGCAGCATTTGATACTTTTGCAGTCCTCTCTTCTTATCAAGCCTGGCCGGCGCTCATTTTTGAGAGGGCAGACCCAGGCATTGCTCAGAGATTAATTACGCCAAGAAAGGTACCCGCAGCATGCAGTGATGAATTCTTGCCTGCGCAGATCGCGTTCACTGGCAGCACGGAGGTGGGGAAGATCATCATGAAGCAGGCGGCCGAGAACGTGGTGCCCGTGACTCTGGAGCTTGGAGGCAAGTCGCCGTTTGTGGTCTGCCCAGACGCTGACCTGGACGCCGCTGTGGAGTGCGCACACCAGGCGCTCTTCTTCAACATGGTGAGTGCAATGTAATCGCTTTGTTCGTTTATATCATGATTTGAAATTGAAACCAATAGATATGACAAACCCTTACACTTTGTGTGCTGAAAAAAAAAATTGAGAATTTCAACACATGACGCGAAGTGGCTACAGTGGATAGCTTTCTTGACATTGACTCACGGGTGCCCCGGAAGGGGTGTCTTGGAAGGAATTCAGTGAGGTATCTTTGACATGTCCCTGGGCTGGAAGTGTGTATTGGAGACAGCCAAGTGCAACTCTCGCAGATGAAAGCAGCAGTAGGTGCACAAGAAAGCTACGAAAATTGGAATACAAATGTGGGGTTTACTGCTGCGCAGGGCCAGTGCTGCACAGCGGGATCGCGAACTTTTGTGCACGAGAGTATCTACGACGAGTTTGTCAAGCGGGCAGTGAAGCGCGCAGCAGAGAAGGCCGTGGGTGACCCCTTCGATGAGAGCACCGAGCAGGGGCCTCAGGTATGGACCCTCAGTAATGAGCCATTACTACACATTACTCGTACATGACGGCTGAGGCATCATGCAAATTTGTATGCATGCTCCTTGCTGTGCCGTTTGTTGAATTGCACTGATGTTCTTCGCAATCTGTGGTGGGTTGACAGTAACACCTCCATGCATATGTTGACGAGAGATTTGGATTCGAAGTCATGTGTTTGCCGGTGTGCTGGGTCTGAGAGCAATGTCTGGACGCTGCAGGTGTCCAAGGAGCAGTTTGAGAAGATCTTGAGCTACATTGACAAGGGCCAGCAGGAGGGCGCCAAGCTTGAGTATGGCGGCAAGCGCATCGGTACGAATCCAGAAGTCCAATTCTTTTTTTTTTGTCATTATTCCCGAGCCACAAGCCAATGTGATAATGTATAATTTGGTTGCCAGCCTGGATGAAATACTACAATTTCATGGGGTTTTCGGATTTTAATGTGGGGTAGGCGGCTGTTTCTACCGCGTGCGCTGTTCACATGCGCTTACCAACTTGCCAGGATCCCTGTGGCCCATTTGAACGTCCTAGGAATGCAAATGCCTTTCATTTGGTGAAGTTACTATTTGAGCCCTAGTGGCTGACAAGTCTCTCGTACTCCCTCATTGGTTACTGCTGCACGATGCTGGTTCTGAGCTACTGAGTCTGTCGAATCGCAGGGGACAAGGGTTACTATGTGGAGCCGACAGTTTTCAGCAATGTGACGGATGAAATGAGCATTGCAAAAGACGAGATCTTCGGCCCCGTCCAGTCTATCCTCAAGTGGTCGACTATCGGGGAGGTGCGCATGCGGACCTGTTTAGGATGCCCAATCCTACAGAAATGCTCGTAAAAGTCTGTCAGTAATCTGTAGCCTGCCCATATCCACATTGAAATGTCGCAACTGATGCTGGGGAATTTGGAGCACCAGCAAGTTCACACAGCAATGAGGGTTCACATATCAAGACATTCCTAACGGGTTATAGGCCATGTGCGTACCACTCTAGTTGCACCACGGGTGGGTCAGAGCAGACTGATGTGTCTCTGGTAGCCAGATGTCCTACGCTTCACACATTTGCTTGCATGCCGCTGAGGTGACAGCAGATGATCTGACTGGTAGTAGTAATCAGTGAGTAGTGTCCATTTGGTGCGAGGTCAGTTGATTGAGAGTTGAGCGCCCTTCCTTGCAGTCGCCCTTCCTTGCAGCAAGTGTCTAACCTACCACTAGCACAGTCGCCCTTCCTTGCAGCAAGTGTCTAAACTACCATTAGCACAGGAGCTTGACAAGCTTTCTAACACAGGTGTTGGAGCGGGCGAATGCCACAGAGTATGGCCTGGCAGCAGGAGTGTTCACACAGAACCTGAACTGGGCCACAACGCTGTCCCGAGGACTCAAGGCAGGCACGATCTGGGTGAACACATGGAACACATTTGACGCAGGAGTCCCCTTTGGGGGCTACAAGCTGAGCGGCATCGGACGCGAGCACGGCGAGGCTGCGCTTAGTCACTACACCCAGGTGATCCACCCTTTTTGCTGCTGGCTTTTTCTTGTGATATGCATGGATAACAGCCGATGTAGAATCAGGCACGAGATATGATGCTGAGTGATGTGATCGCATGCACACTGGCAACCCAGCCAATGTTGCATTGAGACCTAGTATGGTTGAAGCTGCATATATCTGAAGGCTTGATACTGATCTGCGTGATATGTAAAATCCAGAGGAAGAAACTGCCCAGTATTAGCATTGCTTGCTGCCCTTATTCTGGACCACTGGTGGGGGTTTCGAGCTATCAGGGTTATGTATTTTTTATATTTTTATAGGGCTCAGGGTATGGGACTAACCAAGTGCTGCGAATGACGCAGACCAAGTCAGTGTACCAGCCACTTGAAGAGCCGCTCAACTGGAACATGTGAGCTGGAACATCAAGAGATCTTCCTGGCCATAATTAATAAGGATTTGTCAGCAATAAGCTGCCACAGCAGCGCCAGCATATTTCAATTGAGCCATCTATTCTCTGACCATCTGGAGGTGCATGCAAGGGTGTAGCACTGTGCGAAGATTGAGGTCAGTTAGGGTACCGTATTGTTGGCATCCACGGTCCCAAAGTGCAGAACCTGCATGGGCAGATGATCATTAGTCCATTGGCTCTGACAGTGCAACATGGTGACACATTTCTGTGAGGTATATTGTGTGATGAACATGATACTGTAATTGTTGCTATCCCTGGAGAGCGCAGAAATAATATGCGTCGCTGAATATTCCGCGGGATTCATCCGTTATGACAATGTGCCAAAACACAGCAATGTGGTAGAACAAGAAAAAATGGGGTTGCGGTGCATTCTCTTAGAAGTATGATTTTTTTGAGCAACTACAACTTGCAGTGGGCAGCTCAACAGCAGCTACCTATCAGACCCTGTATTCATGTGCTTTTTAACTCTAAGATTTTTGCCACTCTGTGGAGGTCAAGACTATCGGTGAAAGGTATCTGCACATCAAGATAATCCAGAAGGCTATCTACAGATACTTTTCCATTGTTCGTCTCATCATGAAAAGTGCACACTGCCGTGTTGCAGAGGGAACTTTTTTCAGTGTACTTCACTACTTGAACACCTTTCTACTACCTGGACACCTGTGATTATACATATAGCTGAGCTACAAGAGATAACTTTATGTTCTTTTTCCAACTTCTGATGCTTATATCAACACCCTCAAGGAATCATGCCTTGAACAAGGGGACCCTGGGGCACTTTAAAAATCACCGCTGCTGGCAATAGCTCAAAATATTCCATGATGGCGCCCCGAGAGAAGTTGTGGCCAATATGAAACTGCTGTTAAGGGGATGCGCACGGAGAGCTGGTAGAAGAATATATATTGATCAGGGGATTGATAATCAATAAATCAGGGGCGGTGGAGGTTATTGGCTGCCGCGCAGCTTCTTCCTGATCTCCTTGACATAGTCCTTGACCCCGCCCTCCAGCAAGCGCAGAGAAGACTTCTCCACTAGAAACACCTGAACATTCACAACACACACTCCTAGCCACCAGTACCACCGTTCAGATGTGATGCTCTTACTGACACTGCTTGACTCCCAACGCCAGAAGAACTGATGAGCCTCAGCATGACTGCCTGAGCCTAAAGGCCCTCAGCTTGTCAGAAGCTGCTACAACATTCAGAAACTGTGCAGTCAAAGCGATGAACCCTCGTTCTTGTCCTTTACTTCGTATGGTTTTGCAGGTAATCCCCTGTTCTTGTTCAGCAATAATATTTCTGAGTTCACATTACCGGATGCTGACGCACAGGCACCAGAGAACCGCCAGCTCGTTGGGCCATGCCACCTTTGTGCATGGCAAGCACATCTACATCTTTGGCGGCATGAGGATGAGTCATGCAGTAATCTGCAGGGTAGCCATCTATAGGTGCAGGGTGCATTGCATGGCTGGCATGCATGCAAAAAGAAATCTTTGTCAGATGACTGCAATCAGCTCGATCGCTGGTGAGTACTGACCTGGGAGGCAACGCTGGCGACAAAGTGTTGGTCATGGGAGACGAGGACGAGCGCGCCAGAGTAGGCTTGCAGGCAGGCCATAAGGCTGCCTATCGACTGCATGTCCAAGTGTGCAGTCGGCTCATCCTGCACGCAGAACACCCAGCAATTCAAATTCGAATTTGAACTATATAGTAACCTCAAATCCCCGGCCTGCCACTCTACGACAGTAATTGTTGGGCTTGTTTGCACCTGCATGACTGCGCTCAGGGCACATGCTTGCCAAGTTAAGCAGCATTCAGTGTAAGTCTTCCTTCCTTGAACACAGTCAGTCTGCCTTCCGTGTTACATTTATTTCAGCCAAGCTAGGGCTGGATCAATGCCCGACACTGATCCGCAGAGTCAGCATTCAGCATACAACCAAACAGAGCGAGCTGACGCCTAGAGGAGGAATGCACGGCAGCGGAGGGGGTGCCAGACCAGGCGCTGGATTACATAAGGGGTGACGTGAGGGTGAGGTGAGGGGTGAGTCACCAGCACGAGAAGCTGCGGCGAAGCGAAGGCCACAGCCGCCAGTCCCACGCGCACGGCCTGGCCCCCAGACAGACTGCGCATCGGCTGAGTCGCTAGGGCTCCTTTGATGCCGAAAGATCCCAGGTGATTCCTCAGCTCCTGCTCCTTCACTACATGGGTCAAAGCACAAAGTGCTGTCAATAGCAGGACTGTGTGAAAGTTGATGCTGAGAATCGGCTGAGGTGCAGGGGCCCCTCTGTTACCTAAGGAGCCCAGATGGTTCTTGAGCCCCCATTCCTTCTCTGCAGGGGCCAAGCAGCAGCTGCTGTCAAGCTGAGACTGTCGTAATAGACAGCTTGCTTGTCAAGCTGCCAGGCAGTGTACAACAAGACAGCAGCTGTCGCGTGTACCATGACTTCCTTGCTGCACTATAGTAGCATAACGCAGTCATGAAGGCTGCTGATCAGGGCTGCGCACTCAATAGATGGCCACGCCATGCTGATGCTCACAAAACAAACTGGCACTACAGCAATTTGGTACCCATGTCATTCCTGCCTTACAAATCATGCATGTCCTTTCAAAGAGCAACTCATTCTCGTTTCTAGGGAGAATAAGAATGGGGTTTGAGGGAATTGCAATATCAGGCGCGTGGCAAACCAAAGACTCTCTGACCTTTCAGGATTTGTATAAGTTTGCATCAAGGAATATAAATAATAGAGTTTACCGTCCGGGTGCAGCTCCTTCATGTGCGCGAGCGCGCTGATTTGTCCCCTGCCGATGACTAATCGCTCCACGTTGTCCTGCGCGAAGACGCCAAATTTGGCCTGGGGGTGCCGCTGTACGGAGCCGCTGACTGGACTCAGCTCCCCCAGCATCAGCTTTACTAACGTCGACTTGCCCTGCCCATTTGCGCCCACCAGGGCTATGCGGCTGCCCTGCGCATGCATGCGCCCACCCTTCAGCCCTGTCATTGTTCATATTTTGCAGGGTATCAGAAAGAATGTTCAGAATCTAAGAATTAATTGGAAGAGGGCAAAAGTACCGGGATTGACATCCAGTGTCTTGTGACGATCAGGAGGTGCACACAACTACAGATAACTGCATCAAATGATTTCATCAAGCTGCGGTGTCTATGTGGACCGCTGCTGCTGCTGCTGCTGTGCAAAGCTGCATTTGCAGATCAAAGTTGAGAGCACCAGATCATAAAGTCAAACCTGTTCCACGCAGAGCGTGATGTTGGTCAGGACGGGTTTCCTGCGCGCGGGCGAAGGTCTGGGGGCGTTCCCTGCCGCGCCCGCCAAATCAGGCTGCCCTTCCACGGGCGTCGAGTTCGAATTCGAATTCGAAACGGTCGCGGGGTACGCGAACGAAACGGCCTCCAGTTGCAGCAGCGGCCCGCGCGTGCGCAGCTGCCCCGGCTCGGGAAGCTTCCAGGCAGCTGCCACGTCGGGTGCGTCCAGCTCCACATCCTTGCGGCTCTTCAGGTGATACCCGCCCATGTCCCTGCGCCGACACAACCAAGGTCCTCAGCACTTCACTCCGCAGAAAATGGATCTCAGGTGGCTGTTTGAATTAGAGGTAGAATAATCCCAGAGATTCCTGCCCTCAAGCTCATGATCTCCTTGCACACAATTCTACCATGAGCAGAGATCTGTACTCAGATCTACAGACGAGCTAATTCCCAGGATGTTCTACCGCAGTGTGCTCCCCAGACCTTACAAACTTGTGCCAAAGACAAGCGCAACTGCACATGATCCACAGAATGGGGCAATCGATCTGAGGGGCCAATAGTGCAGCGGCGGCTGCGCACTTGTTGCGGCTGAATCGGTGCCCCTTGTCGTTTTTCTCCTGCCCCAGGCGCTCCTCCAGCTTCTTTTTGCGCGAGGCCACCATCTGCAACTTCTTGTCGTCGCCAGACCTCTTTGCCGCCGCCTCGTTCGTCTGCCACACATCAAAAATTCAAGGTTTTCAGTGATGAACACAGTGATAACCAACAATCCCGTGGTCAGTAATCCTGACGACTACGAATATACCCCCGTTCGACTTGCTTGTGTCAAAGCCTACCGCCAGCGTTCATTCTGAGCCAGAATCAAACTCATCATGCTTTGCTTGATCAGAGGCAGACCTATTGGAGGCCTTTTGGGCATCTTTTTCCATGGCGAGATCTTCCTGATACTTGACAACGACTTGATACTGCAATTCTTGGTGGGGGCTCGGCATCTGTCTGATGTCAAGGCATCTTTGTGCCTCTTCCACCACGCATCCCACTAGACAGAAGATCTGCATGCAACCTCTGCCTGTTCAGGTTGAACTGAGGTATTTGGACCAGGCAATAACCTGGATGGTTTTCTCGATGTGGGCTTTCTTGCGGTCGATGCCGTCCTGCAGACGCGCCAGGTGCAGCTGCTTCTCCTCAGTGTTCTGCACGAACTCTGGCGCCACAAGGCATGCATTGTCAGTTGTACTCCGCTCTGCAAAAATCTAAAAATTCTGAAGCATCGCCAAAGCATCAGCGTAGAAAACTTGCCCTCCTTCTAGCTTTGTCAACAGCAAGCTTTCTTATTAGGTCGGCAGTCACTTCCATGGAAGAAGCATGCATCAGCCGTTGATGCCTTGAGAAGGAATTGTCCTTTCAAGAGCGATATGTAGAGGCAAGGATGGCTTTCATGGACCATAGCTGGCATCCATGTGAACGTGAGGCACCTGAGTAGTTGCCAACATGGTAGGCGAGGCGCTTGTGGCGGAAGACAATAATCTCGTTAGCTACGGCATCCAGGAAGGCTCGATCGTGGGAGACGACGACAATAGTTGTCGCATCAAGCGACTTCAAATATCTCTGCAGCAGTCGCCACAGCAGAATTTAAACAGTGACAGTGACATCAAGAGCATGCATGCAGCAAGACCATGAGATCAGATACAGAATAATGTGCTTCTTTCAGGCAGGAGGATGTTTAATGAGATGCACTGAGAAAGCAGATATGATCTCTGAGAAAAGCATGTGCTGTGCAGACTGACACATGGGAGTGGCTATACATGCCAAGAGACAGCGCTGCGAGCAATTTGGGTAGGCCTCAAACCTGCAGCCAGAGGATGCTAGGCAGGTCCAAGGCATTTGTCGGCTCATCCTGCAGATACACAAGACAGAAATCAATCGTCTTCCATCAGTAAATAGCCCCAAGTGGCCACGTACACCTGTGTACAATACCACGGCCGCAGTGTTCAATATTTTATTCCCATTCTGAAACCCACATGCTGTCTTGTTTGGAGGAGACGCGCACCAGCAGGAGCAGGTCTGGCTCCACAAAGAGGGCCTGCGCCAAAGCTGTGCGCACGCGCCAGCCGCCTGCATTGCACGCAAAGGAACCTCTTTACCACCTTGCCGAATACATATTGCCTGCTGGAAGTGCCTTGCATTTCCCGGCACTCAAGTGCTTCCCAGACCTGATCTACTCCTTTTCAAATGCCCTGCGGTGAGGCCACCAGATGACACAGAGATACAGGGCAGTTTCACCCCGAAAACTAAAGTCCCTTCATGGGGTGCATGTTGCGTTTCTATCACCCACCGGACAGCTGCGAGACGGGGCCGTCCGTTTGCCGGGAGGCAAACCCCAGCCCGCGCAAAATGCGCCGTGCCTTGCCCTCGGCCGCGTCGGCGTCGGCAATGCTCAGGCTCTCGAGCAGCCCCTCCAGAAGCTCCTGTGCAGCTGCCGGCGCAGCTTTGAGCTCGCGCGCGCTCGGTTTCCGCTCGGCCGCCGCCTCCGCCTTGGCGCACCTGCGCGCACATGTCCACGTGCTCCTCATCACAGCACTAGTGTCGTGCAAGTTACTTTTCACTCTCGCTGGCAAAGCTGCCTTGGCTCTTGCAAGGGAACGCCCCAGGACCCTGTTCTGAAAATTCACAAGGTGGAAACGTGGTGCTGATATACTTAAACTGCAGAGGCCCTCCATACCAGCTGTGGCATATATTATATGCCTTCCCCCTCCAAATCTAGCATCTGTGCCTTCTAAACCAGATCAACATCAACACGTGTCGATGTTAGCGTCTCTACACGTCTTTGATTGTCTGTATCATTCCTGGGTGACAACAAGGCGCTGATGTTGGCTGTTTGCCACACCTCGCCTCCAGATCCAGCAGCTGTTGCCGTGCCTCGTTTCCTCGCGCGCCGCTGCGCAGGTCATTGATCAGCCGCGCTTCCTCAACCCCTGCGCGCCCCATTTACATCCTTCCTCACCCTTTCAGCTCAGGGTTAGGGGATTTGGATATTAGGGTTCTGGCTCGGTTAGGGGCCTCTTCAGGTATCAATCTGGGATGCGTTGCTTCAAATTAGGTCAAAAGGCGATCATTGGTCACTAATGACATATCAGAAAAAGCCGGTGAAGAGTAATGGATGACCTGCGCGCGCTTCGGAGATCTTCACAGCCTTAACCACCGCCACCGCCTGCCCCGGGTCCTCCGCTTGCAGCGCCTCCTGCGCAGCAGAGCAGCACACATCTCAAAACCAGAAGAAGAACCCCACAGAGGTGACATTTACCGAGTGCAGATACATGTGCCCCGCTCAACTAGCTGTTGCAGTGTGTTGTATGCTGTATTGTTGCCCCTAAAGCATAGGGCCAGTTCAATAAAGGGAAGGAGGAGAGAGGAAAGGTGTGATAATACGTGAAGCAACCGTGTGGGGGGACTGCACCTGCAGCTGCTGCGCCTGTCTGCGCCAGAGCACAACTTCCTTGTCAGCGCTCATTACCACTTCCAGCACACTGGAACACTCCTCGGAAACCTCCAGTTGGTCCACGTAAAGCGCCCTTATGGTCCTGGGGAAGCCCACCACCAGCCCCCTCCCGATCGCCTTCAGCAGGGTGGACCTGCGACCACAACGTTATCACCATCTCAGAAGGCATGGCCTGCAGAACACGAACTTATATGTGCCCAGGATGACGCTAATTGTCTTGCCTGGAGTGTTATTGAGCTCATGGATGCTGCACAAGGTGTGAGCGCTGCGTTCTTGGGCGGAGAGGCTCGCACTTGCCCACGCCATTCGCCCCAACAAGGCCATAGTGCACCCCTGAGAACAGGCGCAGGTTGGCGTCTGTGAGCAGCTCCTCGTCGCCGACCGTGAGACTCAGGGTCTTCAAGTCAACATCCTCCGCAACAGTCTTCAAAGTCTCCTTGTGGAACCTGGACTGCTGGGTCGTTGCAACAATTGCCTACGCAGTGGAAGTCACCACTTCGACCGCAAGATAGAGCCTTAAGTGACCAGATGGAAGCAGATTTGTCTTACATCATCATGAAAGTGTCATTTAAGTGATATCCAAGCGTCCAAGAAATTTTTGAAGGGCTCGCACCATCTGGTTTGACACGAGATCCCTCTCCGTGGGTGTTAGATACACTTGCGCTTTTTATTCAGTGAGCTCAAGGGGGACGTCACGGCCTCAGAAGCTGACCCAGATCTCGTCTTACACTCTGATTATAATATGAGCCAATGAAGGGTGCTGAAATCCGTTTACAGTACTACACTTCAAGAGTGTCTTATATCGGGACCTTGGTGACGATCCCAGGCAGAATGATCCTAGTTTTTACCCTTCCCCCCTTCCTCCCACCTATAGTGCACTTCCCCCCTTCCTCCCACCTGAAGTGCAACCAATGCAACTTCCAGGTGCGAAGCTGCCGGTAGCTAGAGACCTGACGAACTAGCCACTCGGTTCGACGGCGACTCCAAGGCCTGCTCGGCTCTACTCGGCTTTCGATTTCCAAGATCTGGGCTCAGGGGGCGATCTCTTCTAGTGACCTCGACTTCTCAAAAAGTTTTTCTCTTGTCGTTGAAGTCATCGATTGCCCCGGCACAGCTGACGGGTATTCGCCGCGCCCAACAGGGTGCTTCCGTCTTGTAGCTAGAAGTACCCGTGTAAGTCTGACAGAATACGGCAATGCATGTGGTGTCAGATGCGATGGAAAAGGTAAATATTTTCTATTTAGTGGATGCAAGTCAACAAGGCCGCGCTGATCGAGAAGGAGCCGACAGGACTTGGTCAGACAGCCCTTCTTACATAATCTGTGAAAGCTCACTGAGCCCTTCTATTGCTAGAAAGCCCCAGAATGCATCGCGATGAGGGCTGCAGACTCTGAATCTAGCAAATCGGAACCATTCAAGGGAAGTGGGGCCCTGAACATCCCAGCGAAGACCTCTACAGATCACCTCCCTGCCGATCTGCCAGCTCCATCCCTGGAAACGAAGCCCGATGGCTGGCCCTCAGGTGAAACTCAACCACCGTTTGAGCTTGCTTTTCCAGTTTGTCCAACCATCGGACCTACCCTGCATGCGCCTGCCACTATTTGAAAAGCCTTCCACTCTTGGAATGAGAAACTAGCTCAAGAGTCCTTGCACCTATTGGGTGCTTTTAAGTGCTTCCAATATCCCTGACTTCTGACCTGATGACTTGCCAGGAAGTGAGCCCCTGCAGCAGCACTGCTCTTCACAGCCACAGCCGGGCTCCTCACCGCCAAATATGCCTTCCTGGCCAGAGCATGAGCCGCAGCAGGTAGCTTCCCAGCGCGCCGCAGCAGCCGATGACTCTTTCCAGTCTCTAATGCCGGTCTCGGAGGGCATTACCTCTCCACCGATTGGTCACAGCGCCGTCATGGAAGAGGACCGAAGCGGCCGAGTGCGGCGGCTGAACGCGGATGTGAACGACGCGCTGCTGCACGGCAAGGGTCAGGGGTTCGAAGGAGGAGATACAGCGTACAGGGAAGGGGTTTGGGATGTCGAGAAGGGTGGCGAATGCGATGGCGCCAGCTCAGCCGCCAGCGAGGACGAGGAAGTGGACTTCATGGGCGGCTTCAGCGTGAACAGTAATTTTGACCCCAACGTAGATGTGTACGCCCCTTTCCCTGGACCATTCCTTGCTCTATACACCCTACTCTCCAAGGGCCAGTCCTTGTTGATACACACGTACCCCTAAAAGGTGTTGATAGCATGGCGAGATTGTAAGCTCGGGGGATGTCCAAACACAGTGCACATCTGGCAAACCAAATGGAACCCACCCAAGCTGTGCCTTCCAGTATGTATTTCACAGCAAATCACAGCTTCATTCTTCAGCAGTGGAGGCTCGTTTGCAGTGCTGTGCAAGGGCAGAGAGAACTGTTTGCAGCATTGCTGAGAGGCAATGGGTTTTCTTGTTGCAGGGTGCTGCGATTTGAATTCGAATCCGCGAGGCAGCTGCGAGTGACGGCAGCGTTTGTGCTGCTGTCTCTGCTGGTGGGAATCACAGCCTTCATCATCCTTCTCATCATCAGCCGATCCATTGTGGTGCGCTCAACCCCACTGTACATCCACATAGAGTTCTTGCATGTTGAGGGATGCGCACTGCTCGAGACAAAAATGTCCACGAATTGCCTGCCATGTATGCAATTACCTGATTGTCCTCAGAGGTGGTGTCCTGATGAGCAATCTAGCTTATGGGCCCTTCAATGCATGGCCAGGTCACAAGCCCTGTCTAGACCAATGCAGACCGTGCTTTACTTCCCAGTATTTATCCCCTATGGGGTAATAGAGGTCTTCCGCGGTGCAGCACTGAGAGCATTGTGGTAGTATGAATTCTATTGCATCTGTGTGGTAGAGCTCTAGCCCCTTGCAACAAAGCATTTTCAATACATGCATCATTTTCATTTGTGTGTATTTCTGTGCAGGATGATTCCTTCCTCTTCCGCAGCACCGCGCTGGAGTACATGAACCTCATTGCAGCGGCTATTATCATCGGTCTGACAGTCACAGTTGTCACCCACTTCACCTACCGCCGTATTGTCTGCCACACAAGGAACATGCGCTGGTGAGCAATTCAAAACCTTTGACCTTGACCTTTGATACTTCTTCCTTTTTTTCAAGTTGGGTGTTTGGAACTGTAGAATGTGGGCCTCTTGGAATTGGCCACTGCATGCTGTAGGCGCCCATCAACTCCAATTTGTACTCGCCTCTCTGAGTACTGTTTAATATTTCTCCATGCGTCTGGAGACACGCAATGGTCTCACCAGTGCGAAGAACATGGCAGAGAGCATGGCATATATTTGATGGTCGGCTCTGTAGTATGAAGTCCACTTTAGTTGTTATGGTGCCTTCAATTTGCAGGTCACCACGGCGGCTGACCATGTGCCGCATCTACTGGATCCAGGGCATTGCGATGGTGAGTCATTATGGCCTCACTCCAATTATGTAATCTCCTTTCCCTTGCTGCTCTTGGACAAGAAGTTCCAATGCAAAGTCCTTCGCTGCAAGCAGTCAAGGATTGCTTACATGCATGCCCCTAGTGCACGTCAAGGGGCGGTAAAATATCACTAGCTACCCTCCCTAAGAAAGCAGCACTGCAGAATGTATTCGGTCCTCCCTGCCTTGCTTTTCCCAAATTTGTATGTGTTTGCACACTCAAACTCATATTTGTTCTGTGTCGCGCAGCTGATTCAGGAGGTGACATGGCTGGCGCCGAACGCATGGACACTGTCCCACGACTGCGCCTGGTTTGGCAAATTTGTAGCAATCTGTGGCATCATCCGCTGGAGCACTCTGAACCTGGTGGGTTATTTCCCCTTTCTCCATCGCCGCTAGGGGTCGCTAAATTACTAGTCGTCTGCAGTCCCTCAACCCTAAATCCTAAGAATAGAATCGAAAGGTTCTTCTTGAAAAAATGCCTGAACTCTTTGGGTCTGCTCTGCGGCGGCAGCCAATGCGGCACCCACGTGGCCACTGGGGCTCTTACATATCTTGTCTGTCTTCATGCATGTTTGGGTTGGCTGGTAATGTTCGAAGCTTGAGCTGTGCCCAATCCGTCCTGTCCAGCAGTGCAGACTCGTAAATCTGCACTCTGCACTCTGCTTAGTGTTGGCGGTCAAAGCAGCCTTGCATGAGCCATAAATACTGCAATTCGCAGTACCTGCGTCGACACACCAGTAATGGGATTTTGCGTGTGCATGCCGGGGTTTCTTGAATATGAGTGCATTGTAGTCATGCAGGACTTCTCTGGATGTGCGGATTTTAAGAAGTTAAGGAGTGAGTGCTGAAGTGAGGTGTGTGCTGCAGATGATGATCATATTTGTCATCACGGGCCACAACACAAACCCCTGGGCCGACAAGAAAGGTGCACTTATTATTACCCTATACCCAAAACCTAAAACCTAAAACCTAAAACCCAAAACCCAAAACCAAGAACCCAAAACAAAACCCAGAAAAATCAAAAAAAGGGTGCACTTAATATTATGCTCCCATTATGAGCACTTATTCAGCAGTTTTGAGACCTGCCCTTGCATGCCCCCTCCATACATTTTGGGCCTGACTCAAACTCAGACAATCAGTCTTTTGCAGATGCAGCCTATGCTCACTCTAGAATATTTCATTGGACAGCTCGGGGTGAGGTGGATAGTGTCAATGCTCTCAGCAAGATTATATATATGTCATGCAGGGAAGTTGCTTGGAGGCAGAGCGGATGCCATTGTATTAGATGCTCCTCAGTGGCGCACACACAGCCCCAAACTCATCCTCTGGTGAGCAGCCCTTTAGAACTCAGTAGAGAACTTGAACGTAACCAATCTAGCACTTGAACCTTGAGCACAGCTGTACCGGCCGTTGCATGTGTGTGGTGATGCATGCAAAGGACGGTCTGATAGCAAGGCCTGGTTTGCTGGCGTTGGCCTTAAAAGACAAGATTGCCAAGGAAGCATCTCGTGCCAAACAATCTTGCTTGAGTGATCCTGTGTGGTTGCAGGGCTATTTTTGAGATCCCCTACGTTCTGGAGCTGACAGACATCTTCTCTCCATTCTGTGAGTCCCTCCACAAAGTGTTTTTTGCTATCCACATCGCTACAGTCTTGCCATTCAATAGACAATTTTACTACACGGAAAAATGTGGCGCAATCGCAGAGGACTTAGACACCACTGCCTTTCTGATGGGATTCTCGTGGAATCTACTTTTTTGTGGGTATTTAGGGCTTCTTGCTCCCTTGAAATCCTGAACCTTACAATTTGTGATCTTATGCATGAAGAAGCAAGTCTTGTCATGCAGATGCTGAGAAGCGGTACATCACTCTTTCGAACGAGGGCGACTGCCGCTCGTGGCGCTACAGCTGCAGTCCCCCCAAGTAAGCTCCTGACTTCCTTATTGCGGCACATGATCAATAACAGATTGTCCAAATCCGAAAAACGAGTTATTTGGACCCTACCAAACGGTGGTCAACCTTTTAGAAGCCGTCATTGTCACCTGGTTCCCTGCATGCCTGGGTGAATGTGGAATTTGGATTCTGTAGGGCTTGACTAAGTGTCTGTAACTTGAGCAGATTATATTTCTCTATGCTTTGACTAAGTGTCTGTGACATGTGCGAGTAAAGTTTTTTCAGGGGTTGATCAAAAATTTGGGTATGTGCAGCTTTACAAAGATCGCCACGTTCTCCGGGGGCGTGATGATGACGGTGTACCTATTACTGTACGTCTACTACCTTCACCGGGGGTTTGTGCTACTTCGCTCGCGCCCCTACAACTCATTCCGGGTCGGCAACGTGCTCGTCAGGCTACAGGTGCTGCACTCTCTCAGCTTCCTCTGATATTCTTATACCGCTCATTAGTAACATCTTTAGCAGTCCAATAAGGTGAGGTGATACACAATTGGTGAGCTCCCCCCACCAGATCGCCCGGCATGCACTGAAATACGAATATATTTTTGAATTTTTATTCCAATAGCTAGGCAATAAACACCTTCCATTTTTCCTGCCAAGGTGCGTCCTGCAGACAAGCTGCAGTTGAAAGATGCCACAATCCTTCCACTTGTTGGACTCGCCAGATCCAAGCAATTTTCTCTGTCAGGCTCAATCATATTTACCAAAGCAAGCATCGAAATGGATGGAATTCTGCATGCTTGTCAGGCTGCAGGTGCTGTGTTTTCCACGCTGCTTGAGAAACTTTCTCTTATTTGCAGAGGGGAGTTTTTCCTATGTGCATGCCATTGCAGCACCATGCACCACCGTGTGAACATACTGTGTGCTGTGATCTTGGCAATAACCTGGTCAGGCTGAAAGTGCTGTGTTTTTACACTACCTGACAAGCTCACACTTTCTTGGAGAGGACTTATATACTAGCTTGCATGTCATGCTGGCATGCCATGCTGTGTTCAGATCTGTGAGATGAACCGAGAGATTCTTGACTTGAAGGAACCTGAGGGGTTCTCTTCAGATGTGTTTGGGCATGATAATCATACATGCATCGATTGGCGCCTTTGCTTGAAGTGAGGCACCCAGAGCACAGCGCAACCTGTGTCCACATTTTGTGGGGTTGTCTCTTTTTAGGACATTACTAAAAGCGTTAGACAAAGGCCGGTGTCGGTTTGTTGTGTGGCAGGCGTCTCGGACCATCACTGCGTTTGCAGTGGCGATTCTGACGTGCGTATTCCTGTGGTTCATCAACCCGACCTCGTGCGCATCCTTCTTCTTCTCCTGGCAGGGCCTCTTCCCCATGCAGGTGACTGCCCCACTTCCTTTACCCCATAAGATCCCCAGCGCAAGGGTATGAAGATGAGAAAACCGCACCTGTAATTATATTGTTATTATCATTATTATTATTACACGCTTTCCTGCCAAGAGGCAAGGTGCGTCCTGCAGACAAGCTGCAATCGAAGGCTGCCACAATCCTACCCCTTGTTGGACTTGCCAGATCCAAGCAAGACCCAATGAAGCGTGGGCACGGTGCTCAGTATTTGTACCGCCCCCCGCCAGCCGGGGCCAAGATACCTGTAATTATCACTACCCTATTCCCAATCGGGCCCCCACAATGCAGGTGCATGCATGGGTGCACAGTGTAACTGTGAACGTTGTCCTCAAACCTGAAATGGTGTGAACAAACTAACAAAACACTCTTGAGTCGGGAGACCTTTCCGGTCCGATTAATTACCAGAGGCTGCCAGGTTGCATCGTCGCCCTGATGCTGAAATCCTTTACTCTTCATCCAAATATCTCGAATCACTTTCGCGGAAGGATATCTTTTGGGCTCCTATAATGCAGTTGACATAAGAGAACTTGTTCTCTGTGCAGGTGGTGGTGGCAGCGCTGGTGATAGCGGACTGCGTTTCTTTCATGCCTGGCAACCCACACAACGGCGATGACCCCATTCTGCAGGTCTAGCTCCTACCCCCAAGACTTGCACTTCGATGTTTTATCTTCGGCAAATCATAATTGGACAGGGAGACATGGGCACTGGGTACATATCCACCAAGCACAGGAAATTCTTGCTGTGCATGAACTCTATTAAGTCCATGTATGACCCATGGATCTTTTCCTGCAGTGATGAAGAGCTTGCTGCTTTGAGCTGACTGGCAGATCACTTCTTTACATTCACAGACAGAGGATTGCAACTTCATATATCTCTATTCTGCCCATCTTAATGACTGCAATCCTAGAATCTGTTGCCTCCGCGCAGGTCTGGCTGCAGCAGTTCGCTTGGACGGAGGCCCAAAAAACCGAGCGGCTGGCCGAGCGGCTGACGCGGCTGACGGGGCCGGCCGCGGCTGAAGCATTGGCCGCGGAGCCGATGTTCTGCTTTGAGACGGCGCTAAAGGCGCTCTACTGGAGCACTCTCGTGTACCGCTACGACGAGACCGCGCCGGATCTCACCAGGGACAAGCCTGCGCTGGTGAGGCCGTTCACGTGCTCTTTTCATATTAGGATGTTGAGTGTTTCTCTTGCCAGCTTCATGAACCATGCCTATCTCAGCGGTGGACGTTCAAGGATTCAGACAGATATTTCTGTATTTTATTTTTATTCGTGCCCGGCTTGATGAGGGAGAACCCCGGTGATGGCTTTTGTGGCTTTTGTTGATACTCTTCTTGTGAGGAACCAAGGCCATGTGGGGTGCCATATATCTGGGGTTTCAGGACCGGGCGCCTTTGCAGGAACAAATTTGCAGTCACTTGCAGTCAGGGCACCTGTTGCTTGATTTGATGAGAGATCGCTTCACTAAGCAGCAACCAGGTGGGTGACATAAGGGCTGTATGCACTATCTTCAGCCCACAGATTCCTTGCTTTGAAGCATGCATAGTTGCACAATTCGGTCAGAACACTTTTTGGGGACCGTATATACGGCCGAATATACGGTCATACGGTATTAAAATATACCCCGAATAGGGTCACAAAAAATGGCCTATTTTGGCCCAAAACACCATATACGACCGAATATTCACCGTATGTCGAATGGCCGAATCCGTACGGTGCAATTATGCTCTGAAGTTATACATGTGATGCAGGGTGATGGGCCGAGCCAGCCCCGGTTCACTCCGCAGGCGGGCATGGGGATGTTTGGGCTGCAGCAGGTGCAGCTCTTCTGGGAACGCTCCCTTGACACCAAGGTGCCGCTTTTCCCCTTCCTCTCTTTTGACAACTTCTGTTGTGTCCACCCACTACAGAAGTGCTTGCATATAAGTGCCAAGCAGTGCCAATGTGGTGATCTTCCTTGCAGCCTCCTTATCCACCTCCTTGTTGCGCCAAGTGGCATATCAAGCAATGAGGTTCTCTGCCGAGAGTTTTCTGATGGAACCATTCTCTCTTCCGAACTCCCCGTGCAAGTTCTCCCTGCAGAGAGCTATGCTAAGCCCATCATTTCTTGTTCTGTGCTTCTTGCCCGCCTGCCAGACCTGGAAAGATGACACTGAGCAAGGCACGCCTTGAAGGAATATATAAGATGATGGATTTGAATTTGAATTCAGTAGTTCAAATATTTGAACGCCCTCGCAGGTGCTGATTGGCTGGTCGGAGCGCACGATCGTGATCTCATTCCGGGGGACTGCTTCGCTGCGCAACGCCATCGCAGACCTGCAGGCGAGTCATCTTTTGTAACCGCTGACTCATTCCAGACATCCAGCATAAAAGTGACTTAGCGGCAGCTTTGTCTGAGCTGGCGCCTTGAGTTCTGCCTGCCCGTGGCAACTGCTGCCCCGCATGCATTCTGCACAACCCAAGCCCACCCCCACCAAATGTGCTTTTGCTGAATTGGCACTTCTTCTTGATTAATCAATTGGACAGATCTCAATTCCTAGGCTCCTGTCAAGAGGTAGGCTTTCTTTATACAGCTCCCTCCATTCCTGGCTGTCATTGCCATCTCACATATGTTTCGAGCACCACATGAAGAAAACCTAGTGGAACTCTGTCAGTGTAGGCGCCTTGGCGTAAAGAGTCCAGAGTATCGAACCACTTTTATTTGAATTTCAGTTCGAATGTGATTGCAGGCATGGCGGGTGGCGCATCCGCCCAGGAGGGGTCGTTGGTGGCTGGCGTCTCTGCCCATGGTGCACTCGGGGTTCCACTACTCATGGACAGCCAACGGCCTCAACAGGCGCGCAATCCTGCATTTTTTTGACATTGTGCATGCATGCATGCATGCATGCATGCATGCAGAGCCATGGGCATTGCCGATGGGCATTTGCCAATGTCAGGGCAGCAATGTACACAAGAGGTTTCTATGGGGTTCCCTTTCCTTCCCAAAGACTTCACGAGCGGGAACAAATGTGATCCCAATCAGGTCCCGTATCACTCACCAACCGGCAACAGGCTCTGTAAGAGTGGCTAGACGGGTGCATGCACTGTGGTGATTGCCAATGTCATGCCAAAGATTGTCACATGATAATGATGTCCCAATTCAAGGTTGAGTCCCAAGAATTGCTGTGTTCACTTCAGGCGGGTGATCGCGCATGTGCATGAGATCATCGCGGCGAGCGGTCTCAAGGCGGCGAACATCCGGGTGTTATTGACTGGACACTCGCTCGGCGGCGCACTTGCCGGTCTGGCCGCTCATGACCTTGTCACCCAGTGCGGCCTCACCAATTGCCAGGTCAGTACAAGCACTTCGTTCATAATCAGATGAATCATAACGAGTATACATTCCACCAAAGTACACCTCATTGGGTGTCTTCTGGGCTCATGAGGTTGGATGCAAGCTTGCATGCACGGTTCCTTTGCCAGATGTATAGAGCCCCCCTGAGAAATCCGGCTCCAGGGTGAAAAAATGAATTTCTTTTCAGAACAATGGGAAAAGAGGACTTTCATTTGGCTCACGCAAGATAGTGACACTAGTGCCGACCAATCAGACCTCTGCACTTATCTGAAGGTAATTTCTGGGCTGACAGGTGTACACATTTGGTGCCCCCCGGCCCGGCAACCGCGCATTCAAACAGGAGTACGATCAGCTCGTGCCGGATACCTGGCACATCATCAACGATGCGGTCAGTCCCCTTGCTCCGCTCCATCACACCTTGTCCTCTCTAAAACATTCTGCCCTTAATGCTGCAAAAATGATCCAGTAAGCTTGTGCTGGCTCATTTGACGTGCGGTGCTTCGCATGCTTCAGACACATCATATTTTGAAGTTCACTGGATTGCATGTGTTGTGCTCCAGAGCTCAAAAATATCCGCCATTTTCCACACAGACCATCTTCTTCACCAAAAGTTCTATGGTCCGCCAGAAAGTGAAGCATTCTTAATGATGTGAGTGAAAATTTGGCCACAGGACGCGGTGCCGCGGGTGGGAAAGTTCCTTGTGCTGTTTGCGCGGCCGGGGCAGCGCGTGATTGTGGACTACCGAGGTGACGTCGTCGTTCGGCCGTCGCCGCACGAGATCCACATCCGTAACGGTGCGACGCGTTCCCTCCGCGCATGCCTGTATTGGCAACAGGTTTTTGTTTTTGAAATCAAAATTAGGGTTTGGGTTAATGTCGAACCATAAAGTTCACCTGAGCAAACCTGTAGGCAACTGCAATAGCTTTGGGCTCATGAACAGGCAATAATATTCAACAAAACGCGCAATCCAGGCCGCAATGCCCGCAAAGCATGAGGCCCATGCCCCCTTCAAATCTTATGCATCATCAAACTCAGGCCTGTGCTGTTGCATTCATAAAATCTGGATTATAACAATCTCAGATTAAATCCCAGTGACCAGATTGTTTGAATGCGAGTGTGTATGGTGTTTTGCAGGCAGCAACCCGGGGCACCATTTTCTGGCGTCATACCGCCGCGCTCTCATGGGAATCTGCCAGGCGCAGTTCACCGGCAAGGCCCTTAAGGTCTGATATTCTCCCCACAATTTCCCCCATGCTTTTTCACCAGACATAATTTGTCAGGAAATACCCTCCTCTGCTGCCTATACCGTATGTGTCCTGTTTTGGACACCTGCGGTACCCACAAAAGGCACGGGCATAAGCATTCAAAGTGCCCAGATTGACTGCGCATCAGATACGGCTGCAATTCCTCAATGCATGCCCCTATCCCTTCAATTTGGATTGAAGCTAACTGCTGATGCCACCAGAACAGAGTTGCCAGACAAATTGCATGTTCTGTTCTTGCCTGATGTTGTAGGCAGGCCGCTTAAAAGCTTGCTAAGTCTGTTGATTCATGGTGCCCTGAAGGAACTTGAAGGGGAATATTGCAATTGCAGGGGGGTCACGACGCGGTGCTGCATCTGGCGCATCAGCCGGAGCTGCGCGTGTTCCTGGCCGCATGTGGCCTGCCGCCAGAAACTCTGCAGCGGCTGTCGGCCGCCGCCGCGCTGCGCCGCTCCGAGACCGCACGAGCCCGGTGCGCCAATTTCCTTTTTTTCCCTTTTTCTATTTTTGTATTTCTTTTGGTTCTACAGAACCTGATTGATGTTGATTTGACTGCCACCAGACTCTGTGTCAGATTGTTGCCACATCGGGCAGATGTGGCCGTTGTGGCTATTCCCATAATCTCGGAAAAGAGGAAATCTTCTGACATGGGCCCCAACATTTACCTACGTCTTGCCCATGACTGCCTTGGGGAGAAGGATATCCCTGAGGCACCTTTGTGGCATGTGATGTGTTTGCCAGCTCTCTGAGTAGCCTCTGCCCATAGAGCTGCCACATATTAAGGGTTGATTTCTAGAGTTTAAAGTTGACGATTGTGTTTGACATGCGCGGCAGACTGCTGCGGAGGATGGACTCTTCTGCGCCGGTACCGCAGCGGCTGCAAGGCGAGGCCTCGTATCACGGCTACGGCGCGAAACTGTCGGTCATGTTCGACCGCGTCGGGTCTCGGCACATGCCGCCGCTGAGCTGGCGGCGCCAGTCAGCATCAGTCAGCGGCGCCCTAACCTCCCTCGGCCAGGTCAGCAACTCACAAGAGCCTGCCAGTCCACATAGGGTGTCTTGGTTCCTCCCCTGGTTGAATTCCCACCTTCGCGCTCTGGACTTTCAGTTTACCATTATTCGTTTGCTCCCTGCAGGGGGATATGTTCCTATGTATCTGACTTAGATATAGATCCCCCTGCATCATATTTTGATACTTTAATTGCCATGCGCCAAGCTGCGATTCACGCAACTTCTTCTGTAACTGAGCTTCCGGAAAGTTTGTTCAGCAACCTCCTGTTCCTTTCAATTACTGCGCAGCGTGTGGCACTGGCTTGAGAATATTTGCTGTTTATCCTCAATAATTCTTTCTCTCATCATCTTTTACTGCCTCATCGACTGCTTGCTTGGTTTCTGCAGGGGCCCAGGATCTCAGAAGAAGAGGCGGAGATGGCTGCGAGCATGCACGAGTCAGACACCGGCGCCACAGAGGCAGTCCAGGCATCGGCAGGAACGCCGTTGGAGTCAGTGCTTTCCATACCACCGCCGGCCACCGGCGAACCCCCGGAGACCCCCCGCCAAGGGGAGATGTTTGTGCGGGGGGCTGTGGAGCTCGGGAGCCCCTCGGCTGCAACATCCGCGCAAGGAGAACTGCGCAACGAACTGCTCGACAAGGGGCTTGCTCCATTCCAGGCACGCAACCCCTGCAATAGTTTACTGCTTTGAATGTTTCTATTTGCTCTTTTAGCTTGCCCTCAAGTGCAACACTGCCTTCTGAGCTCTTTATTCCTGATTGTAAGGATCTGATGGATCACATCCCTTATTGTGACGGCTTCCCACCACACTTGCATGCACATGGTACATCTTTCTGCATTCTTGCTTGTGCTGCATTGCAAGATCAAGAAGGCACCTTGTGAAGGGTTGCCATGGCTGCACAGGGAACGCCGTCGCGTTCGTCCCCGAGCATGCGCTCGCTGGCAAGCAGCCCCATGCACTGGCTGGGGCGGCGTCGGTCTATGGCGGCATCCCCGGGCCGGGCGCCGGCGCTCGGCGTGCGCCGCTCGATCGACCCACAGCCAAGCGCGCAGCCGCCGCACGTCCCGCTACGGCGCGCCGTCACGGAAGCCCCCCAGCAGCTGTCACTGGCCGTGGCGGAAGCCGGCCGATGGGAGCCGCCGCCGCTGCCGGACTGGCGCAGCGCCTGGCAGGAACTAGTTCCAGAAAAGAGCGACGCCGATGCGGAGATTGTGTACCGAGCAGAGTACCGGCCGACGGCGGCGGAAATGCCGGCGTCGCCGTTCGTGAGTCCAAGGGAGCAGGAGCCCGAGAGGAAGCCGGCCGCCTCTGCGGCAGCGGCCGCTGGCGGCCGGCGGCCGCCGCGGCCGTCGTCTACAACCGCGTCCCCCACGCCGTCGGCCCCGGCCACGCCGCGCCGCGCCGCCGCGCCGATGACGGTCCCCAGCTCGTCACCGCCCAGCGATGCGCGCAGATGGCCGGCCGGCGCGCCAGTTTCGGCATCGCCGCCGCGGCCGGCGATGCTGCCGCGGCACAGCACGGGCGCCGTACGCCTGGCCGCCGCCGCTCATCTCGAGGAGCTGCCGCGGCGGCACAGCGCTGCGTACGTTTCGTCTCCCGCTGCGTTGCCTCCACTGGCCGTGCGCACCTCGGTGATCCTCGGCGACGCGCCGCCGCCGTCGTCAGTGCCCAGCACTCCCGCAGCTTCCCGGCGGCCACCCCTCCTGCGCCAGGTCAGCCACTTATTCTATCCCACCCCTTCTCTGGGCATGACACCCTTTTCATCAGCCTGTTGCAATTTCTGGCATGCATGTCCGCGCAGTGAATCCGACGGCTTCATTGGAGTCCTCATGCAGAAGGCAGTGAGTTTCTGGAAACCAAGTTGTTCGAAAGCTAACAAGCGTGTTGGTTGTGCAGAGGACGGTGGGTTCGTGGCTGATGGGGGCGGTGTCGGATCTGTCAGCGGGTGAGTCAGCTGCTGAGTCATCACAGCCCAGCCTGCTGCAGCGTGCGACGCAGTCATTGGGCGGCCGCGCCAGCTGGCGCCAGCAAGAAATCCAGGCTGTCCTCCAGGTGAGTCATTGCCACCAACCATGACATCAGTGCAAATTTGCTTGCCTCGGTCCGGAAGTCAGTTCAGTCTTGTACCTTGTAACAATTGGCAACAGCAGAGGAAATGCTGATGGTTGCTCCTCCTGGATACGACCAGCCAGCAATGCAAAAAGCTTTGCAGTTACAGCCTTCTCTGATCAACTGGGCAAGAAAGTCAACAATTGGGCCTTTTGCAGCCGCACACAGAAGGTGACAAGTGAGGGCTTTCCTTGCCAATATGCTCTTGGGACCTCTGCGCAAGCTTCAGACCCTAACTACACCACTGCTTGTTACGCAGAAGCTTCAGAACGAGCCTGATATGGTGGAGGGCAGCTTGGGCAGCGCAAGCCGCGGCCCGGGCGGCCCGGCCGAGCGAAGGGAACGCGCGACGATTTCTGCGCGGATAGAGAACGCCGTTGTACCGGAGCTCGGAGCGCTGGCCGCGCGCTGCAGCCGCCTTGTCGGCCAAGCCTCGCTGGCATTCAGTGAGTCACCGCTCAGTCATGCGTGCATCTCTGAATCTTTTTGCTTAGATGGCCTCAGCCAAGCCTCACTGGCATGCAGTGAGTCACTGCTCAGTCAGGGCAAATGCTGGGTAGAATGCAAGTCAACTCTGCAGGCCGCTACAGGGAATGCAAATTCTTCATTTCCATCATTTCTTTCTCTCGGCAGTAAATTTGATTAGAAATGTGCTTCTCGGATCGCATGTGCCATCCATATGTCTAAGTCATGATCCCCAAGCAAAAGCATCAAGAAAGGTTTCTGGCTGGTAAGGATGATGAAAGTCGGCAATGCCCGCAAATTTGAGGTGGCTCCAGAGGCTAGGTTGTGGGCATGCAATTGCTGGGTGATACTAAGGAAGGGGTTTGTTTGTTTGCGCAGAGATCCGCACAGATCCGGACGAGGAGATGACAGACATGCAGCAAGCCCTGCAGGAGCTGGAAGATGCCAAACTAGACCAGGACGCCCCCTGGAGCATTTCTCAGAAAGACTCCATGGCGCAGCCTTGACACTGTACTTGATTTCTGCTGTTGGACAGGATCCAGAACTTGAAGCTCGTCTGCCAAAATTTTGTTGTGAGAAGATACATGTCAGTTTCAGTCACCCATGTTGCACTCTGTAGGGGACATTCCACCCCCCGCAAAGACCCTCGCTATTGCCAGCTACTGCAGTCAAGTCAGATTCCGTTCAGCAGAATATGGGTATCTAATTTGAGGTGGAGAAGAATGAGAGGCAACGACAGGGAAATGGCTTGAACGGCAATGGCAGCCTCCGTGCATGAGAGCCAGACCGGAATTTACATTTGAGTAATGAGTTTGCTCAGCAATTGGCAGTCACTGAGTGTTTGCAGGGATGATGCTGTGCTGCGTATCGTTCGGAGCCAGCGATGACAGCCTGCAGAAAAATTGCAAGCAGACTGCTTCTGAATTATTCTTGAGATCGTGTTCAGGTGGGTTGCACTTACCGACATTGAAGTGTGGTGAATTGATGATTACAACGTCAACTTGCCTTGAGGCAAGGCACTGAGTTCTGTCATAGCAGGAATGTTGTTTTGTCAGCCTGAGCTTCGAAGCTTTGAAGAACACTGATCATAGAAATATAGATTTAAAGGGCGGCACATGAATGCTGTGCATTTTTTAGCAGTAGCATTGCCAATTGGGCAATGTTTCTGAACACGTTTTTGAACTGCAATATTTTGCCAGTAGAAGAATAAGGGCAATCTGAGTTTTGACAGCTTCACATTCACAATCTGGTTAGCCAAAGTAGTCGCTGGTAGTGGCTGCTATGAGCGTGCTGTTAGGTGCTTTGATCCAGGTGTGCAAAGTTCTTCAATGTAATCCTTGAGAATACTGGACGCCATCAATGATGCGCCCCGGCTGGTGGGGGGCGATATAAAGACTGAGAAGTATGCCCAAAGTTGATTGGGTCTTGCTTGGATCTGGCGAGAGACCCATCGAGGGGTAGGACTATCATTATCATATTATCATTACACGCTCTTCCTGCCAAGAGGCAAGGTGCGTCCTGCAGACAGGTAGGATTAGCCTAAATTAGGGCAGCCTTTAACTGCAGCTTGTCTGCAGGATGCACCTTGCTCTTAGCTGGAAGAGCGTGTGATAATAATAATAGTAATCATTGATGATTCTGACGATATCAACGCTCCCTATGTGCTTGGTATGTTCTGCCTAAGCCGCCGAGGGCACTGAGTGAGCAACATGCTAGGCCGCCAATCTGATCAAATCATGAAATCCAGCCTTACAGTCGGTGTTTGAAACTTTTCATAGCATGCGTGGAAATCCATCCCTGGCTGGGCACCTCTGGAGCCAAACAGATATCTTCGACCAGACACTTGAACGTTGCTCCAGTCCAAACATAAGCAGGAAAGGAAGTTAAAACGAATACTTGCGCGCAATAATATCCTGGTAAGGACTCTGTGTGTGTTCCCGGCGTTTGAACCTGTTTTCTGGTTGGTTCCGGCACTGCAAAAGCAAGCCTGTCTGACTTTTAGGACGGCAACACGTTCACAGCCCAGCCCTTTGTTCCTGTTACGTGACGAAGCTTTGGTTGCATAATTGCATCTTGAGACCTAGAGCTGCCAAAGCGCTGCAGATCGTCTGATCTGAAAACTTAGACGGTGGAGATCTGGGGTTCCGACGGTCATTCTTATTCCAAACCCACAAATCCGAGTACCTACAGCATGTCTATCTTTGCCCAATTGATGCTAACACTCAAATATTAAAGTGCTCAACAAATGCAAACATGCATTAGCAGGCCTTAGCAATCGCGCCTTAGTCAATGAGCTAACTTGCCACACGTCCGTTCGGCAGGACACCGGGGACGCCACCACGTGGAATCGCAATGTTCAGCTGTCGCTCAATCGCGTAGTTTCCGGAGACCTGTTTGCCTGGTGCGCTGTTCATGGTGTGAAAGCCAGCAGCTCGCGTTGGCCCTCGCCTTGGTGTGCAATCGAAAATCTCCAAAAGAAAGGGTCAGGGGCCTCGGGCGATCAACAGAGCGGTGCTGGTGGCCCGAATGGGAGATCGGCAGCCGGCGTCACGCCTGCTGCTGGCGTGTCTGCTGTTCTCGACGTTGTTATTGAACTGGTGTGACTCCCACACGGTCTGAATGTCTAGGAGTTGGCTGCCTCGCAGCTGTGTGAGGAAGACGAGAAGCTACTGGCGTTTTTTGCTGTGGTGGAGGGCAGCTTGACATCAGCGGGGCACATTTGCCATGCATAAATGTATTTTGTGGGTCTTGAAATCCTTCATCGACGTTTCCGCGATCGCAAGGCCTTCTATTCGTCTTGCTTCGGATGTATCGGAGGGTTTGGCAAGGGACGCTGCCAGCCTGTCTTTGGCGGGCTCTTGTGTGCTGCTCGCGTCCGCTCTGTGACGAATCATGGTGTCTCGTGATTGTGCGCAGCGATCGCGACATCAGTAGCGGTGTGCATTTGCACATGTCTTGTTAGTGAACAAAAATAGGCAAGAAGCACCCATCTGAACTTGTGCCCTGTTGCTGCCCACAGGAAGGTCAGAGCCAACACATTGACAAGCAGCAATGAGAGGCAATCGATAGCAAGCGAGCGACATGGCCTTTTACGTGAGTGCACCATTCATACTCACCATGTGTGATATCTGCATGAGCTCATCACCTCCAGGCCTGCTTGAAGTATTATTTTGCTCGACTGGTGGGCGTTTGTCTTACATGGTATCTTGCAGCATTTTGCCGCTCGTGCAGTGGGCATTGGTGCATCCGCCTTGTACTGAACATTGGATCTCTTCCTGCGCAGGAAGATTAGCGTCCTTTGTACCGGCTGATGGGGAGGGTGAGAGCAGGCATGCGCTTAGAGCAGGTAGATATGACGTTCAGCCTTTATAATACATGATCTAGCAGGAGCTCCAGCTAATGCCTTTGGGGTGTTGTACCAGCAAACTAATTCTCTGCCCTGCACTGGGCTAACACTCCTAAGCAGCACGTACGCTGCAAGGCCCAACGGCTCGTTGCAAGACAGCAATAATATTCTGGGCCCATGCTAAGCCTGGCAGCAGAGAATCTCCTGGTGTCAGCTCATGTCATGCGCTCAAAGCTCGTACTCACCATCGTGGCCCCTCATGTATTTGCCAGATTGCGTATGTTATCACCACTTCAGGTCTCAATCATAGTGCCATCACTGCTGTGCAGATGTGGTCGGGGCACTGGAGGGAGGGCAGAGGAGGCGGCTGAAAGGGCAGACGTGCATAGGCACGAACTCGTTGCGGATCGGCTGCGCGTTCCAGTGGGGCTTACCGCAGTGCTGCGATTCGAATCCGAATTCGGGCTCCAGCTACAACTGCCAGCCGCCGCTGCTCGGCAACTGCCCCTCGGGCACTTTTGCCGCCTGCTGCACGCCCTGACAGCCAGCTCTGCGCATGACTGAACAACTTTTGATGCTCCCCGCCGAGGCCTCTTCAATCCCCGAAGGGAGGGACTCGCCATAGCTGCCGTGAGCGCTGAACTGACCTCGGATGGCAGTCCCGGAGAAGCCCAGCTGCAGCTGCAAACTCATTGCTGAACGAAGCTTTGTTGCGCCGCCGGCGAGGCATTCCCCTTTTGTGTTATGGAGGAAGGGGGGATGTGATTGGGGTCTTGAGGAAGCAGAGCGAGCCACTCAGTGGCTGCCATTGGGAGTGAGAAATCACGACAGGATGATTTCTGACCTGCCGGGATGCATGCTTTTCTTTACAGCAATCAACGAAGAAGGACGTCTGCTTTCTGACATGATGTGCAAGGAACCTACCTGTGAGGAGAGGCGTTCAGCAGCTTGTCAAGCCTCTGTCTATCGCACGAATGCTGTATTCGGCAGCGGGGCATCTGAGGGGAAGGGCTGAGTGGGAGGTGACTAGCAGCGCGGATCTTAGGCCTGCAGAAGTAAATAGAGTAGGGCAATATGTGCTGCCATGTGCGGCAATAAACATCTTCCCCTTGTCAACTTGTCCTGTTCATAGGTGCAGACAGGAAAATTATTGTCCTAAGCGCTAGCATTTACTCTGGACAATTTGTGAGGTTTTGTTGCTTTTTGCACCTCGTATGAAGTGCGCTTATTTTGGGCTGGCAATTGTTTTGGCAGGGTTCAACCAGGATTATATGGAATCCGCCTGGGGTGCTGCCCTGCTTGCAGCAGTACCCTTTGCAGCGCTTGTTTTCTTTTGAGCTCGCAGCTGGCCGGTAGGGGAATGCCATTGAGAAAACTTGTTATGTTGCGGCTTGCATGTATAGGACCTTATGACTCACTTTGTTCCTGCAGATTGGCATTTTTGCTGTGGCCAACATGCATGCAAGGCGTCTCTTGTATAGAGAAAATTTGATGGGATAATGAACGCTTCAGGCACATCTTGTGTGGGCTGTAAATGGAGCAGATAAGGACAGATCTCTCACTTCTGGATAAGAATTTCGGTAGCCTAGAGCACACTCTGAATTGTGACATCACAACTAACCGCGTGGGATTGTCCTGTCATACCAGGAAATTGTGTTGAAGAACCTGTTCTTTTCAGCATGTTTGCATCCCAATACATTATGTACATAGGTCTCTGATCCTTACTTGAGGCGCGCCCAAGCGCCAGAGCCTCTATGCGATGGGACTTACTATCAGCTTGCTAGTCTGACAAATTTCTCTTCCACTTCTGATCGCGATCGAAGGCGAGGAAAGGAACTGATCTGAGCCCATCAGCAGGAACGCCGCAGGCCTGAAAAAGAGAAACCATTCCTGCAGGAACCACGTCCAAGATAGCAAAATTTCTTGACCCGTGACAGTTCGCATGTCTATCGCGTGATTTCCGGAGTTTATGCAGAAATTGCGGTCCACAACAGCGCTACTAAGTCAAGCCATGAAGCTTGCTGCTCAGAGTCTGCTGCAGGAGCCACACCTGGTTACCTTCGGTTCCAGGCGCTCTCTGTTTCATGGCAACGGCAGGCTGCTCTTTGCCCGCACGAAGAGCTCGTATGGACCCAGCACAGCGGGATGTCGTCCCGCCGCCAGCCTCACGGAGGCCACGCCGAGGATAACACGCTTTGCATCCGGCCGCCTCTCCTTCTGCAGCCAACTGCTTCCCAAGGAAGGCGGACGCAAGGTTTCTACCGGGGCAGCTGCGGTGCGCTTTTACTTATCATAATTAACCGCTTGCAGATCACACAAGACGCGTAAGGAGCTGTTTCATTTCACGTGCTACGTCTCGGAAGGTGTATCCACCTACTACATGTTCCAGGATATTTATGAAATCCGTCTGTGTCAGGCCCATGTTATGTAACCTGGAATGGTTCTGCCTTGATTATACAAGGGAATCTGGTTCCTGCCCGCTCACATCACCTCCAGACTCCTTGGGACACCTAGCCACTGCACATGTTTGGCTTTGGCAGCTGCTAAGTCATACGGCTCCTTATTTTCGTAGTTTGTTCTCCAGATGTGTGTACTGGCAGATGAACAATGGAGCTTTTTCCCCATCCACCATCATCTGCTGCTGCTAATTGCTGCTAATTGGATAGATGCAAGTTTTGTGTAAGAGCTGAGAGGTATTCTTCGTGTCACAGCTCGACTATGACGAGATGGAGGAGACAGAGGAGTACTACGACGAGGATGGCCCTGGCAATGACGAGGATGAGAACGTGCAGAGGGCGCGCCTCTCTCTCGCCAGCATCTTTGGCGAAGCAGAGGTCTTGGAAGTGGACGAAACACAGCAGGACGAGTCACTCCTGGTACGTGCCTCTGCCTTCCTTTGTAGCTCTTACTGGCACCCTCAATGCTGACCCTGCGCCAAGGGAGAGCATCCATTTGACCTCCCAATGGGTGCACACTCTTACACTGCACCCATCTTTCTAGTCTGAAACTGTGGCGCTCATCAGGCTTCAGCACCTCTCCCTGTGGCAACAGGAAGCCCCATGAAAGCCCATGCATGCATGGTCCTGCTAGTGAGTACCGCATTCTGGAACAAATACATGTGACAGGGTGATCAGATTGAAGATTTTGCTGCTGGAACATTGATCTATCTTGCGTTGACCACCAACCTGATATCCTGTGCTTGCGCACGTAATCCACCTTGTCTGCAGCATCACACTGCGCTGTATCAAGCTAGCTTCCCTCTTGAAATTGTGTGCTAATGCATCACTAAGGGCTGAGAGTGATGTGTCAAAGATGAATTGTCCTGACATTGCGCTGCTGCGCGCAGCTGGCGAACTGCGGCCTGTCGGACGAGACGGTGGCGGCCTTGGGCAAGCGCAACATAAAGGCGCTCTTCCCCATCCAGAAGCATGTCTTCGGACCCGCGCGCGCCGGGCGCGACCTCATCGGACGCGCGCGTACCGGCTCCGGCAAAACTCTCGCCTTCGCGCTGCCGGTGCTCGAGAATCTGCTCAAGGTGAGTTGACTGTGTAAGCATGCAGCAATGCCATATGGTGGGAGACTGTGCTATGGTCCTGAGATCAGTCACTTCCACGTTCAGTATTCGATGGCAGCTTTGACTGCTGTAGATTATCAAGATCTTTACATAGGGCAGTTGTAAAGCACTGCTGAAGCTTTGGAACACCTTGTTGCGGGTGATTTACTTTTGACTGGGTGTAAATTTGGTGTCCAAGACCTCAAGTTTCCCTGTGCAAGCAAGATGCTCACATGCAAGTGGTATGAAAAAAATAATGGCTGGCGTGCAGGAGAACAGCCAGAGCCCACCACAGAGGGGCCGGTCCCCCCGCTGCATAATCCTGGCGCCCACGCGCGAGCTGGCCAAGCAGGTCGAGAAGGAGTTCCAGGAATCCGCGCCCGGCCTCAACGTCGGCTGTTTCTACGGAGGTGCGGCCTGAAGTGGCTCGCCTCCTGTTTCTCCGTGCCACGCTTAGTTGTGCACAGAGGATATGCCTTCGAGGCATCTCCGGTCGCATGGCCGGCATCAGTGTGGGATCTTCTTGGCAAAAGCATTTCGTCAAATGTCATCCTTGCAATACCCAGTTGGCTGCGAGACAGGCCTTGTCACAGGCCACTGCCTCCAGAGACTATTGCACGACTGTGTGGGAATGACTCTGTGGGAGGCAGCTTGCTATTCTGCGAAGTGGCAATCAGCGTAAAAAGTTTGTGTGTGTGCGCATTGTGCAGGTGTGGACATTGGCGGGCAGATCAGGCAGCTGCGTTCAGGGGTGGATGTTGCGGTGGGCACGCCCGGCCGAGTCATCGACCTCATCAACCGCAACTGCCTTGACCTCTCCCTGGTGATTATCCCCTGCCCCCCCTGCCAGGATCTTTCATTTTGGAGCTTTGCACCTGCTCATTTGCACCTGGCCAATTACGTAAGGAGTCTGGGAATTGGAATCGTGCCGAGTGGCTCTGTGTTGACGACTATCAAGATGCAAGGTTTGCTTGATCAGGGTCAGGTCAGAGAGGGTTGGTTTCTGAGCAAATGTCTCTGAGAGTGGTTCCAATGTCTGCAATGGCTGCTGCTGTTGTCCTTTGATTCTGGTGTGCTCAGACGCAGCTTGTCATGCTCTGGCATCTAGCTAAAACGTTTGAGACCCCATGCCTGATGCTGCTCAAGGCTTGGTCTTGTGTCCTAGACGAACCCAACCCAGAAAGCCTTCCTGTCGCGATGAAGCATGATGAGGCACTTTTTTCTGTGGGGTTATTGTCTAGCTGGGCAGACCCGTTTGTGATCCTGGGCGAAGCTCAGGGTATTTCAGGAATTCAATATAGTTTGTGATTTCAAACTCACGCTTCAAAGTGAATTCGCTGCGTGCAGACCCGGTTTGTCATCCTGGACGAGGCGGACATGATGCTTTCCATGGGATTCAGCGAGGACGTGGAAATTATTCTGGACAGTGTGCCGGCTGAGCGCCAGACCATGCTCTTCTCTGCCACAATGCCCTCCTGGGTCAAGAACATCACACGCAAGCACCTCAAGAACCCGGCCCTCGTGGACCTCGTGGGGGACGCGCAGAGCGGCAAGATGCCCGACGCCATCAAGTGAGCCTCGCTGCCTCCTGTTTCCCTGTATAGCGAATCAAGCAATTCGTTACAGTCTGGCGGGATGTGGGATCCATCGTTACGAGTCATTAGTTTTCAGACTCTTCTGTTTGCGTGCTCTTCCTTGTTGTGCCCAGATTTACCAGATCAGCTGCATGGGCGCCCCCTCACCTGTCCAGGAGGGTTGTCTGTGTTGCGCCATAAATGTGCCCAGCTATGCTGCACGACAGACTATTGCAATTGGCCTAGACCCATCTTGGGTGCTGGACAGGAGACCGTCAAGAAGCAAAAGTCAGGTCATGCAGCACTGACGAGCACCAAGTTCTTGCACAGTCTTGCTGAGCATGTGCGGTGTGTTGCAGGACGATGGCTGTGCACGTGACGCAGGAGGCCAGACGCAGCATTCTGGTGGATCTGATAACTGTGCACGCGCTGGGCGGCAAATGCATTGTTTTCACACAGACGAAGCGTGAGGCCGATGAAGTGGCGGCGTCACTTTCGCTCGTACACCCCTGCGAGGTGAGGGTTCTTACCCTAGCCAGGGGTTGTCAGGAATGAAGTAACAACCCTGCCATGCACGATTTTATGGCTGGCATACTTACCCGCTCAATTTCCCGGGATGTGGAGAAGGCTGTGTGACCTTTGGAGGCGCTCATATCACCTCCGATTTTGTCGAATGCTGGGGTACTTGGGAGTACCCCAAAGCGTGTCTGTAGTGATGTGCCTTCTTGCAGAGGTTGCACAGCTTTCATCTTGTCTTGTGTGCGACAAGGACACAGTGTTCAAGGTTCTTTCTTTTGTACAAAAACTAGGGGAAAAGGGCAGCTACGCACATGTTCGGGCAATGCTTATGTTTGTGGGGGATAGGCAGCTATGCACTTGATCTTGCAATGCATATGGTTGAGCTCAAATCCTAGAATGCAGTGACTACTTTTTTAAAGAAAACACACTCACTGTTGCTACTCTCCCTGTGCAGGCGCTGCACGGTGACATCTCACAGGCTCAGCGCGAGCAGGTGCTCAAAAACTTCAGGAATGGCAAGTTTACAGCGCTCGTCGCCACAGATGTCGCCGCTCGCGGCCTTGACATCCCAGACGTCGACCTGGTGAGTTTCTTCTCCTTATAGCCTTGCTGCATGGGATGCTCCTATTTTGCACCTGCATTTGTCTCCAAACATGGCCATTTTTTAACCCTGTTGTGCAAGTCAGGCAGGGATTTGTGACTTTAGAAATGGCAATGTCCCACACCCACTCTGAAGTAGGATGTCCATCAGATCATCTTGATGCAGCTCGTTCCCAGCAAGGGGTGGCATGTGCTTCTTCTTAGGATTCACCACCCATATGTGCTGACACCAGCGTTCTGAGATGCTGACATCAGCGTCGCCACGTGCGCAGGTGGTGCACTATGACCTGCCACGCGACACAGAGGCGTTCCTGCACCGCTCCGGCCGCACCGGCCGCGCCGGCAAGACCGGCAGCACGATCGCCGTCGTCCTGCCGCGGGACCGCTCCTACTTCCGCCGCATGTGCGCAGAGATCAAGCTCAAGGATGTCGAGTACATATCTTCGCCGAGCCCCTCCGCCGTAATGGAGGCATCTGCCAAGCAGGTACGCGCACAGCTGTGACTTCTGTTACACACTCCAGCGCGCCCTTGCAGTAAGGACTTACTGTAGTGCTCATTTTAAAACCCGCCCCCACGGCGGTGCAGGCAAATTTCCAAAGCAACTTTTAGGGGTCCTCCTGACTTCAAAAGTATGCGTGTCATGCTCCATTACATTGGGCTTGTCGAGAGCTTTCCAAATACGGTCTGCAAATTATCATAGGGTCTAATTTTTTGGGTAGATAGGGTCTTCTTCAGCCACCGGTTTTTTCTGTTTCGGAGTCACGGCATGCATGTTATGTGCGATGTGGCTTTGCTTGTGGGATCGCTCGTCTGCAAGGCTGGAAGCGCTCATTCACGGGCGTATTCGTGCGCTCTGGGCCCGTTGCCTAAACACTGGGGCAGTGGCTTTGTTCTTCTGCATGCTTCGAATTGCATGCATACGTGTTGTCCTACGAAGCCCGAGAAGGTGATAATGTGTGTTTCACATGGCAGGTGCTGAGGCGGCTGGACAACGTGGATGAGAAGGTGATTGAGTTCTTTGCGCCGGCGGCCAAGCTGGTGTTGGAGAGGGGTGACAAACACGACGCCATGTGCCGCGCTCTCGCTGCCCTCTCTGGGCTCATAGAGGTGCCCAAGCCTCGCAGGTGGGCAGCCCTCTCTGTCTCTATGCACCATTATGCTGCATCTCTCCCTCTTGTGGTTGCAGGGTACTAGTACCATGGCTGATTACGGACTGGGTGCTGGTGCCTCCCACGCCCACAGCGTTCTTTATGCTCTGCGTTGTGATGCAGCAAGTCTGCCGTCTCATGGTTGTATGGTCACAAGTGGTCATTCGAGTGGAGTGGTATCTGCTACCACCCACCCCAGTGTGTGCATTTGTCAGAAGTTGGGCTTTTGCCTTCTTTGTGCCTATAGAATGGCAGTAGTTTGACATGCGGATTATGCTCAAATCTGCAAGCAATGCACGTTCCCAGTCTGCCGCATTTTAGCGATCTTTGTGTTTCCAGTCCGGTGAAACTCCATGGAACTGGATTAGGTGGTCACAGAGGTTTCTTCCATATCTAGAGTGACTTCTGTTGCTGATGTGCGTGCTTGTGTGCCTCTGCAGCCTGATCACACAGGAGGTGGGATTAGTCACAATGCGCGTCATGTCTCGGCCGGGGCGCATCACTCTCCCCGGGCACGTCATGACGATCGTGCGCAATGTCATCGGCGCTGACGGCGTCACCGGCCTCGGCCGCGTGCGCCTGCTGCAGGACGATCGCGCCGGCATGGAGGTGGGCTTCCCTCCTTCAATTTTGAGCTTCAAATGTTCATTTGGTAGTATGGCAACAGCTATAATTTAAGACGAGCACATGCGTATGGCAACAGTTATAATCTAACACGAGCACATGCGTCAAGCGACAGAGGGAGAGTTTGGGATTGGAGAGCTTTTATCTGGCTTGCAGCAAGTAGACGATGGCGTTGTAGGCCGTTTCATGCCATGGGGAACTTTACACCTCGATATGTCATCCGTTGCGCAGTGCTCACTCCTGGTTCCACTTCTCCCAGTCTTGAAAGTCTCTTAGATGGCGGGGAAGGCCACTCTGTAGGAGGTTTAAAGGTTGAGAGAAGTGGGATCAGAACTTGCTCCACCTTTTGAGCGATAGAAGTCTCACTGAGCCTTCCATTCCACTTTCTGCGCAGCTTCCTACCCTTTGCAAGGTTTTAAAAGTTGAGGGTCATCTTGTGAGGGACAGAGGGGAGCTTACCTGGCACTTGCTCGGAGCTCTACCATTTTCTGTCATGTCTCTCTGAAGTGGGCAGTTGCATAGCAGATGTATGGGCGGACTCCATCTTTTGCAGTGGAGTATTCTGGGCCACATCTCCTGCACAGGAGTTAGTGAAGACTACAGTAGTCTTAGCCGAAGGTTCTTTAATATTCCCTGTTCTGGGAAATTCTAGTCTTAGGCTGAATGCTGAGTGCGTGCTTGTGCTGGCAGGGTGCGGCGTTTGACGTGCCTCAGGAGATTGCAGACAAGATGATGGAGAATGTGGAGGAGCTGACTAAGCGCGGTTTCGAGCTGGACATGCCCATCTCACTCCCAGAAGAGCCCTTCCGCGGCGGCGGTGGCGGCGGCGGCGGCCGGGGTGGCGGCCGTGGCGGGTGAGTGACTGTTTATTGACAAGAAAAGCTGTTGCAAGGGAGAAGCCTTCCCTGTGGCGCATACCGTAGTCAGCACCATATTCCCCGCATAAAATATTTATTCCTTCTTAAGAAGGGTCGAAAATTAAGACCCTAACATGCAAAATATGAACCCTATGATATTTTTTAAGACCAGTTTTGGACTGCTCTCGCCAAGCCCGACCCATTGGTGATGATGAAACACCAATTAAGGACTGGCTCTTTTAAAACGGCTCCAAGCATTTAGCGCATTTTGAGGGGTGCGGGAATTATGGTGCTGACTACGGTAGCTGTATGTGGGCATGGGATGAAAAAGGTTTATGCAGGTGCAGCACCACTTTCGCAGATTTGCTGGCATGTTAGGATTTTGGATCGGTCTGGTTTGTCAACCCAGCAGAGAATGGCATTGCAGGCCAAATCCTGATCCTCTTTTCCACAAGGCTGTGATTGTGCTGTTGCATCTGGTTCACAAAATGCACAACGGTAATTGAATGAGAGATCGGTACACTGATTTTCCATAGCTCAGATTAGAAGCAGATTAGAAGACCAGAAGCATCCGAATGCAACAGCTGATTGTTAAGTCGCCTGTGCGCAGATACGGAGGTGCCAGGAATCAGGGAGGCTACGGCAGGAGTAGCGGGGGATACAGCAGCAGGGGTGGTGGCGGCGGCGGCTACGGCGGCGGCGGTGGTGGTGGTGGTTACGGGTCACGAGGAGGTGGCAGCTACGGCGGCGGTGACCGTAGGAGTAGCTACGGGGGCGGTCGCAGCGGCGGCGGTGGCGGCGGCAGCAGAGGCTATTCCGGCGGGGACTCGTGGTAGATACGCGATCACCCCCGGGGGCTTTGCACTATTACGCGCAATACAGCCGGCGCCCATTTTGCTGGAGCTGAGAATCAGCTCAGCTGTGATGCGCTGCGCCCTTGGCAGATATAGCACAGCTATGCTCTGAATAGAGTTGGAGGGAAGGGCTCGCATAATGGGGCCTCAAGGGCAGGCTTGCTGGAAAGAAGCACATTCTTTGCGTCGCTGGCCCTTCTGCCGTGGGATTAGTGCGTTCGACTGCAAGAGCTATTCCCGCAGCAGAATGTGTTTCGAAGTCCTCAAGTGGGCGTCAGGGACAGGCAAGATGCAAAGTTATAATTGGCATCTTGGGCTCTTTGGCAATTCCAAGAAATTGCTCTAGAGGGACGCGCTGCCAGCAACTCGCAGTGTCATGCACCATGGCCTGCAATTTTTACTGGGCAGCCACAATTCTTTGTCCTAGCAATTCGACCATGTACACTAGGCAGCAGCTGCTGCTAATTGGACAACTATAGGCTTCCTGCGTGGCGGGTGCATCACTGAAGTGAGCTTTACTGGGAGCCTATGCAGCCAGCAGTGAAGGTTGTTGTCGGAGAAATTAATCGTTCCACTCGGCTGGTGCTGACTGGCTAGTTGTCCCCTCTCTGATTTCAGGTGGGTTGTGATGAACTGAATGCATGCGAAGATGGTCTTGACTTCCTTATATACTAGGTGCACGAGAACTTTAGTGACAGAAATCAATCTACAGAGGTTCCATGCCCCACTAATACTCATAAGCAATGTGGAGGAGATCTCTGGCTAGGAGATGAGACAGGGGGAAAATTTAGATAATTTTGGACTCAAATTTGTGGATGGGTTCATGATTGTTGCACCTGGCACCGTTGCAATGCTGTAATGGAAAATTGCTCAAATCAGCTATCATCATGCTGTGCGATGATCTGGCAGCACAGCGTGCAGGACAGACGTTGCAGACTGTGCTGTGCCAGATCATCGCATTACGCTTGGCATTTCAAATGTCACATTTGTCATTTTGAGTGGTTTACTCTTGGCGCCCCACAATGATATGTTGCCAAACTTCAGCTGCGCTGCAGAGCCACGCGTACTATGCGTACTATAGTACTAGTATACAGCTGAACTTCATTGAATCCACGCTGACAAAGGTCTGCTGCTTAAATTAAAAATTCAACTACAGCGCAGCGCTGCGGGCAGCCGCTGCGGCGGCCGTTGCACACTTCTAATCAAGCACTTATTATTTTCATCGATGTGACTGCTGGTGTTGAGGGGATGTCAATGTCTGAATCAAATAGTCAGCACTTTCTGCATGACCTCATCCTCTGCGTGCCACGTCAAAAGGATGGATCAAGGCAGACATTCTGCATTTTGCATCTCGGCCTCTTCACCAAGTGCGCTGAGATTCAAATTTTTTCAAAAGTCGCTGGTCGCTGCGTATTCTAATTTACAGACGTGCAGCTGCTCAATTTCACCGATCGCTATTTTCGTTGAGCAGCTAACTTCCCACCTTTTCGTCCACTAATGTTACAAAGATGCTGCAACATACAAGAGTCGAATAACACTACCAATTTCTGTTTCTGCCATGTAAGGCTTGCTCTGCGCAAGCTGTCGTCACACAGCTCCTGCGCCCTCTTCATCTCACCTAGAAAAGGGCACCCTGGCCAGGTCTGAACAAGCACAATTCTCGATCTTGCTGTCTAAAACCACAGTACAAATTCTGACCTACCGATACCGCCTTGTAGTGTCCTTCTATTCAGCGTCGAGCTATCCGGGATGTTAAGGCCAGCCTTGGTGAAATTGCACTAGTCAGGACACTTGACGTGAATCGCTGCTGGTGTTTCCTGCAGGCCTTCCATCAGATCTCAGCACTGCAAGTCAGGGCTAGGGGCGCACAGACTGTCCAGGAAGCAAGGACTGCTGGAACACACGCTGCTGCTTCCACAGCCGATGGCAGACACACCAGCTCGCCTGACAGGCCAGCATCATCCTCGAGAGGTTCAGAAAGCACCAGCGACGCAAGCACCAAACCCAGGCTCAACGAGAGGGCCACGCAGAGCAGGGCAGCAGAGCTCTTTATGGGCCGCAGCTCAGCACAGCAGCCAGGCCCGAATGGCAGCAGTAAAGTTCCCTTAGAGAGCGGTGAGAGCGATGCTGGCAGCGCAGAGGCGGCCGCGGCCGAGCGACGGCGCTCCAAGGCCGAGGCAGGGAGCAGTCAGGCGCAATCCAGTCAACCGGGGTCCAGTCAGGCGCAGTCCAGTCAACCGGGGTCCAGTCAGCTGGGGTCCAGTCAGCCGGCAGGCCCCGGCAGGACGGTGCGCCTGATCAAGGGCCCCGGCGGACGCCTCATCCGCGCGCCGGTGGCGGCCGGCTCGGACGATGAAGACGGAGATCCGCTGCCGACAAGCAGAGCTGCGCGCACAGAAAATCCCGGTGAGCGCTTGCTCTGCATGCTGTCTGAGCATGATACTATTGTAGGATGCTCCACCTTGATGCATTGTGCAGCAGAGAGCCCCCCCCTGCTAGCTGCAGTGTGTGTCCATGCACCACCAGTGGCGACTGCAGCCCTTTCATTCAATCTGCTGAGGGCCATGTCCACAGGGAAGATGTGGTGATGCTTGCAAGCCGAGGGGCTGTTAAGCCTCTGTCATGCAGGGGAAAGCCTTGCTCTTATTTGACTGAATGTGCATGGGGGAAAGATGTCTGGGGCGATCAAGTGCACATGGGAAGTCATGACGCAGTCGCAGCATTCATGGTCCTTCAGGACACAATTGAACATGTGAGATCTCTCTCTCATTTCATTATATTGGCTTGCAATGAGGCCAGAAGTTTTGCCCTGTCTTTGCCTGTTCTGTGATTCAAATTTGAATACAACTTGAATCTGCGCAGAGGAGGAGGGAACGCGGAGGACAGTGCGGCTGGTGCGGGGCCCTAAGGGCGAGATGATGGATGCGCGGAAGGTTGCCGGCTGGGTCACCCTGCCAGACGGGCAGCGCACCGTGTGCCCGCGCTGCGAGGGGCAGGCCTTCATCCGCGCCAAGGGGGTGAGCTCGCTAATGCCTCGTGCACAAGACATTGCGACAGGGGATCATTTTTTTCCAAGATAGCGCATGCAGGATGTACAAACTGCTGAGGTCGCTGCACACTGAGCGGTCGGTGTCAAGCATGATCAAATCTCCATCTTTTAGCACCGGAGATTGTGTTGGGCCAGCCTGCGTCCTGCATTTCGCAGGTTGCAGGCGGTGTTTTGACGTGGCTTTTTATGACCGGTGGGTAATGTAAAGAAAGGGTCAAAAGGATGGCAAGCCAATGAAGGTCAATTGTGCCTGCAATTGAAGAGGCGTCAATTCCTTGCAGAGGCTGGAGCCGTGCCCAGTGTGCCAAGGCTGGCGCGGCACTGGCGCAGGCGAAGCCGAGATCGACGGCATGGATCCGCGCGGCGGCGCGCGGCCGCGCCGGACCGGGGGCGTCGGACGGCGGGGGCCACTGTCGGACGAGCACAAGGAGAAGATACGCGCGTCTATGGCCGGGCGAAAACGGCAGCCGCTGCGGGAGGAGCACAAACAGTGCGTCTCCTGGTTAACATTTGCGGGTATTTTCATGGCTGAGTGTCCAGGAGCCTTTCCAGTGGGACAGGATCCTGGACATTTCATGAGCCTGAATGTTCAGGAGAAATTATTCCAGCCTTAACGCACACCGGCATGGAACGAAAGCAGAAGCGTCCTACATCTCTTTTTGCAGTTTCATGAATGGATGCACGCAGGCGTGCAAGGCAAGCAAACGCATTCAGAGTCTCTCTTTGCAGATTCTTTTCAAGTGTGGCTGTGCACAGGCACGCAATGCAAGCATAGGCGTCCTGAATTTCTCTTTGCAGTGTAATTTTGCATGGATGCATGTATGCAAGTATGGGCTGCAGGCATCCGCCGTGCAAGAGCACCATTAGGACGGCCTTATTGCTCCCGCACAGATGAATTTTGGCAGAGCTGAATTTCTGATTGTCAGGGTTGAGTTTGGAGTTATGGCCTGTCATTAGTTCATCTTCAAGGGCGCGACTGGACTGTCCTGGTGTGGCTTAAACACACATGAGGCAATTTCCTGGGGTTCTTCCTCTTGGTATTACTCAGATGGGGTAGGACACATTCGCACAGTTTACTGGGCATCCTGTATTGCAGGCTCATCAGTGCATCAAACTTCTGTTGTGCCCTCGGATGTGCAGCCTGCAGGACCCTTCATGACTTTTTCATAGGCAGAGAAATCTCGGAGTGCGCTTGTGGCTCTGCTTTTAAAGAGTTAGTAATGATCGTGACGTGATGGTGACTCGCAGGCGCATAAGTGCGTCGATGCGCGCGGTGCACAGCGAGGGGGGGACCCGGCAGCACATAAGCGCCAGCGCTCGGGGGAAGGCCAAAACGTGCGCTCTGTGCGGAGAGGCCGGTCACAACAAGCGCACCTGCCCCCTCAATCCCAGCGCAGAGGTGCGCCGCCGTGGACAGAGTATGAAACCGCTTATGTGCATCCCTGTCGCACTTTCAGATGCCCAGACATGGCTGTTAGGTGCTGTCAGACTGCGAGGTTGACAGGCGGCCTCTACTCACTCACAGCAGCACGTTAGCTGATGCATGTGTGCATTCACATTGTCCCGGCCAAATCCTTTCGCTCACACGTCCATGTCCGGGCAAGCTGTGGGGTCATGGATGCCACATGTCTCTCTCTGACTCCTGGAATTGTGAAGCAATCGTCTGCATGGCTACTCCCTCGCAGCCATGTGGAGACTGGGCTCATGTTCAATTGGCTGTGCCTTCCTTTGCAAGGCTGCCAATTTTCAGCAGTTTCCTCGATGTGTAGGCGCCCGCTGCCAAGCGGCCCAAGGCGACGATGTATCCTCGGCCGGAGGGTGGGCCGGTCTTCAGAGGCGTCACATGGGCTGCCAGCAACGGGTGCTGGCGCGCACAAGCCTGGGATGGCAACAAGGTGGGTTTTGAAATGTTCTTTGGTTCTCTCAAATCAAATCTATGCACCCTTTATTGAAGGTTTTGATGTAGGAGCGCTGAGCCCGAGCCTGCCATGTCTTGGGCTCGTGTGGGCTCTCATCTGGGCAATATTTTTCCTGTTCTTTGACTGCATTCTACCAGCCATTGCCCATGTAAACCCAACTGAGGCCGTTCCTATGACATGGAACAGAGATACGTTCCAGGTGAAGTAGCACGTCTTGTTCTTTTGGTGGTTTGGACGCTCGGCCCTTGATCAGATACAAACATTTGTTCATGTGTCCGGAGATGTGCAAGCATGCTGCTGCGCCCAATGAAAATTCTGACAATATCACTAGCATTAGAGGGCAGAATTCTAATTTAAATAGAAAATACGAAATTGAAAGTGGACCCTGGCCTAAACAGGTGCAGTGCGTGGGATTTTTTGACGACCCTGAGGAGGCGGCCAGGGCGTACGACCAGGCGGCGCTGCAGTTTCGGGGTGACAAAGCGGTGACTAACTTCCCCCGGGATGACTACGAGGAAACTTCTTCAGAGCAGCCGGCCGCCCCCGACGATGAAGCTGAGGAGGTGCAGTCATCTTGTCCTGGCCTTTCTTGATCAGATGACCTGTGGGATGGGCACAATTTTACAGCATGCATAGCTGTAAAGGCAGATTGGAGAGGCACATGTTGGTGGTTGAGCTGAATAATTGAGTGCGCGTTTTTGGACCCTGTCATAGTCTCTTACTTGCACGGATTCGCATGCTCGTAGGACAGGATTCCAACTGTATATGAAGGAACATTTTTCTGCAGGTGCCCGATCTGGTAGAAATTGGGGCTGAATCAGCGTCCAGTCAGCCGGTTGCTGCTCAACCTCTTCCTGCAGCCGTGGAGGAGCGGAGAGCAGATCTGCAGCAGGAGAAAGAGCTGGAGAATGTATCAGAAACGCTCCATGCACCCTCTACAAACGGTATAATGTTTTGCTAGTGCAAGCATTTATATACATGAAATATTTCAACTGGCAAACAATGCACCTTTTGGGATCATGTGACAGCAATGTGCGTCAGAGGAGACATTACTCATGCTGTTGGGTTTGCAAGCTTGTACAAACGTGCACCAGACTGCCTCCTGTGAGCGTTGACGGTCTGACAAAGCTGCAAGTGTCTGTACCGAAGGATGCCATGCAAGGTGGATGCTTCCTCCAGCATGAGCATGTCTCTTCCCTCCATGCTTGCAGGTGCAACACAACCAGATCCGGCGACACAGGCACCTGCAGCAGAGTTGAGCGCCAGAGAGGCAACCACAAAGAAGAATGCACCCGGAGAGGCTAGCAGGCAGGCAACGCAGCCGAAGACAGCGCCGGCCAGGAACGCCTCTGGAGCCAAGACGGCGCTGAAGCAGGTTTGGCATTTTGACCCTGCCTACCGTTGCAGTGGATGTCTTCTGCAGAGCTTGTCTACTTGTCCTGCGCAAATGTTGTACTTCTCAGAGTGTAAAGGGTCAGTGAACACAATGAGCAATAGCTGCTTGGATCTTGCTTGGATCTGGCGGGTCCATCAAGGGGCAGGATGGGTGTCAGCCCAAACCTGCAGCTGTCTGCACGTGTGCTTCTTGCCTCAAGCAGCGTGTGATATTTGCATCACTTAGTCATCACGAGTAGTCTTTGGTCAGTGTCAGTAAAACTGACTGAGCCTCGCGCAGGTGGCGGCCAAGGCGCCGCCGGTGGTGTTCCCTCTGCCGATGACTCGTGAGGAGGCGGTGCAAGGCGCCGTGGAGGGTATCCTGCGCGCATGGGCCGCAGGTGAGCGCCCCATTCTGATGCTACTTATTCCGTAGAAATTTGCTAAATCATGCAACTTTGGCAATAACTGTGTTGCCTACTTCAATGAGCCCACTTGCCAATCAGACTTAACATTGTCAGCTCTCACGGTTTCTTCTGGATGCTTCTGCGAGTGGATCTTTGGATTCCAGGATTATTGCAGTGAGCTTGAGTGAAATATTAGTGTGCAGCACATGCGTAGACAAATCAAGCCATGGCTGCTAGAAGCAAATTGGGAGGTCCTGGAATGATTTTGTCACAAATTCCTGGACCTCCGATTTTACTTACACGAGACTTGGGTTGGCCAAAGATAGGGAAGGTTGAGAGGCTGTCATAGAAATGCTGCTGTAGCGCACCTGATCCTGGTGGACAAGAAAGATGATAATAACAGTTAAGGAAGAGTGTATCCTGCGCAGGCAAGCGGCGGCAGCGGGTGGAGCTATTGCTCCCTGAGGACGGGGCATCGCCGTTTGACGGTGGCGGCTGGCCCGGGGGCGTGAAGCAGCAATTTGCGGCGGTACGGTCCATGGTCGAGGCCACGCTCATGCAGCTCAAGCAGCGGCCTGAGTTCAGGGTGCGCCCCCTCCCCAATCCTCCTGTGTTCACTCTGTACAAATGCGTCACAGCGTACCTAGAACACGCGCAGCGGATTTAGGGAGAACGTGCCAGCCGTGTCATTGGAAATCTGCCAGGCAAATATTCGGATGCACAGTCTTACAGATTCAGCGCCTTCTAAAGCACCCTGTTCAGCCAAAGGGTTGGGTCTGCCAAGATTCCTGCTCCAAAGGCCTGTATCAAGGTGTCGATGCAGCCCTTTCTCTAATTTTACCCTGTCAAGAAGCATCTTTTTTCTGTGCACTTGGCCTGATCTTCTCCATAAGGCATGCTTCTTGCAGCAAGGAGGCCCTTTTTGTGCAAGAGTCTGGCATGCATGAATAAATGATCATGATACAGGGCCGGTTGGAGGCGCGCTGGCTGGATGAGTCCGACTGCGTGGGAGCGTGGCAGAGCGACTCTCTGGCGGCCGTGGTGCTCCCCACAGCCGACTCTTTGGATGCGCTGAGAGAGATCGATGCGGATCGCGGCGGCCGGCGGCTGATCCTAGTCTTCAACCCGCAATGGCAGACCGACGGCCAGATCGTGTCAGACTTTGGGTGCGCTCTCTTCTTTTCTGCCCCTCTTTCTTGTGTTCTATCGCGTGTTCCGTTGTGTTGGCGCCGGTGCTGGTGAGTCATGCGTTTTCATTATTTCCCGTGTCGGTAGGGGATCTGATTCAAGCCTTTCAGATTAAGCATCCACCTCCTCACCTTGCGCTGCTTCTAGCAGAATGGCCGTGCTGCCCAAACAGGCACCTCCAAGGCTTCAGCCTCATTGATTTCCAATAGACAACGTGAGACATAGGAAGCATGGGTCACGCTGCGCCGCAGCTTTCAACTTGTGGCCCCGTATTCACTGACCTGCCCTACCATTTGCTGCCATTACATCACGCTGTTCCTGTTTCTCCCCACCACACAGCGGTATTCCTGGTGTAGAATTTTATGCATGTGTGGCATGTCTAACAAGCACCAGTAGTGTATTGTAGACACATCAATCCATTGATCGGGTCAGCTCGGGCTCTTAATCTCAGGTCCTTGGGAAATTTTGCGCTGCGGTGCAGGTTTGGGCGGAGCAAGCAGGAGGCGGAGGATTTTGTGGGCAGCTTTGAGGACGCGGCGGTAACTAAGCGGCTGCGCATAATGGGCGACGACGTGCGCCTCTTCCGATGCTTCCCGGGGGACTGGCAGGCGCGCCTCCTTTCCTTATTCTTGCAATTACTCATGTTTCTTTTTTTCTTTTCTTCCATGTTGAATCTCAAGGTCAAGGGTCGTTGAAGTTAGGAATCAAGGTGTGAAGGCAAATGAGGTCTCTTGTTCTTGCCGTGTTTGAGGGAAGTTTTGGGGGTATGCATGGCAACGGATCATGAGAAGCTCCAAAGCAGAGCATGCACCTGAAAGAGTTCAGATTTGTTGTGAGGCCACTTGTCATGCCGAGCAAAGCTTTTCCTCGCATGTCTGCCATGTCGTGCAGTCCAGAAACAAGAGGGGTCTCTGACTGGAAATGCCCATTGATTTGATGCAGAGCACGGAGGCTGATGGAATGTCAATCGGTTGCATGCGCGCAGGTGCACTTCATATGGGCGAATGGGCAGGGAGCGCTGTTGGCAGGAGTGGAAAGAGTGCGGCCCGGCTACGAGCGGCTGCTGCAGCTGCTGCGGTCTGTGCCAGGCTCCAAGGCATCGCGCTCCTGGGTGGACCGAGTCAATCCCTTCACGCGGGTACGCGCTTGCAACTTCCTGTCGTTTTGGAAGTGATCAGGGAATCACATCATTTGTTTTCCTTCCCTTTGGGACTTAGTGGACAGCCACAGGGGCGTGATGGGCTCATCATTCAATGAAAGCAATCTTCCATTCAGCCCCTCACTGTGATCTCGTACCTGAGTGGCAGCAGGAGTCTTCAATGAGAGGTGGCTGCAATGCACACCATGCCTTTCATGCCAGTCATCATGCATGAGACGGTTGTCAGCAGCTGCAAAACGAGTGCTGTGACTCATGTCTACGAGGACACATCCACATGTGAACGGCGCAGATGCTGGGAGGAGGACTCTTCCGAAGAATTGGATTGCACAATTCTGGGTCTCGCATGCATGCATGCTTGGTGGGGCATACGACACTTCACAGAAGATTCTCACGATCCCACCAGGCTGATTTATGGTATCTGAATCTCATCTACAGTATGCGATACACAGCTCATAAATTTGCATATCGCAATCACGGTTGCTGGCGTGCATGCAGCTGGGCATGGGCAATGGCGCATCGGTGGAAGAGCTGCTGGCCGCGAGAGATGCGGCCGAGCGCAGAATGCGCGCAGCACAGAACGGCGTCAGATCTCCGATCCCGGCCGCCGATCCGCTCATGCCGCCGCTCGGCTCTGGTGAACTTCTCTTCCTGGTGTCCATCGCAATGCTTTTGTTACCACTGAGTGATAGCTTGTGAGGCAGCTCCCTTATGCAGCTCCATCCTGCTCCTGTTCTGATTTGATGTTCTGCATGTAGTATTTCTTTACTGAGTAAATGCCTGCCAGGAACAGCTGCAGCAAACTAGGATAAAAACTGTGCATCTGGTTTCTGATCGAGCGCGAGCGCTCCTTTACACATGTAGATGCGCAATGTCAGCGTCTTGAATAGGGAGCTCTGATCTGCTATTTGCAGCTGCCTGAGCATGAGCAGTGACTCGCATAATGTAAATTACTTTAAACAACACAATGCTGTTGTTGTTCTGGGAATTGATTGTCTTTTTTCTACTGCCGCCAGGCTTGGGGGAGGACGCGAGATCAGGCGCAGTGGCGCCAGAACAGGCGGCGCTTACTAAGGCCGCAAACAACGAGTCATCGTCGGACAGCGCACGGCTGGAGCGCGCGGGGGCGGCGGACCGGTTTGGGGGCGTTGACATAATTACGGGCCGCCCCGTGCGCGATCTAAAACTGGATCCGGTGCTGCAGCTGGCTCGCTGGCAGCGGTCCATCTTTGGGTCCAAGGATGACTCTGTAGACGAGGAGGGGGAGTGAACATTCTGGAGGATTTATATTTTATAAGGCCCCTCTGTGGGGGCTGAGACTTGACTCTCTGTACAGTAGCAGCAAATTTCTTTTGTTTCTGGATTGTCACTGAAATGTTACTGCGAAGCAGTGAGCAAGGGCATTCTTATGGGGCGGGGGAGAGATTGAGTTCTTTGATCGAGAGCCTGTACCCTGTGTGCACTGTGAGCTTGCAGCTGGTGAGTCGTGGACATCAGCATTGTGACACTGGAATTCTGGATATTTGCCATGGCATTTGCATGCCTGGTGCCAAGTGCGCATCTTGTGCCCACTCGGAGCACTTGCTGTGCATGTGCATTGAGGCCTTTGGTCCTCAAAGGATCACAAAGGGATCCCACACATTGATTTGCAACTTTATAGTGAATGCCAGGTTAGCGAGCGAGGACGGGACTGCAGTGAAGACAGTCGCGAGATAAAGTCAAAGTCCATGCGTGCACGTGCATGAACTCATTCGAATGCATGTGCACAAACATGTTATGTAGTACATACAGAGTTGCTGTCTCAGTGATCCAGTGAGTAATGAAATGTAATTAGTAATATTATGGTGTCGGTTTACACACAGGCTACATGCATGGGCAGATTATTATTATTGTTATTATTAGTATTAGTATTATTATTATTATTATTATTATTATTATTATTATTATTATTATTACATATTTTCCAGACCTCAAGGATTAGGTACGTCAGGCAACACCTGAATTATTGCTCTCCAGTCTTCTCGATTCTTGCACTTCCTCCACCAGTCATATGCATATGCATGCCCAACAGCATCAAGGTCATCTCTCACATAGCCACTGTCTGCTGCTCTCCAACTGATTCACGGCGCACACACACTTTGCTCCCAGGCTCGGAGTCCTGCATCCTTGTTTCGTTGGTTGCTGTACATCGAGGTGATCTCATCTCGTCACCGCGTGTTGTTTGCAGGCATTGCTGTCTGCCTGTTGATTTGTCTTGTGCCTTACCCTGACTCACCTGAGTGTTTTCAACAGACCTAGCCAGACACACCTGTCCGCTCTTGCCAGTGACGCACTTCGTCTGTTGTGTCCTAAACTGTAGGTGAATTGCCTGATCTCGGTCGGAGTAGGCCACTTGCCACCATAATTTTTTTACCTGTAACCTTCTTCGCTTCAATCATCTTGGGTGCAATTGCACTTCATGCAGGCCTGTCCTTCACGCTGGCCTTGTGTACAGAGCCCACCTTGTCAAGTGCAATTGCTGCATAGGCTCCAAGGCCCACGACAAACACTAGAGCGTAGCCATATCTGCTGTAGGGATGCCGTCTCTGGGCCTGCACAAGACAAGCACCTAAAATCTCACCAAGGCAAGTAGGTCTTCCAGATGCAGAATTTATTGAATATATCTTTCCATTGCTGCTGCACCAGCTGCGCAGCTGGAGGCACCGTCGTCGAAAGGATGGAAACGCAGAAGAACCCCAAGACGGTCAAGTAGATGACTTGTTGCGTGTCTCGAGATATACATTTGGAAATCCTTACGTATTGCCAGAGCTCCTTCATCGATGGCGGGCTGTATCCCTCTGGCACTGTGAAGGGCTCAGGGGCCTTCTTGGCCATCTCCTCCATCTTCCGCAGTTCCTCAACCTGGGACCAGCCGTGCGTGGGGCGATGATCCTTATGATTGTCTCCCATGAATCGATCGATCTTTCACTGCCTTCACTAGCGAACAAAGCCAGCAGCGCAACAAGGTGATCTAACACAACGATTGCTCCCAAAGGACAATTCTGCACTACGATATAGGAGATTAAGGTTCACAGCCACGACGGAATAACTCGTGTGTGGATCACATCCAGGATGCTGTCAAGGATCTGAGACATGAGCCTGTGCTTTGTCATGTGACGATGACTGTGCATTGCAGCGAGTACTTCCGGGGATGCGGGGTCACTAATTGGGTCCCCTGATCTTCCTTGTAGGGCATGGAAACCCTGGTCCCCCAGGGGTTCCCCCAGTGCCACCTGCACGGTGCAGGTCAAGCAATGCCAGAGCATGCTTTTGTAACACCACATCAAAGTTCTGATGAACCATCATCTTCTAAGACAACGTAATATGTACCGTAAGCAGGGTGCTGAGATAAGTAATGTTGTTAGCGATACTTCACATTGCACTTCAGACCTGGCTTGCAACTAGCTAGTACTATAGACTTATGCATCCCAGTATCATGCCATGATGGCAGACAAGATTTAGTTCGCCTCACTCTTAGAATATCAAGTAGGGGCGCCCGCAGGCCCGGCCGGCACAGCCAGCTCTAATACAATACACCTACCAGTACAATTCTATTGGGCTGAAGAATACTAGTAGGGCCCCACGGTGTGGCGAAAAACATGTCCATGGCCTTTGGCTTTGATTATGCCGACATTGACCCTCACTAGTAGGAATTTCTGATAGTAGGGAATTGGGTGTCTTAGTTGCACCAAGGTCTTGGTGGGCCCTTGGTCAAACCCTGTTTACTACCAAGGGGGAACTCAGGTACATGTCACACAGTTAACAACGCGTTGTGGCATTAGTGCGGGCTTAGCTTGGCTTCATACCTTAGCAGGACAGTGCCAGAGGTGGACTAAGGTTGCTAATGATATGCACCATGCACTGTTATATGATATGTATACACGGAACAAAGTGGTCATCAACAAGTGCCAAAGCAAATTAGCATATATTAAGGGTTCTACAAAGTGTTCAGTCAGAAATAAAGGCATTTACTAAATAAGTAGTATTTATCTATATATAGTGCATACTGTCTTTCCATTTTAACCATAAATTGTGGACAATTGTTTGCACAAGCAAGTACTAGTAGTACAAAATTAAAACGCAGGATGTTCATTGCTCTTAAACTGAGAGTCTCAATCACACTGAGGCTCACCTTTCCCCACCTCTCACACTCTCTCGTTCTAAGGTATGCCTGTGGTACTAGTGTGATGATGACTCTGAGCATGTGTTGCACAGCAACCTATATATATGGCAGAGTCACGATCCATACACATATAGAGTAGCATCAACAGACTGCAGTATCTTTTTTAGTGCCACTCCCGTAAGATCTGGCCCAAACCCTCGATGAGGTAATTGTGGCTAGCGCTGCTCAGATGTTGCCTGTCACCCTCACACGAATGCACTTGAAAATTTTGATCAGATTTTGCAGCCAACAGCCGGCCTACAATGGTTGTGAACCAGATAGCATGCTGCTTTACCATGTGAAAACTGCGGCAGTGCTGTGGCGTGCGTTTGGGTACTCACGGGAACTCATACACGTTGACGTAGCCGTTGCCTGAGTTTCCGGCCAGCCCTGCGCAGTTGCCGTTGACGGACGCAGCAAGATAGGAGGACCCAGCACCGGCGTTGCCAGGAGGCTGTCCATTGCTTGCGCCCGCGCCACCTACATAGCCTGCACCGCCTCCACCGCCTACAACAACACAGCTATGCACCCTGATTAGCCGGCCAATGTGGGTAGATATATATATGATATGATATGATATGTATCATTGATGCCGACCTGCAAATGAAAGGGAAGGTTGCAGCGCCTCATGGAGATGAGGTGCACCGTCAAAGTTGCAACAATACAATTATATGCCGAAAAAACAAAGACAAAGATATTGGAGGAATTGAGTTGTATATGGCGCTAATGCAGGGGTAGTCTCCTGAAGGCTCCACGATTGCATACTCAGTACAGGCTGTACACGTACCACCATTGAAGCCAGCACCACTGCCACCCCCGCCGCCGCCACCATATCCACCATCCTACAGACGGGCAAGCATGTGATGTTGTGCTTGTGCAGTGCAACACAATGAGAGCAGCTGTAGTGTACAGTATGCAATTGCAAAGCCTTCATGAGACTCACCCCCCCATATTTTGAAACTTCTGTGCCGGCACTAGAGGTACTTCCAGTGCCACCGATGTATGTGCTTGTTGTTGCATTGCCCACGGTTGCCCCACCTCCCCCGCTTCCACCATCACCATTTCCTACACACCATGAAGGAGAGTATGTGGTCGGGTTGGGCATCTGACACAATATGGCTGTGACCACATGTTTCAGTGTGAAGTTGCCAGTAAAACATGAAGAAGTCTGGATCAAGACCAAGGACGTGTACACCACATATCATCCTTTCAAATGCATGGGTTGCAGTCTGCAAGCATGCTGGCCAAGGATGCAGAGCCTCATGGCACAGGATTGGCGAGAAAGAAGGTCTTGCACCTCCTTGCCCTGGTGTCCCCGTGCCAGCTCCACTCCCGCCGCCAGCTCCACCAGCTGGCGATGCATTTGCAGCACTGCATGCCACTGAAGACTGTCCGGGTACAAGTCCAAAAATTTGGTAGCCACTGCCACCACCACCGCCGCCTAGAGAAGAGCTGGGATGTCAACAAATCGGGTTGCTACAGACCTGATCTATAGGGTACTAGTACTACTGTAGGGTGTTACCCTAGCTAGGGTGATGTGTTGGAAGTCTTGCCTGTGAAGAGCACTTTTGCATTCGAGGTGATGGCGTTCATGAGATTCCAGTACGACACCGTATGATAGCCGTGTAAAATAGAGACAATGTACCTGCTACAATTGTTGGTGCAGCTTGACCGTTGGTGTAGACAGCACTAAGGCCCCCGCCACCCGCGCCTGGTGCATTAAAGTAGTTGCCGCCGGAGTCACCCTGGCCCGCCACGATGATGGTGACAGGGACTCCCTGTTGCAGGGACGCGGTGGCTGTGACTGTAGCTCCCAGGCCTCCCAGGCTTTCCCCTGATGTTGTTCCACCTTGCCCGCCCGCCACTTTAAAGAAATAGTTGCCACTTGAGAGTGCGGTGAACGTCTGCATGGGGCACAAAAGCGCGTGGGCGTTGTCGGCGTTGTTCCTTTCTTACAAAAGCATGCTCCCTTGTCCATCATGCCCCCATGTCGGGTCTATACATGCATGCAAACTTGCTTGTGTCACATCGTAAGAAGGTGGGAGAACAAACAGCTGCAATTTAAACACGAGCACCATGCACAAATGTCTGTATGGGGCATAGGTGTGCCTCAGCTCTGCACTGTGCAAAGGCACGTGGTGAATCATGCAAAAGTTGAGAACGACAGGAGTTTCTGGTGTAGAATTTCTTCAATCATGCACTTGGGGTACGCACAAGGGTGGTCACTTGCATGCTGAAAGAAGCAAAGTGACAGGTAGCCTTACTTGGGGACCATTTGAAAAAGTGAAGCCTGCCACCAACACAGCTCCAGTGGGACCTACAAGATCCACAAAGTTATTGAGCTGCTGTGATGGCTCTAGTACACATTCCATCGAGTGTGCTGATGCGATCCTGTTGCACATGCAGATGTCCGGCAGGTGCAGGATGAGGCAGCATGTGCTAGGGAAGACACACCAGTCGGGCCTGTGGGTCCGGTGAAACCTGTTGCTCCAGTGAAGCCTGTGGCACCTGCAGCGTCCATGAGGATGTCAGCTTTGAGACGCATCAGAAGAAACATGCCAATGTGAGCCTCTTGCTGAAGGGGGAAGTGCAGAAGAAGATTGGTTGTGAACCAAGCAGAACACACCTGTCGGGCCTGTGTCTCCAGTGGACCCTGCAGTATCCGAGAGGCTGTCAGCTGCATTTTGGTGGCAACAGTGCTACATATCAAAGCAAACATGCTGCAGATGCAGAGGAATGACAAATGCAGGATGAGGCAGCACCTGTAGAGAGAAAACAAACCTGTCGGGCCGGTGTCTCCGGTGAACCCTGTGGCTCCGGTGGGGCCTATAGAATACATGAGGCTGTCAGCTGCATTGTGATGCCATATGCAACGCATGGGGGATGAATTGTCAATGTGAGTCTGTTGTGATGCAGCGGACTGGTGGATGGAGGATTAGGCAGCTTCAGCATGTCAGATGGCAGAACACACCTGTGGAGCCTGTGTCTCCAGTGACACCTGTGGCTCCAATGAAGCCTGCAGGTCCAGGAGGCTGTGAGCTGCATCGTGATAGCAACTTTGCAACACATAGGTTAAACTAGTGCAGTTTGAGGCTCTGCAAATGCAGGATTGGCATGTGCAGATTGAAGCAACATGTCAGATGGCAGGACACACCTGTAGGGCCTGTGTCTCCAGTGAATCCTGTGGCTCCGGTTGATCCTGTGAACCCTGCAGGTCCAGGAGGCTGTGGAGTGCACTGTGATAGCAACCATGCAACACATCAGGATAACCCATGGGATGTGAGCTTCTTGCACATGCAAAGGATTCGCATGTGCAAGATGAGGGAGCATGTCAGATGGCAGGACGCACCTGTAGAGCCTATGTCTCCGGTGAAACCTATGGCTCCGGTTGATCCTGTGAACCCTGCAGTTTGGACAGACTGTGAGGTGCACTGTGAAGAGAAGCGTGCAAGATGAAGCATGTGATGTGAGCCTGTTGCAATTACAGGGAATATTAGAAAATTAGCAGTGCAGGATGCTGCAACATATGAAATGGCAGGACACACCTGAAGGGCCGGTGGGTCCAGTCTCTCCTGAAATGCAAAGGTGTTCATTAGTATGCCTATGCTTATGGAATATTTTACCTTCAGCTCCATAGATTACGCTATTGACGAAATGTTGATAAATGCAGCAAACACTAAGAAGCGTGTTTTCCTCTTCAATGCCAAAATGACACACCGTTTGCTCCATCGGTGCCGTTGAAACCCTGCGCAAGAATATACCTGCATAAGTCTCTTAAACAACAGCATTGTGTTGTGGCACCATGCAGCTAAGGCACACCAACTTACCGGGGTCAGTGCATTAATTTGCTCGACCAATTGGTTGATGGTCAAATTCTGTTGGTTGATAACCAAGGTCTGTTGGTTGATGATCATATTCTGTTGATCATTCTCGCTTTGAACCTCGCTTTGAACTCTCTGGACCTCGCCCTTGCTGGCGGGAAGAAAACTGTCGACGCCCCTGCTGGGGAGCCTAACATTGAAAAACTTTTGGAACGATCCTGCATGGAGAACGTCTTGATTAGAAAAGGTAGTTGCGCTCTAGCTTCCTTGCCAGTTTGCCATGCATCTTAACATGCCTATAGTGCGTTCATGCCGTAAGATAACAGTGAGCTGTGCGATCTTGCCTGCAAGCACTCACAAGGAGTGAAAGAGAATCTGCATTGCTAACACCAAAACACGGCTTCAATAGGATCACGAAATACCTGTGTTGCTATATGCCCTTGCGCCACATGCATCAGCACTTCTAATATAATTGAGAGTGAGCAAGGTTATTTTATTGCCAGCCAGCAGCACTCACCTCCCAGACCTGGCAACAACGTGCCCAGCGTGGTCGAAGCGGGATCGTCATGCGGTGTGTCATCCGGTGGGAAAGGGGCACCTGCAACTCATTCTGGAGTACTGAAGTCTACGTGATTTATTCACTTCCACAACTTAGACACGATCTCAGCAAGCGAGGGACTTTGACAAGCCTCGGACAAAATTGAGTTGAGGATGAACACTCTCAAGGACCTGCAGTCGGGTAAAATTCTCACCAGCATTGCATGCCACGTGAAGTGCCAACACGCAAAGAAGGTGTATCGAAGCCTTTGGAGTGGCCCGACGTGCTCTGCACGAGGGCCTGCACAAGAAAATGTCGACAACAGGCTCAGTTGGGCAGATTGGCTCTTTTGTAGAAAACCACTGCAAGAGGGAGTACTGTAAAGGCTTTGCGTCGTGAAAAATCTGCACGACACGCAGGATGCCCTCCACTCAAGGCATCTCACAGCAGACGTGGCAGTGTTGATTTGAGTACGAGGTCCTAACCAGCAATTTGAGGTAGGGAATGGCTCACCCACTTCTTGCCATTGGCCAGTGCAGCAGCTCTGGCGCCACTTCGCTGTGCCTCATGTGTTTTGCATCAGGCTTATTGCACCTTCGGGATTCTTGCAGACGACAAGGGGACCCCTTGAAGGGTACTATTATAGTACTACTATATGTCACACATAGATTTGAAATCTAAGATTTCATACATGAGACCCGCATTATCTCCCGTGGATGCAGGCGTTCCCTGCGCGTCTCGGAGTAGGGAACACCTTCGTATTTCAGTTGCAAAAGTCACGATCTGCTACGGTGTACCTTCAGCAGGCCATACTTTCACGTGCGGTTAGCTCTGGGACCATTCCCCCTGATTTTAAATGCTTTGAAAAGTCCAGACTGTTCAAGAAAGAGGTCTATGCACACTTCCCAAGGCTTCCAATGAATGCATACTGCCCAAAACATGCTTGCATGCATGTTGCCTACATAGGCGCACGTGCCGTTTTCTAGACGTATTGGGTGCCCAACTTTTGTGGGACGCGTCTCGGACGTGCAAGTACGCGTATCCGTCCTGATACACGTATCCGTACTGTGCAACTATGATTTTGATCTTGCTCTAAGATGGAACCTGTGCATTTCTGGTCATTGTCATCATGACCATGATGGTGACTGTGGTGCATGAAAGAAGAAAGAACGATGCGCTCATGCTTAGTCTGGATGGGGGTGATTTGTGGCTCAAGATAAAGGCGGCATGTGTGGTCTGCTAACAGATTCGAAGCTGAATTCATGCTTGAAACTGTTTTGCAGAATCCTTTCAAAAGAATACACCCTCCATGGACGCGTGCTTCGGCCTGCTGAGGTCGGCGCTGTCCGCCGAGGCACGGCTTTGGCATGCGTTCGCTCTGTACGAACTGACATTACATGGCAGCGCTGGTCAGCCTCACATAATGATATGGGCACATTTCAAGGGGGCACATTTCAAGGGTGCATTACAGTAACAGCCACATTTTCCTGTAGACAGGTTGACATCTTTGCTATATAGCCTAAAACAGGAACCGGCAATTGATTCATGCCAGCATGCTCCCCACACACCCGTTGTATGTGACCTCGCAAAAGTCAACTTGCTAGCACTGAGGCCAATGTACGTGCACCGTGCATGCTCCAGTTCAGGCATCACGTCAAACCCACTTAAATCATTTGAGGTCTGCTAAATGTGTTAGGGCTCTGCCTCTCACAACACCCAGGCAATTCAAAGATCCTTGACAATTTGCCAGCTCTGCGCATTGTACTCAGGGGACGTTGGAAGGCTTGAAGATGGTGAATCCATCGGCGGCCGTGGTGACGAGCATGCCAGGGATCTGCGGGTGCCAATGAGCCTCCTTGATCTCACCCTGCGCACAAATCACAGCAGCAGCTATTCAGCTTGTCAGTGATGCACATTTCTTCAAGCATTGTCTGGCCTTGCTGTTTGGACACACAAGCATGCCCGCCGTAGGTCAGTAAGTTGTATCCTTCCTTCTCCCCTTCACAAATGTGCAGCTTTTGACCGTTAGTGGAACCCCTGCAACGTCAAAGCATCATGGCATGCCACATCCTTTCACAAGCAGATTCCCACCGGTCGGACATGCGAAAAGGGCTATCTTGCTGTGCTTTCATTACCCCTTCATCACCCAGCATTTCAGGAGCCGCAATGTCAATTTAAACATTAATTCATTAATTTTTAAGTTAATGCTTAAAAGAATGCCACTTGGCAGAGATGCGGGAAGAGCTACTTCAGCCCCTTGGCAGATTTCCGGCTTTCAAGGGCGAGCCACATTCCTTGGAAGGGGTCGAAGCCCACCTGGCTGAGGTGCACAAAGAGCAGCTGCGCAGGCAGGTCCTCTGGAGATGCAGCATTCATGTGAGCGGCCAGTGCAGCCTCCTCTTCAGGATCCCGTTCAACTGCAAGATCCCACACTGCCAGCTGGCCGTCTGCTGATGACGTGGCGAGCATCGTCGCCTCTGCCGGGCACCATTCCACTGATGTGACCGGGCCCCTGCGTGGAAAGAAGGAGGTTCTTGTGAAGTTGTCAAACATTCTGCAGCAATTTTGGCTGGCAACCCTGCTGTGAACGGGGTGACAGGGCTCGAGTGAACAGAAGCAAGAGGATCCATCCAGGACCGCTCTTTCGCAGAACAAGCATATCCCCGGAAAGGCAGCCGGATGGATGGCCCTGCACTGATACGCCGGTGAGCCCAAGGAATTTCCAGACAAATACGAAGGTTCGAGCTGACATTGTGCTAATGGTCAGAAAAACCTGCGCTGCACCACCAGTGGCCATTACTAATCCCTGTTCGCCCTTCTGCTTGAGAGTAGGGCAGGGTGCAGCCACTGAGGTCACCTGTGATAGGTGAAGTTGGCCACGAAGCTGGCCTCATTGGCAGCGGCGTCTCGGCCGAACATGCGCAGATCCCACACTCGCAGCGCGCCGTCGTCGCCGCCGGACGCCAGCATGAAGGTCGACTGCGCGCTCCAGGAAATGACATTCACATCCGCCGCGTGCGCCACCACTGAAAGCTGCGGCGTCGGCTTTCCCCTGGCAGCCACCCGGTAGCTGGTGAGTAAGACTACTAAGAGATTACTCTCTGATTACTCATTTACGGGAATATCCATCTGAAATCCTGTGGCCCTCAGCGGGTGAATGCCCCGCGTCTGCAAGCCTGTAATCTTTATATCGCCAGGGCGTCTGATTTTCTGCTTTCCGGCCAAACTTACGCATAGAGTTTGTCAGAGGACATTCCTGATGGTTTCAGCAACGTCCCAGCGGGCGAGCCGCTGCTGAAACAGAGATTGTTCACTCAAATCTTTTTTGCCGTGGCTCCCAATATGTATATAAGCTGAACTAGTGTGGTACGCAGATGGGGATTGGGAGGGCAATGCTTCCTTGCGTCAATGTTCAACTCAAAACCTCTGTCTGTGTTTATAGATTTGGAATTTGGGCAGGCCATAAGACATTGGGGCACCCCTCCGTTTGCACCCCTTCGGTATTGGGCGTACTAAATATCAGCTCAAGCAAGGATTTCTGCCAGGCAAATCCGCACCTGGTGTCCCAGATGCGGATGGTCTTGTCCACAGAGCAGGAGGCAAACACCGTTCCCTCCACTGGACTCCACTGTATGTCCTCCACCGAGTCCTCATGCCCCTGTCGTTCACAAACTCGCTTTCTCAGAATATACTTGTAACGTGCCCAGAGCAATTCTGGTTGGCAGGGTGTGCACACTAAATCTTGGAAATTAACAGACACCATCATTTGGCACGAAAGGTTGGTTTCAGAGGAGCCCACCCAGATCCACACTCCCTCAGAAATACGCACCCTTTGACAACAACCCCTATCGCCATACCAGCAACAATCCCTTGAACCTCCCAACATGCCGGGCAAAGCGGATTGATAAGGGGAGAATGCTTGCCTGGTAGCGGCCGCTGACGCTCCAGTTGCCCTTCTCATTGGCGTCCCAGACGTGGATCCCCTTCCGGCAGTCCCCCGACGCCAGCCGCCCGGCCGCCGCGCGCGACCAGTCCAGCGCAAACCCCTCGCCTGCAGCACATCCCTCAACTTATAAACCCTACCCTGCGCGCAAGCGATCCTTCACTGTCTGCAGGCACGAGCTGTCGCGTATTGTTCTCAGAACAGGTGCCGTCTGCCTGCCGCATTAACAGCGTCTTTCGACGCAAAATTCAATGATGGTGGATCTTCACGTAATTCATCTTCCCCTCGGTTGTCCGTGGACAGGGTACCAAAATGAACTTTTGCCCTACAGGAAGGTCGTAATCTTTCATTTGATCCTGCTGTCTGCTCTGACCCACCCATGGAGCAACTAGAGTGGGACGCACATGGCCTATATCCCGTTAGGAATGTCTTAATATGTGACCCTTCATCACTATGTGAACTTGCTGGTGCTCTGCACTGCCCAGCATCAGTTGCGACATTTCAATTTGGATATGGGCAGGCTACAGATTACTGACAGACTTTGGTGAGCATTTCGCTGGGATTGGGCATCCTAAACTGATCCGCATGCGAACCTCCCCAATAGTTGACCACTTGAGGATGGGCTGGATGGGGCCGAAGGTTTCATCATTTGCAATGCTATGCAGCCATAGTAAACGCTTTTGCCGAGTCAACACCCTTGCAACTCTCAACTCGATTTACATCCGCCAGTCTCTCCTTCAAGCATGCTCGCATTGTAGACTGGTTGTGGGTGGACCAGAGCCTAGACACTCACTGCTGTGGCGGTGCACATGGCGCGGCTCCTGCCTCTGCGGCTTGCCCCGCTGCGCGCGCTCATCGTCAGCAGCCGTCACTTCGTTCAGCTGCATGCCCATATCCCAGATCTGCACAAGGCAGGGGGGCAAGAAAGAAATTCAATTCTGTTGCAGGCCATTCAATGCAACCATTTAAAATATTTTTCTAGTTTCTCACGAAAAGGGTCTTTGATAGTACAGCAAGAGACCTTTTCTATAGCAATGGAAAGGAACCGTGGGGAGCTGTGTCTGAAATCATTCATTGCTGCCATTCAATCCTTTCGTTGAGAATACTCTGAGGAGAAGAATAGCTTGTGCGAGACTCACAGCCGTGCCAAAGATGCCTGGACAAGACAGGCTTGTTTCAAACTAGTGGCGCATGTGGCCATTGTGAAATTATTTGACGCTGCAGGGGTGCCTCCACTTGCGTTGTTTTGATTGATGGATCCCATCATTGCCCCCTGTCCGATGCCTTTCAACCCTCAAAATTCGAGATGACTGGGGATCAAGGTCAATCAATTTGCCGTCGATGGACAACAATGTCCGCAGGGAAGAACAGCTCTCACCGAGACTTGGCCGTTGTCGCCCCAGGCGGCCACCACGCCCGGCTGCTGCGGCATGGCGCGCACGCGATTGACCCCACAGCTGAGCCCGATCTGCCGCAGGTGCATCACCGGGGGGCCCTCCTCATCCTCGTCGCTCTCGCTCATGTCATCGTCGCTGTCGTCCTCTTTTGGCGCCTGCATTTCAGATTCACAACTTCAACTTTGTAATCATGAGTGGAGAAGGGCGTCCTGCATTGAAAGTTGAGCACTGCAGACCGTTTCTGAACAATGCAACTGTGGTATCCGAGCTGACAGACGCCCTACCAAGTGCGTCTATTCAATCTTGCTAGAAAGGAACCTTCAAATTTCCCACCCCATTCCATGTCTACAGAGAATTTAACACAAATTCCTTCATTACAGTGTGCAAGGCATTTCTTTCTCCCTTTGTTGCGCTCGCTCTGTCATGATGTGTGCATACTCGCTGGGGAAATCTCCGGGTCTCTAGGAGCTGTGTCATGATCGCACAGAATGGAGAAGTCTCATGCACATGTTACTGGATACGTTTTCCTAGATCTTAAATATCTAGGAAAACGTGAAATTATAAGCGGCCCCGGCTTGCGGGGGGCGGTACAAATACTAAGCACCATGCCCACTATTGATTGAGTCTTGCTTGGATCTGGCGAGTCCATCAAGGATTAGGATCGTGGCAACCTTCACCTGCAGCCTGTCTGCAAACGCACCTTGCCTCTTGGCAGGAAAAGCGTGTAAGAATTCATTCGAATGTAGTAATAAAGGAGGGTGTGCGCGCACCTTCTCGCCGTGCTTGCCCTGGCCCAAGTTGCTAAGCTTTAGGAGTGCGATGGAGTTCTGCCGCGCGTTGGCGGCCTGCGTGCCCGCCACTATTGAGATGCTGTGAGGGAACGCGCTCCGAGGACCGCCCAAGCCGTCCGGCAAAATGTCAAAGCTGCAGGGAGCAAAAGACACTTGTTTTGCTGGTCCCATGGATTTTCACTTCATCTTAGCAGCTGAGCAGTGCGCAGGATGCTTGGGGAAGGTTCTTGGCACTGCAAGAGTGCATTCTGCACAAGACAGGCAGCGCACTGTCTTTGACTGCGGGTACAGAGCTAGACAGTGCTGGAGTAAAGCAGGGCACTGGCAAAAGAAGGTGTTACCAGACCATCAAGGCAATCAGAGACAAGGCTTGTCTTGGACATTGGGGGAGGTGCTGGGAATGTGTGACGCACCTGAGACATGGCCAATCGAGGCTCATGGTGTGCATGCAGTCGTAGGTGGACGGGTCATACTGGAGCTCCTCATCCTCCCCCACTTCATCCAGGCCAGGGCGCCACACTGCAGGGTTGGACGGTTCTGATTGCTCGCCATCCACCGTCATCGGTTCTGCCTTCTTTCTTGCTGACTTCTTGGCCTTCTTTTTGGGGCTGCCAGACGCGCTGGCCTTCGCCTTTGCCTTCTTGGGAGGGCCCATCGCCCTTCCAAACCCAGGTCGCCTTCTCGAGAAATTCGATGTAGCACGAGTTGTAGATCCTATGCAATCTTTTTAAAATTGGCTGAAAGCGCTCAGCCAGAAGTGAATCCAATGGAATATGTCGCTCTGCGACTGCCCTTGTACTAGCTTTCAAGGATACTCAGCACCTATCAGGTCCTAACACGCTCTGTCCGTACAAGGCGTTGTAAAGGTGATATACGAGTGATGCACTTTCCTGGAAGGTTTTCGATGTGTCTTCCTGGGGTGCAAGCTGCAACTCGCTCGTACAACGTCAAGATCTAAAGCTGTCCTTAATCTGGCACTGAAGCCTACGTTTGAAGTCTTACAATGAATCACAACATCCACAGAAAAGTTTCTACTTTGACTGTCCGATCAGCAATCAGCAAAGAAACGGGATGTGCATGTTCGTTTCGCAGCGGCGGAGGTGCACCGCTGAGCGGCGTTCCTGTCAGCTTCCTGTGATCATGGATTACCTTCCTTCTTCTCGTTCTTCGTGCATCTCACTACAATGCTCCCGTTACCTACCACCTCCTGACACAAGAATGCCGATGGCCTTGCCTTGCTAACCTACCTACAGGAACAAACGCGAAATCTTTCGCTTTCAACTATAGTCACCGTGACTATATACGGTAGCTAATTTAGAAGCTAAGCTAAATCGTTTGATTTGCACGGCAGTGCTCAAGGTGCCACCAATGGTTCAATATTGAGCCATACTGATTGACGCTGACGCAGCTGCAAGCCACACTCAGCTCACAGCCTAGCCATCATTCCAAACACACACTTGCAACATTCTCTTGCTTTCTGTACACAAACAGCGCTCCTCCATATCACCTCCTCTTCAATCACCGGTTGCTTGCCATTGCTGCGAAGGGAACTCTGTTCTGCGTTCTGGATTGAATCATCCTTGGCAGTCATGCAACGGTCCAGAACTCCTCGATGGCCGTGTCTGTGTGGCGGATGGAGTAGGACGCGCTGCAGCCGCTGCTCCGGAGGTACGCCTCAACCGCCATCGCATCGTACGCGCTCGCGATTGCCCGCCTGTTCTCAAGAGCAGCCGTCCCTGCACAGTGCAGCAGTATCACTTCATCTTCAGAGCGCAACTTGACAGTTGTGTAGCCGCCTTGAGCATGTTCGCTAGAACTGCAGTCCCTCGACTGGACAGAGCACCTAGGACTCCAGGGCATCCCTGCAGCAGATTGCAGCCTCCAAAAGGATAATATAATTGATTTGATATAATCAGAACCGGCTCTGAGAAAAAGTTATGTGGGCGAACGCAGCGGCCACGACGCTACATGCCACCAACTCACTCAGCAGCAGAGCTCTGCCCAGTCATGTCCAAGACTGCATCATGCAGTCTGCATGGATGCTAATTACACAAAATGAGACACTGGCTCATCGCATCCCCTTGATTGCAAAACCCCCTTTTGGGGTTGGAGGGGGCCAACCACATGACAATTCCCATTACTTATAGGACTTACCATCCCAGCACCGAGGAATAATTCCAAAACCCCTAGGGAGTAGGCCTGAATACTGTAATAGATTATCTGGTAGATAACATGTAGTTATCTGACATGGTGGAAAAGGTGCCAAGATAGGCCGAGCTGGAAGGCTGTCATAGAAACACTGCTGCGACGCACCTAAGCCAACTGTGGCTTGGATAGGCGTGTAATTAAAATTAAACATGTAGTGGGGTTTCTGAGAAGGGTAAGGGTTTATGTCCCCTCACCCCAGAGCGTGGCGGGGCCTTCGAGCCGCACACGGAAGCTGCCGGCACTGGGGCAGGCGCCGTGCCACTCCACGCTGCCGCAGCTGCGGGAGGGAACCACGTCGGAGACCGTGGCCTGCAGCCAGAATTGGGCATATTCAAAATGGGCAAGAAGCATATCTTTGCGTCCTTGATGCCTCTGCATATTCTGCCCAAGTGGGCTGCATATTCAGACCTGGCGAAGCATCTTCTCAAGCTAAGAGAGAATGCAGACATCAAGACAGAGCGAGTGCCAAGAAAGGGACTAAGGGCTGCTTCACAGGTGTAACAGAGCGCATCCGATATCCAAACATCTTGATGCGTCCTTGGATGTCTTTGCATCCTCATTTTGTACACATTGCCCCTAAGGGAGATCAAGCTGGTGCCTAGGGTCCAATGAAGCACAACACATAGGTGCCCTCCATTGACGTTCCTACTCCCAATAGCAGCACAGCAATTCTTCGCCAAGATTCTGTGCCGAAGAGGCTGTCCGCCGGTAAGTGCATGCACATCCCGGGGCACAGTCCACTTCAAGACCAAGACTTGGCGAGCGGCAATAAAATTTTCTCTTGAACCATGCCCATGCCTTTTTTTGCAGCAAAACTACGAAGACAGGCCTTCGCCGAATGCTTCAAAGCATGCTCTCAACCGCTCTGTTCCTGTACTGGTTGCAAGGTATAAGGAGACAGTGGACTTCAGGACTGCTTGCAAGACGCAGCCAAACAATGCAAGATAATGCATTGCTTTCACTCACGTCGTCAGCTTCACAACGCCGCCTCGTCCTACACCCACCTATGAGCCTTCAAGGAAGTTGCATTATGCGGCATTCTAAAATCTCATGATCGTCAATCTGCTGCACTGACCTTAATGGCATAGCCGTTGGCTGCAAAGATGTCCAGGATACGCTGTGCGTTCCCTGCCAGCTCAGCTATCGGTGTCCGCGTCGGCGACGGCTGTGGAGCGCCAAAGTGCACACCCTGTGGCACCAGTGTGGTTACATCACTTGTGATCTTACCCCAAAACCACATAAAGCTCAGATCTGCCTTCCGAGGACTGACCAAAACTTGGTAGATTCAGACTGATGCCACAAGGCCGTCAGAGGGGACAACAAAATTCTCCTCGCATCTGAGTTCCTTGTCAAATCGAAAGAGGCCATGATTATGCAGTACCACACAAGTCAGATGCATACGCGCATGCTTTCAAGGTGTTGCACCCTGACCAGGGAACGATGTATTAGGTTAGGGTGACTCCACACAGAGACAGAAAGGCTCTTGAAAGAACATCCAACATGGCGTCCACCGTTCAACAGGATCCGCATGTGGATATAGGGAAGCCAGATCAAGCGCGCACACGAAAGCCGCTAAGGAGGCCGTTATAGATCTGGTCTCCAGTCGCGCGCTCAAAAGCGGCCGGCAGCTCTGCATTGCTCTGCAGCTCTGCGCTCCTCTGGATGAACTTCTTCTGGCCCTCGCAGTCCTCACAAAATTCCTGCAACCGCGCCAGGAGAATCTGCTTGGGAAGCAGGTGCTGAGGCTGCTCTAAGGCTGCTCTAAGGCTGCTCTAAAGTACAAGGCAGGTACAAGGGCTGCTATATAATTTGCTGCAAGATGACGGAATATTTCTGGTACACATGGGGGCCACAGGGTTGTGCAATCGCTAGGTGCGGTTGATGACATTTCTTGTCATGTCACTCGTCACTCAAATATTCCAGTGACGCTGTGCCTGTGCAACGCCTGCTTTTGCACGCCTGGCATTCCTACTTGGTTCTTGCATATATTGGAGGTCAGGCTGGTCCTTCAAATCAAGAGGATTCAATTAAAGATGCTCGGCTACTTCTGAGATTTCAGATCTGCCCAGGTCCCTAGAAGTCTCTGCCCCAACTTGACTGGAGCATGGACAGCAAAGATTCCAGATCATCAGCTCAAGCTGTGAACACATTGGATTTCATTTTGGGTAAGAAAGAAGTGGTCAATTGATTCAGTGACAAGCATGGAAACTTGGCATAACAGAATCCACTGGCATTAAGGGCCGCACCTCAAAAGCTTGCTGGCCAAGAGGTATCTCCCTGGAGATGGTGGCGAGCTGGGCAAAGCTGATGAAGTCAAAGTAGCTGGGATCTGTCAGGTCTCCCTGCGGATTGACCCAATGAACAATGAGAATTCACATCCTCAAGATTTGAAATGCATGGAAATCACACTTGCATATGGGCTGCAAGGAACATGAGCAGCTGCTGGACACCCCGTACCTGGCGAACTTTCAGGGGAAGTCTCTGTGTCAAGTATGGCTCATATTCTGCCTGCCGCAGCTTCCAGAACTGTGCTTGGAACCTATCCTGCACAGGATTGCATCTGTGGAGTCACATCTGTAACTTGTGTCCATATCCTGATGAGCTCTATTCTCAAGAAGGGAGGGCCCCAAACAAGCGCCTACAACACCTCTGCCGGAAGTCTTCTAGCATAGTGACGCAGACAAGCATGCAGGGTGACAAAGTTATTCCGGGCTCACCATTGGAATGAAGTCCAGAGTATCGACCGCTTCATAGGCGGATCGCATGAGCAGCACAGCGAAAATCTGATTCAGGGCCCGCCTGGGGAAAAGCACTGGCTCAGGCTGGTTGCTCAGAAAGTTCTCCAGTACATTGACTGGGAAACCTGCTGCTCCGGCGCCCTGGCCGGCAACAACAACAATAACATCAGCATTCATCATTGGCGTACATAGAGCAAGCTACACGTAGATTGACATACTTCTGAATCATCGGCATGCGCAAAAGATGGCATAAAAGCATGGAGCCAAAATGAATGGCAACCAACAGAGGTGTTACAAAATACATACCAGAGGTCTACAGAGTTGCATTGCCATTGCTGCTGTCGCAGACAAGGCAAGATCTCTGCGTGTGAAGCGTGGCTGTGGGAGATTTGCGACACCAACATCTCCATCGTGAGAAGGCCCTGCACTGCAGCTTTTGTACGGTACGTGGGTTCTTCTGGGACACCGAACACTGTGAAAACTGCTTAGAGATGTAGATCCCAACAAAGCGCTCCCCGATGCCATGCCCAAATCTGTGCCAGGAAATAGACAAGCAAAGGACTCCCCAGATGTAGATCTGCTGATGCTAATGCTTTCTCTAGTTCTCCTACAACAATCTATGCAAAGCTAAGCTGTCTGGAATTGATCCACACCGAAGAATATTTGCATTGCCGACGTGGAACTCAACAGATTACGCTAACGCGGATACGCTCAACAAACGGCAAATTTTACGTCCTTCGAGTTACGGCTAATGTTCAATTTCCTGTCGCAGACCACGGCCCGACATCAGGTTGTGATTCTGAACTCACAGGCACTCATACAGCCCGGTGCGAAGGCCGTGTGACCGCTGTCGTTCTTACCAAGTGCCTGCTTGGAGCCCCCTCACGCTGCATCCTCTGGATTGAACGGGGTGCCGAACAGGTGCTGTGCCTCGTCCGTCTATTGCATTTCTTGTCATCTGAAGGTCGCAAATTTGCCTATCTGGCTCAAAGCCTGGCCATCAGGTATAGGAAGTATCAAAGCCAGGTCTGGGGGTTGCCTGGGAAAGCTGACCTTTGCCGAAAGTGCGATGCATCGTTCTGTCTGGCTCCTTCAGCCCAGCATGGATGATTTCAAAGATGTACTGGTAGCCCGCAGTATCTGCTTAGAGTATACTTTGCTCTAGGTATCCCTCCTCCTGCCTGACCTTTGGAGTGTCTCGTCTAGGAAAGCAAGAGGTGAAGTGCCTAGCCAAGGCTCGGAGGTCCTCTGTATGGCCTTCAGAGCGTGTTAATTCCATCATTTAGCTGCCTGGGAAAGCAGCCACAACATTCCTGTTTCCATCACTGGTGTGAAGATTAGCTTCTCTGTTCTGATGCAGGGGAGGTAGCAGACCAAGATGGTGCGCGAGTGCGTTGTGACAGACTGTGGCACCCATGCGCGCTTCAATCACCCAGGGGAGAGCCACGGCGTCTTCTGCAGCAAGCACAAAATGGATGGCATGAGGTGAGCTTCAGGGACACCACTGGATCTTTCACAAATAGTGCTCTAATTCACTACCGCAGCGTGCAAGAGTTGATCCTTGATCAAGTTTGACCAACGACCAGCTTGCCCTTGAAGTATTCGCCTTGATCCTTCGTTTGCCTGGCCAAGAGAAGTGTTGATGGGTTCCCAGAGGCTCTGTGAGATTTTCTTGCGGCCTGAATTGCGCATACGTGCAGCTCCTCTCTGACATTGTGGCGCACTTGCCGATGCCAATGCCTATGCTGTTCTGTTGGGGAATTGGACATCTCAGCCATGCTTTCCCAGCCTGAGGATGAGAACAGAGTGTTGTGTCAGGGTTGCACTTTGCGGTGGAAGCTGCAACGAGGAGAGAATCTTGCTTGCATTGTGCCCGCAGACGGCTCTGATCTGTGTCATGCTGTGGCATGCAATGCAGAGTAAGCATTGGCTGAAGCGTTTTGCGGCTTCGGCAGGTAGCTTTCTTTTGCAAGAGCACAGACACATACTTGTCCTGCTTGTGGCTTCTAACTGACTCTCGTGCTGTCTCAGGAATGTGGTGCACAAGCCGTGCGCGGAGCCTGGATGTGCCACACTGGCAGTGTTCAACCAGCCGGGGACGGGGCACGGCCTATTCTGCGGCCAACACAAGCCTGCCGGCTACGTCAATGTCAAGGTGCAGCCTTGTCCGTGCGTCCTCTGGCAGGTCGATTGGTTTTCCTTTTGCGCAAGGGCCGGCATCCAGTCTTTGAGAAAGCCCCCGTGGCACAACTGGTGGTGCAGCAGCATTACTCCAACAATTCATGAGGGTGTTTCCTCTGTTCATCTGCCGTGAGATTGAACCACAGGACTTCGCATGTCAAAAGACTGGATATGATTGTCTGAAAGGTATTGTCTGGTCCGCCCAGCGATTCCGCCATCGGTCTACTGAGTCAGATAGGCAGCCATCTAAACTTGGGGATGGCCCAGAGACTTGTCAGCACAAGAAATTATAGAAACGTGTCACCAGATCCTGCTTGCGATCAGGGATCATTTCCCCCGGCGCATGCGATGAACGGATCTTTCCTCCTGCGCAGCACCTTGAAGCAGTACACACGGCTGCCAGACCCTGTTGGCAATAAGTGTTATATCCCCTGCGCACGCGACGAATGGATCATTCCTCATTCATCCCCTCGCGCAGGACCGCAAGTGCAATGAGGATGGCTGCCAGCGCATGCCCAACTTCAACTTCCCCGGGGAGAAGGGCGGCATCTTCTGCTCCCAGCACAAGTCGGAGGGCATGATTGACATCAAACACAAGCGCTGCGCGCACGAGGCCTGCAACAAGCGGCCCTCGTTCAATTACACCGGAGAAATGCGCGCGCTCTACTGCGGCCCCCACAAGCTCGATGGCATGGTCAATGTCGACCAGGAGCGCCGTTCCTGCAACCGGGGTGAGCAGTTTCTACTTTATCCTTCCCTTGCAGGGCCGCGCACGGCATGCAATCATCGTCCGGTCCGGCAGTCTGCTGACCCTCGCAAGGTCCAGGTGCAAAGCATTTTGTGCACGTCAGACAGTAGTGCATGCATGCCGATAGGCCTCAGCCAGATCTGCACAGTATTGCCGTCACGGTGTCTGCAGTTGCGCCAATGACCTTAGCCGTCAACCTGAACATCCTATTCCTGTAGGCTTTTCTTGCTGAACTGAATGGCCATCTTTTCTAACCTTCCTAGTTGCTTGAGCACTCCGGGACACCTGCTGATGCATGGGAGCCGAGCAGACCGGCATGCACGCATCGAATCGCACTGACAAACCCTGCATTGGACTGTGCAGCCAAGTTCGCGGACGGGTCTGCGCCGGAGCCGAAGCGGCAGCGCTCGGGGTACACTGAGAAGACGCTCGGCTACCCCCTCAAGAACAGCGGCCTGGCCGGCAGCGAACAGGCACGCCTTCTCCTTTTTTAATCTTGCGCGCCCACCACAGTCAGGCCAGCACTGCCAGCAAAGTGCTTGGCCCAATAGCTGTAATCTTTGCATGAAGCTTGCAGCTCTGCCTTGTTGGGTATATTAATTGACACCCATACTGCATGTGCACAAGCAGCAAGCACATCAAGCATTGTCCCATGCCAAAGGCACAGCACGGTCCCGATGCAAAATTCCACACCCTGTCTTTCAATGTTGGGGTTCAAAAGCACTAAATTGACATCTGAGGCTGTCAAGCGCTCTGTGGGTGCCAGTCTTATGTGAGGAGGAGTGCGTTTACCTCTTCTGAGGCACTTAATTCCCTGTGCGCAGACGCAGCCGTTCGATTGCGCCTCGGAGCAGCACGTGGCGGCGCTGGCGGCTGCATTCCCGGGCGCCCTCACAGGCGCTAATGGCGCAGTGCTGGTCGCGGCCAACGGCGCGCAGATTGGTGAGTAGACTGCCTGGATGCTTTAGGCAATCTGGGCTTCTTCAGTGGCACGTGAATGCCTGGACATCATTGTTATTTATCATTGGCTATGTGGTTAGGAAGAGTGGGCAGTTGATGTTGATTCGCAATATTGTCCTTCAGTTGCTGTTGTGCTCTGTTCAAGAGTGCAGGAAATTGTTCTTCTTGGATGTTTTTGACCTGTTCAATCTATCACATCCTTGCTCTGCGTGCTGCACTGGACAGCCCGGTCTATCGGTCATCTGGGTTTGGAATACCCGGGGGATACTTTGGATGGCCAAAGCGGGGGGTTCTTACAGTTGTTCTCCTGAATCTGAGAAACTGTTGGGCTGTTGCAGGCGGGGATGGCAGCCAGGTTTACCAGCAGGCGCTTGGAGAGAACGCCGGCGATCCGCAGCAGCATCAGCAGGACAGCGGCATGCAGTACATCACTACACACCCTCAGGTAACTTTCTGTACACGGCCCTGAGTCATACAAAAATAGGAAACAATCGACCAACCCTGATTTTTGTGTCTCAAACATGCCTTGTGAACATCATGAGATCTTCTGGTAGACAAGGCTCGTGCGGAATCACCAAGTACGTTGCAGAGGGATTGAACTGAGGCCACTTCAACAATAATGTGTAGATGAAAATCATTAATTGGCTGAAGATTCACCACTGGGGCTCACAAGGCGCCGGTTGCTTGCCAAAAAACGGCTGCAGCGTCCAGTGCTGTTCATGACAGGATGCTGACAATGTAGGAGCAGCAGGGCTCGGGGTTTGAGTAGGTTTTGACCCTGATGTTAAAATTGTGAACAGGTTCAGGATGGAAGCCAGGCGGCCCACTCGCAGCCCCTCCCCTTCCTCATCCTGCCGCCCACCAGCTGGTCCCAGCAGGTGACTCCTCCCCCGTGCCATCTTTCTGGAAGTTCTTTGACATAGCCCTCCTGCTCCACCGCCCGTCTGCAGTCAGTGCCTCTTGTTTCCCTCTTGTTTCGTGTTCTTATGAATAAGAGAGCCACAAAATTTTAGAATTGTGGTTAGTGGTGCAGAACATTGGTTTAGGATCGGTGGCTAGTGAAACTCCAAGAAATGTTCAGCTGTCGCTGCAAATGAACTGCATGGCGACCTATTGAAGCCCAAGCACAGGGCCGAGTGTCTTCACAGACGAAATGCTCTGACGGCCTGTCATATTTGAGAGCAAAATTTTGCTCATCGTTGCGATTGCATGCGCGCAGGTGGCGGGGGACACGCAGCATCATCTGCAGCAGGCGGCCGCGTTTGCCGAGCCGCCGCCGCAGCCGCCGGCGCCGCTGCCGCACCTGCCGAGCCCGGCCGAACTGCGCGCCGTGGCCGCCAGCCCAAGTGCGCACTACTGCCGCTGTCGCACTGCTGATAACAAATTATTATTGCTGCAGAAGAATCACACAATCCATTAGGCATCACAGAGTGAAGCGCAATGCAGACGAGGAATGTTGATAAAGAATCACTGCTGGGGGTATGACTCTGGTATCTCAAGTACTTTTATCGAAAATGATTCATCCACTGGACCCTGAGATACCAGCTAGCCATTCTCGTGATGATAGCCCCTGGTAGGAAAGGCAGGAGACTGCAGCTTTTCACCTGCCATCAGGGGGACTCACAGTAACTCCTGCTCACGAGCGTTGCAGGCAAAGAGGACGCGGGAATGCCGTCTGACGCCCAGCGCAACCATGCCCACCTTATGCACTCGCACCTCGTCGACTTCCTGCGCGACTACCTACGCCGTCCAGAGCTACAGGTGCGCTCGCCGCCACACTTTTTCTTCCACGCTTTGAGGGCTGTCATCACGGTTGGAGGATTGTACTATGACTTGCTGGATGCACCTGTGGCATGTTGGCTCGCCTTCGTGCCTCTCGAAGTCATCTGCCACCGGCTTGTTTTGGCAGTGGACTGAGACACTCTATTCTGGTTGAGTACGCTTTTTAATAAGTGTGTCTTTTCTTCTCTTGAGATTGGCAAGCATGGGCCACTACGGACACTTGAGGAGTTCTAGAGGCTGCCCTGCAGTGCAACCGGGCTAGCACAATGAGTTGGAAGGAGTAGAAAGCTTACGTGGGTGGTATTTGGGCTGATTCTGTAACACTCGGTTTATGACAAGCTTCTTGACGCTCTTCTCATGCCCCCTGCAGAGGGCGGAGGTGGACAAGGCGCGCGTGTGCCGCTACATAGAGGCCTTCACGACGTGGGATTCCGCCACTCGCGTGGAGCAGTATGCGCTGCTGCACTTCGCATGGGACCTGGCCGCCCCCGGGGACGCCAAATGGCGCGCCGTCGTCGACCGCCTCGACAAGGCCCTCGCGCCTTTTCAGGCGCCGCCGCAGCAGCAGGCCGCCCCTGCAGACGTGCCCCTCGGCTGATCTGGCGCCGCGGCCAAGCTCGCCGCCTCAGACGCGGCCCTCGCCTGATCAGGCTACAGCAGCTGTGCAGCCCAATGAGGCGAGTTTGCCGCAGCAGCTCGCCGCAGGAGACCGATCATTTACCTGATCTGGCGCCGGGAGCAAGGCTCGCCCCTGCAGATGCGTCCCACGCAACAACAGGCACCTGCGACTGAGGTCCGATGCAGGAGACGCGTCTCTTTTGGGATTGGGTTGCCTGTTCAGCTGTGTTCCCAGAGCAGGAGCCTACAAACCACAAGTCACTGTCCAGCGTGGAGGGCATGTGAATAAGAAAGAGGCTCTTTCAAAGAGCTCTTCGTCCATTCTGGCAGTCTGTAGACAGCAGAATTGCTTTCAAGAGCTCACCTACTCTTAGAGTACTGAAATTGCTTACATGACAGAGCTTGCATCCTATGATTGCATGTTGCTGGTGCTCCTGTTAGGCTCTAAGCGCTACAGATTGATAAAAGCAAGTGTGTCTGAGTTCAAAAATGGGATTGTCAGAAACAAGCTCGATGTAAATTGTAAGATTGCTACACAGTACCGACGGTGCTAGCTTGATGTGGCGAGATGGTATCCGTGGATTTGATCAGGTCTGTACGGGTACAGGCGATAATTCTCGCCTTCGTGGCCAGGCGTCAGATCAGGCCTAAGTGGCAGGAAACGATGTCGACAGACGCGAACTCTTTCTGTTTCTCTCTCTCTCTCTCTCTCTCTCTTCCATAAAGCCCTGCCAATGCACATCTCTTTGAACAGTTACACATTGGTAGTCAGTGAATGCATCTCCCGGATATATCATTGTTGCAGACTGTGTTAACTGCAGCTGTTCGATGGACGTTTGTGCCTACCAACTCTCCCGATGGAAGAGTTCAGGGGAGTTGCGAGCCATACAGCGATCCATAGACGTTTCAATCTCATTCGATACTTGTGGAAGAAGGATAGCCTTGAAGGCTCCATGGACCATTTCAGCCCAAGCGAGGCAGACCCTAGTGCCTGGCGGTGCTCCGACGCTGTCCAACATGCAGAGCAAGTCAAACAAGACTGGCACACAGGACCATGTGGTATAAACGAAAAGGATAGAGTGCATGAGTACACTGTGGAAAAGTGCCACCAAGACAAGCGCGAAGTGTGCACTTATCCTTCACAGCTCAATTGCTTCTGCCTGCAGCCTTAGCAAGGGTACATGATTTGTTGTGTCCATGCCTGTCAGATCCTGCTCATTTGTCAGTAGCGCAGAGCATGCAATTCATTAGGGGAAGTTACAAGACATCGTTCAGTACACGGCTTGGTACAGGTGTCGACAGGATGAGAAGCTGCACAATCCTTTTCTGGCCACCGTCTCGGTTTTGGGCCTCACTGATGCAAATTATGCTTCGACTGAGGAGTCAGATGAATCATAGCAACCCCACCCTTGGAACACTGAGCACAAGGCTGAGGGTGACAGAACCTTCAATCGCTGTTGCCATCACCTCACGAACTGCTGGCCTATGTAGGTGCTAGGGTTTCTTATCCTTTTCAGCTAGATTCGTGTCGTGTATCAGTCGTACTCACAGCGTCCCACGAGATACGAGCTAACTATCCAGCTAATCATCCAGCTGCTGAGGTGAGCCTCACTGACACCAAAGACGTGCTTGATCATCCATGAACGCGAAAGAATGACAAGGGTTTGGATTTTGCTGTGGGTTCGAAAGATCGCGCTTGACGCGTTAGAGACATACGGAAAATTTGCTGATCGGTATTCTACTATGTGCCTGTTCATATCTGCGTCTATAGCTAATTAGCTAGTTTATGAAGACAAGGGTATCAATTGCGCTTGACGTTTTCGTCCTCACGGCTAATTCTGGGTGATTCAAGGGTGTCTATATGAGCGTTCTATGTATACCAGTGATATTTTGCACACTATGAAGGCCTATATGATGTCGCTGAAGACCAGTTGTGTGGTCTTTACGCTATGACGCGATCAGGCATCGAAGTAGGGTTTCTAGACGTCGTCTGATGAGCACAGAGGAGTTTGTTGAATATGTTGATTGCGTGACGTCGTAGTCATCACAAAGCGTGGGTCGACGCACTCACGGACGCAGGTTCTTGTCTGTGCAGGGGTGGAGCAAGATGCGCCGAATCTTGTTGTTGACCGTCTGGCTGATATGGGCTACAGTACGGCCAGTTACAGTACGTGCAAGCGCGCTGTCTGCATCTGCACCTGATGATTCTCCAGACAATTACGTGGATGCAATGGAGATCACCGCTGGACGCATTGATCCATGCCTGGTGGTGCCAAGAGGCTGCCCTCGAACCATCTGCAAGTGTGCTAATGCTATCACCGACCTTGATGTGGAACGGATCATCTCGCGTTTTGGAGATGAGGCTGGACTCTGTGACTGTTACAATGACTTGCCGAAGAAGCTGAAGGACAAGATCAAGACCAGGTGCCACAAGGGAGCTTCACGCTCTATGGCTTTTCAGGAAGAAGTTGACGGTAATTTCCACTCTCGAGCTCTTTACTTCGCCAAAGCAATGTATTCAGCCTTATTTGGTGAACAGGATGCAGAAGATGCAGGAGAAGGTTCTTGGTGCCGCATCTGTATTGCAGGTGACAACCCTTGCATCTGCACTGAGGAATACAATCCAGTCTGTGGACTTGATGGCAAAAATTACTCAAATCCCTGCCTTCTTCATTGCGCCGGTACAAAGCTTGATCATTATGGACTGTGCAAAGAAAAAGGTGCGTCCTAATCTAAATTTACATACAAATATGATACTTGGGCTGTGGAGTAGTACGGAGAAGGGATCACATAATGACGCTCCCAATGTGCAGGTTGCACCTGCACCTTCATATATTTGCCGGTGTGCGGAGAAGATGGCAAAACGTACGGCAACAAATGTAGTGCCGAGTGTGCAAACATCACGATCGCTTACGAGGGCATGTGTCAGGAGGGTGAGCCACATCTTGGAATTGCTTTGTTGGTTTTAGCTAACCATTTTCTAGAGAAGCTCTATGTATAGTGCATTGGTTGCCCGCTGAGAGACGAGCCCTGATTCACAGGAATCAAGTGCGGCAAGGGCATCCAACCTGCGCTCTGCATCCGTGATCCTTGCGATGGGTATGAGACATGCCCTTCTCACCCCGATGCAACCTGCATCAGCAACTACTGTCCGGGTATAACTCAATTTCGTGGGTCTTACGTGAACGGCCCATGCACGGCTATCTATGTTGATCCCACCAATGGAAAGCCAGTGGATTGCTGCAAGAACCAAAACGACGCTTGGGCATCGGGATATTGAAAGGAGTCGTCTATGAATTGGACGCATGCACAAGCAAGCTCAGTAGTGGAGTTCAAGCACTGATGCATCAGATTTCAGAGAAAAAGTGATAGTGAGCCAGGCTGCGTTGAAGCACCTTCAAGGAGAGGGTCACTCACTGAATGTGTCAAAATAGGAAAGCGCAAAACGTTGTGAAGTGTATTGCGGAGTCACCATTGCAGGCGTCAGAGAAAGGCTGTCTGGGGGGGGGGGGGAGGTTGTAAATTGACAGAGGCTATTTATTCAGTGGCTATTTATTCAGTGATAATATAAGTCAATTGCAGCTTGTCTGCAGATGCACCTTGCTTCTGGCAGGCAAAGATTGCAATTTTTCTTTTGTTTTTGTTTTGTCTTTGTTTTTGTTGTGAACAACACAACAATTGTCAAAGAATGGATTAATACTTTTCAGCTCGTTCTGCTTTGATCAAAAACATCATGATGTCAGCATACGATTGTCTCAGATTAATGTACTGCTCCATGGATTCAAAGCACAATTTCGTTTTGGCTTTCGGCTCTTTCTACAGACTATCTCCCCCTCTGCGCTGTATTTTTCTCTTCTTTCCATAGCTGCAAGTCATGACTTGTGACAAGTGATGACGTCATCAGGTCCCACACAAACATTGTTGCGTCATGCACGTCTTATGCATGGCATCATATGGCTGCAGATCTGCAGTCTAGATGCAGTGTACATACGCCAGACACAGCCGCGGGTCATCGGCGCAGAGGCACCTCAAACCTCCACAGATCCACCTCAATGTCCCTTGAGCGCTCCCTGGATGAAATTTCACATTCAGTGGCCCTGCTGTAAGGCGTTGACTCTGCAGCAAGGGGCTTTGAAATTGACCGATTGCATTGGGTTGCTGGGTTGTTCCTGCTCACAGCTTTGGCTGCCAGCCCCAGTGGGCGGGCAGTCACCCATACCCATGCACAGCTGCATCACTTCCAGCGCAGAATGTATTGCCTGTGTGCTGAACACAAAACAGTCTTGCCAAACAAACACAGAACATGCAAGCACCACAGCCAGACCTCACACCCGTGAAGTCTGACATCTGTCACTTTGATATATTCCCCTGCCGCCCCAAAGAGCTCAGCACAGGGGGTTCTAATCACACAACAGCCATTTTGGAAGGACGCACTTGTGGAAAGCATAGGAGGCGGGCAGGTCATAACGCAGCTGTGCAACCACCTCAGCGCTGTGTGCTGACAGCTCCTTCTGGGCCACCCGCTGTATGTGGGCGCGCGTCGAGGTCTTGTGCAGGGAATACACTGACCCACGCGACACCTGCGCAGTCAAAATGGTGCACTGAATTTTTACTATGATCAGACATTTTCCAGTCCTAACGGATGGGCAGGCATGCGACACCACACTTATTGAATTTCCATGTTGTGTGGTCCTTGGCCACATTATGCATGCACCATATGAAAGCAGCTCTGTGTGTTCTCCTGCATCAAGCTGCCGGCGACTGCAGCTTCTGTCTGGCCTCAGACAGATGATCTCTGTCTGGCATGCTGGAATGGATTTGTCTACTGCATGTCTTGTGCTGCTGCTTTGCCACTGCACACAAGGGGCTGTGCTGTACAGAGCAGCCTCATTTCCGCTGATGGCAACCCAAGAAGACACCAGAGGATCATGCCACGGCTATGGCAAGCATAGGTAAGCCTGCAAAAATGCTGCCACTGCCTGCAGATCATTGCAGCTGGCCACGAAAAGGGACCAATAAGAGTATCCACCCAGACCAAAAGGACTGAAACGTGGCTATGGTACCTCAAGTAATGAACCGGTTTTGCATAACTGGAAGCAGGCCCTCTCATATGCGTGCGCACCCGAAACGCTGCTCTGAGAAAATCCAGGTCGGCTCCCTTGCGGCGGGTGCCAAACGGCGGATTCATGATGACTGTGTCTGCTGTCAGCCTGGGCTGCCTTTCCAGCTCAGCAATGCTGCATTGCAACAGATCCATCTGCACAGCGCATTTGTCATCAGCAAAAGAGCACTTGTGATGAGGACAACTGCAATGTCTTATTTCCGCATGATGTTCACTTGCAAGGCAGCCCTTCCTCTTTACCCTGGCCCTCGCTCTGCCTTGATGTCTGCATATCTCTTTCTCAGAATTGCATCTGTAATAAGCATGAATGAGAGGGCACCCTCTGCCACTCTTCCCTGATTACATCAGCAGGTTTGCTGGTACTCATTCAATCTCAGAGCAGTCACAGAAACCGCCGCCAGACAAAGTCCCATATCAACATGCATTCATGCTGGGGAAGTTCGGTCGCTGCTTGGCAAGTGCAGGCATGCAAAGGTGGAGATGAAGCAGGCTCACCTGGAGATCTTCAAAGCTGTCTAGATTGCCCTGTGCAGTGTCCAGAGCATCGCTGTCTATGTCCACTCCAATGACATGGCAGCTGCCCAGCAGCGCTGCTCCAATGCCCAGCATTCCCTGCCTGGACCAAAGAAAGAATCTCGCATTGCCAGCGGTGAGGGGTCAACCAATCCTGCAAAAGCTTGCCAGGATCCTTCCGGCCATCTTGCTGTCTTTCAGGCATCACCAGCTGTCAAGGCCTGGAATTCGCCGGAGCAAGCTTGCTGTGTTCCTTGGACTATCTTACTGTATTTCAACCATTGCCAGCTCTTAAGGCCAAGCTATATTGCGGCAAGCTTGCTGTGTTCCTTTGCTCACAAAGAAACGGACAGCAGTGCTTATGCAGGCACAAGAATTCCATACAGGTGATGAGGGCATGGGACGCACGGTGCCGCATCCCAGATCTACCACCGTCCTTCCAGCAAAGTCGTCGTATACACTCTCTATCTGCGCGGCACAGCAGAGAAGGTTACTAGGCATTGGTTGAGGAGGCTAGCACAGCACGAATAGCTGAATGTCTTGAGAGGGTAATTGGGGAGCTGCAGCAAAATTTGCATTTTCCTTGATCTTACCGTGAATAACATCCGCGAGGCAATTTCAGGGCCCGTGGGGTATTGTTCGAGGTCGACCTTGGGCTCATTAAAGGTGTCGATGTCCTGCGAGTTTTCCCAAAGGTCGATATCAGAAGAATATTGAGAGGCGGCATTAGAATTTCAGAAGATCCAAGTCGCTTCGTAAGCAACAGAAACTCCGCTTACCTGCATGATGCTGTGCAGTTCCTTCAGCTTCATGGTGATCACGTCTTACAATATGCTTCCATCGACGTAGATCACGTCTGTCATGCTCCATAACATGTGAAATGAGCTGTTTATTTTTGAGTCAACGCGCGTGCTCATCGTTTGCAAGCAAAAGCAAAGAGGTGTTGTACTGGCTCCATCCATGAACCTGTCGCCTTTTCAATGGCTCAAGGGTACCTATGTGAGATGAAGAGGATGCATCGCAACTGGTCACAAGACAACTGCTATTCTGCTCCGATCAAAGCTCAAGACCTTGCATTGGGCTGACGCCAGCATGGCAACGCAGATGTTGACATCACAATCCCAGCTGACTGTGCAGCCAGCAACTTCTAAGCTTATAACCTTCAAAAGTCAGCATCATCAGGTTTTTTCTCAGATGTAAAATTGTTGGTCGTGCCAACAAACATGCATGATTATTGGTAACACAACGATCGAAGGCATGCCGAATATAACGCTGTACATTATTGTGCGCAGCACTTGGCGTCAATTGGCAAGCCGGCCTTTGGCTATAATGTTTCTTGATGTACCACCGCAAAAAACCACAATAGAGATCCTTGCAACTGTTACAAGCACAAGGGCTGCAATTGGCAACCACACAGTGCACAGATAACATTCCAAACGCTTCAGGGAATAAGTTCCCAGTCCATTCTGCTCCAAGAAAAGTCCAAGCAGCCATCAGGGCTGCATAAGCACTGGCAGCCTTTCCTGCACCCGCCGAAGGAGCCCCTTGGCCAGATGCATCACATCCTCCACTGTGGCCACAGGCAGGCACCCTGCATGCATACCCGCACATTCTTCAGTAAACCAGAGGTAGTAACTTGCATGCGAGACAGTGCTTCTGCTGATACGCTAGATAAATTATGAGGCAGTACATACGGCTGTATATATGGTCATGCATTTTCAAAATACGGAAGACCTGCTGGTTCGAAGGTGCCTCAGAGGGCTGGCAGTGCGACACAGACTCTCTTTGGTGTTACTGACTGGCCTGGAATGCGCTGCATAACCGTTCAGTGCTTTATGATTGCATCATCTTGACAGAGTGCACAGGCACTGAAAGTTTGAGAGATGAACATGGAAAGAAGATAATATCCATAGGATAAATCGAGCCACTGGTGGCTCCCAGCAGGTTCTGCTAATTAGTCCTGCTCGGATGCGTGTGGCATGCGTGTGCCCATCCCCTCTCTTTCAGTCCTCAAATGACTGTGGTGCCCATTGCCCGACCCAGGCTTGCCTCTTGCAAATATCTGCAATGCATGCTGTCATATGATGCACCAACTAGGGGTCATCAGGCCAGGCTAAAAGCCAGAGGAATACTAAAAAAGCACATGTTCTTTTCATGGCATCCTGCCGATTTCAAGGAACGCTGACTCATGATCACATTCCGGCCACGGATGATACATTACCTGCTGAGCCACCGCTGGCACAGACACTGCCATTATCACTTTATGTGCTCTTGCAATGAGTTTTTAATGTACTGATTATGTAACGATCACATGCTACCTGCTGAGTCGCTGCCGGCACAGATGCTGCTACCATCACTTGATGTACTTTTGCAATGAGTAAATTAGGCACCAGTTATGTAACCAATAAAAGCAACCTGGTGAGTCGCCGCTGACACAGACGCTACCATCACTTGCTAAGAGTATAATACATAATAATTTTGCAACGGTTACAGTCATTACCTGCTGAGTCGCCGCTGACACAGACGCTGCGCGTGACGGAGCTCGCGCCGACGGCGTGCGCCCACGGAGCCAGCAGCAGAGGCGCAGCCGAGCGTGCCAGCCGGCCCGGCAGCGGCGGCAGCTGCACAATGCGGCCTGCGCGCACACAGATTCAATCTCACAGTTAATATCAGTATCTGACATTTGTGTGCATGGTGTTTAAGGTTAGTGGTGATTAATATGAATATGTCCCACTGCGGCGCAGGTTTGAATTTCTGTCCTGTCTTGCAGCACACATAATGACTGCGTGCCTCATAGTCAATGCCAGGATTGTCCTGAAGCATCCCTGCTTTGAAGGTCTTGTGACAGAGTGCCCGCATGGAGGGCATCTGAGGTCTTAGGTCCCAGAGAGACACATGCAATTGTGGCACGCACCCACGACTGTGTGGCAGAGCCGCGTTGAGGCAGAGGATGCCAGATGCTCCTCTATGACAAGCTCGCGCAGGTGCTCCTGCACAGAGAGGCCTCGGAGCAGCGTCAGCGCCTCCTGAGTCAGCCGCAGCGCCTGTCGCCACCTCAGCGCCTCGCTGGCGTTCGCCGGCTGAGCTGGCGCGGCCAGCGCACGCAGCGGGCCGCCTGAGTTGAGAAAACGCTCGCTTAAGTGTCGGTGAGCCATCATTATTAATTCACACGTATTGTATATCAACACTGCTCCTTTTGTCATGGGTTTGCCACAGGCTGGTCGTCTTGTATGTCACTGGTAAATTTCCATGATAGTTCACCTCACGGTAGGATCCTATGTTGCAGTGCTTCATCTGTATAAGGTAGCTGATTTTACTGCCCCCTGACCTCTATAATCTGGTCTCAACTGACTTTTCACTGCCTTGGCAGCCGAACTGAGCCCTCTATGAAAGGGCGGAGCAAGTCATGATTGGCCCATGTGCTGGCATAAACAGTGGCCAGGAGGTCACGTGCAAGTCAGCGTTTGCATGTATGTATTCCTGTGCAGCCCTCCTACCTTCTACGTTGAGCGTGGCGGCGTCGACCAGCATGACTAATCGCAGCACCAGGCTGGGGCTGCCTGCGTCCTCGCTTAGTAACGCCAGCAGCAGCCCAGTCCGGTCAGCCTCCATGCACAGCGCTACCACCTGCAACGCCCTCCGCGCCACCTGCGCATGCCCACACACGCACTTTTGAGACTTCTGAATTTGAAGGTGCGCGCAAGCTATGACGTGGCAAGCACAAGAGGATCCACAAAAAGAGAATTAGCAATGCCCCCCAGGCAAGCAGCCCAAAGGTGCCTGCCTGGAATGGGCACATTTTCAGCACAGTTTCACTGCTTATACTGCTTATGGGAAGAGTACAAGGGTGCGTGACCAATGGTACTGACCAGGGTAGAAGAAATGAACCTTGTGCAAACAAGGGCCCAACACGAGCTTTAGGGTGTCAAATGGTTCAACTTATCATGTCGGGAAGGGCACCTCAAAGGGGCAGCGGTGAGATGATGTCAAGGGTGGCTCTGGTGTGCTTGCAGCAGCAGCCGGTGGTGCAGTCAGGCAGCCATTGAGCGCCCTGAAGATATTCCAGCAGCCAGACCAGCTGCACAGACGCACAGCTCACACTCTTGTTCTGACTCCGTTAGCACCCTGTGGCGACTTTCACAGTCATCTAACTAACTGTTCTGATCAAAGGTGCCCGTATTCTCATCTGACGTGCTATTCCATGCATGGGCACACAGTGCAGTGACTTTCTGTTCACGACCAAGGGGGGGAAGATGTGGTAACTCTGCCCTCAGAATCATGCACTGCAGTGCTTGATTCCCTGGCATTTCTTGAGAGGTAATTGTGGGATCCAAGCAGCTGCATATGGGGTTGGGTGTGGGTCACGTACCTGGCCTCCCCTGCTTTCCCATGCGCAGCCGGCGCCTGAACATCGCCGCCGTCTGCTGCAGGGGCAACAGTTGCGCCACCCATCGGTCCTTGCGCTTCACCGTCTCCCTCCCCAGAGGCAGCCTGGAGCCACAGGTGGTTTTCAGGCTGGGTGTGACTCAGACTGCATTTATACACAATACATGCGTTGTCCATGGAAATCCCTGGGTCATCTCACAAGGTCTGCATGGCGTCCTAAGCACAGAACCAAAGCAAGGTAATCAATAGGAGGACATCAAAGAACAGGTTAGCAGAGCAACAACAGAGCCGAGGGACGGTCTCTCAGAGACCCATGAATCAAGACTGAACTCGTGCAATTGTTGGGCGAACCATATACACAGATGAAAGCAGGCAAGCATATGTAGGACATCCACAAGCCACACCAGCACAGCAGCGTTGGAACACAAGGAGTTATGCTAGCTAAATGATTATGAAATGCTGAATCTTGCTAGATAACATAGTCGATGTGGAAGCAAAGTTGGCAAAGTTTGCAATCACCTGTGCGGCCAGTCTGGCTTCCAGCATGTCACATATGGCAGGGCATTCAAGCAGCAGGTGCAGGAGCTGCAGGAACGCCGCCTGATGACAGGCCAACCGCTCCAGCACGCCTGCGCTCAGGAATCATATTTGAATTCAGAAAAGCAGTCATCGTCACAGTACATGCGCCACTTGAACATGAAGGTTGTACGCATGAAAGCGATTGCTTGATGGGTCCTGCGGTGTGAAAAGAAATTTGGGATGCCTGCAACTGTGAGGCCGGTAGAAGCCATTCTAGGTGAGATGCAACTTTATGGTTTTTTCAAGGTCATTTGGGCAGGCTATGGCCTAGATAATCTTGTGGGCACCACATGGTATTAAGCAGACTAAACGGACAATGTGATCTGAAAAACACACGACACCTAAGGATGCTCGAGGCATGCCAGGCAACAATGCTTCCTGCTTCTTCCAGTTCAACTTACAAAGTGAATGACCTTGCGTAATTTTCAGGGCTGCATGCTGTCACACCTGATGTCAGCACAGGTGACATGGCGTCCCTGTCAGCCGGCGGCGCCGCTGCCACGAGTGCGGCCAAAGATTTCATCGCACATTTGAACACCGCGCTGGATTCCTTCGAGCCCAGAAGAAGGGATAGGAGTAGGTTCAGCACTCCCCTGCCCAGCCTCTCAGGCTCGCCCTGTCTCAAATTCCTGTTCCACACCCCAAATCTTAGTATTTCAGTCAATCCCCAGAATTTTTTATGGTCGTCCAGACATATGAGGCTTTTAAATCCTTACTTCTAGTGCTTGCCAACACTATGCAAGACGGGATCCGGTAGCCGCTGGCACGGACTAGCACTGGCCCATGCTTGCTGAGGGAGGACACATGTATTTCCACACTAATCATGAAAAGTTTTGGGCCCTAAAATGGACTAGTAGCATACCTAAAAGGGTTACTAATACAAGTAGCAAAAACTATGCATGGTGGCAACTGCTGAACAGGAATGCGGAAACAGCTAACAGCACCTGAGATGGCTCAGGTGAGAGGCAAGGCTTTCAGAAGCGGGTGCGGCGTCCATCAACCTCATAGACCCCAGCCTCAGGACTTCAGGGGAGATGTGCGATGCGGTCGCCAGCTCAGCCGCTCCTGATGGCCTGCCCGGGCCATGTAGCTGCACCCTTGCCCCAACCCCTGCACCAAAGATTTTGTGAACTTATGACATGCCATAAGAAAGAATGCGCTTGCAATCTCTCCTTGCCTTGAGACAGAACACGTTGGGTTGAGATGAGACTGGCTGTAAGTGATAAAGAGCTCAACAATAAGCAGAGCCCATAAGACGGCACGACGTGTATAAAGGCCACCAAGGTACAACAAAAGATTGACATTTCCAGATAGAAATCCATCCCAAAATGTATGCGTATATACCAGTCTTTCAGCAAACAGCACAAAATGTTCACATGACAAATTCATGGGGCGGAAGAGTACCGGAGGCTTGGGCAGGTTGGGCAGCAGAGGCCTGCCCAGCTGGTGCCAGGCTGGCGACCGCAGCTGCCTGGCAGCTGCCGCACAGGCGCATCAGCGCTGCCTGGACGTCCAGCATGGCACAGTGCCACCTCACATCAGAGTCACTCGCCTGCAGCCCCAGCACAAAAGCAATTCTCCATCAGTCACCAATCACCAAAATGTCAAGCAACATCGCAATGCTGTCCCAAGATTTTTGCAGGAAGGATCACAACGAATTCTTGTTTATGTCTTCTGCAGCCTTTAAACAGTTAGATCAGAGGGTGAGGCACAGCGCCCGACAGAAGCACAGCAAAAAAGGTGTGCTGTCCGCTGCATATTCTGCCTTGCAAGATGCTTGTGCAAATTTGTCAATCGCTGCGCATGCAAGATCCAGCCAACAACACAAGCTTGACAGGACCGGTCATGATGGTGGAACATGGAAGATGCGCAGCAATGACTTCTTTTGTAGTAGCATTCTTTGAGATGCCTGACCTGAGCAGATCCCTTGTGAGCGGCGGCCGCGAGTGAGGAGCAAAGCGCGCAAAGCAGCGCCGGCCCGGCGGAGTCAACGCCCCACGCCAGCAGCCTCGCCTGCTTCGCCACGTCAGCAGCCTGCCCACATGGCTCTGCACTCGAGCTGACTCCACCTGCTTTCTCCTGCTTTCCTCTCTCTGCGCCGTAATACTCCCTTGTTTCCTGTAGATGTTTGTGTTTCTTGCCCTTTTTATGTGTCTGGAGTCATGCCACAAAGGGACTTTTCTGCGCACCTGCCTGCTCAGTTTGGTCACAAGCTGGGAATGCAAAAGTTGCTGCAAGATACTGAGATGTGACCTTCATGCTGTCACTCGTGGTTGAACACCCGTGGTATAACTGGCTTATCAGATTGTGGCGAGTCCATGTGAACGTTAAGCTGCTGAACCATGAAGCTCAGTATATATCAGAACATGGTTCATGCCATCAAAGGGATTGGTGCCTGGTAATGTCTGGCACAGCATCATGCCACAAATGATGCAGCGTCACAAATGTGGCACAGGCTGTGTCAGGCAGGATACCAGCATGCTAGAATAAAGGCTCAAGCATATTTCTGGTGCACAGAGCAAAATAGCCAAGAGCACGTGTGCTGGTGCACATTTAAGGCAAGACAAATGAGCTGCAACAAGGAAAACTGCGGGTGACTCACCCTCCAGTAATGTGGCCAGGCTGGTGCCACATGCCGCGCTAAGACGCTGCCACAAGCTGGCGTCGCCAGGTGGCGGCGCAGCAGACTGCCACCTGGCGCGCTCATGGAGCGGTTCTGCTGGGGCGTTCTCTGCCGCCCTGCCCGATGTGGGCTGACTGGACCGGGCTGCAGGGCACACACACTCACTCATTCCTCAAAGGAGATAATCACTTCTTAGGACAACTTCTCCTCCCCTTCAATGCACATGCTTCCATCCCTGAACCTCAAGACAATTGGATTCAAAAGACAAGGAGCAAAGCGCCGTTTTGCGTCTCTGGCACAACATTCGAGCAGGCATGAAGGAGGTAGATCCTCAGGAAATAGCATCCTTTTTATGTGATTACAGCTGAAGGACTTCGCAGGAATGGAAAGACACGCATGTGAAAATAAGGGACAACTGTCGGCCTACCGATGCCTGAGCGCTCTCCAATCTGGCTCCTGGGATCGGCGGCCGCAGCGGCCGCGCCGCTGAGCCGCCGTTTTTGGCCGGCCGCCACGGAGGACCGCGGCGCGCCGGCGGCCGACCCGGCCGCAGTGGCTGCCGCGGATTTTCTGCCGGAGGCCGACGGCTGCTGCTGCTGCCAGTTGCGCGGGCTGAGGCTGCGACGCGCGGCTGCCGGAGAATGCAGCGCGTCATTGCCTGATGTGCTCACGTCGCCCGCCCGCTCCCGCCTGCGAGGACGGAAGAATCTCTCTTTATTATCTCTCTATTATTAGTAGACAATTATTGGGGCGTCACAACAAGTGCAATGCGGCTTACTGCGTCTGTTCAGCTGCGTCTGTTCAGCTGCAGGCAGGGCGCACTGCCATCTCGCCTTAGTCAAGCCTGCAAATGCCAGTTGGCATCCGAGATAAGTCACATCCAAGATTCTGCCACTTCACAGGTAATGCAAACATAAACCATGCACATGCCAGGACGTGCCATGGCGTTCGCAGTGACGGACTTATTCTCATGGTAATGAATTAGAACGCTTGATCATGACCAAATAAAACCAATAAATTCAGGGATCTTCACACCTATCCCTGTGCGCTTCTGCCAGCTCGGCCTCCAGCTGGGCGTGCTGCTGCTCCAGGCGTTTGGCCTCTGCGGCCAGTGCGGCCGCCTGCGCGTCAGCCGCCTTCAGCCGCTCGTCCCGGTCCTGGTTCCGCCGCAGAATCTCCGCCGCCTGGTGGCGGAATTATTCCCAGTCAGCTTTCCGGATCATTTCTCGCGCGGCTGCCCATACGGCACAGCACTACATCCCATCCCAGGTACGCGACAGGGTGCACGCAGAATTGCTCACATCAGATATGATAGCTGCCAAAACTGTTGTGAAAGCCGCTCCTTGATAACCTCCACGAGGCAGACCAAGGCGCGCGGTTGTCACTTCCCAAGCATTGCAGGGGACTGGTCCCCACTTTGCAAAAACACCAAAAACCCCGTCGGTTTTCTCTGCTCCTGGCTGTGCATTACTCTTTGAGCGGTTGCGTTTCAATTGGCGGACCTCTTGCTCCTTGAAGGCCAGCTGCTGACGCGCGATGTCCAGCTGGCGCTGCAGGTCCGCTGACGTGGCCGCCGCCAGGCCAGCCTGGCTGCTGTGCGCGGCACGCGTCTGCATCTCCCGCCGTTCCCTCTCGGCCCGCTCAACCCGCGCGCGCAGCAGCGCATTCTGACCCTCGTTGTCGTTCAGCCTGCGCAGCACAGCGTGCTCAGCGTGCAAGGCGCGTCAATGCAGCCCTGCCAAGATCGATAAGTATCTACCCCTCAGCACCGCAACCATCTGACCTCTTACAAAGCCAGGCTGTGCCAATTCTCTCTAATGGAGTCGAGCCTCATGGAGTCCACACCAGACTGTCTTGCTGAGCCATGCAATAGTGTTCCACAGATCGCAGAGCAGAGTGCCTGATTGGACACATTTGACAACCGCAGACTAAGGTGGAGTGAAAACAGAAAGTGGCTGGCATGCTCCGATTGGCCGCATGGGCTACCACTGCTCAGCCAGAGTGCCTCGCATCTGGAGCAACTCATGCATTTTCTGACGGAGACACGATGCTCCACTGCTACGTTCGCTGACCCGGCCAGCGCGCACCTTCTCTGCAGCTCGTCCTTCTCCCGCTGCAGGCGCTCCAAAGTGGCCCCAGTGTTCAGCTCCGGCAGTGCCTCGGGTCCAGCCAGCTGAGCTGCAACTGCGCATGCCACACAACAAATATCAAACACTGCTACAAGGCCTCAAACGTTGTCGTAATGAGGCACCTAATTGGAGCCATGGGGATGCACCCAGAATTTAGCTAGCATAACTCAATATTTAGCGAGTGAAGAGCTACATTAGTTTCGCTGTGAGCCCCGCTAGGCCGCATGATAAGCCAAGAAGGGGCTCCATCGGCAGGGGAGGGACAAATCACGTACGGAGTGAGTTTGTCGGCGGCGTTGGAGACGGTGCAGGTGCGCCTCCGCCGCGAACGGGAGAGTGCATGTTCAGCGGTCGCGGCTGCGCAGCTGTCATGGCATTCCCTGCTGCATGCATGCGCTGGCCTCCACCTGCAGCTGGTGCAGTTGCTGCGCTGGCGCCAGCTGGAGGCTGCATGCGGGCTGAGTTGGCACCCTGCTGCCCCGGGGCGATGCCGCCTGCCCCCCTGGAAGCGGGGGTGGCGCCCCCCACAGCGCTACCTGGTCTGGCGGCAGGCAACAAGCCCATGCCCGGCCTGGGTGCTCCTGCGCCTGCTGCATATGGCGGCCTGACAGCAGGGCCTGTGTACTGGTTTCGTGCTGGCTGGGCGGCAGCTGCGCTGATAGGCAAGGGAGCTGCTTGTCCTGAAGGCCGTGGCTGCCAGTGTGCGTGAGGCTGCCTGGCATGTGGGGGCACCTGTGCTGGAGCACCTGATGCAGGCATGGATTCGCCAAACACATTCTTTGGAGCGCTGGAGTAGCCATCCTGCTGCCTCACTCCCTGCTTCGTTGGCTCAGGCCTGGCAGGGTAATTTGGACGCGGTGGCTGCTGCCAGGGCTGGCCCTGCTGCTGTCCAAAGCTCGGGGGAGGGGCAGCATCGACAAGGCCGAGAGGTGGTTGTGATCCGTGGCTAGGCTGCTGCCAATCTGGGTTGGGCGCCGCGCTACCTGTATGACGCTGCCCGGCATTTGTATTTTGTGGGCTGCCATTCTGCCTGTTATTCACCTGCAGAGAATTGTATAAAGAGTGATGGCCCATCAATTGCAAGGAAATTCCAAGAATTTGATTCAGGAAATTCATATGTCAACAAAAGAGAATTCATCAATTCTGTTGACATGCAAATTGAGCACCTTTGTCTGGTTGTACTGCTCGACGATGCTATCGATTTTTGCAAAAACATCGAAATCGTCATCGTCGTCCATTGTCTGTGATCACTGATCATGAACACTTGATATTTAACGCAGGAACATTTATTGATGTTCCTGCACGCCCCTGAGCTTCAAGGAATGCACATGCGCTAAATTTTGCCTTCTCCGACAGGAACGCCGCCGAATGCCCTTTACGAGAGGAAGTCATCGTGGCCATTGATGCAAGAGCACAAACTATTCTCACCTCCACAGCATATAACATTCCGTAATACGTGACAAAACGTGTTTTGTAGCCAACTCTGCAATCTGCATGCACAAAGTGGCATTTGCGCTTTCGTACCAGCAGCTTCTGCTAGGTCCAGTGAAGGTTTCATTCAGTACTATGCTGTGCGAACTCGGATCTAATAAACTGTGTTGAAATCCATTACAGTAAGCAAGACAGCAGTTTATGGTGCAACCAAGCCTGTCGTTGCTTGCTGCAGTGGCCAAGAGAGCTGCACCTAGACTGAGAAAAGCCCCAATAGTATTGACCGATGCAGCAGCGGAGAGAATCAAAACGCTCCTTGAGAAGAGGAACAAGGTGCTGTGGCTAGTATTCACGGATTGTTTTGTTTGTCCAGATGTTGAGTATCCCGATATGCGCGATGTTGATAAAGTGGACCTGAAGTAGTATAGCACCTAGCAAGTGAACCCCACTAATGATCCGGTGCATTTGCAGGAGTTTCTGAAGCTGGGCGTGAAAACGAGAGGATGCAACGGCCTAGCTTACACCCTTAATTACGCAGGTGACCTTCCTGGACCAGACTTCCACTCTGCTCACAACTTGCATATATTCTCTATTTGTGCAGTCGTGATGTTGATTCCTCTTGATGAGTTTATTTTTCCCTGATGTTGAGTCACTGTTTTGAGCCTGTTGGGCTGAGTCGTCTGTTCTCCTGCAGACACCAAGAATAAGTTTGACGAAGTGGTGGACGAGAAAGGAGTGCGCATTCTGATCGAGCCAAATGCACTCATGCACGTCCTGGGCACGACCATGGACTATGTGGAGGACAGAATAAAGTGCGTTCTATTTTGTGCCCCTATTTCTTTAGCCCTTGTGATATTTGGTCACCTTGGAGGTTCACTGCTCGCATGGGCCGTGCCGGCGTCCTTGCCTGCTCAAGGACTTGTATTTTTTTTGCGTTCATTGGTGTCTGCATAGCCAGATTGCGGCGTGATTTGCTAGCAGAGAAGAGCTGCTTGGAAGCATGTCCTGAGCTGATACAGGTTGTTGTAATTACAGGGCGGAGTTTACATTTTACAACCCCAATTCCAAGGGCGAGTGTGGATGTGGAGAGTCCTTCACAGTGTAGTGGGCGTCGAGGCAGCACTAGCGCGAAAGTACCCCGATCTGCGATTATTCATTGGACTTCCTGATTGGGTAGTCATGGGACAGTAATGTTGGCTTCCATTCTGACCACAACGCTCGAAGGCTTGGGTTGGAACAGCAAGTCAGCTATAGTGGCAGTGGTGACTATGTGTCATGGAGTTGCCAGCCCACAGATTATCCCTGTTGCAACAATTGTAGAGATAGTTGCCAGTTATCCCTTACAGTCCCTGTTGCATTCTTTCCCTGATTTAGTCACAAATGCTCACAAGCAATGGTGACAGGTTTTGACCAGCTAGGCTTTACTAGGCCATTGCATGCAGTTTGCTGAACGCGGGAACCGATTTTGAGTTGAGGGTGACACAGCTTGTAAGCCCATGCACTAGTTGTAGCATCACACTGTAGCAGCAGATCCTTGAAATCCAAATTTTGGCAGTGAATCTCAGGTCTCAGATCTCAGAAAGGCTTTCTGCTCCTTTCAAGATAAGCCTCACTTTGACAAAGACTAGGACCTCAAGCACGTATCCAGGCTTACTAATACACAGTTGATTCTTTGATTTTGGCTGAGACATTGGCTGAAAGGTCAACCAATCGTTTGTCCTGGAGCGCTTAAGAAGGCTTCAAATGCCAGTGGCAAATAGTACAAAACACTCCAGAACCGCACAGGCGTCTATATGGTGCCTGTCTGGGACATAAATCTTGGACAGAGTTTAATTTTGGCGCCTGCGACGACGGCTGCCAAGGCCCCAGGGGGCAGACCTCTGGCAAACGCTCAGGAAGCCTCCAAAGCTGCACACCCCAATCAGGGCTGCAATGGTGCCAGCACCCCCAATGGACCCTATAGAAAGCACTCCACCTACGCTCCCAATGCTCAGGATCGAGCCCACAGACCCTGCGAAGTTGCCACACAGCTCATCAGTAAGGCTTTGCCAGGCAGATGTCAAGCTTGGGCAAGAACATAAAGCAGTCTGTGGCGCCATGTAATCGACAGCTTTGGGCTGAGAAATATATATGGCAACATGAAAACAAAGATTCTGTGGAAACAAGGCTTACCAATGCTCCACAAAGATCCTATGCTGCCAATGGAAGCAACGCTCCCAACGCTCCCAAATGAGGTAGTAGGCCAGCCGCAAGGCGATGCGGTACCGGATGCTATACCCGCTGCGTTTAAAAGATTATTCTTAATCGATGGATCATACAGAAGCGCATCTGGGCTCCGAACCAGGCGTGCTTTTAGAGGCAAGCAAATTGCAGATTATAACAAAGATTGCAGGGATAAGCGAAAGAAGAAGCCACTTACTGGCCAGGCTCTGAGAAGGCACATGTTTTGCGATCAAGAAGGGAACAGCAACACTGGTGGAGACCAGCAGCAAGAAGAGGACATTCTGCACAGTATTGTTCATCAAGTCTCGTGAAAGAGCCAAGCTCCAATTGAGAGAGGAAGCGAACCGCGAGGAAAGGCGTATTGCAATACAATATTATTTAGTAGTTTCAAGCTTCCGAATACAATGCGAATGCATTCGAATCCAAATGCAATCTTCAACCGCAACGGAAGCTGGGGGAAGCTGCCAGTGGGCATGCATGGGAAGAAGAACTCAAGTGCGTGGGAAGGACTGTGTCATGTAAATTCAAAAACCTTGCGTGTGGACATAGAGCATAATGCTAATCTTTTAACCTGTTGATCGACAGCCAAATGCCGCATGCGCAGCGCTGCTAGCTCGCGAGCTCATGCTAGCACGGGTATATATACCAGGTGCCGCCCGGCGCGGCCGGTGCAAAGCTGCAATGGATTGGCAACCTACCCATTATACTTGAATGGTCAATTGCAACCTCACTCAAATTGCAGGCAGCCCTTTCCCTCACGCTTGCCGTCCCCTGCATGTGTCCATATGTCTGGCCAGACATGGAACCAGAAACTAGACGGAGCTTTGGTCGTGCCCTATAGGACTAGCTAGAAGAACCTGATCATGATTTGAGTGTGCAATCTGCGGTCGTGCAGAATATATTGCCTAAACTCACCAACCTGACATGGATCGTTCATACCAGGCTGAAAATGCCCGTTCTCGTCCGCTCCCGGAAGCAAAGCTGCCTTGGGCGTCACCAGTAGTGGGTTGGGTGACCACCTGCGAACCCGACGTCACGATCTGTACTTTTACTGCACATTCTTTTTGCTCGGCTCGGGCTTGTTCGTTGTCTAACATATTCTTCTATCTTCTCTACAATTATTGCGAGCGTGGAATGATGATTGAAGACAAGATTGAAATACAACAGCGAGGTCCCCGGTTCAAATCCCTCGCCGGCTGCTTATTTTAGTTTCTTGTGTGCGCCAGTGCACATGTCTATATGAAGACATTTTCACATGCACATGCATGGCCTCCCCTCCGCGCAGACAGCGTGTGTGTCCAGAAGCGCACTCCGCATCAACGCTTGGAGCCGCCGCATCAACAGCGATTGGCATGCGTTGCGAACCCTTCACCTTTGGTTTCGCTTACGCTGGTGGCACCCGCAAAACTTGCCTCTACAAGTAGTCAAGATGACACACGCATGTTGTATTGAAAGCTGATATCAGATATTTTATTTGCGGCTTGCGATCAAATGAACTCTGTGCCATTCAAGCTGCACTCAAGATGGCTGCAACCAACAGTGCCTCCTTTGAAAGATCAGAGTGCATCCCTTTTGGCCTGCACAGCCTCTCTATGCACCTGCAGACAACAAAGCAGTGCTCATCCAGCCAGCCTTCCATATCAGAAGCCTGAGCCTGTAGGAAAGTTCTTCACTACTACACTCATGTCTGCATATGCAAGATGTGCTGATTCAGTGTCACTGAAGCCAAAAGTGAGCCGTGCTTGGACTGGCAAGAGGCAAAACTTGCAAATGCCTCTCCACGCCCATGCAGATGCCTTTCTCACTTCCTATGAGACACAAACACCGGAGCTTATGTAGTGTCAAGTTTGGTCCTCACCAGCTGCAGAGCATCCTGGCTGCTGGCATGGCAGCTGCCGAGCAGCTTTGGGAGCTCTCTCAGCGTGGCAGCATGCAGCGCCAACTGCTTCAGGAGTCTCATTAGGCACAACTCCGATGCAGGCCACGCCTGTGCAGCAAATAGACTCCATTGGCCTGGTGATTAAAAGCTGAAAAGGCATGCTATCAGCCATAAAGTGCAAAGGTTGATCAGGTGCAGGCAGTCAGGATGCCGTCTAAGTTCTATCACCCACTTCACAGGTCGCACATTTTACCGGACGTATTGCTTTTGGGGCGCATGTAATTCTATCAAACCCAGGCTACTATTTTGATTTTAAGCAGGTTTTATGGCGAATTAAGGCTCTCAAAAACCTCTGCATATTACCTTATGACTAGGTAATCACTGCATGCACATCTGGCAAGCCCATACACACCTAATAGGTCCTGCGGAGATTATGAAAAGGGTGTCACCTGCACTTGGCCATGCGCTGCTACAACAGCTTTCAAAGCAGCGCGAGCTCGTGATACCGGCTCCTCATGCTGCTGTCTGGCTGCCGACAACGCTGCCGTTATCTGATGGAGCAGCTGTGAGCTGTGGCTGATCTGCATCATAGTACCACAATGACAAAAAATTTCACTCAGACAGCCGCATAATTTCATCGGGCACGTCATGATCTGCAGCAGGCAATTCTCAAATACCAGGTGCAGGACTTGACCTCTAGTTTGGCAGCCGACCCCCACACACAGAGGTTCTCATTGCCGCAGCAGGACCAGAGAAAGTGTCAATGAAAGCTACCGCATGCCGGCTGGAATGGTCAGGGGACAATAAACTTTAGAGTCCTGTGGAATGGTGGCGGCAAGGCGCACCAATGAAGGGTTTGTAAGCCATGGGTGAGGCAACGGAGAGAATAAAGGCCTGCCTGCTGGGCCAGCAGGCCTCGCAGGTGCTCGTTATGCGTGCACTCTCCCGGCACCTGCCGGCAGGTGCCGCCGACGCCACTCACAGTCTCTGCAGCGCTAGTGGCAGCCACAGGCCGCTGTTCCTTCCTCACGTCTGCTCTCGCCTTCAGCCTCGCCTGGCAGCCGTTTCCACTCAATTCATTGCTTCATTACTTGCGCGCGGATCATTACTGGCAGACTTTCGAGAAGTTCATGATTCTGCTCGAAGCCTGCAGATAGCTGTATGCCCTGCCTGCTCTGCTAGGACTGCTCGAAGGGTCCAAGTTTCTTGCTGACATTGAATGTCATGCGGAAAACAATGCTGAATTCCAGGAAATCGGCCGCTTAATCACAGGACATCTGTCGCATGCAGGTTGCATGCAAGGTCACCTGGAGGCGAGGTGGCACTCTGCTGAGGTCAGCAAGGTCAGGCATGGGCGTTGGCAGCAGGCATGCCAGGCCGGACAGCTTGGCAGATGCAAACACCAGCGAGGCAAGCACCCTCCTCATCTGTTCCTGCATGCGTGGCAAGCAATCTTTATGAGTCACGTTTCCCTTGTACCTCACACAGGGATTCAAGAGATTAGTGCAAGTGCTTTTTGTGAAGATTTACATCTGGTTACATACCAGCATTGCATCTCCAGGCAAACATCTACGGGAATAATAATCGTCAATTCACACATTTATGTCATTCAGATAAATCCGGCCTTATGGAACTTTGGAACGTGTCCTTCTTTGTGACTCAGACATTGAAAGGAAGGAAAAAGGGGCAAAATATATTCAGCTTCTCACCGAGATGTCACTGGCGACAGAGGGAGCCAAACCGGCCAGGTTTGGCAGGATGAGGGAACGCAGCGTGGCAGCCGCCGCCGCCAGATCAGGCGCCAGGTGCGCCAGCTGGCACTCCAACGCATGCACGGCCCCTGAATCCGCCAGCAGCGTGCCCTCTCCCATGCACAGCCCTGCTCAGAAGTGTGACACATTTTGCTTATGATTTCTCTGAATGTAGTCCTGTACACTGAGAAGAGGCAGTCGGAAGTGTTATGGATCAAACCTCGGTTCAATGAGCACCCCTTAAGGGAAGTCCCTGCTCCCAGTGCAGCTTCAAAAGATCACAATATGCAAGCGTAGGCCATGCTTATATGACTTTCAGAACGTCACCTCAGAACAGAAGCAGAGGAGACAAGTGTTCAAAGTTCTTTTATGGCACGGAACACAATTCAAGGACATGAAAAGGCGCTGTATACCTCTGACTGATATAAGAGGTTGTTCGCTCGGCGCAAAGTCAGAGCCACCAGGAATGAAATATGGAATGCTCCACGCCACAGCCTGCTCCTTTTCCACCAGGTCAGGGGCTGGCGCCTCAGCCTCTTCTTCCACGCAGCAGCGCATGTCCCTGCAATATTTTCATGAGCATACATAATCAAGTCAAGAGAATTCAGCCCAGCAGTCACGTGAAAAAACTGGAAACTCTGAAATTAGCTGTGCCTGCGCTGCCGGTGCAAGGATCAAGCACTCCATTCAAGACATCTAGCATGACACCATTTGAAATTTGTTGCGTGCGGAGGCAAGGAGGCTTCTGCAATAACAGAATCCTCCCAGGACCTGGCAAACTGCACACTGCAAACCGTGAGCAGAAGATGTGGGGATATGCATGCATCCGTGCACTGCTCTAAGATAAAACTGCAAGGATTTGGCTTAGCACCTGAGGCGACAGAGCATGCCACGGCCCCAATCGCGCAGTCCAGTCAGCCGGTCCACGGCGCCCAACCAGGCGTCGTCTGGCGCGTCCTCTTCAGGCAACGCGCTGACTAACCGCTGAGTGACCTCCCTCACCGCTCGCTCCGCCTCTGCCGCAAACTTGCGCCGCCGCTGCACAACATGCACCCCGTGTCATTCCGACGCTTGTTTGACATCTATCTGTACTCTCAAGAGAGGCACGTCATGACATTCTGTAGCATGAAAGTGACTTCCTGGGAATGACTCTGGGATGAACCTATGGCAGCTGCATGCGGTGTCTGTGTGACACCACCAATCATGGCATTCTTACCGTACTCTGCACACAGGCAGGCAGGCAGGCAGGCAATGACACAGACACCGCCAGGTTATGCGACTGACAGCTGTGCTCAGGAAGGGAAAAGTGTCTTGCGCACAGGTGCATGGCAGCACCTGGAGCTCTGCCTCTGCGCGGCAGACCTGCCGCTCGAGCTGCGCAACACGGCAGCGCATTAGATTCTCATTAGATTCTCGCAGTGCGGCCACGGCCGCCTTGGGCCGTGAATCGCCGCCGCCCGCGCCCCATAACCCGGCAGCGCTCGGCGCTGCGCTTCCTGCCGATGCGGGCCCGGCAAGAGCGAGCAGCTCCCGTAACTGCGCGTTCTCCTCACGTAGTTTCTCATTCTCGAGCGCCAATCGAAGAGCCTCCCTACCCTCAACCCTTCGTGCCAGTCAGACCCCAGCTCAGCGCTATGGTTTACCCCGTCAGACAACTAAAGAACTTCAATATTAGAGGCCAAAAGGCACATACGCAAAATGTCCGCAGCCACATCTGTGAGACCTCAGCATGTAGGAAAATTCACTGATCTCTACCCAATGAGGAACAAAACCACCCAAGCAGTAGCCAAGCAGATGAGCAGATTGCCTGAGATCCATGTGAAGTCCAGACATGATAACCAACAAGTGGTGCTATGCGGCACCTGGTGCGGTCGCTTGGCTGAAAAATCGTCATTCCAGGGGCAGACTTCGGCCGCACGTGTTGCATGGTGCGTCTGCTGAGTGACATGCGGTCCGCTGCCCCACCAACACTTGTCACAGCTTTCTCCTGGGTGTGTATCCTGGCAGCTGCTGTCCCTTTCAGTGCTCGAAAAGGTTCTGCTTTCCGCGAACTTCCATAAGCTGATCTGCTCTTCTTGCCTGGATCGGAATCCAGGAGTGTGATCTGGCAGGTGGCCGCTGTCAGTGTGCCCAAGCCACTGGGAAGGTTGCCTTGGAAGCCCTGCCGAGTAGGTGCTGTGCCATGGCTAGGATTGGCCGCCGGGGCGTCTTGCGCAGTCACATTGTCGATTGTGGTGCTCCTGGAATTGTGGGGACCCGGCCAGGATGCGTTGTGATCAGAAACGGCTGAGCAGTCGGTCGGGTCTTCACCAATCTCTGCCCAGTGCATTGTGGAAATTTTCGAACAACGGAAGTATTTCGTGGATTGCAACCGATCCTATTTCAGAAGTATGGGCTGCCACATCAGGAGCATAGTATAAGATGTTTTCAGATCAGGCTGCAAAAGTGGAAAATGCTCGCGTTTCAATTCCTGCATGTGAATGCCTTGAGATAATATGTGCCTCACATATCACAACGCAGCGATCAGCAGCCATGAACTATTTTCGATCTATAGACGGCTGTGCAAAGAGTGCTCCTTGGTGCCAACTCAGCAAGCGATACCTTGTTCAGTCCACATTACAAGCGAGACATACATTTGGTGCCACTTTGCTTGATTGCATGCCTCTCCAAGCGCTGCATACCGGCGAGAATGTTCCGACCCATTTAATGCGCCATGCTGCACGGCACGTGGCAGTTTGGGTTTGAGAATTGGGTTTGTCACCTCGAAGCCCAGGACAAATTGCACCAGATGATCTTTCTGCATTTTAGAGTTATCTCCTTCAATTTGGCATGTTGGAGTGTACGACCCATTCGCCGGGGCGCAGCACCAACACTCGTGCGGCTCTTTGAGAACCAAGAAGTGCACCAGGGGTGCCTTGAACAACCTTGGGACAGCAAGAATTGCCTTGGAGAGAACGATTGATAGCGGAGAAGGGGAATTCACAAGGTGCAATTTTGGAGGGACTTCCGGACGTCGTTGTGCTGAGGGGATTGGACCTTGTAGGTTGCCCTTGTCCACCCTGAATCTGTCATGAAGCGATAACCAGGTTATGATTTGGACAAACTCAGTGCCAGGACCAAGAGTGCAAGAGGAAAGATATAAGAGGCCAGCCTGCCTTGACGCTTTCTCTTTTCTTGGTTTTATCTACTCTTGTCATGCATCCAAAGCCTGGAGGGAGGAGAACCCATATATCACAACAACGACAGACGAGTTGCTGACGTGCAAGACCCATTGTTGCGTGCAGAAGGGGGTTGACTTAGGACTTTCTGCCCATCAATGCACGAGAGCTTCTAACCTTTGCTTGTGTGTCCTTGCAGGAGGTACCTGAAGCCTGCCTATCAGAGATCTCTGAGCAGCTGCCTTTTTTCTTCAGAATAACCCACTGTTCACAACTGAGCAGCCAGTTGTGCTACAAAGGCAGCCATGACCAGCGAGACCTCATCCCCAATGTCCTCCCGCAGAGGCTCTGCAGACTCCCTGCACAGAGTGACGCCGATGCCAGGGTCTCTCTGGCCCAAAATCAGATCGTAAGCTGATTTCCTTGTGTGGAATGGAAGTCAGTATGAAGGCATCTGCATTGTGAAGCATACCGGATGTCTTTGTTCGGTCTCATTTCACTGATTTTAGCCGTTCATTGCACATCACACAAGTACTCTGCTCATATATCAGTACTCTGCGTAAGTCAGGGAGCTCGAGGTGCTTTTATCCCTGCTGTGCCAATCTGCACTGCAAACTCACCTGGCAACCGTGCCCTACATGGCTCTTAGGTAAGGAGGCAGGAATCAAGAAAGCACAGGGCCGAGGGATTCTCTTGTGGGTGCAGGAACAGCGGGCGGATGCCTAGCCTCTCAGAGAGCGAGGACGTCAGGGAGACCGTGTTCGAGGAGGCTGAAGAGCAGAGTGGGGAAACTGAAGCGCAGGCCACCAACAGCGCTGCCCCTCAAGGTGAGTCTGCTTGTAATGCCCTGTCCCACAGGAGGCACAACCGTTTGTAGGCAACTCCCACTATTCTTTACAACAGTTTTTGCAGCTGACCCGCTGGTCCTGAGAGCCATGCAGAAGGCAGCCGCGCCCACAATGATACACATGTGAAGATCCCATCTGGGGTCAAAAGTCACTATCATGCACTAAGATGGAAGCACAGAGGCTCCTGTCATTATGCCATGCTGTAATGTGAGCCCTTTCAGGTTGGTGAGCTCATGCACCTGCATGCACGCTTTGCTGGCTTGGCGCATACTTCTGGGCTAATACCTTCAAGTGCCATCTGTCGAATCAGCAGTTTATACTACCTTGGGGAGGCAACAGGGCCCTTATGGCATCCACTTGAGGCATTGTACCGTACCGTACCCTGGAATATAACCCTCATTGGGGGGTGTTGCCTTTCTGGCAGGCCAGAGGCATTGGTTACAGTGGGGTGCTCAAGCGGTGCAGGGAGTGCATGCAAGTGTTGAATGATGACATGATTGACAGGCTGCAGACTTTTGTAGGCCCCGCGGAAAAGGCTGCGGACGCTTTGCATGTATGCCCTATGGCCTCTGGCTTTGGGTTCGCCGACCTTGTTATAATTATAATAATAACAATAAAGAAATGGTTGCGCAGGCAACGGGGCCGCGCCGGGGTCGGCGGGCAGCGGCGCGGGCAGCGCGTCCCCCGGGGGCAGGGGGGAGACCCCGGGGGAGTGGGAGGCATCGCCGCGCGACATGCGCGAGCTGGATGCGGCCGCCATCGCCGAGCGGCTGGGCAACTACAATCGCACAAGCTCCACCGAGGTCCCCCGCTTCACGCGCATCAGCCGAGAGGATGCCCTGCCACAGCCCGCCAAGAAGGCGCGTCGATCCTTTTTCCTTTTGCTTCCGCAGTAAAGCGCACCCAACACGGTGGTGTTGATGGATGAAATAGTTGAGCAGGTCCCTTTGTCCCATCCAAGATTGCGACAATAAGCCGGAAACTGGTGAACACACACCAGGGCGCGACAGAGGAATGCGGGCTCCTGCAACCAGCCAATCAACAGTCTTGAGACTCGCAGTACTATTGTAAGCTCTGAGCACAACTCAAACCGACAACTTCTGCCCGGCATGATTCCTGTAGACCTATCCGATATAGATCTATCTGGCATATATACACACCAACGGAATGTATTTCTTTGGATAGCTGCAGGTTGTTTCACAAGGCAGAGAAGGGCCTGCATATAGCGTGCTGCGTGTAACAAATGTGAAGTGCCACTGCATGCAGATGCTGGCGCGGATGAAGCAGGACGCGGCGGCGGCGCCGTCGCAGCGGGGGGCGAGCCCCTTCGAGGCGGTCCCCCCGCTGTCGGGTGGGGGCCCTGCGTCGGCGCGGCGGCTAGACTCGGCGGCCGACGACGCCACGCCGCGCTCGGGGGGCATGCATGCGCGCAAGGCCAGCCAGCTGGTGCGTCAGCAGCTTGCTGCTGTAATTTTCAGGGTTCACATGCTTATCAAAGCTAATTGTTCTGCAAATCTCGTGGAGGACACAGTGTGTTCAAGGAACACGCAGGCTCTAATCAAACCAAGCAGTACTTGGGGCTGTTAGATTTTGAGAATTGCAGCACAACAAGCCGAAAGCCCAAAGGGTTACTTTCATAAATGAAGCCGAGGTTGCGAGCTGGGACTTGATGTGTCTTTCGGTGCTTTGATTGGCTTGCAGTTCCGCTGTCTTTATGTGCAGGGGCTGACTTAATGTTTCATTGCTGTTGACTGTTCTGACGCACACTGGCTTGCATGGCTGAAGCAGCTGGAAGGACCTCCGACCTGGCGGGATCTCTGGCGATACACATACTTTTAGCGGCCTAATAGAGTTGCATATGCCTGATCTGGAACAGATGACGTCGCCTTTTGTGGCATGGCCCACGTCGCGCTGACGTGGCGAGCGCTCCTGCATTCAACCTCAAACTTGAAATCAAAACTTGATAAGTCATCTGGCTTGATCTGGCGTGCGCACAGGGGCTTGGCGAGGTGCTGGACCCGGTGTCGAAGGACGAGGAAGCTGATGACGTGGCGGTGGCGCGATTCCTGCGCACCTGCCCCGGCCTTAGTAAGGCCATCATCGGCGACCTGCTCGGGCAGAACACCGAGCGCTGCCTGCGTGTGCTCGACGCCTTCACCCACATGTTCGACTTCTCAGGTGCGCCAGCAGCTGCTGTATAACGAACCCGCCCTTGTAAAGTATCAAGCATAGGTGGGTTCTGTATTTTCAGGCAGACGGGGATAAAGGGGCTATGAAGCGTCTAAGGCAAAAGCCTGTTTATTTCCCAGACACCCCGAGCAAGCCCTACCGGAGGCCCAAATTAGAAGAGGCCTAGGATTGAAGAGATGTCAATGGGCAAGGTAGCGTTGTGACTCGGGCAATGGTGCATGCATGTCTCTGTGCGGATAGAATTGGGGTTCTGTATGCTGTATGATTTGGAGAAGCCACACTGCTAAGGGGAGCTAAGCAAGAGGCTCCTCTGGCTCGGTGTCAGCGTACTCTTGCTTGTCACAAAAGCACGCATGCAATGGCGTTGCAGCATGCCATGCGCGCTCATATTCCTCCAATAATAGGAAGGCGCGTTGAAGGGCGCAGTGCATCTGATCTCTGCAGGCATGAGCTTTGAGGCGGCGATCCGGGAGTTTCTGGAATCGTTCCGGCTGCCGGGAGAGGCGCAGAAGATCATCCGCATCCTGGAGCAGTGGAGCCGCCAGTTCTACGCGCAGGTTTGTGTCTATACCACAAGTGCTATCATACGGATCGCTGTGTATTTTAGCACTATATGAATGATGCAAATTTAAGTAAGATTGTCACAGGGAACTGGCCTCCCTGTAGCAGCCAGTAGCCATACATTGTGGTGGATGCTTCTTGCAAGCTACCAAGATGATGTGGCATTGGTACAATTGTGTAATAATCAAGTAAACTATGTCAAAGGTGCAATTCTAGACCCCTAATGTGAGCCGTGAAGCACAGGAAGCTCTAAATGGCTGCCAAGAACATGGCAAAATGTCACTGTGCGATCCACTGTACACTGAGGTCAGAATGATGATGCTGAGAGTTGTGCTTTTATCATTGCGCAGGAGCCCGGCATCTTTGCAAGCGCGGATGCGGTCTACATTCTGGCCATCTCCGTCATCATGCTCAACACCGACAAGCACAACCCCGCTGTGAGTCCCCACTCCCAATCCCAAACATTGTGCTTGCTGAGGGAAGTGCACGGGTCATGTAATTCCTGCGTTGTAGCGAAGGCGTGGCGGTAGCCCGTTATGATTCCTCTGCATGGATATCTCTCCTGCATCTTGCTTTCTGGTATTAGAAGACGTGTATCCTGTGGGCCAGCACAGAGAAGATTTGCCTAGGGCACCACACCAAGTTTCAGCTCCTGACATTTGTGGCCCCTGTCCTTTGTATGCACCGAATGTATATGCTGCCAGCACAAGTAGTGCAGTTGGTCACATTAAGCAGAGATATCGATCAGGATCCCCAGGGGCATTTCTGTGAGGGTCTCGGCTCATGCAGATCTTCCCACAGGAATTCCCTCTGGGAACGATTGATGACCTTATAGGCTGATGGGGTTTGACTGGGTGCCTGGGCCTGATCATATTTACTCTTCTTAACATGGCTGATGCCCCTAAATTGGCAGTCAATACCTGAATTGCACCTCCATCTGATGTGGCAAGCGCACCTGATTTGGCAGCAACATTCTTTTTAAATTCGCGTCTGATCAGGGCGCGTGCTGCATGTGTGCACTAAGATCAAGAAGGTGTCTGCATTTCTTTCATGAGCGATTGCACCCTCAATTTGGCAGCCGCTCCATACTTGAGATTCTCGCCTGATCAGGCTGCATGCTGTATCTTGCACATAAAGGAAAACATTTGCAATCTTTCATGGCTTGTTTGCACCCATAATTTGGGCAGCTGCTCCGTACTTAATTATTCTCCGTACTTGATTATTCTGCCTGATCAGGCTGCAAGCCGTATTTGACCATATTTACATCGTGTGTTACGTTTCTGTATCGCGCAGATGAAGGTGAAGATGGTTGCAAACTTTCCTTCAAGGGCTTGGTTGCACACCTTTCAGCAGCCGCTCCATATGTGAAACATCGTGCCTGATCAAGCATTGTCCTGCATGCATGCGCAGATAAAGAAGAAGATGACACGGGAGGAGTTCATCCGCAACAATCGCGGCATCAACGGCACCAAGGACGCCCCCGCAGACCTGCCCAACGAGTTCCTCACCGAATTATACACCCACTTCAGCGAGCGCGCGATTCGCTTCCCCCAGCTTCCCTCCTCCATGTCCGACAAGTACTCTAGCCCGCCCTCCAACCACACCATCGCCAAGTGCGCGCCCCCTTCATTTCCCCTGTTTTATCCCCAATCCTGTATTTTTGGTTTCTCGGACCCTGCTACAGGAATGTAATTGACTGGCCTTCCCTCCTCCATGTCTAACAAGTGCGCACCCCCCTTATTTCCCCTGTTTTATCCCCCGGCCCACGCCTCCATAAATATGGATCTTAGCATACACGTTCATGGATCAACGGTTGTACAGACGGTGTCTGGGCTGTCGCTGCAAGAATGGCTGACAAGTACAGCAGCCCCCAGCCAATCACGCCATCGCTAATTGCGTGCCCCCTTCATTTTCCCTCTTTCTACCGTAAGTGATGGGGTTGGGAGATTTCCCGGAAACTGCTGGAAATTGTTGGCCAGTGGCTGGCTAGTACAGCAGGCCACCCAGCAATCACACGACGGCCAAGTGTGCGGCCCTTTTCCATTGGCTCCTTCTCTCACAGAATAGAGGAAGGCCTGCAATGAGAATATTTCACAATATCTTCTTCTCCTGTTAAGAGGCAGAGAGCAGGCTGCAGTGTGTTTTTACAAAGTCAGCAGCAGTAGTAGCAGCAGGAAAATGTGCTTAGGCAAAGGGTCATTTGGAAGGTTGGTAGGATTTGCCGTGTAGGTGACGAAAATGACAATTTCAAAGCTAAGAAGACGGATAAGAGAGTTCCATAGAAATGAAAAGGTTGGTGGCTGGCATGCAGGGCTCACAAGGCTGCCAAGGAGAACAGCAGATGGAACCCGCTGAGGTGGATCTGCTGCCAATGAAGATACACTCCTGCATTTGTCTGCTCTGTCTGTGAGGTGCCAGGCGCTTGTGACTGATTACACCCAGCTGTGTCTGATCACACCTTTAAGATACAGAGGTCCTGAGGTTATTCTATTGTCTCATGAGATGCGCACTAGGGAGACATCGGAGGTGGATACAGCGCTGTAGATCCTTGTGTGAGGGCATCATCGGGCTTGATACCCCAGGGTTGTGATCTAGAAAGTGTTCCCAGTTAGATGACTGCGCTCTATCTTGCTGTGTGCCTGTGCTTGGAGAGTAATGTGCAGTTGCGGATTTTTATCTGGCGTGATGGTATTCTTGGCACAGTCACAGCACGGTGCAAGCAATACTCATTGTTAACGGAGCTTTAAAATTGTCACATGAGCAAGTGCAAACCACAGCAAAATGCCAACCCATATTTGATATGGTACATCAGATGTACACATGGTGAGGATTCACAAAAAGTTGCCATGCTGGCAAGCTTCATGCATGCGCATGCGATCGCGTTGCAATGTAACTAAATATCTTGCATGATATCATGATCATCTAGTGTCGTCCACTGGACCACCATGCATGGCAGGGTGGACGTGTTATTTCTTGCGTCGACAGCAACCATTACCTTCTTGACCTCTTGTCGCTCTTTGCAAGTGATGTGGTTAAAAAGGTGTTGTCCAATGGACAACGTCCATCCTGTGTAAAAAAAAAAAAACAAAAAAAGGGCATTTCCACAAGAGATTTGAACCGGTGACTATGTCCACACTTTCCCCTTTTCAAAAGTACATTTGACCATGCTCGCAAAGTGTGAAGAAGGGAAGGGACGACAGAAGAACACAGAGGCAAGATCGAGCAAAAAGGAAGTGTAGTAAAAAGGACAGATCGTCACGTCGGGTTCGCAGGTGGTCACCCAACCCACTACTGGTGACGCCCAAGGCAGCTTTGCTTCCGGGAGCGGACGAGAACGGGCATTTTCAGCCTGGTATGAACGATCCATGGTGTTGGAGTGTCCTTTCCTTATATGTACTGCAAGCATGCCACAACTCATGGGCATTTCACTCTTCGTCTGATTTCCAGACATGTGCATTAAGGGCAATGTTTTCGTGAGGAGAACGGCTGCCTGCCGCTTGGCATAGGCTCCAATCAAGTGTCTATGGAAGTTAGCTAATACCTTATTTATATTTGGGCTCCAGGGCACCATTTTCTTATGTCATTGCAATTCAGGCACCATGCCTGATGATGTAGTTGAACTTCATCAGCTTGAAGCATATGCTTGCAGTGGCTACAGCGACTTCACACAGCGACCAGCAAGGCACAAGAAGAAAAGCAAGAGCGTCAATCGTTTGCAGAAAACCAGCATACATCTGCGCGACACCCGACCATTACTCACAAAGAGCTGCAACGACAGCCACAGCTCCCCACATAGAACAGCTTCATGCGGCGCAACCACTGCACAGCTTCTTACATTCAAACTCAAACGCTACAAGCAACCATCATGGAAAAATCATGCTACAACACCGCCAAGGTTTTTAATTTACCTCGCTGTCACCGCCGATCTGATATGCACCCCATGGAATATGAATGACTGCCCGCTTCTGTCTCCATCGACAGCCATGCAAGCATTCCCTGTGACCTCATGAGTGCACGGCTGCCACCATTGCACATGCAAATGACGGTCATTTAATGACCCATGTCTGATAACTGATTCACCCCAAGTACTCTTCTCTCTTCCGGGACATTCTCATTCCATCACTTCTGTACAGGACACATGAAAACCCCCGGCCGCTGCTCAAGCCAAAATTTTCGCCACCCCAAAATCTGCTTCCTCTCACGCAACTCATGCTCTGTTCTCGTCACCCTGCGCTGTTTCACCTTCATCAAATCACCACTCTTAGGTTTTCTTCTCTCCCACCACAACGCTGCTGATGCACACATGCTCTGACCACTGCTTCCTCAAGTCCCGCCATCCAGCATCACCAATTCAGGCTCGCTGGGACGAGGCGACTAAGCAGCCGTCATTATGATGTCGCGTTAGTCATCGCTTAGTCAGACACGTGCTCCGCCACGCGCTGCCCGGTCTTGAGGGCTGCCCAGAAGGTCTGCGCAACGTACAGCACGAGCGCCCACAAGTAGTGCTGCTCCTTGTAGATTGCCCAGCCTGTGAACCACACGAAGCTTCCCATCACTTCCCGCCCACCTTTTCAAAATCAAAAACGAACTCGCAGGCCAAAAATTTTACACCCGCCCGCAGCCTGGCTGTAATCATTGACTTGTTTTAGCCACACATTGCCACAACTAGTCGTGTACAGTAGTCTACTGGTGTGAGCCCTTGAGATTACTTGTATACTGTCATGCAGTGACAACAGATATAGGACTTGGGGAGAGGACAGCTGATAGAACAGAAGCAAACGGAGGGGGCAAAACAGCCCACCTAGCGGTTGGACAGGCCCTGGAGGATGCCAAAGGCAGCCCAGGCAATCTGGGCAACGTAAAGCACTAGTGCCCAAGCAAGAGCCTCCTTCCTCCACACAGCGTAGGCTGCAACGCAACCCCAACACCCAGACTCCTCAACAACCCAGACCGATTGGTTTCGAAAGAGACTACTCAAAACCCGGACCGACGAGCAAACTTGTCGTCTCAAAATCATCACCACACCGTATCACATGACCCCGCTAAAGACTTTTCTGCGACACAAGGACAAGACCACCTGGCTTGCAGTTTCAAAGCCACCCGTGCCTGCAGCTTGATCATATGTGAATGAGTCCACAAGAGCCAGAGATTGTGCCAGCACCCCTGAAGTGATGAAGACAGTCGGTGCGAGGGTGGTAACGAATATAACGGCGCCCCTAAAGCCCTCGCATCATCGGCCCCTGACGGTGTTGTCACTTTTGCCGCAGAGGCTGATTCACATCGTTTTTACATTTTATGTCAGCAGCTGTCTGAAGAGGAGAAAATAAGAGGAAAAGAGAAAGGAAAAAAAGCGGGCGCGCACCGGAGGCGGCCACAACGGCGAGCAGCAGCACGGGCAGGGGCTTCTTGTCCTCGTTGGCGCGGTACAGCTTAGTCACCGACACCACGCCCACCGCCACAGCGTACCACAGTGTTCCTGCACACAGCCCGCACAACGTGAGCTATGTTTTGGCAAAATTATGCGCCTTCATTTGCAAGAAAATCTCTGCCAAATGTTATGGGCTGGGCGGAGCTTGCTCAGGGACACGGCTAAGCAGTAATCTGCATCTTCAAAGGGCAATGATGGGTGCTGGCCATCCGGTACAACACACTGTTTATTCAAAATACAACAGAGGTGCTCACCGTAGCCGTAGTAGACGGAGGCGACCAGGGTGGCAATGAAGACCTGCAGCACATGCAGAATGCCTTTAGCCACCCGCTGAAACCTCACTGACCTCTTGAAGACATGCAACCTTCTTTGATCAAGCCAGATATGCTCCCAGGTATCCAGTCCAGGGTGATGACTTGCATGAGCACTCATTCTAGAGAGGGTGACAAAATTTGTGACCCGTGGAGGAGAACTTCCAACGGGTTCCTTCAAGTACAATTGAGTGACAGCCTGCCTATATTCCATATGAACAACACAATCTGCCGAGCAAAAATCGCCTGGACCTCTGAGACACACATGCAAGCAAGGGAGTGCCCAGCAGGGACAATGCGGGAAAGGGATGTTCAGGAACGCAGCGCACCCAGAACAGGTTGGTGGGCTCCAGCTTCTCGGCGAGGAAGTAGCCGAAGAGGACGGTGACTGTGTCCAGGAAGGAGATGCGGCTGAAGTTCAGCGCGTACACCGCCAGCGAGGCGGGGCCGATCACGTGCGAGATCTGCGAGCACAAAATACACTTTCAGGTCTTCTTCAAGGGTCCCAAGCCAGGCTTTGTTAGCTTCGCTCTTGAAGGCCCTGGATGGCCTTAGAACCGGAGAAGCCTCTTCTCTGCTGAGCTCAATGATTACAGGCTGTGTTACCAGTACTTCCACAGATGAGTGGGCACGGATGAGACAGGATCCAACTGTTGTCCGAATACTGCAGCCGCCAGCGCAGAAGATGTTTGCCAGCACCTTGGTACAGTGCAGGCAAGCAAGGAGGGCGGAGGGAGCATGCAATGTAAGGGTGCAGCAAAGGAGGCATGCAGGGCACGTTGCAAAGTAACTCGAGGCTGTGTCACCTTCTCGCCGAAGCCTTTGCGCGTGATGAGGTTGACGGCCGCGTTGACGAGGGTGTAGAGCGCCAGAGCCTTGAGCAGCAGAGTGCGATCCACGGACACCTTGTTGAAGTGCACTGCCGCGTACCCAATCACTGCGCATGCATGCAGCACTTCGAGTCAGCCATGGCATGTATGCGCTGCAAAGATCATGCATCGCATGCATTGTAGATGTCAGCCACTGCGCACATGCAATGGGAAGGTGGGCTGAAGGGGTCACAAGTTGCAGGCACCGTTGCACTCGTCAAAATAGGGGCACAAGACCGACCAAGAACTGGACCTAAGAACAGTGCATGTTGAAGGCATAGCTTTGAAGATGTGATGTTGATTTCCAATACCCGCCCTCGAGAAAGGGCCGAGTCCTGCATGCAAACTTGACATGCAGCTGATTCCTAGTTGGGATCCTTTTGCGCTTTGCTGTGAACACCAGCACACACTTTCCAGCGCCAAAAGCACGCCAAAGATGATCAGACTGATCAAGGAATGATGCAAGGAATGAGTCAGTGCAGGAAGACACACCAGCCAGCAGGCCGGAGTAGTCAGCGCCTCCCTCAACGCCGTCTTCAAGCTCCAAGGTGGCCTCATCGCGGGCATTCACCTTCAGAGAGTTGCTGCGAGACCTGCGCACAGAAACAGAGCAAAAATGGATCAGATCTAGAAAGCTATACAACAACAGGAAGTTAGGAAAAGGGTCACCAGTGCTAGCTCCAGGAGGTGGATTTGTCTGCGGTCTGGGTGTCAGAGCAACAGGAAAGGTGCCATTGAGGATTTGACACCAAAAACGAGCAATGGGGCCGCGCGGGAGCGGCTGGTGGCTGCGTTTTGGAAAGAGGACGCCAGCTTCCGGCCAGCTCCATCTGCAGAGGTGTCAAGCACCTGCTGGATTTCTGGAAGCTAGGCTAGGAAACGAACCTTCTCCCCGTAAAGCTGCTCGGATGGCGCAAGAAAGAAAGCGTACGGCAAGGGGCAATTCTCGTCATGCCATCCCTGGCAGATAAATATGGGCATGCCAGGGTAGGTGATGCTGGACAAACCCTCCAGAGTAGCCGATGCCTCGTAAACGTTCTGCCTTCCCACTACACCAAAACAAAGGGCCTAGAAGCCTGAAGTAGGCACTGGAGCAGCATCGCGAGCCCCCAAACGGCCACTCCAGTCGCACCGGATTGCACGTGCACAAACATCCACATCGTGTGGTGCCCTTCCGTGGCCACTTGGAAACGGACTCGGGCTCAAAGACTTCCGGAACGCATGTGAATGCCTGAGGAGGCACAAAGTCGGAGACCATCTGTAGCACGTGGGCCACTATCACGAACGCTTCCCGCTCGACCGCATCTGCGAGGCTGCAGCTATCTGGGGACTCCAAATCACGATGCTGGCCTTGTACGATGAAAATTGCCAAGCAAGTGGCGATGCTGCTGCTTTTGCAGAGGCTGCGCCACCAAACCTCTTGAGACCAAGGATATCCCCTCGAACCCACCTACGCGTGTCGATGCCGTTGCTGAGAAAGTGCCAGGGTCCACGCGCACCTTGTGATGTTGCAGGCGTGCCTACGAGCGGCAAACGCCTGAACGGGGCGAGCGGGGAGGAAGGTGGGGCGTCCGAGAATCGCTGCCCGGGCAACGGTCACAGATGTGGCTTTGGATGTCGTGCGCACTGCGGAGATGCTGGAGGAAACGAGAGTCGCCATCGCCATCTTTTCTTCTCTGGTGCTGTGGAGTACGGAGGCTATCGAGAGTCTTTCAACACCGTAATTCTGCAAGAACGTCGCTTATCTTGAGAGCAATTGAGCTGAGTCAGAGTGCAAATCTTTCAAGGCTGAGCTGTTGGTATTAGCCTGTTTTGGCACCTGAAGAGCTTCTTCCAATGGGAACGCCGTCTGGTATGTCCTCGGCCGCACTTGCCAAATTTCAAACAAGCTCTGGGGCAGCCAATAAAACAGGTTAAGTCAAACTCTCTATGCCAGATCCTCCACCACACACTATGAGACAATTGTAGTCACGCAGTACAATCTAGCGATAGGTGTTGAAGAGCGAGTGTCAAGAAAAGTAGCATCCAAGGCAAGAAGGCATTTTGCAAGGGGATGCCCTTAGCAGCTGCCTTACTGACGGTGGCCATTTGCGCTTCCTTGGCCCGTGTTGAGGTACTCGAACGCATTCGTAATGCAGAATACGACTTTTCTTTACGAGTTCGGCAAGCTTATTGGCCGTGGGCTCACCCTGTTCCAGCTCGTATTTTCTGAAGCCCACAATAATGCTCCTTCCGCAGATCATGAGCTTCTCCCTGGAGCTGTGGAGAACCTGCCGGTAGGCCTCGGTCCACTTTGCGAGCGCTTTTGTTGATCGACAGGGCGCGCATGGACTCGTATCGATGTATGAAATTGTTTGGTTTCAGGTCTAGCACACGTACTCTTTCAGCAATTTAATGCCCTCACTAAAGTATGGAAGAATCCCAAGGTGCCTAGAGAGCATGTCAGCACTGTTGGCCTGAATTTCCTTAATAGAGAACTGGCTTTCCATCACTTACTCTGCCAGTTTATTGTGGGGAATGGCAGCCATGTGCCGACAGAGCTTTCAGGGAGCTTCAGTAAAAATCGCAATACGATGACGACCTGTCTGTCTCTCAGGCCGCAGCAGCTGCAGAGGCCAAGCAGGACTTTGCCGGGGTGACCAAAGGCATTGCACAGCTTTTTCAGGGGGGACAATGAGGGCAGAAGCAGTACCCCACAGGCCCATTCCACAACACCGCCAACCACCATCGCAGCTGGAAGCTCTGCAACACCTGCAGCCACCTCCAAAGCACCTACCTCCACCCCAGCGCAAGTGAATTGACAACCTTCCTGAGAATGCAAACCTTTTTTTACTTTGACTTCCTTGCAACATCCCATGCTGCAATGCACTAGACCAAGGCATGTGCGCACAGCTCTAGGGATCATCCCATGTTCTGCCACGCAGCAGTGAAAGTCGACATGCAGCAGGAGTGTAATACTTTGCAGCCAATCAGCGCAAGTAGTGACTGTCATGCATGCATCATGTGAGTTGTTGTGCATGTAAAGATGGCTTAGGTCCAGGCCTGCCCTCGTTCGTGAGCTACAGTGAAAGGAAAAAAGGGTTGCCCTATGGAGTCCTCTATCTTGTTAGCTTGGAAGTAATGAAGTGTCATCCACAAACATGTGTTGTGCAGAGTGCGCAGTCACCCAACACCACACAGCCCACGCAGACCACAGTGGCGCCTGCCACCACCATAGCACCCAGCACAATCGCCCCAGGTGGGGCTCCTCGTCTGCCATAAGACCCTGTCGAATAAGCGCTGCACTATGTGCTCTAGTTGCAGCCGGGTGCAGTAATGTATCAGCAAGGATGGCCTGTAGGTTTGCCCGTCAAAATTCACATTGTGCATGCGCAGAGGCTTGTCAGTTGCATGGGCTTGAGTGCTGCAGGAAATACCTTACTTACATTGAGTTCATTTGCATTTATGTCAACTAAAACTTTAGGGGAAAGAACGACAAGATTAAAGAACAACCAGTTGTTGTTTTTACCCCTAGGAAGCGTCACGCTTCTAGGGGTGCAACCGTGCAAGCTGCACGGTGCAGCTTGCATGACTGCTCATGTTCCTGTGATGCCGACGCGCAATCAAGAATGATATCATCGTGATATATCATGATATCGATACTTGAGCTTGAGCATTGTAAAGCTTGGTGCCAGTGTGTGAGGTTCGTTCTCAGATCAGCAACCTCCGCTGGGGCCTGCTAGAGCCTCATTGAGTGGCACTGGCAGTGTGCAGATGCCCAGTGTGTGAACACAGGACTGAACACAGTACACTAGTGTAGAATGCTTCATCATCATGAACTTCATTAAAAACGCATGCACAAACACGCACATGTCTGGGCTGGCCAGGCCAGTGTGAGGCACCATGATGTGATGTTGTTGAGGGATTGCATGCACGTTCCTTGAAGTCTAGTGCTGCTCTACTGGCTGATGATGCCCCAGGCCACTCGGCTTCCGTGAGTTACGTCATCAGCTTCCTATGCATGAAGAGAAGAGAACGTTCTCTACATCGAATACGCTGCTTGATCATGCTACTTCGCCACCCCATACATTAAATTCCTGGCACTTATACTAACAAGGTACAGTACGGGTACCTGATCACACTTTAGAAACTTTAACACTCTCATCGAGGATTATGTCATCCCCTTTGTAGGAGCAGCAGTCCTCCGGCCCACATCGCCAAATGACAACGAAAGTGGATCTAAGAGCGTTTCGCCGGGAGGATGAGGTGGCAGCACAGGCCAGAGACACTTTTCAGGCATGCCCAATGCAAGTCGTCGTATATGTATACCATTCACCTGAGCAGAGTCGTGGATTTATCTGTGTGCATCACAGAGATGTTAGCTGATAATTACTGTCGAATATGCGAGGCGAAATTGTATCGGTGCGAAAATGCCTAATTCTCGCGCCTGCCCTGCACTACAGGCTGCTATGGCTAACGATCCAATAGCCTGCTACCTCGTAAAAGGCTCGTCCATTGGCCGCTTCTGGGATGTAATGATCACCCAGTACCTGACACCAACGCAAAGCGAGCTAAACTTTATCACAGAAGGTGCAAAGGCGGCAGTGCTGGCACGCGTGTACCCGGATGAGAAGGTGTGCAGCTCTCCGTCCTTTGCTTCGATCGCCCAGCTGCAAGCCCTGGCAAAAGAATCATTTTATTGGTCACACACCGAAATCGCTGTTCCTGGAGCTGGGGCTCGCATTTACAAGCCTAGTTCAGCTCTGTGCATTGTCCTCAGCATCTCTCTTTGACTTGCGTGACTGCTGAGGGGTTTTGATCCCACAATGATGCATTTGACATGCTTTCACTGAGTTTTGTATTGCAACAGGCCTCCGCCTTCCAATCGTTCCTCTTCACTCTTCGGATGGTGCCATGCTTCTCCACCAAGAGGCTGCGTGCTGCCTTGCGCATGGGAGACAAAATGGACTCAACCAAGGATGCTTTTGGCAAGGTGGGATGCCAATAGCTCTACCTGAGTCATCTTTTTCCTGGATGCAAACATCATTATTACTGGACGCATGCTCAAGGCACCTTAAGCCACGTCATAAATCGAGGTACCCCAAAAGTCTCTGGTGAGTGCTCTTAGAAAGCAGAAGTGCCCTGCTGCAGGAGCATGGAAGCTACATTTATGTGTTCCTGCTGGGGGCTAGGCCGGAGTGGCAGGGCCGTGGCCTCGGAAGCGCACTGCTGCAACACCTGAACAGCATTGCCGATGCGAAGGGCATGCACTGCTACCTAGAGGTGAGGGCCCCATCAGCTGCTACAGGGGCCGCCTTCACTTGGCACATTTCACCTGTATTCTTATATCAAGTTGCATGCAGTTCACAGTACAACTGGCATTCATGCCGTGCTGCTTGTGTCCATACTTCACGTGCATGCGCTAGTGGTATTTTGAAGCATATGTCAGTCTAATTTGGGAAAGATAGAGATCTTGACTCAGGTAAAGGACCCCTCAGGAGAAAAAGCACTGGCTCCAAAGGTGCAATGCAAAGTGTGGGGTGGGATTGAATTAAAGTGCTGGTGGAAGGCTTCGAGCTTTTTCTCTTGGGGGTCCCTATTAATTACTTCAGAAGCTAGCATCTTTACAGGGCAAGTTCTGGAGGGGTTGTCATGCAATCGGACAACGCTTATTGTGCTTTAATGTGTGAGATTATAATTTTCTAACTGAAAGTGGTACCGACGCAGACCTTATACTCCATTAGGAATGTCACAATATTTCAACCTCAACCGCTCTGTGAATATGCTGGTGCTCCAAATCGCCCAGCATCAGTTTCTATTTTCGATTAGGATTTGGGCAGGCTACACATCACTGACGCACTTTGGCGATCACCTCTAAAGTGTTGGGCGTCAATTATGTGTAGAAGCTACATTGCATCTGTGCAGGGCCAGTTCTGGAGGGGTTGTGATGCATTCAGACAGCGCTCATTGTGCTTTAATGTGTGAGAGTAGAGTGCTTGTGCCTGCGCAGTCTTCATCGGAGAGGAGCAGACGGCTCTACATGAGGCATGGCTATGTGGAGATAGAGACGATCAAGGCAGCACGGGATGCACCGCCAATGTTCCTCATGAGCAGAACGCCCAGCAATCTGCTGACTGGCACTAATGGGAATGGAGTACTGTAGTCACCACATTGCATTCCATCCCATTCCATTCCATTGCATTGCATTGCATGCTGGCAGATGCAGGTGATGATAATACATTTGAGAGCGCTCTCCCCTGGGTTTGCAGTCTGTGACTGGGCTGCTTCTGATGGCCAGAATTGTGAGCTGTCAGCAGGATTTATAAGGGTGCAGGCCAGGCTCACATACAGAACTGGCAAGGTTTGGTGTAAAGTCTAAAAGTTAGACCTCTTGAGTAGATAATTTGCTCATGACCTTAGCTTGTTTAGGATTGGAATTTATTGAGCTGCATACTGCCAGCAAAACTGTAGTCAGAAAGAGCGTCCCTGCAGAGGCAGGATTGTGTGAAGAGGTAGAATTTGGTGCCATTATGTACTGCATCACATGATGTTGAGTTGCAGACCTGTGGTCTCAGCATTGTAGCATATTGCTGATGAATTTTGATATCTTGAATTGGTTTCTTTCTTGAAGCGACTGGGTGACCTTTTGAGTCGCCAGAACAGTTTGCTTGTAGATGCACTCTGAAGAGTTAAAGCACGGATTTGCACTGGCAAAAAATGGGGGGAGGTACTTTTGTACTTGTATACCTGTAGCTAGCTGATGTGCAGCTGCAGATGTCGTGGGTTATGGATTACATAATTGGGCTATTACTGCCGTATAATCACCGGCCGGCCGGCCTGCGGGTGTATATTAGTGCATGCAAGCGTGAGTTGCCAGATTGAAAGTCAGCCCAGGAGTGTGAGGGTGTCGATGTTGCTAAACCAATCCATGCTCATCCAATGCTGTAACAAATTTATTGAATAAGCTGCCGGCTTATGTATCTTGCAATTGCTGCCTGCATTGCCTACTTATATGCACTGCGCATGAGCTCTCATCGCAACTCATTGCAATGCATTCCTAGAGTTCGTATCTAACTATCTAACTATCGTAACTAGAGTTCGTATCAACACACCCATAGCGTGATGTTCTGTGTCCAAAAGAAACAGCACGATGCCATACTGCATGCATGGCATGTGGTACCATCGGTGATCTCAGGTGTTGCACAAATATGCAGCAAAGTGTCATGGGCTTGATGACTACAAATGACTGATTGTGGTGACGCCAATGATATCACTGCTCAAGCAGGTCTTTCAGGGCCTCTCTCAAATCTTCAATGCCAGTCCCTGCCACAACGCTCACGCGCACCAGACCCAGAGGCAGCGACGGCTGAACAGAGCTGCCAGCAACATACTCCTCCTGCAGATATCCACAAGCACCATTTCAAACAGGTTTCGCATGTGCAATAATTCTGCATTAAGCACAAGTGCAACAGCTTCCACTCCTTACCGCCACAGGCACAGCTGCAACAACTTTACTGCCGCTCACAGGTTCTGCAATGATCACTATACAGTGTTAGAGTCAGCTGCCCACTACGCCCAGCAGCCAATGACTAATGCTTGACATAACACTATCAGTTGTCATTGTCAACTTGCTATTTCCACCGCTCTGTGGCGCAGAACGAGGATACATTCGTATTGTGCGCGCTTTTCCAGTGCAGGGATGTTTAAGAATGCAAACTAAACAATGACATGTGCCACGCGCATGTGCCACGCGGTGGCCAAATTGTCCCGCGCAAGTTTTCCATGAATGGCGTTCACCACTTACAAGACAATGACAAATCAGTGACTCACCTGCATGCGCCGCGCGACGGCCAGAATGTCCTGCGCGACTTCGCGGTGCAGCTCGGCCGCGTCGGACAGATCCATCTTGTTGAGCGCCACCACGTGCGGCCGGCCGCAGTACTGCGGGTTGTACATGGCCAGCTCCTGGCGCACGATTTCATAATCCGCCGCCGGGTCCGCTGCAGCACAGATATTTGCAGAACTCAAGTTGTTGTGCTGCTCCATTGCAGTGAGCGAAAGTGTAGATGAACGAAAACACTGCAGGCAGGTTCGTATTTTGAGTACAATTTTGCTGGCTTAGAACCGCAGGTGAGCGGAAGTATTACACACAGCACTATCAGCATGCACGGGAACAGCATTTCTGCTGGATAAAGGATAATCACTCCTGCCCAACGCCCTTCACTATTGCGTGATACCATTAGAGAGTGATATTGATGCCTGCTTTAGGAAAACAGAATGACCAGAACAAGACTTCGCATACACTTTGCTCCTTTTCTTCCTGTTTTAACATATTTACATTATCCCAAAAGAGGAGACAGGACATTGATCTGGCTCGTCTGATAAGCGCCAAGATCTATGAGTATCCGCAGTCACCTGCTGAGGCGTCAACCACATGCACCTCTCATGAGTCACGCGTCAGTCACCTGCAGATGCGTCGACCACGTGCAGGATTCCACGCGTGCGCCGCAGGTGCCGTAGGAAATTACGCCCGAGGCCGCGCCCGGCGTGCGCCCCCTCGATTAACCCCGGCAGGTCCGCCAGAACAGGCGCGGCCTCCTCTGCAGCCTCCGCCTCCCAAGGTTCTAATTCTGGTTCGTTCTCACGCGCCTGTGCGCAAATCTTTCCCCTTTCATGTATTACCACATATTTCCAGTTTCTCCATTATTGAAACGAAGTTTCATGAAAAGACACAGATCTGCACATAATGTATTCCACTTGTAAAGGCAGCATATTGGAAATATGCAACGCCATGGAAACACACCTGAGGCTGCCCAGCTGCCATGACTCCCAGATTGGGCATCAGCGTCGTGAAGGGGTATGGAGCCACCTCGGGGGATGCCCTGCAATATTCAGCTCTCGAGTTGAGCACCTGTTCCTCAATAACTTGCATGCCAACGAGGGGTGAACAGAGAAAATTGGTGCAGCAGATACCCAAACAGCCATTTGAGCCATGGAGAACTGACTGATGCCCCTGCACTTCTACATGAGAATACAGTTCACGCTTGCTAGGCATAGCATGGTTACAGAAGACAGGTACAGGCCTATGAGTAAAATGGAAGAACCTGTGAGCTCCATGGGGTTGCCTGTTGACCAAGACCTGAAAACGCCGCAGTTTGAAGTAGGTCCCCAAGTCTGGCAGGAGTGCCAAAACGGACAGTCAGGCAGGAGGTCTCAAAGGAGACACTGATGGATTACTCACCGGGTGAGCATGGCGAGCAGGGATGACTTGCCGGCGTTGGGCAGGCCGACAATGCCGATGTCAGCGACCACGCGCATCAGCAGCTGCAGGCTGACTTCCTCCCCGGCTCCCCCTGCCGCGTCCTCCGCCCAATTATCGTCCGCCACAACTCCCTCCCCCTGGTGGTGAAGAGGCGAAGAGAATTGCCGTCAGACTCTTTTGCTGGTTTTTGGGCAATGTGTGACGTGTGAAGCATGGCTAAGACAATGTCTGCTGGCCTGTGTAATGTTAAGGCAACAGGATGCAACATGGTGCATCTGCACCAGGTTGAAAGCTGACGTGTTGCAACTTGCAGTGAGTTTCACAAACTAATTGGTGTAGATTGTTCTTCTAGTGTAGTTTTGATTGCATGCAAGAGGTTCCTAGACCATTTCCAGAGCAGGGTCTCTGGGGACACACTGTGTGCACACCTGAAAAATCGACAAAATATGGGTCTTTGTTCACTAAGTAGAGGAGAGCAGAAAGCAAAGAAATACCAAGGATGCAGCCATGACTCACCTCGTCCAGGAATTTTCCCCTGCCCTTGGCTACCGGCTGCGCGGCCGGCCGCACGACCCCGAGGCCGCCCTTGCCGCCGCGGGCCACCAGCAGGATTTCTCCGGGGTTTGTTAGCTCCCCTAGAAGTGCGCCGCCCCTTTTTCTCTTCACCACCGTTCCCATCGGCACCCCTATCCTCAGCGGCTGCGTCCGCTGGGCTGCCTGCTTTCCACGCCTCCTACAGAGATTTAAACTATATACATCAGCGCCAGAACTGTGCATGCGGTTGAGAGAAACTGTAGAGGAGCTTTTGCTGCCACGCTAAGCTATCCCACTGGACCCCAGCAATGTACCAAAAGTGATCTCCTTGCCACGGACAGGCTGCGGCTAGCAAGAGACTTCGGCTCCTGACCAGGCAAAGCTCAGACCCTTGCCACAATTGATCTTTTCTAAAGAATTTGAGACCTGTACGTCTCAACATGGCATCTTCAGGATGAGTCATGCACCCGCAGTGACTCCCCTCAAGAGCACTGCCTAGCAGGCAGCAGCCTGCTCCTCCAACAGTGGGGGGTCACAAAAGCTTCTAATTGTGGTTTGCATGGCAAGAATTTGAGGAGTCAGGTATTCTGGCAAAGGCCCCCCACCTGGGCCCCCCGCTGCCCTCCACCGGGTTGCCGTTGGCGCCATGCTTGGCTGTGATCGTCTTGCGCCCGTGCAGGTGCAGCAGATTGTCAAGCGCCGGATCCGCATACAGCCTGCAAAAGATTGAAGATCACACTGTTATTTTTCTCCTTCTAAGAGAGCGCTGTCAGGTAGGTCCCCCTTTGCATTCACCCAGGATGGCTCTTCTTGCTGCCAATGACACGTTGAGCTGCGCAGGGGTACAGCAACCTTTTTAACAGTGGCAGTATTTGGTGAAGCTAAGGTGCATACTTCTTCGTGCTTCTGGAAGCAACAACGTGTCTGCATTTTGGTGGGCCCGGCTCATCTAGAGCATGCAGAACGTGAGGATTCATGCTCGGGAGCACCACAGCTTAAGGATGTTGAGTGGGGCCAAGAAGCGCACAGGACGGAGGCGCCATCCGAGCCGTCAGCTGGCTCCGCGGCGGGCAGCCAGATCTGCTTGGGCAGGCTGCTGCCTGCCCGATACTTGAAATTGGGCACCTTCTTGCCCATGCCGGCCTCCACAAACTCACCCCTGCCGCCCCTCCCAGACCTGCATATTGCACAGGATGCCAACCCTTTTGAAGTTGGACTCAGGTCCAAAATGACGCCAGATTAATCACAAGGAAATCGAAAATTGGTAGTAGCTTGAAGTGGTGTCAGGAAGGGGTGGATGTGGGGTGTAGCTTGCAGCACGCACCTCACTGTGATGGCCACCTCGTCGAAGATCTTGTGAGCCTCCTTGGGGTTTTGTCCTGCAGCGAGAACCAAGTGATGATAAATATTTCCGGGGGTGAATGACTGTTTCTTGCCTCAAAGTGTGAGTAAAATCTGTGAAAATGCTGCTCTCACTAGGCACCCAGAAGGCTCACCCTGCTTTGCAGCAGATGGTCTCGAAGCTGTGGCTGCGGCGAAGCATACACTCTTCGATATTCTCCTGTTCTGAGACCTCACGTGTGATCTGAGAGGTCGCCTGCTAGGAAAAAGTGAGGAGTGCACAGATGCAAAAGACTGCTGCGGCAGATGGCTGCGCCCTGAAAAGGTCGCAGGAGCTTGCCTATCGATGCAACTCATCTTGAGACTAGCTGTAATAATCTGAAGGGCAATTTCTGTACCAGCAGCTGCAGCTAGGACGTGAGCAGCCTAGTAAAACCAGCAGAGCAAAGATAGGATTTCCACTGTAATTGCACGTGTTCTCTTGCCTTCCGATTCTCTTTTATTTTTCCTGTCAACGTAATGTTTCGGCCCAAATTGCTCGTCTTCTTTCCTTCCTTTTCTTTCCCTTCTCAAGATGGTTCCGAGACTTCTGATATTGTGGTCTCCCAAGGATGGATGTGAAGTTTAAATTTGCATGTGAGTGCCTCGATTCTGAATTTGCGACCAAAAAAACTCAGTGAACTGGATTTGGAGTGTCATGAAGCTTATGCAGACCGCAGCATCAGGTGCCAAGGCTTTATCAAGGCTTTGCAGATCCGTGGATGATCGCACTGGCTCACTGAAACCTGCTCGTCGCGTCGATCGCAAGGTAACGTCCTATAATCCCTTTGATGGCTTTGATGACTATGGTTTCGTCTGTTCATCAATGTCCATCTTCAGTATGTTGCACTGTGTTACTGACCTCCACCAGCTCCACTGTACCTCGGATGTCTGAATTTGGAGCATACAGTCCATGCAGAATCGCACAGCACATTCCACAACGTGTAATCTGGCCAGCGCTGGAGAGCTGCTGCAAGTACCGAAGCTTGTGTACGTGAGCTCCCCTGCCCTGAGCCATGACAAGCCAGGGCATCCCGAGTGCGCAGCTCGCGGCACTGCTATCCTGGACGCTCTCCAGGCAGCTGATCTCACTGCAGAGGCCATGCCTGGACAGGCAAGCTAGCCTCACCCGGAAACATCCCTTCTATGGGTATGCATGCATATCTCCTGCGTTACACAACTACGAAATACCCTCCTTTATGGGACTGCATGCCCTTCACTGGAGCCTCCGTGGCGGCATCATTTGCACTGCTGGTGTTCAAGGGGACAAGCAATCGAGGTAATTCTGGCTTATATTGGCGTACTGCGCAGCTTCAAGGACTGCTCTTGATTGGGGCTGGCCGGCTGGAGGTCTGTTATCCTGCAAAGGGCAGAAGAGCATTTACATCACATGTGTGGCTGTGTGCGCTGCAGCTGTCTCGCCTGACAGATTTCCAGCCTGCGAGCATTGAAGACCTATGCAAAATCCACGAGCGGAACTATGTCCTGGGACTGGAGAAGATTGTGCGGCGAGGCAGGAATGAGGTTGTGGACAATGCACCGACCTACATCACTCCCACCTCCTTCGACGATGCCCTGAGGGTGGGTTCCTGACCACACCTCTTGAACACCTGACGCATTCAGAGAACACAGGCGCCATCGACAGTAGGGGCTGCAGTATAGTAGTAGTACTGGCTAAGAAAGAGTGGATCAGAACTGGTTGTGCTTATCATTGCGCCCCTGGCGCAACGCACTGCATGGTGTCAGCTGTGCATGGTCCCATCTTCAGCAGTTGCGGCAAAAGCTTGCAGCATGCATCCAACCAGGAACTTGCATAGCATCATCTGGGCATGTACCCAGTCAATTGTGTCAAAGTTGGGCACGCCTGGGTGCTTTGGGGCAAGAGAAGACAGACAAGGGACAAAGTAAAAGAATAGGAAGGTTAATGTCCATATCAAAGATGCACATGCTTGCGTTGCAAACCAACGCACTGCAAGGCAATGAAGCGGAGCGGGGCATTTGTGCAGTGACCCATGGGTGACTCCACCCAGGCGGTATCGTTTTACTGTCTCCAAATCCAAATCCAAATCCGAATCCAAATCCAAATCCAAATTCGATTTCGATTTCGATTTCGATTTCGATTTCGATTTCAAACCACGAATTCGGCTGAAAAGGCGGCAGGAGCGGCGATGGCGCTGGTAGACGCGGTGGTGGAGGGCAGCTCGGCTGAAAGCATCGCGCCAGCTGGCTTTGGCATCTGCCGCCCGCCAGGTCACCACGCCGTCGCTAAGGGGCCCATGGGATTCTGCCTCTTCGGCACCGTCGCAGTGGCCGCCAGGCACGCGCAGCAATTCCACGGCCTCAAAAAGGTTCGGTCTACTGCTGCACTTGTCTGAGTGTTGCATGACTAAACACTTTTCGGCACCCCCCCTTTTTAACCACCCTGAACGGGGCCCTTAAAGCGAATTGGGTGATTCCATTCTTAATCCCTTGTCAATATCCTCTAATAGCTGCGCTCTGACCTGCAGAATCTACCTGCAGCAATTGCCTGCTTCCTTTTCTAAAAGGGGGGAGCAGTGGCAGAATTTCTGTCGATTTGCGTTCACTGCTAGCGACTGCTATGCTCGCGCTAGATACGCAGCACCCAAACATGTTGATTACATAATCTTAAGTCACCCTGCGTCATGAGTGCTTGCATGTGCGCGCAGGTGCTAATCTTTGATTTCGACGTGCACCACGGCAACGGCACTAACGACGTATTCTTCGACGACCCTTCTGTGCTCTTCATATCCACCCATCAGGCCGGCCTCTACCCCGGCACTGGCGCTCTTTCAGAGGTTGGCACCGGCGACGGCGCAGGCGCATCTATAAATTTGCCTCTGCCAGGTGCACTCTCTCTGACTGTACTGTGGCGCTGATTCCAAACTCCGCAACCCCGGCGGTGCGGAAATCTATTCAGAGCAACTAATAGGGGTATTAGGTCGTAGGTGTTCTCCTCATCGTGGCAAAATGGAGTGGATGCACACTGCGGGGTAGAATAAGCACTCCAGTAGGGTTTCATCCTATTGATCATGCCCATGGATGGCTGATTCCTTTCTGGCATATCAGACAGTAAAAACAAACTCTGTGTAACTCTTAAAGGAGCAGCTTGGGACAATTGAAGTCGACAAAGGTCTGGCAACGCGACCGGAGCATGCTCTTTGGGCGGTTGGGTGCTGTGAGGGCAAGGTTTGATTCACACATAGATGTTGAAGCTTTCGCTCAGCTACAGGACGTCCTGCAAGGGAGGCAGGCACTGGCAGATTCTGAGCCTGATGAGCATTTCTATGGGCATATGTTTTTATGGCTGTCTGCGCAGGCGACTCTGGCGATGCAGTGATGATGGAAGTCTTTGATGAGATCGTGGGCCCGGCAGCTGCACGCTTCCAGCCAGACATCATCCTGGTAACACATTACTGCCATAGGATTTAAACTTCCTTTTCATTCTTGAAGTCCCCACATGTCTGTAGTTCTCCCTGTAGAATATGGACAATTTGTTGCACATGCTTCCCCACGTCCCAATCATTAAATAAACGCTTGCTTTGCCCCTGAGGTGGCCTGGAAAGGTTGAGCATGTCTGACTACTAGTAAACCCCTTGAGACACTGGAGGATGCCCTCGTCCCGTTCCACTGCATGCAATGGCTGGCGCCGCTGTGGCTGTCGTGTCTGAATTTGAAAATTTCAAATTGCAGGTGAGCGCGGGGTATGATGCGCACTGGCGGGATCCCCTGGCCAGCCTGCAGATGCGCAGCTCCACATACTACAGGCTCGCTGCAAAGATCAAGGCCCTGGCCGACAGCCTCTCAGGTGGGCCCACTTGCTTGAACAGCTTTGTATAAACCCGAGGGGAAATTTCACTACCATTGATCGAGCTTTGGTCATCACAGCCGAATCCGTATGAATATAAGCTTCATGGCATGAAGTTAATGCACTTGCAATTCGTGAACATAGCTTCCTAGCCGGAGGAAGCTCCGCCAACTTAGCACAATGCCATGCACATTTTCTGGTGCTATGGCACATAGCACACTTATGACAAGGGTTCAATACCTCAAGACCTCAGGACAAGTCAAAGCCAGCCCATGTGCTGCTGGCTCCTCAGTGAGTGACCTTGTCTAGCTGGAGATGCCTGAATGACTCTCACAGGATTGCGGGCAGTGCTGCCTGCAGTGCACTCTTATAGCCAATTAAATTGGCAATCCTTTCCAAAAAAAAATTCACCATTGTTGGGGACTGCTCGTGGCATAGCAGGCAGAGATTGTACTCAAAAGTCAATATTGAGGCGTAGTTAAGTTGGCTGTGCGTGTGTGTATGCATGCAGGCGGCAGGTGCGTGTTCTTGCTGGAGGGGGGCTATGACCTGAAGGGCCTAGGGGAGTCAGTAGCAGAGACATTCCGAGCAGTGCTGAATCTACCATCGATAGACAAATTCAATGCCGACCTGCTTCGAGATGAGCCGAAAGATAAGGCGCGTGCTCTCATCACAGAGGCAAAGCGAGTGCACTCCCTGTGACAGGGGGGGGGGGGGGGGGGTGACATGGCCTCAACAGGGACTCCATCTAGGACTGTGAGAATTACAGAGCTCAAATCGACCGACAGCGAACAATTCTTTGAATAAATCTGCCCTTGTACAAGGATGTCAGACTCCCCATCAGGAGAGCAGGAAATCCGAATGCAATCTGAAGAGGACGAAGATGACTCCGCAGCCAACAGTGTTGGAAATTTCTGGGGATTCTACACCTGAGTGCTTAATACTTATGACAGTCAATATGGTCAGTGGTGTGCGTATTGAAGTCCTGTTCCAAGAAACAGAGATTTCATAGCTAAAGGCCCAATTCCAGAGGTGTTCCCCTGGAATGTAAAGCACTGCACTGTAATTGCCAGCGCGGCAATGAGGCGCCTTAGCAGCTGTTTGCGGGAAACATTCTACACGATCTATGAAGAAGTTCGCATGCAATATGCATGAAGTTGATCATGAAAGTTTATATTAAATTATTCAAAATATGATAATGTGCAGCTAGATGTGCTAGCTAGATTGTCCTGAACACATTCCGAAGTTTAGTAAGCGCGAGGCAAGATCACATCATGCTCAGCTCCTCGCTAAATTTCTTGGGATCTCTCAGGAGGCCTCTCGTATTTACGGTGCATGCATTGTTTTTAGATATCTAATGTCAAAGAGTCTTGTAGATGCATATGGCTCTAGACGGCCTGCAGATGCCTAACCATCTGACTGACAAAGATCAGTCATAGCACCTGCCATTTAGAGCTCTTGCCATCACAGCAAAAACAAGTACATGGTGACGGATCCTCCAAGGCAAAAGTCCCACTGTCGCGTACTGGTGGCCTAAAATTCTGGTGGACTGTCCTCAACAATGCTAATGATTTCACATTGGCACGACCATGCAACACATATGTCTTGGGCGCCCTGAGACTTTTATTCAATGCACCATGGACTCCCTCAACTCAAGCTCAAGTTCCTATGTGACTGCCCTCCTCTTCGAGGCCTGACAGCGCTGACTAGCAACACATGCAATGTAAAAATGAATCCGTGGTATTAATTCACATAGCTCAGGTCGTGGTGGCCTGGAAGCCTTGGGGGATCGGTCCAACATCGCTGATTATCTCGCGGTGGCAAGACCACACGAGGCGGATGGCCTCGGGAGTTCCGATGCCGGCCGAGCGCGGATCACCGGCTGGGCCGAACCAGTGGTTCTGCGGCGCTCCCGTCGTGCGCGCCCGTATGCCCGCGTACGTCGTCCCGTTTACGGTGTTCGCCAGCACCTGTGTGCAGCTAAATATGTCACTAATTACATTCATGTATGTCACTACGCTCTGCATCATTGAGCTGCCGCTTTGCACTGGCAGAGTCCCGTGAGCTTCCTACGAGCACCTCAACAGGATGCTCAGTACAAAATTTGCAACCTTCTTTGAGCATCTGTCGCAATGAGAATACACAGCGATGCATGAGTCTGCAGCTTCTTTGCGTCTCTCTCTCGATTATCATGCAACAGAGAGGAAACAGAAAAGCCAGCCCTGGTCGTCAAGATGCTCCTGGTGTCTATCTGCGCTGCTCTGCCCGTTCCATCACGCGACTGGAAAGTGCTCGGGCACCCAGGTGCAAGCAAACAAGGATCACAGCAAGCAGCTGGTGAGTGCCTCCTCTGGAGTCAAAGGAATGGCGCTGGCATGCGTACATCAAGGCAGAAGCTGCAGAACTGCTGAGCGTGCAAGAAGATTGCCGCATGGGGATGAGCGTGCTGAGCGTGCAAGTCACTTCAAAGCATTCTCTGGCCATGCAGCGCAGTGCAAAGTGTCTTGCACATTTAAATGGTCATCAGCCCAAATAGGATCCATTTTGGATTGTGGGGCTCCTTCATCTTCGCTGGTTTGTTTCTACGAGAACCAGATAAGCTGCACGGCTTGCATTTTGCAGCAAAAATATATCAGGCAATCACCTTTTGGGTGAAGACGGGGTCGTTGGAGACGACGGCTGCGGTCAGGTGCGCCTCCAGCTTCTCCAGAGCTTCCAGCACCAGCGGTAGCTGCTCATCGCTGTACTCCGTTAGCACCTGCAAAATGTCCAGGGGATTCAAAAGGGTCATTGCAGGGTATTGCTACGGCTCCTTACTTTGGCGCTCACACTGTCACAGTGATGCCAATATGCGCAAATGCAGTCTCTCACAGCCAAAATCCACGCTTCAGCTTTGGCCATATTTTAGGAACAGTAGGCGCAGTTGAAAAGCTGCTCTGAGTACCAAGAACCAATCAGTCCTCTTGCTTCTGTATCATATACCAGCATTTCCCCAGCCAGGGAGCTGCTCGAAATTTGCAGCTTGGAGGCATATAAGGCACACAGGGCGCAAATCCAGTCAACACAGTAAGGGGATGCGGAGCTGTCCAATCTCTCCAGGATTGTGACGCGCCTGGAAGGGTCCGAAAACTTCCGTGGTGACGAGCCCAAAGTTCTCATCCTTCAGGATCTGGTCCAGAGGCACAAATACGGCTGTGGGCTGAATCGCTCCGTAGACGTCTGGAATACTGTGGCCCTCTAATGGCTTGCCTCCAAACGCCACGCGTGCTCCTGCCATGCACATGCAAGCCATCAAAGGCAATTTCCCAGACAAAATCATAGGAGAATCAAACGCGTTATATTTCCCACAAATGGCTCAAGCAACTGATACCCACTTAGTGTTTCACAACGCAATATTTCTGGCCACTTGACTGAAACACTGTGCAGGTGAGAGAAGATGCAGAGCAGCACGCGGAGTTGACGACATCCTGTCTTGAGACACTTTGCAGCCTTTATATCAGAAAAAAAGTCGACAACAAAACGTGCAGCCTCGGATGAAGGCGTTTCAAAGACGAGGGAAACACATAGTTGGCACATGCTTTCTGGCGGCAAAATCGAGGCATCGCACACAGCACACATCTTGATGCAAGGGGCACAATCATGATGCACATCCCTAGCCCGCTTCATTAGACAGCGTCCTTACAAGCAAGATGCAGAGCAGATAAGTTCGTATTAGGGTGACGAAAGCCTCACCTGGAATTTTGAGGAGCTTGTCGACGTGCGCCAGCATGGCGTCTGTGGTCCACGTCAGCACGGGCCCGATGGAGAGGTCATCTAGCTTCCTCTGAGCTGCCCGCTGCGCCAGCTTCTCCTCAAGCCCTGCCCATGCAACAACGCAAGTTCATCACAGCACTCGTGCAAGAGTAAATTCCTCAAGAATTCAGCATCAAGCAAAGTTCAAGCACCACATGCAGAATGTGCATCCTGCAGCTTTTGCTTGCAACCTTTGCACGCAGGAAATACTTCTCGTAAAAGCAGTAGGTAAAGAGCGCTCTCAGCTTGTGTGGCAGCCGCATGCTGGAAAAAGGACATAGCACCATGCTCCAATCCATGCTCTCATCTATACGATCAGCCGTTTGTAGGGAGACGAAGGGATTGCATCCCGATTTAACATGCAAGAGCGATGGATGCTGCGACAATATCAGGGTAAGAGCAGCCCAAACTCCTGATGATAGCAGCTTCTGTGCATAGCTGTCACCTCGGCCGCACTCTGTCATGGCTCGAAGCACATAATCTGCTTGGTAGCTTGCATTAGTCACAGTTTGTCGTATGGTCAGGAGCACGGGTTGCAGCGCACCGGCTTTGACCCAGTTGCTGTGCTGGAATAGGATGGACTGCGCGGAGCATTTCTGGCCGCTACATGCGTACGCATCCTGGTCGCACTGCCATGCTATGTAGTCCGGCTCAAACACATCAGGCCCCAAGACCTTCCAGTCAAATCCCGCGTCCTCCAGAAACACCTGCGCGCGCACATGTGCGCGCTGTCACATGATTTACATACAGTAATGTTGAGTCATCGAAGTTTGATGCGCAGAATGAGGCCTGCCCCTACGACTGAGCCAGGTCGTGAGATTTTGTCCGGAAGCTGTGCGCGGTTCATTGTCGTCACGTGCGCTTTCCCTTTTCATGTATGTCAACCTCCGATAGATGCAGACTACCCTTGATCTTGCGCTTGCTACCAGTGTGCCTGACATGGCGACAAACTCGGTAGCATCAATGCATTGACATCCTGTAAGAAAGCAGGCGCAGGGCTCCGCAGAGCAGTCCTGATCCTCAAGAGGGCCCCCGCGTCTGCAATGGACCAATGCCTCTTTGACAATAGGGGCCTCGAGAAGGACGGCACTGCCCTGCGGGCTGGGCCTGCCAATGCGAGGCTCACGCTGTAGCCCAGCCGCCAGCTACCACAAGCTTTTCCGATCAAGTCATTTCCTGTAGCGCCACTGCAAAAGGGAGCACGGGCACATGTGCCCACATGCGCGCAGCGCCGCGGATGTCATCTGTAGTACGTGTGAATTACTAACACAAGTAGAGTTACTAAAATAATGGTATCTGAGTATATCTCCACCTTGCCATGCAGATCCGCGCACAGCTTCTCTGCGACGCGCTGACTGCCGGTGAAGAGCGTGCTGCGCGGCCGCGCACGGACCAAGATCTCGTTGACCACGGACCCGTGGCCGTGCACATAGTCAGCATCAGTCATCGGCATGCCCACGTGGTGTAGCATGCGCAGGAACGCCTCCGCTACTATGCTCACCCTGGGCAGGCAACAATGTACTTCTCAGCTCATCTACGTGTACGCGAACATCCTTTACTTTGCAAGCGACTAGATGCGTAGAATCGATGTCAGCCTACGTGTCAATTCCAACTATTCCAGGTCGCCTACTCAATGAATTGTACGAGAGATTACGTCCTTTGGGGCATTACATAGCTACAATTGTTATGCAATCGATGGATTGTGTCGCACAGTGTCACGAATGGCCACTAGTTGAGAGATCGACGCTCATAAGAGCGGTAGCAAGGGAGGAAAAGGTCCAGTTACGAGCATCATTCTGAGTCACAGATAGCCCACAGCCTAATCATGACAAATTTCACTGCACAAGAGCGGTGTGATTTTGCCGAGATTGTGCTGTAGACCCAGTGTGATTCAGAAGGGCTGTGCTGAATACAATATCCCCAGCTGCTTTGCTGAGCCTACCTTCTATATTTAGGGTGCCCATAACTGAAGTTGATGAATGGTAGTTTCAACGGCGCTAAGCAATCCTTAAAAAGGTAACTACTGATGGTCTGACCCCTGACCCTGCTGAAGACAGGAACCCAAGAAACCCCTGCAGACTAATCGCTGACTTACCTGTGGTCCACGTGGACAAGCGGCTTGTTGCCCATCATGACGGCGCCGATGAGCTGGAGCGCGGGGATCTCCAGAGGAAAATTAAAGGGAGTTATCAACCCTACGGGTCCGTAGGGCCACCGGTGCCCCGTACTCATCTGCCCTGCGTGGTCGCCTGCGACACCGAAGCTGCGCGCCGTAAAGCGCACCTGCACGAATGAATTTGAGGCACTTTGCAAATTTTAATTCGTTGCACTTGGATTTGGACACGTTGCACTTTATTTCCTATCCTGTGTTTGATTTACGTGTTGGACGTCTGTGCCATGCACCCAAGTAAAGTATTTTTGCTGTCACATCTGCCCGGCTTCTCTGCAACAGGGTGTCCAGGCACTGCAGGAAATTGCGGTTGGGCAGAGTCCAGAATAAAGTCAAATATATATCATCGTCCCGGCTCTCAGCTGCAAACACTCACCAAAAGATGTTCTATTGCTCCAGTGATGTCTTGCAGCTGGAATCGGATGGATGAGATACTAAGCAACAGTTCTGGGCTCTGACAAGCAACAAAGGGCCATTGCTTCATGTGTCAAATTTCAAAGAGGTGTCTAACAAGGGTATCATGCATGTTCATATATCTGATCGACCTAGAGACAGACAAAACTGCCCCATCTGCCAAAGATTTGGATCAGCCACTGTTTTCATTTAGAGTGACAATCTGAACGCTGCTGGAAGGCCCACAGCTGGCAGACCCTGCCCATAAAGCTAAAGGGTTGTCTACGAACTAAAGTACATTAAACAGCAGCTCTCTCCAGCCTTGTGCCAAGGGCAGCAGGGAAGTCCGACCTGGTCGCCAGAGAAGTTTTCCAAGAAGCGCCGTGTGACGACAACCTCTGCTCTCGCCTGCGCGTCGTGCTTGGGCGCCACCCGCTGCACCAGCTTGGTGAAATAGTCCTCCACCTGCAATTGGTATTTTAAATTACAAAATGGATTTTTCTTGTTCGAAATGTGAATTCCAGAAGTTGGGGATGTGGTGCACAACACTCCTTGTCTGACAGTCGTTCTCATAGCAGTAAATTGATTTCAATTAGGATCACTGCCAAGTTGCATGCATGGCAGCAGACTTGTGTAAAGGAGTTTCTTGGCGTCGGGCACAGTTCTCGCCGCCGAAGGGGCAGTCAGAGGTGCACATTGACCTGCAGCTCTTAGAAGGCGAGTGCTGCACCGACGGCAAGAAGTTCCAAGTGCGTTTCCTCTAAGTACCCTCTCCATGCTTCTGACATACGTGCTACTCGGTGAATCCAAAAGCCGAGTGCTATGCCTGAAATCATAGACCAAAAGATAGTCTGCCTTGGGATGGAGGATACAGCATCACCATGGCTGAATTCTATATGCATTCAGATCTCCAGCACCTGATAACACCGTATTTTCCGCCTCCAAGGATCTGCAAATCTCTATGCAACCTCCAGCCCACTGGCACAATCACAATGGTGCGGTAGTTCTGCATGATGCTTCGCACAAGCAATCTGCTGCTAGCAGCGGAAAGTTGCTGCAGGAATGCTGAGAACGCACCTCTGGCTTCCTCATCTCCTCAGCTGCCTTGGCAATGACTGCTCCGTACATGTTGTACCTGCCACAGGTTTGACAAGACCAGGTTCATGCCGAGCATGCATGCATCAATTTGCAAGCATCGGTTGCTCTAATCAAGTCTTCGGCACATGCAGACAGCGCTGTCAGCAATCTTTGTCTATTGGATGGAGTCAAGCAGTCAAGCAGAATGGCGGGGCCTATCTCCGCCACATCAATAGGGATGCAGAAAGGAAGCAGGAGCGGAAGGGTCCGGCACACCTTTCTGGATTTTTGAGCGGATTGTGCAGCCCCGACTTGGGCACTGCGCGCAAGCTCTGCACGAAGGGGTCGATCTCGTCCAGCTGCGTGTCAGGCAGCTTGATGAAGGGCTCCCCATTCAGGGGATCTGGGATGGTCTTCGATTTGGCAGGCAGGCCCCACTCGCCATTCACTGCAAGCACAGATGATGTAGCATTGAGCTTAATGTGCATTCTCGATCACACAACCTGCACTGTAGCGGTTGGAACTGCAGAACGTGATTTGATGGACTCAGACATGTCAGATTGAGTGCAGCCTGAAATTAAATGCATGTACAAATCAGATGCACAGACAGATAAAATATACCAAAGATTTTGGTTGTTATTAATTGTAGGCAAGGACGAAGACGAAGCACAACGGTTGGAAGACAATTCTGACTCAGCAGCATCTTACCGAGGTTGTACGCCTGACCAGGATTAGATCCAGAGATTGCTGATGGATCGACGCTGGCCCAGGAGGATAACAATCTTTGGGACTGTCCAAAAGGGTGCAAGCTCCACAAACGCCTGGAGGTTGTGGCCAACATCTTGACATACACCAGGCCAGATCAATAACTAGCAAGCCTCTCCTATTACTTCAGCATCATCGTCTGAAGGTTCTAATACACGCGCGATTACTCTGCATATTTGTAGACTCCATTCTAGGGCCTGAAGGCATTTACGTGTGGTGTGCTGGCTTCCATTTAGTTCATTTCGTTGAACGTCGTCACGTGTCGTGCATGTTCGTGCATTCCGCATGCATGTTCAACCACTGGTCAAGCGACACTTCATCGAGGTGTGAAATGCAAGATTCGACGGTGGTTGAGATATATATTGATTGTTCTTACAAGGAAGGCCTCAAGACCCATGCCAGACACGTCTCTGCAGCTAATGATCCGGAACAAACCGAACACATCCTTCAAGAGGCAAGCACTTCATCTCCCCACTCTCCCAGAGCTTCACAACACCTCACAAGCGCCCCAGCTAGCAGCACAACAAGAGCGGACTCTCAGGGCTTTTGTCTGCCGAGCACAACAGCACACAGGAGCCCGCTGCTGAGTGCTGGTCACACGAACGGCTTGGTAGGATGCCGCCATAGCAGGCAGGCATTTAAGAAGGCGGTGCAGCACCACGGCCGTAGCCGCCGCGGCCGAACTCGGGGCGGTAAGCACCCGGGGCACCCTCCTGCAAACCAGCCCACACAGCATGTAAGTGACTCTGGCAAACGACACCAGTACGAAGGGCACTTCAGATTTCAGGATCTTGCTTGCGAGGCTCATACACCTGTGAATGATTCCCAAATACTTGGGGCAAGAGGGGGCAGAAAAGTCCCCGTCAGGTTGTTTGAATCACAGCCAGTGCAGAAAGAGAGCAAGTGCAAGCTAATAAGTATGGGTTTTGACAAGGCTCATACACCTGAGATCGACTCCCAGAGGATTGGGGAAAGGGGGGGCAGGAGAGCCCCTGTCAGGTCGTTTGTATCACAGTCAGCGCATAAAGAGAGCAAGAGCAAGCGCACGCTAATATGTATGGGTTTTGGCAAGGCTCATACACCTGAGATTGACTGCCAGACGATTGGGGCAAGAGGGGGCAGGAAAGTCCCCGTCAGGTCAGTGAAATCACAGCCAGGGCAGAAAGCAAGCAGGAGCAAAGTACTAATGATAAGGGATTCCTTCACAAGGCTCATACACCTGAGATTGACTGCCAGACGATTGGGGCAAGAGGGGGCAGGAAAGTCCCCGTCAGGTCAGTGAAATCACAGCCAGGGCAGAAAGCAAGCAGGAGCAAAGTACTAATGATAAGGGATTCCTTCACAAGGCTCATACACCTGAGATTGACTGCCAGACGATTGGGGCAAGAGGGGGCAGGAAAGTCCCCGTCAGGTCAGTGAAATCACAGCCAGGGCAGAAAGCAAGCAGGAGCAAAGTACTAATGATAAGGGATTCCTTCACAAGGCTCATACACCTGAGATTGACTCCCAAAGGCTTGGGGCAAGAGGGGGCAGGAAAGTCCCCGTCAGGTCAGTGAAATCACAGCCAGGGCAGAAAGCAAGCAGGAGCAAAGTACTAATGATAAGGGATTCCTTCACAAGGCTCATACACCTGAGATTGACTCCCAAAGGCTTGGGGCAAGAGGGGGCAGGAAAGTCCCCGTCAGGTCAGTGAAATCACAGCCAGGGCAGAAAGCAAGCAGGAGCAAAGTACTAATGATAAGGGATTCCTTCACAAGGCTCATACACCTGAGATTGACTCCCAAGGCTTGGGGCAAGAGGGGGCAGGAAAGCCCCTGTCAGGTCGTTTGAATCACAGCCAGCGAAAGAAAGCAAACAGCAGATCAACGGTGGGATATTCTTCAACAAGGCTCATACACCTGACTCATCCTCCCATAGGCTTGGGAAAAGGGGGCAGGAAAGTCCCCATCAGGTTGGTGAAATCACAGCCGTCAAAATCTCCTGTTTATGTCTAGACACCAGGGCCTATCCGGATCAGATATAAAAATGTGACGCCGCCTAGCAAGGACACATCCCAGCTCTGTTTGGTGTAAATAGGTACCAGGTCAGGTCAGGCAAGGTAAGATGGGGAGAATGGGGGTGTCAGCGGGTTAGTCAGCGGGTGAGTCACCTTGTCAGAAGCGCCGCGGCCGAAGCCGCGGCCGCCCTCGCGACCCTCGCGGTAGCCGCCACCGCTGCCGGGGGGTCCGTCCCCAAAGCCGCGGCGCTGTGGCCGGTCGCCGTCTCGGCGGGGGGGCCTGTCCCTACAAACACCGGGGGGTCCGCACTCAGCAGCTGGAGACTCTTTGCAGATTTCTGTGAATGCTAGACTAAACACTGGAGCACACCTCGTGATGGCAACTAGCCTCTAAGCATCTTTCTACCTCGAATCTAGCTGACATGAAGGACAACTTACTAGCAACAACAGCAGTTACAGATGGCATTGACTTGTCTGGCAGAAGCCAAACATGATGTGAGCGCTGGGCAAAGCAAAGGGGGTGTATGCTAGGTGGAAATCGGGATTGGAGAAGGTTCAGAGGCCCTGGTGTCTTCCCTCTTGGGAGTCAGCAGAAAGGGGCAGGAACGCCCTCGTAGGGCAGGCATCATCATTACCAAACCACCTTCTCAAACTAGCAATCATGGCCACGCTTCGAGCGGCTACAAAGGGAGCAATTGTGTGCGCCACTCACCCGGTGCCGCGCTCGAGAGGCCTGGTGGACTTCTTAAGGGTGGCAGGAACGATCTCAGAGGGCAGGTTGAGGTACTCGCGGAGGAAGTCAATGCCGGAGTCGGTCAGGAACCTGCGAGGCAGCCATAACTGAGCGTTAGTCACGGCAACATTGTTAGTCATGGGTTGTGAGTGAGCGGGGTAAAGGGTGGGAGGGCTCAGCAGTCCAGGTGTCTTCCTGATAGTCAGGAGAAAGGGGCAGGAATGCCCTCGAAGGACTAGCTGTCATCATCGCCCACCACAAGAGCATACAGAGACTTGACGAGGATCAATTCAGAGTGAAGTAGACAGGGCTCAGCAGTCCAAATGTCGTCCTGGAAATCAGGAGAATGAGAGGCAGGAATGCCCTCGGTGAACTTGCTGTCATCATTGCCCAACACAAAGCATACAAATACTTGACGAAGATCATTTAAGAGGGAAGTAGACAGGGCTCAGCAGTCCTAATGTCATCCTGAAAATCAGGAGATGAGAGGCAGGAATGCCCTCGATGGACTTGCTGTCATCATTGCCCATGGGACCCATGCTAAGACTGGCAGAATGTACAATTTGGAACACAGAAAGGGCTCAGCAGTCCAAATGTCGTCCTGAAAATCAGGAGATGAGAGGCAGGAATGCCCTCAGCGGACTTGCTGTCATCATTGCCCATAAGATCGTTGCCCAAAATAATCATGCAAAGACTGGCAGAAAGTGATATGTGATACACAAACGGGGCTCAGCAGTCCAAATGTCATCCTGGAGATCAGGAGATGAGAGGCAGGAATGCCCTCAGTGGACTTGCTGTCATCATTGCCCAATATGGCCATCAAGGACTGACAAAGCTGACAGAAAATGAGTTTAACACCTACAAACAGGGCTCAGCAGTCCAAATGTCATCCTGAGAATCAGGAGATGAGAGGCAGGAACGCCCTCAATGGATTTGCTGTCATCATGGCCCAAAATGCAAGCATCCAAAAATGCGCTAAGCCATGATAAGAACGTGAAATTTAGAATACAAAGAGGGCTCAGCAATCCAAATGTCGTCCTGAAAATCAGGAGATGAGAGGCAGGAATGCCCTCAGTGGACTTGCTGTCATCATTGCCCGTGGGAGCATACAGAATATCTAGTCATACACTATAGCAAGGCTCAGCAGTCCAGGTGTCTTCTGGGGATCAGAAGAAAGGGGCAGGAAAGCCCTCGGAGGACTAGCTAACATCATAGCCAAGAACGAAGAAGAGGACAGATAAATAGATCGGGACTGACAGGTTGATACTACAAGGAAAGGCTCAGCAGCCCACGTGTCATCCCAACTCGTAAGAGTTTGGACACTGGGGGCAGGAAAGCCCCTGATGGGCAAGCTTCATCATAGCCAACACAAGTGGATATTCTTCTATTTCTTGAAGACCAATACCTACTAGGCACCCTACGTATTGTTCATTACTGTATGAGAGAACAGCAGCTTCTGACTGTCCTGGTACTTCTGTGAAGGACACCAAACGCACCAGTAGTAGTGGCGCCAGGCGAAGCGCTCAGTCACAAGCTCCTTGGACACGAAGCTCTGCATGAGCTTGATGACCTGGAGGTTGGGCACGCCCTCGATCTCCGGGTGCTGCTCCAGGTTGAAGTCCTTCTCGGCATAGAGAACTCCCTCTGCAGACATTGCAAGCAGAGGTCAGCAAACATCCATCGTGTTGCAGCTGCCGGACAAATGCATGATGCCTGACTGCACAGACACTCTGCAACACCTGGAGATGTTTAAGAACTATTTTATCGTGCAGATCGTCGGGGAATTAAGAGAGCAAAGCAGAGGCAGCCGCCAGCGTTGATTGTGCCTTAGATGGAGGCGGCTCTCACCGGGATAAAACAATGCCATGCATGCTGATCGAAACCACGGGAGCACAGAGGACAATACAGGGCTTCAAGCGGGCCTGCACTCACCCTTGAAGAGATACTTGTAGACCTCCTTGCGGTTCTTCTTAGGAATCAGCATCGTGACAGGGTAGGAGTCTTTCCGCGTCGGCTCAAGGCCAACTCGACTCCCGGTGGATAGTTTCTAGAAGAAACCTGCAACAGCACAGCGACGATCTGATATCCAACTCTATGCACGTTACGTCTCACTGCAGAGAATGCAAACACGGCAGCCTAAACATGCACATAATAGGAACGCACAAAACGGTCACTAGGAATACAAAGTTGATCACCGCACCTGGAGATGCAGTGCACTCCGCCCAAAATTGCTTTGCTTAAGCTTTGAGCAGAAGCACCATCAAGGGCGGCCACTGGGCAGGGAACAATCACTGGCCTTTGCGTTTCCCTATCACCACATCGGAACCTTTGTTCCGAGACGGAAAGCTGCGCAGAGTTCATAGCTCTAAATGAGACTGCGATGTGGCAGATGTCTGAAACGTACTAAACATTTCAACATTGTGTCATCTGCCTAGGACCCAGGTGGGAGCTTTGTGAAATGGCGAAGACAAGGAGGGTGAGTTTCTGCCATCTGACCTGCAACAGTACTAGCAGCACATCATCTTAGCAAAATGGATTCAATTGACATATCCTGTTATGATAAGAGCCCTTGATTGTTGATCCACTTTGTAGCCTTCTCTTATTAGGAAGTGCCTCAAGCAGATCTCTTTTCTTCTTAGTCGCTTGCAGCATGTGGCAAAGCAAACTGACAAATGATCTGAGAGGGCTTACGAGAATCATTAAATATCTTTCATTGAATTGCAGAGGAAGAAGCGCACACATATTCCCAACTTCACCGACCCAGCCAAGAAGTCTGAGCCCAAGACATTCGTCTTCTGGCGCGGCAAGCAAGGGGTGAGCCTCCTTGTGGCTCCCACTGCTTACTATTGTTTCTTTGGATTTAACGACGACACTGATGTAAAGATTTGGTGCGTTGAGGGGGCTTGACTGCTGTGTGACCTGCACATCGCTGAAAGGTGTGCTCCCTTGCAGCTGATCTTGAAGGCACTGGAGACTGATCTGCGCAGAGTCATGCAGCCCAACACTGCAGAGCACCTGAAGGTGAGGACTCCTGGCATTTAAAAACCCTCAAGCCCACATCCCCTCATACATCTCATATTCATGCATCCATACCGCCAGACAGAACATCATCGCAACTGTGGTTACCGCGATCACAGGGTGGGAGACTTGCACGTGTCTTAGCGAGCGTCCAGTGCCCTGCAAGGTGAAATGTCTGTCTGCATGTGAAGGTTCTACCCTTGCCGGGGCATGCAAAGTGCACTTCCCATGCAGTATCTTTGCCCACGGGAGATATACTGAGCACCGTGTCCACGTTTGATCGTATCTAGCCTGGATCCGGCCAGTCCATCTTAGGGTAGGAAATGTGGCAGCCTCGAACTGCAGCTTGGACGCACCTGGCCTCTGGCAGGAGCAGCGTGCTGTGATAATAAGATCCTTTGCCCGTAAGCTCTATGGCTGTGTCACGTCAATGAATCTCTCCTTGGTTCGTGTGTTCAGGAGTCCAGGAAGAACCAGCTGCGGGACTTTGTGGACATTGCTGGCCCGCTGGGAGTCTCGCACTTCCTCATCCTGACCGCCACTGACAATGCTGCGTACCTGCGCGTCGCAAAGACCCCCAGGGTGCGTTTAAAATGCAACTTTCAAATGAATTTGCCACAGTAATCCTGGTTCTGCTGGTCCCATGCATCATGTTGCAACCAGGTTCGGTGCACATGTTGCTGGCTCTCCCCTTTCGATAGTGCTGAACTCACCCACGGCGCTGTGGCATGCGGTACAATTGTGCAAATGCTGACATGGACCGTTTTGTACGCCGCATCTCTCATCGCGTGGCTGAGGTTGGCGCTGTCAAAATGGGGGTAGCCTGCAACATGCAGGCCGATGTAGAGATCGTCTCGATTGCAAAGCACACATCGAGGGAGAGGAAGGTTGTTGTGTTGAGGACCCTCCAGAGGGTGCATCACGGTGGCCACAACTGTCCGGCATGTGACCTGATAATCCATGTTCCATTTCCTTTGGCGCCGATAGGTGTGCTGTTGCGGCACGGAGGGCCTCTCTATCTCCCTGCAACCTAGTGCCTGATAGAGGGACCACTTAAGAGCCTTCTCACGCGTGGTGTGGTCGCGCCTGCATGGGGCCCGACGCCAAGGATGTGCATGCACGCATACTGGCCAATGCGATCTTTCAGTCACTGGTATTTTTACACAGTCACTGTTAGACATACATTCTCAAGTATAGTGTTGACTATGCCTCGAATTTAAAGTTCAATACCCCCTGCGCAGGGCCCGACGCTGACGATGCGCATCCATGCGTACTCGCTCATGCGCGATGTGACGGCGACGCTGCAGCGGCCGCGCCAGCCGGCGTCCATGTGGAAGAGCCCGCCGCTAGTCGTCATGAATAACTTCGGCGGCCAGGAAGAGCTTAAATTGGCGACTGCGCTGTTCCAGAACCTCTTTCCCGCCATCAATGTCCAGACTGCCAACCTGTCCTCCTGCCAGGTGCGTTGTCAGTGCTGCATAAATGTGTTCGTCATCCCTGTATAAAAGTGGCAAGGCAGACGAGGCGATGTGAGCAGTCAGGATAGGGTTATCGAATTGGTAACAGTAAAGGGTGCCAAAATCCTACCCCTTGATGGACTCGCCAGATCCAAGCAAGACCCAATCAACCGTGGGCACGGTGCTCAGTATTTACACCGCCCCCCGCCAGCCGGGCCCAGGGTATAAGGGGTGCTAAAGCCGAGTTGAAGAGCCTGTTCCCCGCTATCATTGTGCCGATCTGTCCTCCTGCCAGGTGGGTTCTTGGGGTTGGTGTACCTCTGGAAGGTCCTAGACTTCTGGGGTTCAGGAAAACAAGATGCTTTCTGCCATCTTCGTGCAGACGAGGTGCATTTCATTCAGATGAAAATGCACTTCCCCAACCTCAAGAAACAGACCGCCACTAAAATGGCACATTTAGAAGGGCTCAAGGTGTCGGGACACAAGTTAAAACAGAAGACATGCTTCTGTGAGGCTTGAGCTTCAGGGACAGGGATTTACATCACTGCATGTCTTCCTCCAGGATGAGTTGGCTCATTATGCGGCTGACAATCTACATCTGTGCTCCGAGGAGAAATCCTGGTGACACCTGCTATTTTCCCCTCTGGCATCTGACAATGCGCAGCTCAGGATGCATCAATTCTGGATCTCTAGCATGTCATAATGCCATGATGAGCCACTAGATTTGTGATGTTTGTGGCGACAGAGTGCTGCCGTGGTGCTGCCGTGCCTCTGTTGTCCTCCAAGTGACAGCTGCAAATGGCCAGAGCTACACCACGTCACATGCAACCTAGTGGGCTCTTTTTGGTGGATCTTGTGCAGTTCAATGCATGCCAGGTTGAATTCTTGAGTACTTCTCGTGCCGCAGAGGGTGGTTCTGCTGGCAACCTCTTCTTGTGCTTTCATGGTATACAAATTGGCTCCTTGTTGGAGATGCATCACGTGCAATGTATCCTGCGCCATTCCTGGGCCTCATGTACTTTGTGGCATGCCACGATGAATCAGGTCTGAGCGTTCCCTGTGCTACAGAGAGTGGTGCTGCTAAGCTACGACAAGGAGACGAGGCGGATCTCGTTCCGGCACTACGGCATCAGCGCGGCGCCGAGCGGGGTGACCAAGAGCGTCAAATCCTTAGTCGCCCGCCGCCAGCTGCCGGACATGGGCTCCCTCCAGGACGTCTCCGAGTTCCTCACCAAGAGCGGCTACGGCTCGGTGCGTGCCCCTTTCGTGTCAGGGTTGTGAGGGATCGAATCAGGGTATATAAGAAATTGTGTGCATGTTGATAATTGCTGGTGGGCCAGCCTGGCATGTGGGGCATCCCATGCCAAACATCTTGTCTTTGGGTGCCGAGTAGCTGTATTTGTTGATTGTATTGCCAGGCTTAGACAGAGTCTGTGGCATGCTGAGTTGCCTTGTGCATGCACACTTCAATAGCCCAGAGCGTGCGGTGTTCTTTCTAGTGCCTTCCAAGCACCGTGTGATAGGACGGTTCTTGCGAGGTTCTCGCATATAAGTGTCCTAGGCTGTAATGCCACCAGAGATGGGTCAAGGCAGAGGTAAGATACATGCATGGCAGCTGATCAGGCTTAGAGTATGCAACTTGCCAGGGGGATTTTTGGGGGTTGAGCACCAACCCAGAAGCCTCATATGGTGTAACGAACGCTGCATGCCAGGCTGCAAAGAGAAATATAAATAATGTATTATTGATTGAAAATAATTATAAATTAAACTTTGCGCAGGAGAGCGAGGGGGAGGAGGCGGCAGAGGCGCGGGTGGAGCTGGCGCAGGACATGGGCCGGGGAAACATGGCCAGCCGCCAGTCGCGCGTGCGCCTGCAGGAGGTGCGCTTGTAATATTTACCCATTCTATCCACTCTATTGAACAGGTAGAGGGGTTTCAGGGTTTCCGTACATCAGTGCAAAAGGGTGGGTGTTGAAGGTTGGTAGAGAAGAGTGTAAACGGCAGTGTCGCCAGCCGCCAGTCGCTCGTGCGGTATGCCCTTCACCTAAGACAAACAGCAAGCAGAGTGCACTCTTCTCTGGAGGGCTATATTTAGTCACTGACTCCCAAGATCTAAGAACGAGTCCATGCTCTGCTCTTGACAAGAGTATCCGTGAGACAAGCCATCAACACTTTCAGACCTGTGGATCCATCCTTGCTGGATTCTTGCTGAATTCACGCCATCAGCGAAGGGATCCTCTGCACCTCTGCATGCCCCTGCGTTTGGCCAGACCAGGGTTGATTCATATTTGAATTCAAAAATGTGTTGGTTGCCAGATTGGGCCGCGCATGGAGCTGGAGGTGGTCAAGGTTGAGGAGGGCATGTGCACGGGACGGGTCCTCTACCACAGCTATGTGCACAGGTGTCTCTTCCCCGCCCAGTCCCTTGTTCTCTTCTTGTCCTGTCCTGAAAGATTTCAAGTCGCAGTTCCTTGCTGTCTTGCTGTCCTGACCTGAATATTCGAAAAACAGCCCCTTGTTTTCTTGTTGTCGTGACCTGAAAGATATCAAGTTGCAGTCCCTTGCTCTCTTCCTGTCCTGACCTGAATGTTTGAAGTCCAGCTCCTTGTTCTCTTCTTGTCCTGACCTGAATACATCAGGTCCAGTCCCATTTTCTCATGATGTCCTGACCTGATTATTTGAGGTAGTCGCATGTTGTCATATCGTGAATTGATATTTTATGGAGCTGGTGGCAACTCCAGAGATTGCAGGCAGCTCTGGCAATCCTTGGGTCACCCCAACCTTTTTCTCTGTTTCGCCTGCATTGCGAAGGCTGTGAAACTAATTTTGCTCCATTATCTGATGAGACGGCAAACAAACCTGCGGCATGCCAAACATATTTGCCGTGGCCATAGCAATACTCCCGTCTGCTTTTGCATGCCGTTACTGCCGCTGCTGTGTCTGCAAGCTTTGATCTTCAGGTTGCATCATTTTGTGGTCGCTCCTTTCAAGGTTATCAACCCATGGTTCTCATGTTCAAGGCCTTCTCTTTATTGGCAGGAACGCTGAGCAGCTTTCCGTTTGAAGACAGCCTTCACATTATTTGTGCAAATTCAAACGCTAGGAGCTGTGGGGATGTGGCAAAATGAGCGGTTTTCATTCACATGCACAACATCATAAACAAATAGCCATACGTTATGTCGATTAATGTACGATAATTGGATTTTTTTGCAGGAGCGCTGCGGAAGCTGCGGTGCAGCAGCAGGAGATTGACGAACGAGAGAAGTTGCGCGCTGATAGACGACGACAGCAGGTGACTCATCCTCACATAACGATGACATGGCGCTGCGCTGTCATTTGGCTCATGGGTACATGTTGGCGGCAGCATGCTCAAACATGTCAAGTCGGAACATTTGAAACTTCAACCAGCGCCTCACCTTTTACGTCCCAATGCAATGTGCGGTCGCACCTTGGATCGTTTGTGCATGGCAAGGTTGCAGAGGGATTGCAAAACATCCTAGGGATATGTGTAGGGTTGTAGGGTTGGTTCAAACCCTCAGATTATCCAAAAACCCTAAAATCCATAAGTAGATTATATGGTGTCTGTCTCAACCTACTTGAAGACATTGTCCCCACAAGTCCCACACACAGCGTCCACACTCACTGATGGCTAGTCGCAACGCGGCGATGAGCCATTGGAATTAACCGGCGCTGAGAGCAACGAGGTGGCATATGGGTGGGTGCGAGTTCACATTGAGCACACCACTTACCGCGCTTCCTACACTCCCATTCCAGCCTATAGACCCTCTTTCAGGGGGTACTAAAGACTACAGTAGTCCATAGTGCCACCTGCCTCTTTGATTTCAGGGGATGTCATTTATAGATACATAGTCCCTGACGCTTTGCAAGTCTTGGATTCTGGCGTCTCCTGCTTTTCTCCAGATGCGCAAACCTTAGCCAGATGGGTATAAATACGGGTTACTGGCAGGCGGAAAGTGTTGCAAAGAGACAAGGCTGTCACAAAGACAGCGAGAGCCTGCCTTGCTGCCCCCCTTACATGCACAAGTGAACCAGCACTGCCACGTATCCTGATCCTCTTCCTATTACTGTAGGGGAAGAATGTTGCTGAGAAGCAGCAGCATTGAGAGCCCACTTACAGGGTCTGTTCACACATAAATATGCATGTGCAAGTGCGATGGCACATGTATTTATGCTGTTCTTATTTAAATTGTAGGCGGAGAATGTTGCAAAGAAGCAGTCCGCCGGCAAGCGCAAGGCAATGGCGGCGGCCGCGGATCCGGCGGTAAAGCCAAAGCGCAAGAAGGAGTGGTGGGAGGAAGAATTGGACGAGACAGAGCGGCGCAAAAGATACAAGGACACGACCGAGGAAGACGCGCAGTACTACAGGGACGAGGTGGGTTTTCTGCAATCAAAGAAGGGGCGTGAAAGCTAGGTCTTGGGGGGGTCAAACTGGCCGAGTAAACAATACTGGGAGGGCGTATTACTACCACGATCAGGCGATGCTGTTACAGGTCAGGAACCAGGCGATGCATGCAAGCGAGATGCAGCATGGCGCATGCATGCGGGATTTATGTAATTTTGTGCCAAGTTTTGGGGATCTGAAGAGAGTGTTTGAGACAAAGTCCGGAGCAGAGTGCGAGGGCTCTTGCATGGCCAGGTTCCCTTGCAAAGCATCCCCTCGCAGCAGGCTTTTGCAGCTGCGCTACACCAGATAGATGTAGGGGCTTTGTCGGATATGCAAGGATTTTTTATATGAAGAGGGGCATTGATGCGTGCGCGCAGTTGGGCGAGGAGCCGGAGGACATGCCGGGGGTGCGGCCGCGGCCGCATGCGTCATCGGAGCGGGGGGACCGCGGGGGGTCCCGAGAAGGATTCAGAGGGGGACCCCGTGGGGGGTCCCGCCACGACGGCAGCGCCGGCAGGCGTGGCAGGTGTGTCATGAATAAATAAAAAAATTCACAAATTTCCACAAATAATTTTTCTGTGACAAATGTGCTCAGATGTGCTGCTAAGATCCCAATGGAAGGGAAACAGACAGCGAGGAGGAGCTCAAGGATGTCTAGGCCGAGTTGATGAAGTCAATGCGGTTCTTTGTTTCTAGATGATAGGTTGACTCGCTAGGACAGCGGTGCAGCTTGACCTAGGCGACGTGGGCTTTGCACTGACTGCGCCATGAAAATGCTGCAATGGAGGTTGCCACATGCAAACATAACTCGGGCTGTACAATTTCAGTAGGTGCACCATGGGACCAGCATAGCGCCCATTGTTTTCTTCGTCCACCGTGTTTTGCATTGAATGCGAGGCGCTATGCTGGCATCATGATGCACGTACTGGAGCTGTACATTGCCAGAGCTCTACCTACCTAATTTCAGAGGAGTCGGTGCAGCTTGTTTTGTGTGCTGAGTCTTCTTGATGAGTCTCAAGGAGCTGATGGAGTTTGCTTGGTTCTAAGCGGCATGCTTTGGCTGGGAATGTGGCTAGAACGGAGCCAGGATGCCATTGCAGATGATGTTCAAGCACAATATCAGGCACTGGGGCTAGACGCAGTCAGCGTAGAGCTCAAATGACTACACGAGAGATGACCTTGATTCTGTCGGGCATGCATATGACTGTTGGAGGAAGTGCAAGCATCGAGAAGATTGGAGAGCAATAAGCCAGGCATTGTTGGCGTACATAGTCCTCACGGACCGGAATTTTTTGATAATATTGATAATAATATAATTAGCCCCCGCTGGCGGGGAGCGGTATCAATACTGAGCACCGTGCCCACGGTTGATTGGGTCTTGCTTGGATCTGGCGAGTCCAACAAGGGGTAGCATTTTGGCAGCCTTTGACTGCAGCTTGTCTGCAGGACGCACCTTGCCTCTCGGCAGGAAAGCGTGTAACAAAAATAATTATGTTATTAAAGCTTTGGCTGTGTGCTTGCAGGGGCAGAGGGGGGTCATCTGAGGGCAGGGCCGGGGGCCGTGGAAGTTTCAGGAAGGACTCAGAGAGAGGGGGTGGGCGGAGTGGCCGAGGGAGGGGGCCCGGCCGAGGTGCAGGGCCAAGTAGGGGAGGTGGCAGGCGGGGCAGCAGATGATCTGAATCTCCTTGAACAGAGGAAGGCTCATATGATTTGTCCACATGGTTTTGTAGTAAGCAAAGAGTCAAGTGCAGTGCATCAGGTGGGTCAGTCACACTTGTTCTGCTACGAAGATTCACCATAGACAGACACCTTGGGACAATACAAATTTGAGCTGATGTATGGCTAGTCTTTAGGCAGGGGACATTAGCAAGGGATGCCTCCAATGAGTATGCATGCCAGCATGAGCATATGCTTGCTTGAGGTTTGACAGTGCTCACACTGATCAGTAGCAGAATGAAAACTCTACATGCGCAAGGTTCTGCCTTGTGCTATTTTCATGTCACGCAGCAAGTGCAAGCATGCTTTGCCTAGCAGACATCGAGAGACGTCCAGCAAGGACATTATTGTAGACCAAGTTGAATGCAGATTTGCCGCAGCACAAGGGTGGATGAGCACAAAAAACATGAGTCACGGCAAGCTGCTGCATTCAAACTCATTCCACTCTGCAATTCAGCGTGCTTTTGCGCCACTTGTGCCTTCAATAGCATGCGAAGAAACTCAAAGAAAGCAAACATGCGTGGCTCTATTCTGCGCATATGCTGCTGCAAACGTTCCGCTGTGGCTTGGTCATACTCGTTTCAACGAAGCTCATTGAACCCACGGAATGAAAACTTGCCGGAGGGTTTTATGGCCCATTATTGGCAGAGCGCTCAGCATGGCATGCTGCTCTCAAAGCAGTGCTTCGAAATGCGCCCAGGCCCGCATCCAAAATGCCATCCATGACTATTAACCGCCAGCATGCGAGGATCAAGGATCGCCGTTTGGAGATTTTGGTTTCGGCAGCAGAATTTCCTTCAAATGAAATGCTAGCTGGGCACTGAGTTCATCTGCATGCATGCGGCACCCTCGGCTGCATGCCCGCTCTCGGCTGCCCATCAAATGTGTCAAAAAAGCAACTTTGTCCGATTTCGCGCTTATTGGCGAGCGGCTCTGCAGCGTCTGCTCACTTGCCGGCAGTGGTGAATGTGCCTGCACAAATACCCAGCATGGTTTGTCAGACAAAAATGGCAAGGAAATACGTCGCAATCACCAAATTACAGATGGTTGCTTGCAGCCATTAGTGCTTCAGTACCCCGGATGGAAGGAAGCATATGCTCTGCACAAGGTCAAGCAGAACAGAGCTGCTTTTGAGCATGAAATTTGCGCGCCTCATGTTGTGTCTTCATATGTGCACACCTCCGAGTCCTTTAGGAGCAATTATGCTGTTCTGCAAGCTTGCATGCGAGGAACACTTCCGCTTCAAATTTGAAAAGTGCACGGGGAGCTGCGCATACCTGCGAAGGCTGAGGTTCCGTAACCGTAGCCGGCCCCGTAGCCTGGCTGGTGCGAGTCCTTTCCAAGAACATAGTCGACCGAGTCTGTGCAGGCAACACAACATCCATGTCAGGCATATTCCACCGACATAAGAAAGTAGAACATAAGAAAATCCAGCATGCAACACCTGAGGCTGCCCCAAAACTCCTGATCAATGACTTTGTCTGCAAAGCAGGTTGGGACCCCGGCACACATGCAACCCAGTTCAGACACTTGCTGACTTCCCCTTTACTTCAAGGCCATGAAAAAATAAAAATTCTCATAGTGAGGATGAAGCACAGAGCTGCCGTGTCCCCCTACAGTCCCTGTCTACCAACAATGTCAATATTCGACTTTGGGTGCAAAGTCATGTATGACTGCACCCGCAAAAAAGCATTGAGGAAATCAGCACAATCACATGCATCCCTCTTTTGGACACGTCTGTTACAAGACACTCGCGCATAATTTACCAAGATCTCAAAAATTTCAGGGTTTTTTGCAAGAATGGTCTTGGCCCCCTAAACCCTACACAAAAGGGGCGCGCACCAATGACGTGGTTGACGAGGTCCCCTTTGGCGTTGCCCTTGTTGTTGCAGTCGTTGGGGATGACAAATGAGACGGTTACTTGCGCCGGGAGGAACGCGCCGTTTGTGCTGCCGGAATACACCGCCGTGGCTGCAAAGCCAAAAATATGCTAAGAAACTAGATTACTTTGAATTCGAAATCAAATCTATGTTTGCATGCAATGGCCGAACGTGCTACTGGTGCTGCCAGAATACACCGCCGTGGCTGTACATCGGAAGCATGACCAAAAATTCAGACTATTTCGAATTGAAAATCAATTGTTTGTTTGCATGCACCGGCCGAATGCGCAATCACAACTGCCACAGTACACTGCCAAATTTAGATCGACTGGAAGTAAAAAACTATATCATAGCTTGCAATCACTGGCAGAATGGCCATAACCGGCGCGGAATGCACGGCAGTGGCTGCACAGAACAGCATGCATGACGACTAGATAGACCGTATCTGGGGAGGCTGGTCAGAGGTGGACAGTAAGAGGACACGCCCATGGCTGCATGGCTGCTACATGCAAGAGTCTTTAGAGCCCAATCAACATAAGGCAGCGGACTTAAGGGAGCCACATTTTCTGAGCAGCAGCAAAGTGCACACATTTTTTAACACCATCATGCATGCAGCTCCTGCCTCCGCTGTGCAACTTTACTGCAGACGCAATATCTGCAAATTTTAAACAGATGCCAACTACGGGCGTACCGGTGTGGGATCCGTAGCCGTAGGTTGCACCGTCGATGAAGGGGCGGACAATGGTGGCTGTGGCGGCACCGGTCGCTGCGTTGGGAACAACCGGCGCGGATCCGATCGCCACGTTGCCGGGCTGGAGAGAGATCGTGACCGTGCCATCGGGCGGCAACTGCACAGGGCATGGCAGGGAAAGTCAGTAATACGGCTTGTTACCGAATGATGCCCTACATAGGAGACGGTGACACAAGGCTGATATTATGGAGAAAGATTTGCATCCATTCCTTGTAAGTGGCGAGTGACTTCCTCTGGCAGCAGCACAAGCGCAAGCTTTGGTCGAAGGACACCTCCGGGCAAATTTACAGCCCCCCCCCTATCTTCACAACTCAGTAATGACTCCATCTCGGATATACCCAAGACTCCAACAAGGGCTGTGAACCTCAGGGGGTCTAAATTGACATGGTTGTATAATTTGGCTGGCTGGTCTTTCCTCTGGACCCTAAGCCCTTACTTGACCTCTACTTGGGGTGTCCACCATACATGGCATACAGAAAATCCCAACATGCATGCATGTTATATAAATAATTTAGTGAAATCATAGAAGCGCGGTCTGGCGGGGCGTGCCTGTGCGGCGGTGGGGCCCTTGACGGCAGTGACGAATGTCAGACTGCCGGAGCGGCTGCAGCCTCCGTAGTTCAGGAGGCGTCTCCGAGCGTACGTGAAGAAAATCTGCATGGGATAGAAAACATCTCAGTACTCATTGGCCCCTTTGCCCCAGCCATGCTTGTCTTTCACACGCGCCTGCAACGCTTGCTGGGATGCCCTCCCTAGAGGTGATCTGATACTGAAGGCGTATAAGGGTAGTGCAAGGATCCAAGATCCCCATGTCAAATCTGCAAGGGAAGCGCCAAGCAGCAGGACAAGGTGCACATCAAGGGCAAATTAATCATACCCAGGCACTTGCTGTTTATGGGCAGGCAAATGCAGCCGCATACCCAGGTGAATTTTTCTTCAAAAGGATATTCTGTCCGTAGAGTGCAGGTCACCGGGTACCGAATGCTACCCTATACTAGTAGTATATGCTGTCCCCCTCTGCATGGATAAGAAAGGGTGAATGATGCGCACCGAGAGGGAGATGGTGGTTTTGGTGCCGCCGGTTGAGGGGGGCGGCGGTGGGGCAGGAACACCGCTGGGTGGAGGCGGCGGGGACGGCGTTGTGGCCTGCCCACAGAAATCACTTCATTCGTCATTTGTAATATTATTGTCATTAACGCTTTTCCTGCCGAGAGGCACGGTGCGTCCTGCAGACAAGCTGCAGTGAAAGGCTGCAAAATGCTACCCCTTGTTGGACTCGCCAGATCCAAGCAATACCCAATCAGCCGTGGGCACGGTGATCAGCATTTATGCCGCCTCCCGCCAGCCGGGGCCCTTTGTATTTACATTTTTGGCAACCTGCTGGGAGCCACCTGAGGCTCATTGCTGTTGTAGGGAGTTTGTCACTGCCCATCTTCACATCTCATATGTCTGCATTCCGTAAATAATTGGGATCCGAACACTGTTCTGGCGAGAGAATGCTGCAACATACAATCGCCGATTGTACAAAAAGTCCATGCAAGCCAAGAGAGCCATCTCTAAGATGCCACCCCGACATAATGCAGCAATTCATGACCGAGGAGTGACCCCACATACCAATCAGTGATTCCAAAACTCAAGGGAGTCCCTTCATTCATGACTGCAAGCTCTGCACAAGGAATCCTGAGCAGTACACTGACTTGACTGATTTGATCACACACTCAATTGAGCTGTGTACTGATATCTTTCATGGCACACAGACAAGAGATACCTGGTATTACAGCAGAATGCAAAACAAAAGACTTCTGCATATATGAAAGCCCTGAAGACTCCCCTAAACCCCTGAATATATAAGGCATAAAGGGGTGGCGCACCGAGACGGTGAAGCCAATGATGAGCGGCGTGGGCTGCGTGAAGTTGGGGGTGGGGAAATAGGTTTCGATCAGGCGGTAGGGTCCAGGGGTGGTGAAAAGGGTAGCTGCGTCGAAGCTGGCGGGGAAGGTGAGCTTGGCAGTGTTGGCGCTGACTGACGTGAAAACGAGCGAGAAATTGCCGATCAGCGTGTTGGCTCCTGCCGGGTCCTTGTAGAATGCCGCGTACGCCGCGCCTGCGGTTTCAAATTTGATTATGAATTCAGATTGCCGCGCATGGAGGCATGATGTCAGAGCACGCTGATGTTTAGGAGCAGCAGCGAGCATGCTGAGCAGCATGGATACTGACCAGACCAGACAGACAATCAATGCAAGGCAGGAATAGTATTCCAGCATCCATCCAGAACGCATGCATGCGCAGATTGGTTGCTGCCACCTCAGCGATGCCACATGTCACTTTCCTAATTTGTACAAAATACTTATCTATCAGGAAGACCTCCTCACACCAGGCTGCTTCAAGCTTTGAGTGCACATTTGATTCCAAGCTAAATCTTTCCGATTAGTGCCTGCAATGAGAGGAGGGCTTGTTATCAATTGTGCGCGCACCTGCGGGGACGACATTGGTCTTGTTGAGGTTGGTGATGTTGATGCTGATGGCGGAGCTGAAGTTGGCGAGCGTGAAGGGGGTGAACGCCGTCTCGAACTCAGTGGACGCCTGCGCGCCAAAACAGGCAATGGTGATTAGTCAGCGCTGACTCAGCCGGCTGATTGGAATTCACATGGACAAGTTTTAGCAGGCATGCTCTGTCCTTGAGCCTGCTGACCATGGCAAGATGCGGGCATACACTTCTCAGGACTGAACCCCTATACAACGCGCGTGGCGGCTTGGTGGGGTTGCTGCCTCTTGGCAATTTGCATGATCTGCCAACTGCTTATATTAGGCCAACCCCTGAATTTGTGCTAGCCTTGCTTGAGAAATCCTGCACTACGGTCACAGGCGCTGGCGCTGTGGGCAGGTCACAATTGCCAGCAGCGCATGCCGCTCACTCCCTCATGAATATTCCAAAAACGAGTAATGAAAATTGAAGAGCACGGAGGGAACGCTGCGCACCGGCAGCACTTGGAAGGAGCTGAGCGGCAGGCTCGGCTGCGAGCCGGCTGCGGTAAAGGTGACGCCGTTGGCGGTCCCCCCGGTGTATCCGGCTTGGACGGCGTTGTAGACTCCAGCTGGCAGGATCCCCCCGAATGTCACTCCGGTGGCCGTACCGGCGTCGGTGAAAGAGACGGCCTGCGCGCATATTTACAATTGTCACGATAAAGCTGTGTTGCTTTATGCACCCGGTCATTAGGACTGAAAAACGTGCAATTATAATAATCATAATCATAATAATCTATATGAGTGGCGAACCCAGAGCCCAGAGGGCCATAGGGCATACACAGGTCCGCGCAATATTGATAATAACACTTCTTCCATTTTCTCCACCAGTCATAGGTATGACCAATGGCATCTAGATCTTCTCGAACATAGCCATTCTAACAAAATGGTCAACATGATTGGCGGCAAATGTAAAGCCGGGAGATGTCTGCCTGAAGCCACTAATGCAGGGGTGCTGAAAGTCTGCAGAGTGAGACACATATTGCAGCTCGAGTAAACACTCATGCATGCACTCCCTGCATTGGATGCTGCTGCCCCCCCTCAAAACTCCGGCGGTGCATAGGGGGCAAATTCAGGCACATCTATCAATCAGGCAAGCTGTGGGTCTAGTTCTTGTCAAGCCAGAATCCAAGCAAGTCCCTTTTAGACTAGACTGTGCTGTTGACGCCCCAGAACTACCCAGGAAAGGTCTTGGCTTTCTCTAAGCCTGCCATGCCAGTGCAAGGAGCATACAGTCTGAAAGCTTAAGAGCATGGACAAGAAGAAGGAAAGTCTAACCACGATGCACCCAGGCCCAGCGCAGATCAGACCCACAAGGCCTTCCTAGACCTGCGAAACTTTAGGACCCTGAAGCAAAGTCACAAGGCCTACCAGTGAATATAAATACATCCTGCAATGGCCATGAGTACGCAAGAAATGGCAAAAGAGGTTCTTACCAGGATACATCCAGAGCCGGTGCAGCCGGACACGGCCTGGCCAGCTGTGATGGGGAATGAAATTAGCGGAGTGTTGGTGGCGTTCTGGAAGACGGCGTTCCCTACGTTGGGGCTGGGTTGACCCACTGGGGTGGCCAGGTTAATCGTGTAGGTGGCAGGCTGCCCGTAAACCAATACGGGCGTCACCCCGAAGGCTGTCACATTCACAGGCACCTGCGCGCTTGCTTGCCCAACCTGTTACACAAAGGAGATTATTTAGGGCTCCTGTCAAGAATAGATCAGTAGTCACATGCTGTTCCTGCCAGTGGCAAGGTGCACCAGCAGGCAAGCTACAGGTTGAGGCTGCCACAAAGTCTAACCCTTAATGGACTCGCCAGATCCAAGCCAGAGCCGTTCAACCGTGGGCATGGTGCTCAGTACAGCCCCCACCCACCAGGGCTGGAGCTCTCAAGCGCTGACTACTCAGCATTATAAGTGTCACTGTGGCAACATAGGGTGGCTGGCAATTGTTTGTGTTCTTCCGAGGCTGCTCGTAATGAAAGACATGCATGTCGGGATCTGTGTCCCCTGATGCATGGACTGACAGATGGAAATCAAGTCCAAAGGCGTCTCAGTGTCAGGCAAGTGTCTGTAGTAATGCGTGGCTGGTCTGACAAAATCTGAGCAGAGGCATGCAATCTGCAGGCTCATTTGGCAGGTGGGAAGAGATTCTTGAGTGTTGCTTACCAGGCAGAGTATAAGTGCTGCTGCTGCTGCTGCTGCAAGATGGCAGCGCGCCATGGCTGCCTCCTCGGCAGTGCTCCCCTAATGTGCCTGCAGACACCGAATTGCTTTAGAAGAGCTGTTCAGAGATGGTATGAGCCTGGATTGCTGTGGGCAGCTCACCAAGAGCAACGAAGCCAGCACTTGCAAGATCCTGTCAAGATGAGAATGAGGCAAAGAGCCCTTCAGATGGTTGCACCACTCCAGCATGAGTGCCAGACTTTTCTTTCGGACATCATAACTTGTGAGCAAAACTATTGATGCAAACACCTCCACAGAACGGAGGCGGTGCTAAGGCAGGTTTGTCACTATATTATAAGATGTGCCCGAGAATATCTGTGATATGGATACTACGCGTGAGCCGGGCCCCCGGCACCCGAGTGGCAATGAAATTAGAGACAAACGCTGTAATGTGGCAGATAACGTTCTGCTCTGAAGCAACGACTGACCCGCCTGCGAGCTGTACCGGGCAGGACCTTTGACAACAACGTCCCCTGGTTCCGGCGTCTCGAAAGCCTAGAGTTCAGCTACCCCTACTTAACTCACTTTTGGACCCCTATGTGGCATATAGGAGCCAGACCGTGAGCTGCAGGGCAACGAATAACAACATCCCAACATCTCGGGTGGACCCGCTTGTGCCCCCGTTGCACTCCCGGACCTCGGGCACTATGAATGGGGCAATAACTTCCTTATTGGCCATGCCAATCTCCACTCACCCTCTCAACTGAGCTCACGGTGGTCTTTACGCTGCCCGCTCCTAGATCTCCCGATCACAGGTTTGCAGGGTTCCGCTGCCTCCCGCGACTCTGCCGTGCTGGTGTGGTGCGGGGAGATGTAATTTTATCTTATTCCCGACTTGGTACGGAGGAGTGCAGGCTGGAATTGTGACGTCTTCTGCCGGAAGATTGATCCAATACTTTGCTGTAGGGGACACCAGGTGTTGCCGATGACTCATCGCTGCTGTGCTGCTCCACGCAAGCTTTTGCATGCCCCTGCTTTCTGCATGAGGACGCCAATCCAGTTAGGCATTTCCTATAAAGTGCACTGGTTTGCTACGTGTATCAAAGAGCAGTCTAAACCTCTTGCAAGTGACTTGGAAAGTCAGTTAGCTAGCTAAACCTTTAATGAAACTGCAGCGCTGTCTGGCGAGCTCATCACTTGAGTGCCGGCCTTCGCAGCCCAGAGTGTGTTTTTTAGGGAATTCTTCGAGATGCTTTTTAATGTTTGCTTGCTGCAACGGTCATATCTTATCATATGCGTCCATCCCAACCATGAGTGCTAGTGCAGGCCCTGAGGTCAAATGCGCATACCAGCTCAGCACCATAATATTCAATTATTAGTACAGCTGTGGTCGGCAAACTCAAAGCCAAAGGCCATAGGACATACACCCAGGGCGTCTGCAGCCACGTCTGCGGGGCCTACAAAAGTTTACAGCCTGGTGTTGTATCACAACTCATCAAATCTCAAGTACCGAACCCGCATGCTTTCCCTGTACCGGATATCCAATGATCAAAACAGTTCCGGTTACGCCGGTTATAAGTTGAGCGCTAATAGCGCTGCATTGGGGGCAAAAAGCCTGCAAGCCCTTAGACTGCTCCATACATTCTTCTAGGGGGCAATTCAAGAATACAGATTTAAGCAAGTGGGTGCAAAGGAAGTGTTCAACAAGAGAGCATCCGAGGAGTGCCACCTCCTATGCTCTCCGTTTGTTACAATTACGCAAGTGAAACTTGCAGAAAATCCACCTGGCATGCGCAGTTGCAAGGGTTGCAATCACAGCCGTAACAAAATATAACCGCCACACTAAATGTTGGGGTTCAAGGCTCTGGCGCATATGAACCATTTGGGCCGGGTTTAGTAATCCACATATTCTCTTCTGCTCATGCCCGCACATGCCCGCAGGCAGCTTGTGACCGAGCATTCATTCCAAACTGCTTCGTTTCTCAGCGCGGCACAACTGCGGCTGCATTCATTGAAGCCTCTTGGAGTGTTTTGACAATCAATATTACCAGAAGTGGCCGCTGTTATCTTCAGATAATGGCTGCATGCGCATGGCTGCATGGCTGCTGCTAGTTCCAAACAGGCGCCTCATATAAAAATTTGCTTACTTGCCCTCAGCTGTCTGGCCTGCACTGAAGCACTCCCTCTGTCAGGGTCTGCTGGGTTACATGTATCTGAAGGTGCTAGAATATTAAAACAACCCGCTGTCTGACTTGAGGCAATTCTGCTGCCACCAGCAGTAGTTTTTCCTACCACGATTTGGAAACCATGTGCGGGGAAGTAAATCCATTGCATGACAACAAGCATTGCTGCAATTTTGAGCTGCCTGCATGCTGAACTGACCATGTGGGCACACAAGAAGGGACTTCCTTTGCAAAAGACTACTAAAGCACAGGGCATTGGCCAGAGTTCAAATCCTAAACCCTAGAATTCTGTAAGAAAATTATTACGGGCGTTCGGGCGCAGTGCTGACCTGGCAGGTAGGCACCCTGCGGGTAGCCGTAGCCGGAGTAGCCGTTCCCGTAACCATAATACTGCCCGTTTCCGGGGGTGAAGTACGGCTCCGGCACAATCACATCCTTGGCCACCTCTGCACAACCCCATAGTCACCCCTTAGTCATCCACAGATCAGCCAGACATATTGCATGCGCGGACCATTACTTTGTTGAAAAGAACGGAGCACCTCCTCGTCAAGGTTGACCCACTGCCGCTGGGTGTTCGGCTTATCAAGCTCAGCAACCGTACAAAATTAACAGGGATGCTTTACCTGCCTCCTAGCGCTGGATACTCCAACTCTGCAGCAACGTGCCATCCAGACAGGAATGCAAGTGCCAATGCAGGCTCACTTTTAATGAGACACAAGCAATATGTTATTGTGATTTGCAGTAGTACTGACGGGTGGTTCTTGGCATTCACCAGAAAGCTTAGAGTGCACACGCACACGCAAGCATCACAGAACCATGGAGGCTTTTCTCACAGGGCGTAAGAAGACGTGATAACAATTGATTCCCCCTGTTTATAAATGGCAGGGGTCGCGCACCGGCGACTCCCTCGACGTGGTGCGCGATTTCGCTGAGCTTGCCGGTGCACTCGGGGATGTGGACCGTTGCGGTCGCCTCGGACGGCAGATACACTCCGTCGCTGCTGCCTGAATAGGTCGCCACCACTGCGCGCCAGAACAGGCAACATTTAACTACTGTATATTTTGTTTGTATGACAGTGGTACCCACTGCCCAGCAGCAGCGCAAACACTGTTTGCTCGGCAGGCTCTGTCACCTCTTCACAGGCTCAAAATGATGCAAGTCCATGAGTTCTGGATGGCATGCAGGTGCATGGATGCTTTTTGCTGGTAGAATTCATACTAGTAATATATTCCAGTATACTGGAAACCCATTGAAAGCAAATTGACACCTGCATTCCAGGCAGAGGGCTCTCAGCATGTTTCTGCACGGTGAAGCATCCGTTGCATAGGCTTTCCTAACCGTTTGCTGCGGTGTAAATGTTGTGCCCCGGCTGGCGTAGGGGGCGGCGCAAATACTGAGCACCATGCCCACGGTGGATTTGGTCTTTGCTTGAATCTGGCAATTCCAACAATGGGAGGAATGTGTGGCAGCCTTTACATGCAGCTTGTCTGCAGACGCACCTGCCGACGGCAGGAAAAGCATGCAAAGACTAAAAGGAAGAAGGGGTGCAACTCACCGGTGTGCGCGCCGTATCCGTAAGCTGCGCCGTCTGCCGGGCGAGTGATGGTGACGGCGGCGCTACCGAGGTTGGCATCGGGGTAGACCACCTGGGACCCGATGACTAATCCGCCCGGCTGCAGCGCGATGCTGACTGTGCCGTCCTGCGGCACCTGCCGCACGTGCACACGAATATTAAGAGTGATAATCAAATGCCGTAGTCGCCCTTTGCATCAGCTCGGAGGCCCATGCCACCGCGCAACAGAATGATCTGCCTGAAGTTGGCTTCACAAAACAGAGGCATGAGAGCTCATACCACGATGCAAGGCCGCAGTGTACCCTCCTAGGACGGCTGCTGTCTTTTATATATGGTAGTCTCGTGAACGGTCAAAAATATAAACCCATTCCCGGTGGTACAAAAAATAATTGAGCTGTCCTTGTGCAGAAGGGCATGAGTTCAGGGGCGTGCCTGGGCAGTGCTGGGCCCCTTGACAGCGACTTGGAAGACCAGTAGTCCATTTTTACATCCGCCCAACAACTTCTGCTTCTGCTGGTTATAGAACACCTGCGCAAACACCATCGCTGTCAGCCTCAAGCCAAGCATGAATTTCTAAGGAGTAACAATAAATAGTAATTAGCAATCAATATGTATGAAACAATCATCACTTATTAAATAATGGTTCATGCCTAATGATTGATAATTTAGCATATCATCACAGCATGACAGTTGCTGGTGGCAGCAGGCAATGGCAGTATTGGCACAAGCAGTGACAGCCTTGGGCTTCCTGAACAGAGACTTGAAGAGATGGCATCAGCTTCAAGGGCTCGTGCACATCTAGAGAATATTTGTCGACGTCCTGGAACAAGATGAGACCACTGTGGGTCCATTACTGGGCAATTCAGGAGACATCAGGACGACCCACTTGACAGATGTGCCTTCACATTTTGACATTTTGTTATTTGATCTTGAAAATGCACACCGAGAGGGTGATTGTGGTGGGCAGGGCTCCGGTGGGGGGACCGGGGGGCGACGGTGGCGACGGCGGCGGCGGGGTCGGGTTCTCCTGCAAGAAATAAAATTCAAAATTCGATTCGAAAATTGACATCAATCCTCATTAACTTTGGTAACATGTGCCTTCTTTGCCTGCAAATATCCAGCAGTGTCTGTAGCTGCAGACAAGTGAAAAAATGCCATGCCTGAGGCGCGGCAATGCATGGAAGCATGCAAAGCACCACAATACCATGCTTGAGGAACCTCACATGAAGCTTCCTTTCTTTAGACAGGGACAGGCTGGTGGCACAAGAAAGCAAGCAAGGCGAGGCAAGTTTTGAGTGCTTCTGATCTGGTGACAAAGGGAAGCAAGAAAGCAATTAAGGTGAGACAGAATTGTGAGCTTGTGATCGCACCACAACGTTGAAATTGATGGTGAGCGGCACAGGGGTGGTGAAATCTGGGGTGGGGTAGTAAGTGTACACAGCCGTGTAGGCTCCCACGCTCAGCAGGGAAGCTGCGTCGAAACTGGCGGGAAGCTTCAGGTTGACGCTGTTCTGTCCCACGGGTGTGAGAGTCAGCGAGAAGTTTCCGATCACTGCCGTCGTCGGCTCGTTGCGCGTGAATACCGCGTATGCCGCCCCTGCCATGTCAGCCACGTCAGCATGCTGCACTAGCTTATTATGTCATGTCATGCAACATCCATGCCACACCAGCATGCCACATCAGTGCACCAAAACGATGACTAATCTTCATATTGTATACAATAGAAGTACTGAATCGAATGCTTTATTATCTGTGCTGCAATAAGGCTGCTTTGGAAAAATAAGTGCAACCCTGACACTGCATGCAATCTAACAGGCTTATACAATAAGATTTTGGGCACAGTAAGAGCCCATGGTCCCAATATTGCAGCATAAAGGAGACCAGAGTTGGTGTCTGAAGTTGCGCAGATATTATAGACATAGGCAACTGGCATGCGGTAGTTGCATGCGTGCTCACCGGCCGGGACCACGTTAGTGCCGTTGATGTTTGTCACGTTGATGTTGAAGGCGCTAGTGAAGTTTGACAGCGTGAAGGCCGTCAGGTTGTAGAAGAACTGGGTGCTGGCCTGTGCAGGCATCATGGAGAATTTGCTCAGTGTTCCTGACAATGTAACTTCTCTTCAGTCATGTAAGTCATGTAAGTCATGTGAGAGCCTGAAGTCAAGTGCTGCATGCCTGCGGCACGAAGACTCAAGCATCCTGATCAGATGCACTCGAAACAGATTATAAGGCAGCTTCTTCCTTTGCGGATATAACCGTTGCAGCAATTCACATATCGCCCCCGGCTGCAATGGTCACGTGCACCTGATTCATGCATTGTTTGCATGCAGGCCTTGCAGCATTTGGAAGCCTCACATCGACCAGTGTATGTATGACCTTTGATGTAACAAAATGAGATGCATAGATAGTTGCCGACCCTTGTTCCTGAAGAGCTAACGGGCGCTCACCGGCAGGACTTGGAAAACAGCGTCGGGCAGGCCCTGAGTGCGAGAATCCACAGGGTTGAAAGTGACGCCGTTTGCGGTCCCCCCGGTGTATGCAGCGGCGACCTTGTTGTAAACCCCTGCTGGCAGGGGTCCCGAAGCCGAAAACCCTGTGAAGGTGAAGGTCTGCAGCACAGAATGAAGGATTCAGTTATGAAGCATGCTGCATCGCATGCATGTCCTGTAATCGATCTCAATTGTGTCTAGTCATACAGAGGCCCTCAAACTTAGTAGATACCAAGAACCAAGGATCAGCAGTATTAGTACTCAACGCCCAATCCCCTGCGCTCCCATGCAGGGTCCAGAAGGCTCCAGAAATTCCGGTACAAATCTGCTGAGACAGGTGGGTGCGGTGTTAGGACCAAACTCCTGGCAACGCATGTCGGCCTTCTGTGGCACCATTTATGAAAGCAATACTGCCCATAAGACCAGGAAACCAAACAGGTGTCAAACAATAAGAATTGCAATGATCATAATAATCAAGATCTCGCTCGTGAGCCTCATAAATCATGATCAGTAATGTAATTGCATGGCAAAGAGGCTGGAGCGCACATTGCCGCAGGAGGTGGACGTGCAAACTGGGTTGAAGGTCGCAGACGACAGGGGAAAATTGATGAGTGGAGTGTTAGTGGCGTTCTGAAAGACGGCGTTCCCCGCGCTGGGGGCCGTAGGATTACTCGTGGGGGTCGGTAACCCGATGCGGTACGTCGGTGGCTGCCCGTAAACCGTAACGGGCGTCACGTCAAAAAAGCCAATCGTGGTCGCCACCTGCGCGGCCACCGGGCCCGCCTGCGCGCCGCCACATCAGCGTTAGTCATGCCATTAGTCAGCGCAGCAATTGTGATTTTTTGTAAGTCCCCTTCAAACCGAGCCAAGCCAGCATTAGACAAGCCATAAGTCAGTGCATTTTCAGGACCAAGCCTAACGGGCGCATAAGCTACAAGCTGATGTGGTGGTAATAGAGAGCAGGGGAGCTATCGTCTGCCAGCTTGACCTGTGTTGAATGTGCAATATACAATTGGACCTAAATGTGAAAGTTAAGGCCTGATAGCCTGCCATGAGCCAGTTGATCTTTTGGGCTTGCACTTAGCAGCCACAGAGTATTGCTTGTATGCAGTGGAAGCGCTTTGCAGCCACGGCGATTGTGGCCTGAACTGCAGAAAAATCTATATATGCAAAAAGGCAGGTACTCTTAATCCTCTGCCCCTGTGGAGAGGCCTCTCTTGCTGACAAAGCAAGCTCCTTCTCCAAGTGTCCTTGATGCTGCATGTCTGGTGCATGGGCATCAGAGAATTTCTCACCAGACATATAAGAACTGCTGCTGCTGCTACTGCTGCTGCTGCTGCCCTTTGGGAGCGCCTCATGACTGCCGACTTGACAATACCTCCTTCTCTTGTCCCTGCAGTCAACCACAACGTTTCTAGAGAATAATTCTAAGAGAGGCGTGTCACTCTACGAGTGTGGGGCAGCGCATTTCACGCCTTGAGAGATGTTCAAGCCAGCCAGAACCTGTCTCCAACCAGACACCTATCCTTGCTTTGAGGTCCAGATTACGGGTCAGTAAGGACAAGATGCCATTCCATGCAGAGAACTAGAACGATTTTGCTGCAATTTTGTAATCTTTTGATAATAAGAGGCCAGCAACAGAATACTATATTTCAAGATGTAGGGTTAGCTTGCTACTTGCGTGCAAAACCTCGTGCCAGCTGCATGATCTGGCACGAATGATCTAATATAAATATGTAAAGCTGCCATTCCAAGCTACTTATAAGACCAAGCGACGCTGCGTGGAACATCTGGCTGACCGACAGCAACGTAATCTGCTCCCCATTTTAATTCGCGATGCCATGCGCTCGTCGTCCCAGCATAAGATCTGTCTAAAATCAACACTGGATGCCCTTGAGAGTCACGTACCCTGTCGACTGCTCGCACAAGAGCTAGTGCGCTTCGGACCTCCGAGATCTAGTGCGGAGATCACCAGCTCGGAGAAGCCTAATGCGCTGACCAGATGCCGGATCTTCGCCAGGATCGGAATAAAATTTTAGACGACAACTCACGGATCTTGTATAGTAATGAAAGGATGGTAACTTTCCACACGGTGATGATCGCAAAGGGGGAAAGGCACTCTGGGTGGTGAGTCACGCTCACGTGATCTGCTCACGTCCACGAAGAAAGATTAAAATTTGTTGATGGACCAGTGAAGATTATTCATTATAGATTTACCATGGACTTGGGAATGGAGCGAAAACCTGCGCATTGTTTACATACAACTTGTCATGCACTTCAGCAGATCTACATCATGATCAACTAAATGAACTAACAAAATAATTCAAATGAGGCCCAACCATGCGCAGGGCGTGGCTGCAAGCACTGACGAGGCTCACGACTCCCATGTGTCAGTAGAGGACACCTAACCTCGCCTCCAGGCAGTACGGCAGCCACGTGCTGCTCTAATCAAACACCCTCCAATGCTTTGCAGCGCCCATAAATCCAAAACAGCCTGTTGGGCAGTCGGTGCTAGTGCAATGCACAGCCTCCATCCTGCCCAAGCCTCGAGGCCTCTGCATGCATCTGGAAGGTGACAAGCAGCCACTGGGCATCTGCATGCAGACCATTTCATCAGCTAGACCTGCAGACAGCTCACACGCAAGAGTCTGCTTGCTCTGTTCTGTCAGTCTGTTCTGTCAGTCTTTGTTCAGTCTGCTTGCTTTGTTCGCCTCCCATACGGCGTACCCCTTGATCAGCAGCATGGCTACCAGGAACAGAGGTACTTCAAAGCACCTGAAGGCCAGTTCAAGTTGGCAGGCATTGGATCCTGGCAGACAGGCGCCGAGCCGGGGGGACAAGTCGTCGATTATGTCATCCCTTGCATGCTCTGCAGACTCTTGGGCGCCGCAGCGTGCTGCCGGGGATGAGTCATCGATGACCCCTCCCTCCGTGATACGCTGGCCTGCGAGCGAACGCCGGCCGCCGGCCGCCGCAGAGGGGGACGAGTCGTCGATGATGTCATCCCTTGATGAGTCATGGCGATGACTCATCCCTCGGTGCTTGAAGTAACCTGAGAGGGAACGCCGCCGGCCGCGGTAAAGGTGGTGAAGGAGCCGGTGGTCTGCGCGGGGATGCCGCCGGTGGATGAGTAATCGTAGTAAGCACCCGGGCCTGTGTACGGCTGGTTGTCACCGTTGTAGTACGAGCCTGCATGCATGCAAAGTATTCTGAGCAGGTAACAAGACACATTGGGCCAATGGCATCTCGGTCAATAGCACAATCAAGCATGCATGCATTTGCTTCAACTCATCAAGCGGAGGGCTCCAGACTAAAACCAGATTTACGTTTGCTCACAGGTTCATCTTGCTCAGGTGCAGCATCCTAGACAACGCCCTCGTGGGGGTTAACATAACAATTGTGCTGAGTCAGGAGAGCTGCTCTCAATGCGTAAAATGCAACAACCATGCAAGGTTGTCTGCATGTTGGTCTGACCAGAGATCAAAACGAGAGGCAAGAGCGCGCACCTGGCGGGTAGTAGTGGCCATCCGGGTATTTCCCGCCGTAGCCATTGCCGTAAACGGGCAGCTTGGACCCTCCCTCCGCTGTGAGCCCCTCGATTACGGCGCCCAGAACACCCCCGCTGCTGCCGCCACCGCCGCCGTAGCCGTTACCACCGCCGTAGTTGTAGGACCCCCCCTCGTACTTGTCCCCGAACAGGTTGGCTTTGCCGTACTTGTCGCATGTCTCGTAGATGTAAAGAGGTGCGATCGCGCGCGATGGCAGATACACTCCGTCCGCGCTGCCAGAGTAGGTGGCCACCACTGCGCGCATGAGAAGGGGACTTGTCAGATTAGAAGCTAAGTGTGAGGAATGAAACGCCAGAACAGGCAACGTGTGAGAAGGGGCACTGTCAGAACAGCCCTGCCAGGCGACTTCGGTGAAGCTGTCTAGGGGAATAGAACACCATTATTTTTCATTCTCTGCCTGAAGCTGTGCAAGTCAATGCAAAGGTGAATGCTCAGAAGAAGCCCTGCTCTGCTGAATGCAACCCCACAGGCTGTCAAAGAAAGTGCTGTTTGTGGATTTTCAGCTCTTGACTTCCAAGGGCCAAGCCATTTTAAGACACCCTTTGTTGGAGAGCTGCGGGGCCGTTCGTTCATTGCCAGCCGAGAGGGCAAGGAACTCTCATCAAGCTGTGCCACAGGAAGGTTCAAAAGACACTCACCCTGCCACTCGCCCAGCGGGGGGATGCCATAGATGCCCTTTTCCTTAGGGCTCTTGACGATGGTGACAACCGCGAGTCCCTGAGCGCTGTCCACGAGCACACCGCCCTGTCCGATTGTGATGTTGCCCGGCAGCAGCTCAAACTTGATGAAGCCCGTCGTCGGCACCTGCGCGGCAGCCGCCACGGCAGCTTCTCAGCAAGTGGAGTTGGGGGTGCAACAAGGTGGGAGTGAGAGGCACGAGAACAGAGCAGGGCTGGATGCAGGTAGATCAGCAGCAGATTCCAAATGCCAGGGAGCACTTAACCTGCTGGGTGAGCAAAAACCCAGGCACAAGAGGAAAGTGTAATCAATGCCCATGCGCCTAGGGCAACAGATGAAAGTCAAGAATCCCACTGCTCCGTGCCCTTTTAATCTGTCTAGCAGACACCAAACTATGGTGTACCACACTTTGCCAAATAGGCTGCAACGCTGCTCTCCAGACAAGATGCATCCAAATGAAAAGGGGTGCCTCAAAATAGTGCAGACAGTGAAAGCACCTGCTTGCGGGAGGGTCCGGTCACGGAGGCTGTGAAGATGAGGTTGCGCTTTTTGCAGTCCTTGAACAGGTCCTTGATAGCCTCCCAATACACCTGCACCAGAGTTTTGAGTTCAGGCTCAAGTAGGAAATCGTATTAGGACCGTCTACTCAAGCCCGCAGGGGAGAGAAAAAGCAATCCATGACCTCATTTTGGTCATTGACCTCCAATCGAGTCTTCACTTCCCTGAAGTGGTTGGCTGTCTGGTGCTTGCCTTTGTTTTGCAGTAGCCAAAAAGCGGATGCCCACAATATTGCAACATGACAAAAGGCCAGACAAAGCCAACAAAGGAACAGACACAGCAGAATTGGCCACATGCATGGCTCTACTTTATCGCCAACACAGACCTGCAGCGTTATGACGGTGGGGAGGACGCCTGCCGGCGGCGGCGGCGGTGGGGGAACCACACCCGGCGGTGGCGGGGGAGGGGGGACCACGGCCGGAGACGGTGGCGGCGGTGGCGATGGGGGGGTCGGCGGCGTCGGCGGCGCCGGCACCGTCACATTCTGCGTTCAAATCCAAACGCATCAGTAATCCATTCCTTTCATCTGTGTTATGAGGAGCAAGGCTTGTGCTTGCGCAAAGCATAGACACAACAGGCCCCTCCCTCAACAATACCAATGGATGGATCCAGTCGGGTTCAAAGCGCGACACAACCTTGTGCGCTGCAGCCTTCACCAGGACCCCACGCAACACTTTTTCCCCTTATAAGTGTGGTATACACCCCCCGCCAGCGGGGCAGTATGAATACTGAGCACCGTGCGCACGATTGACTGGGTCATGCTTGGATCCGGCGAGTCCAGCAAGGGGTAGAATTGTGGCAGCCTTTACATGCAGCTTGTCTGCAGACGCACCTTGCCTCTGTCAGAAAGAGCGAGTAATAATAAAAACCATAGTAATAGGTGTGGTGAACCCTGAAAAATCCCTACAAGCAATGATCCAAGGGGCGCACCGTGATGGCAATGCCCACAAACAGGTCGAACGGCTTGGTGAAGTTGCTCGTGGGGAAGTAGGAGAACTGCGCCGTCAGATTGGAGGGACTCGGCAGCAGAATGTTGGCGTCAAAGCTCGAGGGCAGACTGCCGATCTCGAGGTTTGGGTCTGTCGGGCTGCCGTTTAGCACCAGGTTGAATGTGCCGAGCGTCTGCACGAATGGGGAAGTGCGTGTGAGCAGCACAGTGGCCAAGCCTGCGCGCACATGCCGGCACATGTCAGAATCAGGTGTTGATTTCCTTGCGCGCTGCCCCTTGGAGGACTCGGTTGATTGCATCTCTGGACGCTGGAATTTAATTTAGCCTTTCATCCTGCAGAATGACATCAACCCAAGGCGAGCCTGGCTTCATCTTAGGAATGTGTAATCATTTAAATGTTCAACTTAATCCTGTAGCTGCGGCAATAGGGTGGCATTTCCACTATCAGTTGACATGCACAAAGCCAGCGCCCGTGGCAAACAGGAGTCTTTTCAATCAAGCCCAGAAACTATCTGTACATGGCTTTGTGGGTGGATGTCACAAAGACATGCAGCATCCCATCGATTGCACGCCCGATACAACACCAGAGCCTGCGTGTCGTCCAGATTTCCAAGATTCAAATATTGAAGAGGGACAATAGACAGTGAGCGCTGAGTCACCTTGCGGCTGCTGGTTGGTGTTGTTGACATTTCTGATGAGCAGCTGGAAGGACTGCGTGAAAGTGGCCAGCGTGAACGGAGACGACACAAAACTCAGCGATGTGCTCGCCTGCAACAGAGTGCAGCACAAATAAGGTTTCAAGGACATCTTCATTTTTAACTGAGGAATTATCAGGATGCACAGACAGAAGATGCGCAGCTCCTTTGATTGCATGCAAAGCAACCGCCTCGAGGCTGGCAGCAAAAGAGACAGCAGGAGGATGATTGCGATCCAGACGCTGCAGAGTGCTTGCATGACTGATAGGCCCTCTTGAGGGGCGGGGTTTCCTCTAAGGGGATGTGTGTTTCCAGGTAGGCACCATTCGAATTCTCTTTCAAAGAAGGCGTTGCTCGCGCACTGGCAGGATCAGTAAGGCCTTGTCAGGCTGGAACACTAGCTGCTGGCGAACACAGACACATTCAAGAGGGGCGAGTATTGATGCCGAATTATGCCTCAAGTTGACCTCCTGCATCCGGCTTCATTTTTGAGTCAGTCGGGGCACACGCACCGGCAAGATGAGGAATGCTTTGTCGGCCTGGTTGGGGCGAGTCGCAGCTGCAAGCCAAGTGGTGCTGATGTTGTTGACCAGCGCAGTGTTGCCCGGGTAGATCACGTTGAGCTGGTTGTACAGCGCTGCCGACAGTATGAAAGGCGGCTGGAAGTTCACCAGCTGCATGGGCAAGCACACAATGTTTAATAACCCGGCAGGATTTCTACTACAGGGGAAGTAGAAGTAGACCCTGACCCTGCATCATGGGGTAACGGCAGCTGAAAGTTCACCAGCTGTAGACACATGCATACACAAGGTGCTACGCTTTGGAGATTTGTTGGGAGCCACCTGAGGCACATTGGTCTTGTAGGCAGTCTGTCACTGCCCATCAATGCAAATTGCGGGTCTACGATACAGAGACGGTGCAGGTGCCCCTTGTAAACAGACAGGGGCGGCACTTAGTGTGGGCCGTCCGTGTTGCATGCAACAGCTCAGAGACACAAACGGATGCCCGGCAATCTGCAGTGCCAGCTCGGCCCAGCTGGGTCCTGCATCGAGGCCATAGCTGTCCCCTGGTCTGCTAGCAACATAACATTTCGAGCGGCTCCAAATGCCGGATGCATTTTATCCCACTGTGTACTACCAAGCAATATTCTCTCAATCTGTCTAGTTCATGTCCATTACTGTTGCTATAGTACCCAATATGAGCAGGCGTGTCTTCTGCATGCCTGTTTTGATGCCGCGCTACAGCTACAGTGCTCATCTGAATGCCAGCGGTATTCACTTAATGATCTGGAGCTGAAGAACTCGCCTCTTCTCTGCCGCTGGCCTGGCCAGCAATGGCAAAGCAGTGCATCGCTGTGAGATTACACGGAAAGACAGGAATCCCACCAGTTGGTTGCCGCTGGCCTGGCCGGCAGTGGCGAGCGGGGCAGTGGCCAGGATGGTGTTGCCATTTAGGAAGAGCAGGTTCCCCGTAGGGAGCGGGTTGCCGGGGTCAACCGTGAGGGTGGCCACGAAGCTGGTGGACTGCCCGTAGACCGTAACGTTGGGGGTGGAGAAACCGAATAGCGTGATATTTACGGGGATCTGCGCGCTCGCCTGGCCCACCTGCGCGCACATGCCGGCATATGTCAGCTCACATGCTGGCCCGGTTGTGAGGCATGCAATACAATACTCTGCGCACTCATGCACTTCCCATGCCATTCCTTCTGCACAACGGTCTGATGCACTGTTGAAGATAGGGATACTCGCAGGGTTGCTGCTTGATTTCTTCAGGTTGAGTCCTGCTGCTGAGCTCGTTGAAACAGAGCAGGCAACAGGTGCAGAGACCCCGGCACCAGGGAAGGATCTGCACTGTGCTAGCCTATAGTGCGCCACCATGCAAAAATACCCAAACAAAGCCCCTGCCTCTGTTTGGGCCGCTCTTAAAGGTTCTGAGATTGACTCCTAGCTGAAGTGCTGAGCAGCACATACTCTCGGACAAACAAGGCCACGCGACTGCTGACCTGACATACACAGAGGATTAACTGAGCGTTAGGGAGTCAAGCGCACCAGGCAGAGAAGAGCTAACAAGGCTCCACAGGGAAGGAGGCGGGATCCTCCTATTCTCCCCATCCTAGCAGCCCTTACTGAGAACCAATTCTCTCTGTGTCTGCTGTTCCTGCACACAAGGCCATTTGTTCTTAGAACCTGCTGGTTGCATAGGCAGCTCTCCTGAAATTAAACAGCTGCTAAGAGGTGCTTTTAAATCTTGTCGTCATCCTGCAGCAAGCTCAAGTGGCTTGTTCAATCGGCCACCAAAACGCTAGTTCGACATCTTTTTCGTCATAATGATGTCGGTAGCTCTTACGAAATACTCGAGTTTATTTGAAGCTGGTTTTGGCCAACAATAAGAATCCCTGAGGGAACCCTTCAGACTGACATCCCTACTGACATTGCGTGTACCGGTGTCTCCCTAGGTCTTACTGCAAGGCTAACAGCTTAAGCCACGCAGAGCAAACGGTTCCACTGCCTGACAGGCTGTCTGAGGCCCTCGACCTCTTCACTCCCACAAGTTGTTATAAAGGCACCACTGAATTTCAAGAGGCAAGCTAAGGCCCCTTGAAAAATTGCGCAGCCCAACTTTTAATATCAGGACAACAAAAAGATACGGCCAACGCCTGGCACTATACTGCAGGTCTTTTGATAACTAGGCTGCTGTCTCAGATAGCCCCCCAAAGCCCGGGCATCAAGCTGCCCGCATCGTAGTGCCGCACTGACACTCGGAGCACGCTTCTAATGCATTGCAGAGTGTACCAGATTTCTAAAGGCCACTTCCGCACGGGATTCCACGAAAGCTGTCCCGTGTCAAACGCACCCGTCTTAGCACCCGTTCATGCACGGCCCGGCCTGGTGCAGCACTTGCGCAAGTCCTAACGCACGGTGTGGATAGCAGAGGAACTGCTATGAGCTCCGCGCAGAACCGTGCTTGTGGCTTTCCCAGCCTTCTTCTGACGTTTTGTATGGAACAAAGCTTCCGGAGTTTATGACATCTCCCCTGGCATTGAGGGCTTTATAGGGTTATCCCAGCATCACCCAAATCTCTTGCAAACAGCATTACTCTGCCGGGACTGGTGAGCACGAGGAAGACAAGTACTGGAAAACTCTGCAGTCTGGGCCTGTGGAATGCAAAGGGCTGCTGGCAACATCCACGGCAAGATCTTGGCAGTGATCCTCGTGGAGAAAAGTTCATAAAAAGAGCTTGCACCAACTAAAAGCGTCAGCAGACGACGGAGTAATCATCATAATCAATTCATCACTACTTCGGGTGTTACATCCGCACAATATACACAAGAATGCACATAAGTCAGTGCTGCACAACCAATGACCTGGTCATAATTCTGCTCAAGTCAGCCTTCAAGCAGGCAAACAAGTGATAGTGGCACAGAAAATGTACATTGAAATTCCACAGCCCTTCCCTAGCTGGCCACACAGCACCAGCCCACCCCCTCAAATTTACATCCCCTACAAAATGTGCCCATTGCGCGGGAATGCAGCAGCGATCTCAATGTCTCCGCCGCTGCGCAGGCCGCTGATCGGCAGCTGCTCCTCATCCTCCTCCTGGAGGAACAAAAGGATACTCAGATGCGGTACAGGAAACCACGGCGGGATCCCAACATGCATACGTGCAGAGCCAAGCATGGGTGACCACTAGACATGACTTCAAATAGTTAGCAACGGGTGAATGCAATTGCCCTTGCAAGGGGAAAGAAGTAGCAGCAGCAGGGTTGATATCCCATGGGCCCTCCTGGAATTGGGCCTTTGCTTCTGGGTTCTGGAACGACCTCTGGTCCGCCCAGAACTCTGTCCCACTAATTGCCGCATTTACAAAGCCAGATGCTATCGCTAAAAGAATGCCAGCACTGCTGTCTTGGCAAAGAAAGATCTCTGTTGATGCCCTGTCATAAGGTGCACCTGGGTACCACGTGGACAAATGGAGGCACCTGGATTTTGCCCAGGGGCTGGTTGGAAGCAGGGAACGCGGTCGGACGCGCGCATGGGCAGCGCCTGATCAGGATCCGCAGCGCCACGTGGGCCGCCAGGCTGGCGAACAGCACGATGAGTAACCACATGACAAACACTACCGGCACCATCATTGCACTCGCGTGGTAGTCTGGCGCCCAGGCCGGCTTGTCTGCAACAGCAAAGCACATAAGCCTTCAGCGGAGTCTTGAACCTTGTTATTACAGGTGGACAAGCTTAAAAGTCGGCATGCTTATAGCTACAGGCCGAAGGGCACAAACTTCATGCTTGAAAGTTTCAAGTTGAAACTCAACTGGCAGTGAGTCATTGCATGCAATGCGGCAGCATAACATGTGCACGCTTATTTGCAGCAGCAGGACACAAGCATTAAGGGAGAACATTGCAAGACTCTGGTTTAAGTGGCACATTTGTACACCTGTTCAGCCTTCAAAAACGTGTAATGATGACACTCACTGCAAGCGCAGAGAAAATGATGCTGTGCCAAGTTGGATGGCAACCTCCAGGACCCCAAATTGTCTGATTACCAAGCAGAATTCCCTATATGGACCTCCCCTTAAAAAATATGAGAACTGCACATCACTTGAGGACTTCAAGGGCACGAGTGAATGCAGGAAGCAAGCAGCAAGTGAAGGCCGCACCCTTGAATAAGATCTCGGCTATTTGGATGAACCAGATTCCCTGTAGCAGAACCAGCTGACCCCGCGCAGCAGTCAGCACGAAGCTGCCTTGGAACCTGTGCATGCATTATCAACCCTCCTGGAAAGTGTCAAAGTCTTGTTGCAATCGTGATGAAAAGAGTGCAGTACTCTTATCCATCAAGTGATGCAGTGCACGTGACGCAGAAATGGGCAGGAAGCCCTCCTCAGAGCAAGTGCCAAGAGCTGACTCAGCTCAGCTGACTCACTCAGCTGAATGCACTTTCCAAACTCACATGCCATGCACCACCTTTTTTTACGCGGATTCAACCAGCACGAGACCTCATTCTATTCCGCCCTGCACTGGAGACTCAGAAGTTCTCACAGGAGGCCTCACACAAAGGCACTGTTGGCCAACTAGCTTCAGGTCTCTTTCACCATTCACAACCCGCAATTTAAGATCTGAAGCGAAGGCAGAAAGATTCCAATGAAAGGCCCACGTAGACTACAAGCACCTGTATTCGCCAAAGCACACAAGCGAGGCGGCGAAGATGAGCATGACTAGGAGGACGTGCAGGCTCCAGTCCAGCGGCGTTCCCTTCAGATGGAACCCAAACAGCAGCCCCTCCGTAGCGAATGCCACCCCCAGAAATATCTGTGCATCAAAGAACGGCCCTGATCTCCTGCAGATATACCTGTGGCAAGGATGGAGGAAGACAGGCTGCCAAAACAGCTGCTGTTGGGAACCATAGAAGGGTCAGGGAGAAGGGGCAGGCCTGTCAAATCCTGGAATGACTGTGTTAGGGATGACCTGGACTCCACTAGATTCAAATGCCATTGGTGGAGAAAGTGCCAAGACGAGAAGGCTGGAGGGGAATAACTGAGAGGTTACTGCAACGCACCTAGCCCTGAGACCTGCAAGAAGCGTGTAATAATTATAATTTTAATAAGAATACCTGCTTCAGCTTCGTCAGTAACTTCCGCTGTGCAGCAGCTGGAAGCGCTCATAGCAAGTGGGCCATCAAAGACAGTGACCCTGATCTCTGGCATAAACTGCTCGGTCTTCCACACATGCAGCCGCCTCGCCCTTTACTCTTCAAAAGCTAAGACCGCCCGTTAGGGAGTAGTGGCATGGCAAACATCTCTGAAGACCAGCACGGCGGCGCATAGCTAGACGATCACGCCTGATTCAAGAGCTGAAAAAGCGGTGCAAGGAAATTGACATTGCTAGCATGCATGTCCATGTGGGATGGTCACTGTCGTACTGAGCAATTATTGCGCCGTCGCAACGCCTTAAATGCCAACTTACGGAACACATGAGTCTAGAAAACAGAATGTGTAGGGATTTGTGAGCTGGGGCAGCAGCATGGCGGCAGGTGCGCGCACATGCTCAGTGCCGGGCGGCAGCGTCCCGGCAGGTGCGTAGAAGCCGATGAGGTCCACTAGGCCGGAGACCAGGAACGCCCCATACATGGCGCTGTGCTGCCAGTCCTGCAGATTGTTCGCCTCAAACCGGCCCTCCGCCGTATATAAATTCCTGCATGCGCATCAAAGAATGCATGTGGGGAAGGAATCAGTCACCCAGCTTGCATGAAAGCATTCCCTGAAGGTATCACTCCTGAGGTTGCTTGCCTCAAATCAGCCCTCCGCCGTGTACAGGTTCCTGCATTAAACCAGTCACCATGTGTGGGAAAAGGAGCCACCGATGCTGTAGTTGAATGAAATTAATGCCTGCAGTATCACTTTTACATATTTTATTTATTTGAAAGCGCCCCTCCGCCGTGTATAGGTTTCCTGAATGCTGACGGGTGCAGCAGTGAACACTGCGTGCATGTGGGTTGGAGCAAAGGGGATACGCGCATGGAAGCAGCGCCAAGCTCCAAGCAAACTGCCAACGCCGGGTTACTGTTGTCAACCCTGCAAGCTTGCGTTGCAGGCTGCAGCGTTGCAGGAGGAACAAGAGTCACCCAGCTGCAGCGGTTGCAGTGTGCAAAAGATATGACAATTAGCCGCGTCTGAGTGTGCGACTGGCTCATGTGCATCCCCAGCAAGAATGACGTCAAACAATTATCTTCAGGCTGTAAATCGAGCCACTAAGAGGCCCATGTCTGTCTGTACCATGACCACATAAGGCAACCTGCTCAAGAGAGGAAGCACCTGTAGGAGGTGTGCCCGGCCCACAGCTCGGCATTGATGCCTATGAATGTGAGCGCCACTTTGAGGGCAGGCTCTACGGGCAGCTGCCGCCCACGCACGCCCCAGGAGAACGGGAACCAGGCTCGGCTGCGGAACGGAGCCTGCCGACCCGCCTGCAGGTGCAGCCTGCAAAGAGGTATACGAAAGATGACTGATCGTTGCTGCATGCTTGATAGCCGATTGAGGTTGTGATATACAGACAACTAGCATGGGCAGTACAGACGAGATACGAGTGGGGTCCGAAAATGTCCTCCATCCTTCAAAATGGCCTCCTTAATGATCATGGCCTCTAACTCTGCTCTGAAATGCAGAACAGGGCAGACTTTCATGCTCAAACACTGGGCAGGTAGATCGGCGTTGCGCTGATGGATGCTCTGTCTGCAAGTGAAAGTACGCACCTGAATGTGCTGAAGAGCCACCAGGACGCCCAGATGAGGAAGAAGCTGCCAGGGAGAACATGGCCTGTGTGTGTATGCGCCAAGGCATTAGGGCCAAAACTACGAAATGGCAACGACGACAGCTGCGTAAGCCATTTGTCTGATAATTGTAGCCTGCAACGCATTCTTGCACAGCACAGAAGGGATGGCATCTGTTACTGAGCACTGCCGCGGTGGGAAGCACTCCGTCCTACCTGGCCATGTGCCGTGCTCTGGACGCAAGCTGCCTGATGGAGCTCCAGCAGCAGCTGCCGAGTGTGACATGTGATCGGGGTCCATGCGATTGTGCAGGATCCCACTCTCCGGATGTTCTCAAGGTCCACCAATTCTAGTGCTTTTGCAGTGCATGAACGAGAAGTATAACCAAATACTCAAGAGCACATTTGACTTCAAAAATGCGTCTGGCACAGTGCTGCACTTTAGTTTCAGGCGTCCAAGGGAGTAACCTTGTACACGGGCCGGCAGCCGAAACTTGCTATCCTGTGTGCTCTTGCGTCGGACCGCCTGGAGTGTCAGGTATCAAAAGATGACTTCTAAGAATAGAAGTGCATGTTGCAGAACAGTTGCCAAAGGAAGTGATGAGTATGTCTCGGAGTGTTGCGAATGCTTCCGTAGATGATCTCGTCATCGCAACGCCAGCGTGTAACGGTTGCCTTTCTACGAGCCATAGTCCTTCCCGAAAGCTGTAACTTCGCAGGTAATCTGCAAAAAAGTAGAATTCTTGAGATAGCTAGCCGCAGCGCGTGTCAGGAGCCATGCAACGCAGCCAAAGCAGCAGCGATGAAGAGTGCGATCTGGGAAACCTGCTCTGTGTTAAGCAACATCCTGTCATCGTACCATTATCTCTTCAGCATTTCAGAGACATTCTTAAAAGATCATGCCCAATCAGACAAACGAAACAGGTATTTGTCTTACAGGTGGGACTGGGAGGAGCACCAGCGGCAGGAGCGTCTGTCGAGGATGTCCCGCGACCAGAAGATAAAGCTGGCTGCTCAACATCAGATGGCTGCCATGGCCAAGTTCAAGTAGGTGCGCTTAGCCTGTCAGCCTCACACAACAGATTCGCCTTCGGATGACTGCCCTTCGCTTCACGCACTTGCAAGCTCCAAGAAGGATCTTCTTTCAGCGTTGAGGATCCGGACGCAGGGAGGAACAGGCCAGGCAGCAGGCGCTAGAAGCCGACACAGACGGCCTGAGGAGACAGTCTGATTCTGACGTACCTTACTCTTCTGAAGGCTTCGATTGGGCGCGCTCTGGAGGCTACAGTACTTCAGGAAGGCACCCCTGGCCAGGGTCACAGAATGGGCTTGATGCCAGATCTCTTGCACTATGGCGCAAACATGAGGCCAGGTGAGAACCAGCGTCTTGCCGTGGCTGTGCTTCAGTCTTTGATGAGCATGCACCTGCTCGCACAGTGTAGACGAGACCCTGCCAAGATCACTGTGCCACTCTTATCAGCTGTGCGGAGAAAGAGCTCTGATCTTGATTCAGCATGCAATTCAGTCTGATAGCACAGCACGGATGAAGAACTCGTCACAGTGCTAGTCTGATTTTGTGCGCAATGCTGTGTTAGTCCTGAGAGCTAGACTTGGAATTGAAGCAGCTTTGAGCTGTGCACACATTGAATTCACTGATGGTTATGCTATTCCACAGGTTTGCGATCTTTGAGGCGAGGGGCCAAAAGGCGCTATCGGCTGCGGACATTCCCTGGCCGCCGGATGAGTCATGCATGCTGGCAGCACTGGTCGCTCTGGACTCCCAGGACAGAGAAGACTCCTCAACAGGGGTTTTTGCAGATTCAAAAGCAAATGGAACGCACCAAATTGGGCAGAGAGGGAGAGCAAATCTGAAGGGCCAAGATAGTGGCATGGGTTCAGGAGAGCAGCAAGGAAGTACTGAGACTCTATTGCTCACGAGCTATAGGTGGGCTGCCCTATGTTCTACATTCTGCCCCATGAAGCCTCTTTTGCCGTTAGTGCATCATACAACCTTCACGACCAGCCACCGTGATGATCAGCATTGCGTTGCATTGAACACATCAGATTAAATTATGACATGAGCCTGGTCGTGAATGTCAAGCTGGATTGTCTGTCCCGGGATCATGTAAGAGAGGGCTTATGAGAAGGCAGACCAGCGGGGACTGATAATCAGTACGACTCACTTTCGATTGTGTGGCTGCCAGGCGGGTGTTTAAGGTGGCGACGCTGAGGTGGCATCCTGACAAGTGGCAGCATGTGAGCGGCTCCCTGCAGCTTCCGGGCAGTGACGAGGAAGCTGTGCTGACGCGCGTGCATGGCATCTGCCAGGCAGTCAACGAAGAGTGGGCGGCTGTGCAACAGAGCTTAGGCTAGCTTAGTGAAAACAAGCTCGTGAGTGAATGTGATCCACACACCAAGTCAAAATTATGGGATGGTGCTATTCACAGCACAAGCAATATATATTGCTTATATATGATATATATTGATATATCACAGCAATAGCAAAATAGTGTATGCCCTATGGCCTCTGGTTTTGGGTCTGCCGACCATGTAGTAATAATAATCTGCAGTATCACCAGATGCAACATATATGTATAGGATCCTATCATGCGGATGTAAGCCTAGTCTGCAATATGTGGAGTACGAAGACTACAGACTGCGCACGTCTTTCTGTAGATTGCAACTTACAGTCCAAAGGTAACCAATTCCGCAGGCCAAACATTTGGACCAACTGACCAGCTGTAACAGCACATATGCCTATTTTATTTTCCAATTTATCCTGCACGCACATGCTCAGGATCCAAACAAGACATCGGTCTTGTCCAACTCCCATGACATATTTATACGGCGAAAAAAATCACAGCTCACTCTCCTCCTTGCCCGGCGGCTCCTCCTGGAATTTGATGAGTCTCGAAGAATAACCCAGTTCGCTGATGCAGCCCAACAAAGCGTCCTCGCCTATGGCCTGCCCATGCAAAACCACCCTCCCGGATTCGAATTCGACCTCGCACCGCTGCACGCCTCCAACTTGTGCCAGCAGCGCCTGTTTTAGCCGCATGCCGCATGCAGCACAACGCAATCCTTCCACATGCAGAATCACCTGCGCCAAAACAGGAAAGGCAGTGAGTGACAGATCTGGGCTCACAGCGCGATTGCACAATGCTGAAGTGGCCCTTGGCATTTCAATACCGTCCAGCAAGTTTACCATGCAGGCATCAGGCAATAAAGCTGGCTCCTTACAAGTGTGCACCCTTAATTCATCCTGCCGAGCTCAGTCCACAGAAGATTGTTCTGTCAGGCTCCGCAGAGGCGCAGTGCGTCTGCATACATGCTGACTCTGAATACTGCCCAAAAAGCCCGCTTACATCGGGATTGATCAACTGACCAACCAGAGTGAGTCAGTCATTTTAGCCCTGGGCAGGTTATTTGATGCTGCACCCATTTCTCGGGATCTAGTATATCACTAGCACTTCATATACACTACGACCTGCGTAGCGCTGCACTGTCTTTTTTGCCTTGCATCTCTCTTCTTTTGATCTGGGCCAAGTCCTGCCTCATCCTAAAGAATCCAGCTACAGTAAGAACCACGTTGGGAAACGACAGGGAAGATCACAGAAGGTGTGCGGATATGCACACCTGCTGCTGAGTCAGCGCCTTGTCACCACTGACAGGCGATGATGTCAGCGGCAGCGAGCGCATCAGCCGCAGCTGGCTCTCATTGTACAGCTGCACCAGTTCTGGCATTCCTGCCAGAGAGAGCGCCATTCCCAGAGCTAGAATTGACCGCTGCGGATTCCTGCCCAAAAGAAAGAGCAATCGTGACATGATTAACTTTCGCACATGCTTTGCACGGCACCTTGGAGACAGAGGAACGCAGACATCAAGGCAGAGCGAGCACCAGAAGAACAAGAGAAAGGGTTGCCTCGACATTGCTCATCATGCAACAACAACACAATGACCCTCCAGCCCCCGAGGGCTGAAAGACCACATTATAAGTGGTGTGAGACAGTATAAAAGATTGCAGTGACCCAATGTCTGCAGATGCTTGCTGAGGGGCCCTAGAGCAATTGAATTGCCAGGAGACAAGACAAAGAACACACGCCTTTCCTTGCATCCCTTGCAGATTGCACAACCAAGATCGTCCTGAAGTTGCGACGGGGCCTGCTAGAAATATGATATGTAGTCCCCACCCAGCACTACAAAACTCTGAAGGTGCATACAGGAAATGGACATGAACTGGACGTTGTACCCAGCAGAGAAGTTTGATAATATTTAAATTGAATATCCTTACCCGTGTCTGAGATGAGAGTAGCCCAGGCTAGCGGTGGTGAGGCCCATGAAGAGAGGCCTGTAGGGGGTCAGCACCGAGAAGCCCGCACAGCCCACAGAGAACAGATTGAGCGCTAGCTGTACCTAGAGAAAACAGATATTCAAAATTTCAGTCATTTTGTTCAGTCAAATAGAACAAGAGATTGCACCACTCCAAGAAAGAGACAGGGTACCTTGGATCCCCACAACAGGGGCTCTGGAACAAACTCGGGATCTTGACTTTCACGAAGTGCTGATGTCCAAGTATATATAATCTACAGCGCCATCAAGGGACGTACCAGACAGCAGCTGGAGGACAGAAGTCCTCCCATCAGTGCGGTTGCATATAATTGAGCGGCCCCTGCACGGGCCATTTGGCTCACTCCAATGTGTCTTTTTGCTCCCAAGATCACGCTATCCAGCACCTTAAGGGTGCCAGGGTCTTCTGGTTGGGCTCTAAGCGATGAATCGTAAGCGTCGAGGAAGCACGTGATAGCTCCGCCTCCATTTGGAATAGAGATACGCGCAATGGGAGTCTTAAGTTCAAATTGGCTTTTTTGGCTCGTTCGTGATCCGCAGAATTCTGTCAATAAAAACAAACTTGGCGAATAGACTAATCAGGATACACTCACTCAGGCCTTGAATTCAGGGTGATGACTGAGCTGCGAGAGCTAATTTCGAAATTTCGAGAATTCTGATGATCATTTGCTTTTCTTATAAGCTTGTAATTACTAAGTTAGTAACGTCCTTCGTGTCATGTTCTTGGAAAGGTTAGGGACGGGACGAAACCTATGATGCGGATGCATGCAAAATGTGTAATCTGCATGTTGATCTACTGCAATCTAGAGATCTCTTGCCCTCGCTTCTTGCCAAATGAATGTGTTAGCATTGGTATGCATGTAACAAAAAAATCCATGATCATCTTCATGGCAAAAGTAGCCGAGGCCAACCTTCGGAGCACACCAGCTGAAGCTCTTCCAGGCATTTGAAATCACGAGTCTCTTATGCAGAACAGATACCCAAATACAGATTCCCAGAGGAAAAGCTTGCAGCAACTACAGTCACTACACATTATAGAATCACTCTGACACCTGCCTAGTAGCTTTAATTAATAATAAAATTAAACGCCAAGTGGACATCTTCAAGTCTACATTTGAATGTCTGCAGACAGCGTTCCCTCCTGTGCCACATCAGCGATCTGCGCCAGAGCGCCAGCCGTGAACCAGAGCGACCCGATGACATAACCGATTAGGTGACCCCACCAGGCCAGGTTTGGCGCGAAGGGCAGCAGTGGCTGAGTTAGCACCGCTGCCAACAGGAGGCCTGCGGAGCCCTGCGCAAGAGCCAGCAAAAGCATATTTCAGTTTCAAGTAAACAGTAGGTGTTGGAGCATTCAGGGCTTAGATTTGCATCAAGCATCCAGACCCCAAAAAGTGTACAGCGTGGTGTTCGGTTAGGCAGACAGCTATTGTGCATGCGACATGCTGACCTGAAAACGGCAGGCAGGCAAATGTGCAAGGCTGTCACATTTAGCAAAGACACATTCTCAAACCAGTAGCAATGATTTCATCTGGTCAAGATGCTCATAATTCCAGCTGATCAGCACGGACTGGGACAAAGAAGGAGAGACCCTGACTGTGCAGGAGGGGATCTTGTTGCGGGAGAAAGATAAGACTGATGTCATAAGCAACAACAGACACAGAGAAGACTTTAAAGTCTTCAAGGCCACGGGACTCACCACTAGATAGCAGGCAGAACCCCAGAAGCCCAGCTCTCTAAGGTGCTCCCAGGCAAATACGTCACCCGGCGCCAGGCTGGCATACATGGAGCCCAGGATGACGTAACTGCCGCACACGAACAGTAACCCGCTGACGACGTTCAGCACCGACGTCAGCAGGGCCTCCGCTGATGTCAGCAGCGCCGGAGACAACGCCGCCGGAAGCGCGCCCAGCAGGATGGGCGCTGACGTGGACACCACGCACATTTCGCAGCCCGCCACGATTGCCTGCGTGCCTGCGCGCCAGATACACTCTGCTATTTTTCCCTCCCATCAACATTTTATTTTTGCTCCATACCTCCTCTCAGTGTGTCCCAGCTTCTTTGCTCTTATATCCAAGATCTACACAATCCAAGATCTACACAAGAAGTGTGCACGATGCGAGCTGGCAATGCTACTGGTACCAGCTCAACTCTGCTGGCCAGTTCCCCCTCTGCAGTAGTGCAGAGCGCTATCAGTACATGCAGTATGTTTATTCCTTAGCTCAGTGGCGAGCGACTGGCATAGGACCGGGTAACGAGTGGCTAACAAGACCAGATAAATCAATTGATAAGCTTTGTGACTGATTCCCAGAGACATGAATGCAGAACAGTAGTACTCGTGCCTTTGAGCACAACCCAACACATTCTAATGAAGTACAGCTCAAGGAAGTCCTTTATTTGCAGCGGGGCTGCAGTAGAAAATTAAGCTAGACAATCCGGCGGCGTACCTCTCACTTCGGTGCGCGCCCATACGCATGCCGGCTGCTCCCGGCCGTGCCGTCTGCGCGCGGCGTGAAGACCCTCCAGGGCAGCGCGCTTATAATCGCGCGCCCCCAGGGCGAACAGGACTGACCCCGCTGCGTAGGGGTAGGCCACGAGGGCGACGCTGACTAACCGATTTGTCAGCTCCAGCATCGCCGCTGTAGACCCGGCAAAGAACAAAATCGACGCTGCAAAAGGCAGAAGGAAATAGATTAGTCATGTGTTGAGAAAACTTGCTCGTACATGCCATGTTGCTGGCAAGTTTTGCAATGAGAGACTGTGACTTCAGGAGCTGCAAAGCCTTTGCAGGCACTTCACCAGTGGCATTCTAGGGGGCTCTATACAGCTGTGATAAAGCAAACGTAAGTTGATGCTTGTGCATATGTGGATGGCACGCTTCATCGACCAAGGTGCTATTCTGCGTGGTGTGGGGTGCTGCTCAGACTCAATCTATTGAAAGGTCGATATCCAGAGCAGAAAGACTGCCTATAAAATGGCAGTTCTCACCCAGAAGGAAGAGGAACGATGCCCTCCATCGGCTGCTGCGCCATTCCCAGCACCAATGCCTGGTGAGCAGCGGCCGCTGTAGCCCCCTGTGCTGCTGCTGCTGCTTCCTGGGAGGATCTGCTATCCGCGGCCGGCTCGCTGTTGCACAAACATCTTGGGGCCATCGAAAGCGTGCTTTGTTTCGACTCCTGCCTCGGCAATAGCTGCGTAGCGGGTTCAGCCTGGGCTGTATGCAAGTGATGCCTCGCTGTGCGCAGAATGTGGTACATCTGGCGAGGGATGGGCCACTGGCGCTGGCATGTGCCAAAGTGATTGGCCTGAGCGGTTTTCTGGCTGGGGCCCTGTGTTGGTAAGACAGGCTACATCTGCTAACGTGAGCTCCAGTCTCTGTGCCCCTTGTTCCTGGCCTGCAGATGGGCTGGATGCGCATCGGAGATTGAGCAAAGTGCTGTCCTTGGTCCTCCCTGCAGGAACAATAATTGATTGCATCTGGTTATACGCTTTAGGATGTTGGCACTCTGCATGTGCGCATCGTTTATTCATCCTTTCCTGGTAGGAAAATGGCGCTGCTGCAGGACTTTGTCCAGAATAAGAGTCAGATGGCAAGAGCATTATACTGCACAGATTGAGGAGCATGCACGACATTCTTATACCGCTATTGATTACCTGGAACACTTGACTATGTCAGACTTGAGCCCTGAGACAAGCGCCTTCTGTGTCGTAATTTTACCGAGAGTTCGGCCGAGTGGCCCAAGCCATCAACAAAACCTCTGCATCAGAATGTGATGGAAGAAATCCTTTTCGAAGATTGTTCAGAGTCAGAATATCACACTTGGCTTGACACCTTCGAGTAACAAGAGCCTCGGGCTTATTGTGATCCTCAGCGCGCCAGCAAATTTGCTCAGCTGCGCCCCTGATGCTGCGCTCGAAGTGGCCTCACAACAAGAAAGTGTCAGATGAGCCTATTGCGATCTGCCTATCAGACGCCAAATTTTCAGAGCGAGGCATTTTGTCTCCTCTGCACGGGTCTTGGTATGACTAATTTGACTCTTGACCACGTGGGCCATGTGACAGTCCCTGGGAAACGTCGCCTAAAATTATCTCTTGCATTGAAGCCAAAATGGGGTATTATGTGTTGCGTTTTAACTTTGAGTGTCCAAAGCTGTGCAGTGCGTTGCACCACATGAACTCAGGCTGTCCTGTATGGGCAGCTACTGCTGTTGCATGATGGCATCATGATGATGCAACTTGCATGCACAGCTGGCAGCCGCCGGCGGCTACTTGCAACTTGAAGTCCAGGTCGTGTGTCACGGAGATTTGTGCTGGTTTCTGCAGGAGAATGACTCGTAAATTTTTCTTCTCGCGCCTTGCTGGTCCCTCTAAACACACATGTGACGGCGCTGTAATCATTGCAAAACATGGCTGCGTGTATGCCCTATGGCCTCTGGCTTTGGGTTCGCCGGCCTTGTAGTAATAATAATTGATGGCTGAACCAGTTTAGGGCACCACCGGTGCTCCCTGATTCAATGCCGGAATGAAATGGTGCCCTGGAGCCATGATATTCAGCTGGTCAGTGCAGCCTCAGTCAAGTTGCAGGCAGCCTTTCTACTCACGCTTGAACTACCTTGCCCGTTCTCGTCCGTCCCGGAAGCAAAGCTGCCTTGGGCGTCACCAGTAGTGGGTTGGGTGACCACCTGCGAAACCGACGTGACGATCTGTACTTTTGCTGCCCCTCCGTTTTTTCCTCGGGCGACTTCTTCAGTTGATGCACTGATGGAACACGCTCAGCGACCTCGTGGTCCCCGGTTCAAGTCTCCTGCGAAACAGCGCATTTTTTTTGCAGGGACAAAATCACACTCGAACACATCACACAACACATGAAACGGTTCCAATTGGAAGAGTCCTGAAGCCGCTCTTGTAGACATCTTCACAAGCACATGCATCAATTTCCCATGCACAGCAATATAGATGGCCTCCCCTCCCAGCACTCTGTGGCACGTGCTGTCCGCTGCATTGACGGCGACTTGCATGCACGGCAAAATTTTCACCTCTGATAGCTTTCCACCCACCGAGACGTGCCAAGACGCACAAGCTCTGGAGTGCAATTATGAATCACAAACTCGATTTTTAATGGGTCAGTGAGTCCATCTCAGCATGTGCATGCAATGCTTGCGCATCTTGAGGCTGCACAGCCAGTTTCCTGCCACATGGCCATGCATGTGAATCAATAAGTATTACAAGCTGGCAAAGCTGAGCCTAGCGCCCACAGGGCACACATGCAGGGATCACTTGAACTCACAGGCAGGTCTGAAGCAGTGACGGCAAGTTCATGGCAAAACATTGGTGCTAAGAAAAGCTGCAACCACACAGGTGATGCTGTAGGGACAGTCTGACCGTGCCCACAACGCACTTCAGCAGAGTCAAATCAATCTTCTATTCCAAAATAATAATTCCACACTGTGTGACACTTTGTTCCATACTTTGAAGTTCACGGTTGTGCGTCATGCAGACTGCATGATGCTGTTGCCTCCACAAGGCAAGCACAATTCCAGTCATTTCCGGTGTCACTTCAGATGTACATACTGCCATTCATGTGCAGTCTGAACCATGTTCATCCCAGCAAATCTGAGTCCCAATCATTCACAAAGCGAAAAATTGTATTGTACCGCTTTATACTGCCATTACTTCAGCCCTTCGGGCCTCAAACATAATGTCAACTTCGGTTCAGCGATCCAGTGCTATTGACCAACTTTCCACACCTTCACATTCATTTCAGAATTTGCATCACCAATGGCATGCGACGTTGCTGTAAGGCTGATCAGATGCTGCTGCTATTCATCAAGATTTCACACCTTCACACTCGTTGCAGAAATTGCATCACCGATGGCATGCAACGTTGCTGTAAAACCTGTCAAGCTTGTCAGATGCTGGTGACTGACACAAGCGTGAAGCCAAAGAAGTCCCGTTCGTTGAACCCCACAAATGACAGGGTGGTGACAGGCTCGTACGCAGTGAAAGTGCCCTGAAAGGGCGCCCAGGGTGTGAGGTACAGGGGGCAATTGACGCATGGAAGGTCGAGAGCAGTGGGGTTTCCGGTGTTGGGGTTGATGTAACTGCCGCTCACGGCAACAAAATCGCCGTCCACAGAGACGCCAAAATTGGCGTTGGAGGCGACCGTTATCGGCGGGGCGCTGCGGCCGACGCTCCTTGCCTTGGTGGTAATGAGGTAGAAGGAGAGCAGGTAGTTGCATCCCGGCACGGTTGTCAGGTTCTGGCTGATGCTGCTGTAGATGCCAGCATCTGTCCCGGTGAAAGCTGCGAAGGTTGTGTTCGTGTTGTTGTACTGCGCTGGCAGGCCGGTGGCCGGCAGCCGCGGCGAGCTTGGAGGGGCGGTCGGCCCGTCGGTCTTGATGCTGAATAGGCTGCTGACAAACTGCTGTCCGTCATCTAGGGGGGTGGAGGGCACCCAGCCGGGGAGGAAGGTGCTGCTCTCAAAGGCGCCGTTAGTCACGATGTTGCCGCCGCCCAGGTGGCACGCTGCATGCATGCGCCACATGTCAGCCCCAAAGACATCACCGATGGCATGGCATGCGAGTGTGACAGTTCCTTGCTGTCCTGCCAACAGCAAAGATTCTTCTTCGTGCGAATGGCTGCGCGAGGACCCAAAGCCAGAAACACTGTGAAGAATAGCTGTCAGTGCATCTGACTGTTGATCTATAGGAGGGCTGGCGTGGGAGATTGCTGTGAACGGCCCCTGTCTGGCTGCGGTTTGTGCTGCTCGCCACAGCACTTTTGCATGAGAAGTGCTGTTCTTCTTCTTTCCTGCTTTTTGTGGAATGAGCTGTTCTCGTCACACAGAAGATCAACCGTTTCTTATCACTCGTCCATCGTAGTGACTACAGGCCTAAGTGCATGATCACACTGCCAAAAAGCTAAGGTGCATCAGGAGAGAATCCCCCTTTTATTGAAAATCAAAATTTTCCAAAACTACTCGATACAACCAGAATCTTGCAGGCAGGCACACACCTAAGCCACCTGTGGGGCCAGTTGGGCCGGTGGGGCCAGTCTGTCCAGTTGCGCCGGTGTTGCCCGTCGCTCCAGTGCCGCCTGTGGGCCCTGAGATACAGCAGGCACCGCTCAGTGACAGACATTCAAAGCATCCTCAACATTTTCTGTATTCCTGCCCATCCAGAGAGTTTGCTTCTGTGAATGTGTAATCTTGTGGCGTTTAGTAACCAGATGACCTCTATAGATGACCTCTAGCTACAGTACTTAGGGCCTACTCATACAGCATGCACATCAGGTGTGTGCAAAAGGCAAGCCAGGCTTGGGCAAAGGGGCAGGGTCGATTGGCAACAAGCGACTAGCACGAGACCATGCAGCAGGGTCACCCCCACTCACACTTCCTCTGTGATAGACATCCTATATAGCAATTGTCTACAAGTATCAGGGATTCCTGGCAGGATTGAATGTATCAATTCCTGCACTCGACTGGTACGCAGTTATTGGACGGGAAGAAACACCTGTGATAGAATCTCCATTGCTCCCGGCAGGGCCAGTGTCTCCTGTAGCAAGATAGAGAGCTTGGCATCCCTTAAGAATGCATGGTCGGAGAGCATCAAGTCATACTGAGGCATCAATATGTTCACCTCACAACAATGCAGGACTTGCTGTTTGACAAAGCTCATCAGTGCAAGACTGAGAGGGAGTGCAGACTCCCGGATTTCTGCATGCAAAGAAGCTGCAGCGCGGTGTTTGCTTTGGTCGAACAAAGTTTCTTTTGTCTTCATTGAGCCTGAGAGAGTTTCTAAACCCAGTAGCTGTCCGACATTGTGTTAGGGCCTGTGAACTTGTTGACAAGCAGCTTAAACACCGTCAAAAGGCAGGCAATTGGACGTCTTTGGAAGGCTTTGCAAGCAACTGTGTGTCAAATCAGGATGGCTGAGCCTACCTGCAGTGCCTGTTGCGCCAGTGGGTCCTGTGGAGTCCTGCAGGGTCGGAGAGCAGATAAGGTCAGCCAGATGTGGTACAGCGCACGCATGTTGAATAGATGCAGCCGTCGAAGCTGGCATTGAAGTCGCAGAGCCACACCGTGAAAGAGTTGACGGTAGCATTGAGAGCAGCGACTGTGGCCCGGAGCGCCTCTATGTCTTTCTCCTGCTCTCGGCCCTCTGCCTTGCTCTGAGGAAGAACGTGGGAGAGAGCGTTCTCCACCTCAGACAGCTTGGCGGTGATGTTGCCCAGTGCCGGCCCTGGCACGAGTCAAGTTCTGAGCAAGTGCAAACTCATTAAAATCACGAGCAGGAAAATTAGAAGCGTCTCAATTTATCAATAAAGCAGTTTGAGCACCTTTGATATGGGCTGTAGCTGCCGAGGCCATTGTTGCGAAGAAAATAGCTTGGTACAGGGTCGCCATAACAATCTTGACGGATGCCGTCATTCGAACAATCCTGCAGCGACAAATACAAAATATCCCCATTTTCAGCTGAATAAGACAGATAGCTCCTTAGGATACCATTACTGGTATATATTTCACTGCAGGATAGGTACCTGCAGCGCGTATGCGGGGATGGACTGAGAGGACGGCACAAGTGTCTTGCGCTCCCGCTGGCGGGGAGAGAGATATGGTGTAAATGGCCACGACTTCAATTTTGTTCTGAAATGGTTCAAGACCTGCACCTTTACTTGTCCCACAAGCTGCAGCTGCTATGTCAAAGTTGTGACACGGCCAACCGAATTTACCGGAATTTCCTTCTTGGCAAAATTTCCAAAATCCATTGATAGCGGCCGCCAACAAATATGTTCTGGATCCTTCAGGTGCAACAGTGCTTAACCAGAGGATTGTAGTTGTGTTAAGAGGCTCGTCACGCACGTCGAGAGACCAGCTATTAATATCAGCTTGGAGAACGTACTGACGACTTTAGACTTCAAGAAAGAAATTTTGTCAGAGGTACCAGCATGGCTCTCACTCAGTACGGGTCAGCCTCCAACAGACCATCGTCTGACTCAGTCACAGGGAGAGAGGCAGCGAGAGAAGGCAGCAGGCCAAGAACGATTCCTCAATTGAGCAGCAGGAATGAACCAATTCCATGCCCATTCTTGGCTTTTAGCCAGTATCCTTAGAAATAGGTGTACAGCTCATGGATAGCATATGGAAGGCTGGGTTTCATATCCTCATTGCCATAATGTCATTTACCAAGGGGCAAAGATATAGTGCCAGCCAAGTGTCTATCATTGAAGGAGCGCGCAAGTGCTCAGCAGCAAGTCTACTCAGCAGCAAGTCTACTCGGGCTACTGGCAGTAGCGAAGACACAGGATGGTCACATCAAAGCCACAACATATGGCCGAGAAGGGGCGGATTTACTTCACCAAGGCTTGGGCACCCTTAGAGTCATGCGCCTTTGCAACGGCGCTAGCGCCCATACACAACTGGCTAGTGCACTCATGCATGTGCGTACGCGCGTGCGCTCAATTGCTGAAGGAACCCATGACGTCTGGGTGCTGCTCTGCAAACCATAACCAGTTGCAAATCTTTGCTTATCCACCCTGAAGGATTCTGGCGCGGCGGCGCACCGTGCGCCGTGACATGGCAATCGATGATAGCTTCAGCCCACTGTCCACCTCCAAGTGGACCCAAACTCTATAGTTGGACAGTGGGCGTGGCATGATAGTGGTGCCATTGAACTGCTGTACCATTCTCATGTGCAACGGCGAAGAGATCCACTTCAATTTCCCAATGCAAAGGCCGTGACTTGCTCGGCTGTCCTTCGCCAACTTTGAGTTTAAGTAGGCGTTACGGACCACCTCCACAAGCATAGCCTGATCTGGCGGATAATGCTCGTGTGGCTCTGAAGACGCATGCCATGGCAGAAGAATCTTCTGGAGAGTCTATCCGGTATTGCTGGGCAATCGATGGCGACGTGAAAATTGTAAGTGCAATCGTTGATCCTTTGGTACTCTATTTAGACAGATCAGCCCAGCTTTAGGTCTTCACCGTCAACATTGCAACCGGCATTTTGTCTTGTGCGAGCTGAGCGGGGGTGACAACACTATACAGAGCAGCAAGATGGCTATTGAAGGCACTACGTCTGACATTACCCCTTTGCTGGAGGCCAATCGGTAAGTTTGGTTGCAACCCTACTTCTTGGTCTCGACGCTTGTGGCTGGGGGGCCTCTCTTCTGCAGGCCGACTTGCTCGAACATAAACTGACATTTTTCAAACTATGCGTGGTACCACGATACCAATGTACCATGATACTGTGGTGCGAAGTAGGGATCTGGAAGAGTTGATCGCTGCCCTACTGACTGCTGTGATGCTGTTGTGTGCCTGCTGTGCCGGTCTTACAGGCGTGCTATTAACTCATCTGTTGGTTGGTTGCAACATCTATGTTTCGAGCAAAGCTCCTGGGTAAGTGTTGCTGAGGCCAAGCAGGGGCATCTGAGATCTGCTTATTGTGCAGGAAATGGGCGGAGGAGTGCATCGCCAAGGACCCCACCTATTTCTCGAAGATTGCTGGCTCACAGTCTCCAGAATTCCTCTACATTGGCTGCTCTGACTCTCGCGCGCACGTGCGCACCCCATCACATCCCTTGTCTTCAGTAGAAGCCTTGATCAGGATTGCTGTGCATACTAGACTGCTTTTCCGGCATTGGCAATCTGAATTTGCTATGCACATCTTTGTGTGGCGCTGTGTGACTCTCAGCTTGGTTGTAATTGAGGAAAGTAAATGGCCATGCATGTCCTTTAGAGATCCCGGCTTATATAGTGCCACAAGCAGCAACAGACAGTGTCAGTGCAGCTCAGCTCTGCAGCTGCCACAGTATATTGTACCTGCACTTCACTTTATCTTGGCCGTTGACTTTTGTGCATGCATGCGCGCAGCCGGCCGCGATGTTCAGCATGGCGCCCGGGGAGGTGTTTGTGCAGCGCAACGTCGGCAACCTGATCAGCGTCAAAGACCTCAACTGCATGAGCTGCCTGGAGTACACAATCGACCACCTCAAGGTCAAGCACATCCTCGTCACCGGCCACTACAACTGCGGTGCGCCGCGCTTCTCTTCCTCAAATCCATTTTTAAATCCAGACATTGTATGCAGAAGCAAATGGTTCAGACAGCCTAGGATGAGGATCAGGTGCAGATCCAGGTTTTTGTTTTATCTAGCCATGAAACACATTAGCCAGGTGCAACTTTCTTGAAAGCACTGCAGGCTCACATGCCTGCAAGCCCCAATCAGCTGCTTGTTTGGAGCTGCTCTTGGAGAGAGCTATTCAGACAGAGGACATCTTTATGTGCTTCCTTTGTTGGAGAAAGGCAGGCATAGCATTGACACTACAAAGTCCATTATGCACTCTTACACAGCAGCACAACTCTATCTGAATGCTCACTGAACCTCTGGAGCACCCAGGAATACCCTATTGCACTCTTCTTGCATTTCGCTCTCTTCAGATCGAGCACGTGGCTGGGTGGAGACTGACGGCGCTCAAATTTGAACCCTATAGTCTTCAAATTCAATCAACTCAATCAATTTTATGCGCGCAGGTGCGTGCAAGGCGGGACTCGTGTGGCACCCGAGCACGGCGGGGGTGACTAACCTGTGGATCTCTGATGTGAGGGACGTGCGTGACAAGAACGCTGCCGCTCTGGAGGGCCTCCCCCTCGACGAAGCCTGGGACAAGTGCGTGCCATTTAAGTACTCATTAAATGACGAAATATTTAAGAAAATTTGAATTGGGATTTGAATTTTATAAGAGGCAGAGCGCTGCTGTTGACAAAGGCTCTCACAAGAGGAGGAATAATAGTTGGCAATATGTGCGCGGGCCATTTTGAGTGTTGGCAGTTTGTATGCTACTGAGATGCAGGTTCTTTCATGCAGCATCTGCTTTGCTTTGCCCTGCCGCCAGGGATATCTGGGCAAAGCCTGAATTGCCATGCAGCAATACCTGAGAGGAACCACACTCACAGTTTGAATACAGAGCTGATGGCAAATAAAGCACTGATAGCAAGCAAGTCTTGCAGGCCTCTCCTGCACCCGGTGCAGGAGAGGAGCCTTTGCCTGTATGCCTTGGAGTTGCTCAAACCGCTCAATCCTTGAGTCACCTCTCGTCTTATTATTTTTCTTCTCTCTTTGTCTTAAATTGAGAGACCGTGGCCCTGAAAAAGAGAGCGCTGCGGTGCGCAGGCTGGTGGAATTGAACGTGGAGGCGCAGGTGTTCAACGTGGTCTCGTCGCCGGTGGTGCAGGCGGCGTGGGCGCGCGGCCAGCAGCTGGTGGTGCATGGACTGGTTTATACCCCCGGCACCGGCAGGGTCAAGGTGCGTCTGGAGCCCGGGGACCTTAATAGACTCAAAGCTGTGATTGCTATGCCCTGTGGGCGTGGCTTGCTGGGTTTCGGTTCGGAGTGCTTTTGTTGGCAGGGCAGGGGTGTAAAGCAGTTTTTCAAGAATATGTCTGCCTTGGTAGAGGGAAATAATGCGAGCATGGCACAAGCTGGGGACGCAAGCAAGCGATGACACAATAGAGCTGATTAGCAGTATCTTTGCAGCAAGCAGATATCAGACCACCACAAGCTCCTTGCAAGTATTCTGACAGGATTTTGGGCTTGCAGGAGCTGATCAAGCCCGTCACGGGCAATGATGACGGCACCTACAGCCTGTCTGCCAAACTGAAGAAGCACTGCTCCTTCTCTGAGTCCCTCAAGTGACTTTGATACACGCAGCTGCCAGCAGGCTTGGGCCAATACAGGCATACTCTCAGCAAGCTTCCTCGCAGGAATGCAGCGAGTTCACATGTGGAAGACGTGTCCAGGGGTGGGCATGTCTTGTGCGCACCCCTGGACACAACAGGGGTGCGCACAAGATCGAGAACTTTGGCGGCTGTAGGCAGGATTGAGCCAGTCAGATTGTACTGTGAACAAAACTGTTGGGAGGCCCGTGTTGCACAAGCAACTGTAGCACTGTAATGGTGTCTGGAATAGCTCCTTCTTCAGGAATTTTTTTGTGTTGAGATCCACCTGTGTGCGTGCTGTTTGGGGACTGTGTCAAGTCATGATGTGTTCATCAATATTTAGCGCGTGGCAAAGTAGGTGGACCTGACTTTCTTTGCTGTTCTACGCTGTGTGTGGTTGCCGTGAGGCAACTTTGTATCTCGGTGTACACACATGCAAAGTTTTTTGTGGCCCGACTGGTGCCACATTGTCATATATGTTTTGCAGTAAGATGTGCACTACATCATAATGCGATGCACATGCATAGTATATTGACCTCTCCAGCACCAAAACACACCTCATGTTTGCCTATCGTCTACAGTGCCCGCCATTGGCAGTTAGCCATGCATCTGTGCATACCCTTACACTCCACCACAGCTCAGCCGTACATCAATTTTCTTGTCACATTCTACTGTAATAAATGTCACATCTGTCTACGGACCCCTCAGCTCTTCTGGAAGGCTGCTGCCTCACTTCTCTATCTTGGGCGGCTCAGCCGTCTGCAGAGTGATCTCCTCTATGAAGGCATTGGGGTTCAGCCGGAAGGTCATGATGATGGCCTCGGCGATCTCGGACGGCTGAATCATCTTCTCGGGGAGATACTCTGCGTCGGGGCGTGACCAAGTCATCGGCGTGCTGGTCTGCGCCGGGTTTACTGTCAGCACCTTGATGTTGTCACTCTTCAGCGCCTGTTGAGCACATCAGGAAAGACAATCAATCAATTTTGCATGCCAAAGGAACTATTGCCACGCAAGAGGAGCTGATGCAATTGCCTCTTGGCGCACTCCTAGTGTGCAAAGCAGATTGCAGATACACTACTCTTGTAGCAGAATCATGCAGGTGCTGGAATTGAAGGCTTGCAAGCCAAACCCTGCAGGCGCCGGGCAACAAGGTGGCCGCCTGTGCAACCCATCTCAAACAGCACAAATATTGTGCTGCGTGCATGGTGACTAAATTCGTGTTCACTATGCGCGCGGCATGGATGGCCCCTCCCAAGGGAGCCGTGATCTACCCATACCATCCTTTCCGTGGTGCTGTTTCCTGAGAGCAATAAATGGAAAGCATTAGGAGGAAAGGAGGGAACGTGCCGCAAAGAGTGCCTTGGACCAGCCGCGCAGACCCCACTTGGTGGCTGAGTAGGCTGGGGCTGACGGGTAGGGGTAGAGCGCTTCTATGCTTGCTATGTTCACAACATGGCCCTCACCTGCAGCCAGCAGAGCGCATCTAAAGACAAAGTCAAAGCCCCATTTAAGGTCATCAACAAGCAACTTCATGGTGCGTGACAGCTCATGAGGTGTTCTCTCGGTGAGCCTCAGGGGTGCACGCAGATGGAGCGATGCATGTATTCCTCGGACACAAGCCATAGAATCCGCCATAGCGCATTTGTTTCACGGCCCAAATTTGCATCTCTTACTTGGTCCAGGAACACATGCATCGATGCATCCATGTCAGGACACAACCCCCTGATGTTACAAGGGCGCCCAAGAACTCTATCAACTTACGGGCCACTCAGGGGCCTAAGAAGCGAGGAGGATACAGTAAATTGAGCTGCAACAGGTGACTCACTGTGCCACCACAATACAAAGTCGGCCCAACCCTTGATACTCTACTCCCAGCATAATGATGCGCAAACATCCTTCTTATACACTGCTTGGACTTTCAGAGAGGTAGGATTTTCACAAAGCAATCTGGTGGGGTGCCTACGGTTGATTGAGTCTTGCTAAATTCTGGCGGGTCCAGCAAGGGGTAGGATTATGGCAGCCTTCAACTGCAGGTTGTCTGCAGGACGCACCTTGCCTCTCGGCAGGAAAAACGTGTAATAATAATAATAATAATAGAAATTATGAATGATAATGATAATGATAATGATAATGATAATGATAATGATAATGATAATGATAGTGATAATGATAATGATAATGATAATGATAATGATAATAACTGGTGGGGGACCTGACCTGCTTCCTTCATGGGAGGCAGCAGCATTCGCGTGAGCCGCATGGGCGCCATCAGATTTATGTGCGTCTGCTTGTCCCAGTCGTCCGGGTCGCCTGCGCACAGGATACACTCTTCCAGTTCAACACCACAGCCATGACTCGGCAGTTAGTCATCATGCACCCCAATAAGAACTCAGCCGTGGAACTGCATTCGTCAATGCCACTCCCCCTGGAACTCATTTCCATGCGCCAAATTTGTGCAGAAATGTGCTCAGATCACAGACAGAGAACACTTCAAGCAGGAGATATGCAGAAGCCAACACAGGTGATGAGACAGCCTGACAACCAGTTTGTTCAAAACTGGACTGATGAGACAAGGACCGGCCTCGACTGTTTGGATGCAGGGCAAGAGTCAATGTTGGGCTCACCATCCAGAGGTCCCTGCCCCTTGTTGGGGCCTTCATCGAGGCTCATGGGGAAGTAGACACCCGCGTTGTTGACCAGTACGTTCACACAACCTCCACTCAGCTTCAGCGCCTCCTGTGAAATATACGCACCATTACTTTGGAAAGGCTCCGAGCTAGAACCCATCTACAGCTTCAAGAAGCCACCACGCCGTGGGCAGACACAGAGTATTTCAACAAGTTAGTTTTCTCATTGAAAGGCAAAACTGCACTGCTACAGGTCTGGAAAGAGCCACAGACTCCTGCAATTCCCACTTTGGCGAGAAATGTCAAAGGAACTTTGGCAAATGTACAGAAGGCCATGCATGTAGTGCTGGGCCTCCTCCAGTCTCATGCAAAGCAATGAGAGGCAGGGACAGTTAGAAAGGACAAATGCAAGCGGTCAAGTCTGCAGTCTTGGACCTCACCTCCCCTAGCTTCTTGGTCTCCTGGGGGTCTGTCAGGTCAGCGTACACCAGCTTCACATCCGCTGCTCCGTTCTTCTTACACACCTCCGCCACCTGCACAGCAAGACTCTCTTGCTCTCCCTATAATCAAATTTCTGAAATCTGCCCCCAAATTTCTGAAATCTGCCCCCCAGCATCTGGCAAGGTTGGGGCCGTTCAACTCTCCTGATGAAAAGAGTCACTGGAGTCGCCGTCTCGACCGGGAACAGCCGACACAACAAGGCCCCTTGGCAAGGTCGCTGCAGGCTGTTGTGCTGTGCATTGCCAGAGGGGGCTCGACATGTCCACTGCCCTTGGAAGAAATTTCCACCCCAAAAGTCTTTCCGTCAGAAAGGCTGCGGCCATACCCTTCTGCAGCCCCGAAACACTTACAGGTGCCTGTGCCTGCAGGCGGGATCTTCCGAGTTCCAACCCAAAGGTATTGGCTCAGGGAGAGTGCATGCTGCAGCATTATCACCTGTTCTAAGTCGTCCTTCTCGTTGGGCTCGCAGGTGATAATGATGCTGGCGTGCTCCGTGGCGAATGCCTCTGCCACGGCCCGGCCGATGCCCCGGGAGCTGCCCGTCACCAGCGCCCACTTGCCCTCCAGCAATGCCCCCTGCTTATAAAGGGATCTAAATCAGTTTGTCATAATTACATTCAGAGACCTTTTGGGAGCCACCTGAGGCTCATTGGTCTCGTGGGCAGTCTTAGTATCAGTGCTGCACGCTGTTCCGACAGGAGGCAACGCCCGTCTGCAGTTGCAGAGAAGCTGCATGTGAAGGCTACCACATGTCCTCCCTGTGTGTCGGCCTTGCCACATTCAAGCAAGACCCAATCTACCGAGGGGACGGTGCTCAGTATTATTCCGCCCTGAGGTTTCCGCCCCTATGATGAAATTTGGTGACATCCCTGACCTTCTCAACTGATTGGATGAAAAGAAGAGGCCAATTCACCATCGACACATTGCCAGGAAGATTCCTCCTGGGATCAGTGGGGTACTAATTGAGATTAATTACAGTCACAAGAGCTCCCAGCAAGTAGTGCAGTCTCCTTGCAAGAGAGCAAGCAGCATGCAGACATCATCTGTTCCTCTGATGCACCGGAAATTGCACTGCTGACTGCAGCAGAAATGGCCATTTTTTTCAAGGGAGCTTACTGATCCGCCCATGTCCTCGTACTCAGCTGCTTCTGCTGCTGAGTAGCCCTTTGCTGAGTAATCCCCGCCGGGACCGATCGCTGCCCCAAACTTTCGCGCTCTGCCGAAAGGCGCCTGCTGAGAGATGCGCTGCTGTCTAAATGGCTGGAACGAGGTCCCCTGCACAAGGGAGAGACAGCCCATACAAAGATCATCCAAGCTGCGAGATGAGATGTGAAGAGAAGTGCAAAAACCCTTCAAATTGCAAATCTGGCTTGCCAAGCATGATCGAGGACGCACTCTGAGGGAAGATGTGCAGAGGCTCTTGCAGGATGAGGCTGCTCCCCCAAGTGCCAAAACTCTCCGAGCTGGGCCAGTGAGCGAAAGCATTTAGAGATCCCTGGTCATGAAAGCCATACGTAAGGTAATATCGGGGACAAAAACCTGTCGAAACTGCTTCCAAGCACCACTGCGAGGTGATCAAGATCACGCATGCCGCCCGTGTCCTTCACTATACAGACACAATGTAGAGTGATTTCACGATGACAATTGTCCTCGATAGTGACATTGAAATTTGATTTAACAAACTTGGACGGCGTTCAAGCGAGCATATCCCTCCATCAAAGACGTGACAGGCATGCGCGTCACTGTCCGAAAAGCAATCTGCTGTGAATGGCAAGTGTTGGATACAGTGTGATTGCGAGTGCTTTCAGGAACGATTGAAGACGTACCTGGAAGTTGTTGGAAGAAGTTCTTGGTGGATTCAACTCGATTTCTGTTTGTTTATGTGCAGGCCGAAATGCTGGGACCTGGAGATACGCTCTGCCTTGGCCTCGCCTTCACACTCAGAAAGTTGGATCCTCAAGCAAAGTAAACTTCCAAGGCTGACCGTGATTAGCAAGGTTTGAAGGGTTTTTTGAAAAGCTCTTCATTGCATGACTTTGCAGCACGTACTGCATGCACATCTTAATTAAGGGCAAGTCCACCGTGTGACACCGATACCGGCCGGTGCAACGTTTGACGCATAAACACACTAGCCTGTCTTCATTTCGTTAATTGACACGTTCATTTCTCACCTAGATGCTGCCGTTCACTGCCAGTCCCTGAACGCCACTCAGTATCACTGACACATTCCTTCCTTCTTCCCAATCTGTTCTGAAGGTTCCCTGCCATACTTGCTAAGCACCAGAACTTCCTGGGTGCTGTTTAAATCGCCTTATAAGGGCCTCATGCTGCACAGATCCATCCTACTTTGCATACATACACTCCCTGCTATCTTCAGATGACCACCCACACACAACAGGCCCTGTCACGCTATCACAGCAGCAGCAGTCACACAGATTGCGCCAGCAAAATTTTAGCCCCAAGCCAGGGCCCTCTGATTTTTGGAGGTCTCCAAGCTCCCATCTGATAGCTGGTCCATCGCTGACCATCGCTGCCTGCAGAGACTCTCGAGCAGGTGAGACTGCCTAGCCGGCCCCTAAGCTAGCGCGGCAGCAGCGTCCGCAGCCAGTTATTTGCTCGAGCTTCCTCTGTTTGCGGCTCGAGGCCATCTTCTCCTGTTTTGGTCCAGGTCACTGGCCCACCCACCATCAATACAGTCCCTGTCTAGGGCCTCTCAAAAGTGTAATATTGCACACACTAGCGTGGCAGCAGCGGCCGGCGCGCATTCATCGCATGCGCGTGCTCCGGGTCAAACACACCGGTGCTGCCATCCAGGGAGGCCAGGTCCGTATCGCTGGTCTGCCGCAGATGCTCCAATGATGGCGACGGCGTGAAATGCAGCGGCTTGCCAAACGGTGCCAGTCCCCCCGCATGCACCTTCCCTCCCGCCGGCTTCGGTCCCTTTACTCCCCCTGCAGCACATATCACAACGCGCGTGCGTTAGTCAGGTTCACTCGTTTGTACATATCAACACCCCTCAGCCCGGAGCAATTCGGACCCCCTTAGGAAGTGTAAAGAGGGCAGAGACCCCCTTGGTGGCTCATGGAATTACTTGCAGCCATTTCACAGCACTGCCCAGCTTCACACGCTTCTGGAGGACAGCACGTTGCATCCAGATTGGCAGTGCCGATTGCATTGTCGATATCTCAGTACAGCCCTCTTATCCATCCATCTCTTGGTCAGCTTCATGGGGTGATCTACCACAACACTGGATTTCTTGCATTTATCGCTGTCCCACACGTGGAGTTATTGCCCAGACATGCACCAGACTTATGCACCTCACATCCAAGAGCATAGATATGTGGGCACAAAGACAAGCAATGCCAATGCTGCAGGGCAGTGCTGGCACATGCAGCTGCGCTGGCAGGCTCACCTTGCGCATAGGACTGGTGCATGGACATGAAAAATATGGTTTACCGTAGCAGAAAGAGGAAATTGGCACGCAAGATCATGACCACAAAACATACTGCAATAGGGCATTAGTACATGCGCACTGGCAGGCTCACCTTGAGCAAAAACTGGGGCATTGAGACGAAAAGATGGTGTGCCAGAAGGAATGGCACCCACGAAAAGCTCACTGCTGCCAAACCCCACCCCTGCACTTTAACCCCATTATATAAGGGGTGCTAGCATGTGAACCCTGGCGAGCTCACCTTGCGCGAAGAACTGGTGCATGGAGATGAAAACGATGGTGACTCCGATGGCGAAGTTGAGCGTCAGAGAATGGCCGAAGAGCGCCGCAGACATGATGCCGGTGAAGATGGTGGCCACGGTGGACGAGTATTTCTTCAGGATGGTGTCCGCGTACTTGAAGAAGAAGGAGGAGAGGATACCCTGCAGCGCGTTGTTCATCACCAGCAGCATCGTCACCTGCACGCGCATGACATCAGCGATGTGTCAGCAATGACGTTGTGGTACTTCACATATGAACGAGCCAAATGGTTCGCCTCTGCGCTCTATGTCATCCGGTCATGCATGGTTGCTGATGGTCGCTTGAAAGACCAATATCTGAAATGCTGCATACAGGTAGGAAACAGACACCCCGGCGGATGCAATAACCACTCCATCCCATCACTTCTGCAAGGAACCGTGTTGCATGCGTTTATAGTACACAATTCGCCGCAAATGCGTTTCTTGCACCCCAAATGGTCGTGGTGAGAAGCAATTGCTGCAAGTAATCACAAGTTACCTTCCCTTATTATGCAGCTCTTACGCCTTCCCTCAGAAGAGTAGCCATTGCTGCATTTATCTTTGCGAGAGCTGGCTTCTGAGCATCACCTTGCTGTGTTTGTGGCAGGAACCTTTTCAAAGAAAAATACCCGTGCATATGCAAAGTCTGCTGCATTAAATTGAAGCCTCACCTTGCTGTGCCCATGGAAAATGGCAGTCCAGGAGAGCCCACCAAAGGCCATCGTGGCCAGCACGCCCAGCAGGTTGAAGAGAGCGCCGTAGAAGTAGAGGAAGAAGTTCTGCTCGTGCACGCTTGTGTCCATGTGCTTCTTCAGCGCAAACTCGTTGTAGACCGATGCCAGGGATGGCACCGTAACGCTGCCCAGCGTGTACGCTATCGCCACCCCCGAAAACATGTCCCCGTCACTCCCGCCCCTGCGAATGCAGCACAAGCGCATGACTTTGCTGAGATGGGGCAACTGAAGTGGCGATGAGCCTGTTCTGGCAATGGGTCTGATCATGCTTTGGCCACACAACCAAATTCGTGGCCCATGCAAGAGAGGCTTCCTGTGTGCCTTGTGTCATGGAACGCCTGATGGAGAACAGCACATTGACACACATATGCCAGCGGGGCCCGCTTAAAATGGCTGACAAGCTGCTGCAGACAACTATCAGTCTGTGAAACTGCAGTTCCAGGACTAGATTGTGTGAGTGATAGGTCAGAGGAACGTCGCCTTGCCTAGCGAAGAGCCAGTAACAGTGAGCCTGGAGGGTGCGCAGGCAGAAGCCAATTCAGGAATGATGCACTAATAGCTCCTAGTAATGGATGACTCACTTGCAGTAGTTGAGCTGGTTGACGGTGATGCCTGCCACCAGCAAGAGGAGGGCCTCCCACTGGAACACGCTGAACGTGCGCTTCAGCACCCACTTCATCAGCACCGCTATGACCAGGATCTGCAAAATCACAACAAACCCATTGTCAGGTGACGTCACAATTAAACAGGACCGCAGACTCTGTTTCGAAACTGGACACAGCAGCATTTTGCACCACAACGTGGCAACCATGCAAAGAAGAAGCTTTTGCGTTCAGTGGCTTCCGTCCAACACTGTATAGGCTCTTTCATCCTCTGGCATTGGCCCCGGCTGGCAGGGGGCGGTACAAACACTGAGCACCGTGCCCACGGTTGATTAGGTCTTGCTTAGATCTGGCGAGCCCAACGAGGGTAGGATTGTGGCAGCCTATAACTGCAGCTTGTCTGCAGGACGCACCTTGCCTCTTGGCAGGAAAAGCGTGTTATTATTATTATTATTATTATCCTCTGGCAACAATGCTGGAGAATTGTTATCGCTAACAGAAAAGACGACAACATGACAGGGATGCAGAGGGAGGACTCGTCCCACGCTGCTGCTTACAAATTGCAGTCCTGGCACGCTTTTTTACGAAGAGAATCGATGTGCTCAAACGGAACGATCACAAGCCCACAGCATGAACTGCCACCTTGAGGTTGCCCAGCATCGTAATGTCACACAATGAGGTACTCAGTGTTCCAGGTTCAATTGCTTGCCCTGGGCTCCCCTAATCTTACGCGACAAGCCCCCAAACTGCCCCCAGATTGCCCTTCAACTTACAATCATGTGGTCTTGGGCGGGACATCGAGACAGGAAGAGGCCCTCACCTTGAGGTTGCCGAGCATCTTGGCGGTGGTGGGCTTAAAGAAGAGCTGCATGGCGAACTTGAGGTAGTTGTTGACCGCATACAGCCCAGCAGGAATCGCCAGCAGCTGGTTGTGCCGCGCGTCGCGCACGAATGCGCGCGCGCTGCGGTACAGCGGCGGGCCCGGCCGCCCCGTGCCCTGCTCGGATTCAAATTCGAATTCGATCAGTCAAGACGCTGGGTGCTGAAGTATCTGCGCTACAGACCCCGCTCTGATGCAGGACTACAGCATTGCGGGGCCCGCCCGTTCCTGCTCAGACCTAAAGTCAAATCTGATCAGTCGATGCGCTGGGTCCTGGCATGCACTCCGGTGCCCTTCTGAGGCCTTGTCGGCTGCTGGGAACTCAAGGCAAATTTGTAATTTCAGGATCACGTGCTGAGTATTGTACTGCATCCTCCTTGATGTGCACATCAGTGCGTGACTGCATCTCTATATCGACAAGGCAACGCAGATAAACATCATTGGAAGTATCTACTAGTCTCCTACAATCAACAGAAGCTTTGCAGGATCACACACAGCAGTCAAGTAACAAAGAGAGAGGCAGGATTGACTCACATAGAGCATGAGCACAACCGTGGCGAATATGGTCTTCGCGACCTCCACCAGGAGGTTGATGGAAACTGGATGAAAGGGGAATTTGCCGTCCGGCCCCTTGGACATGTGCACCAGAACTGGAGCCAGCCCGATCAAGAAACAGTCCCCCGCCACCAACCACACCTGCACATGATCACAGCCCAAAAAGTCCTTGCTGGATGTCCAGAGATGCGCTTTGTCAGCACGCATTTGAGTGGATTGCTTCTGCCCTTGTCAATCGCCATCAATATGCCTGGGTTCACAGGCAATTACAGGCATTCACGACATACGATATGTCTTTAATGTCTACACCACATTCAGTCAAGCCAGGTATGGTTTCGGGTTTGGTCCTGCGGGAGCCATGCATTAGCGCCTACCTTCCATGCACGGGCATGCCTGGCTGTCGCCTGCTCTAGTGGCTCTGCGTACGCCAGCGCCTGCATTGCAATCACACTCAATAGAACAGCGCAGCTAGGAATCTGTTTTATTGCATGGACAGGCAAATCAATGGCCTCTACAACTCTGCGGCATGCTGATGAGCCTTCAGTGGAGACAGGCCATTCAGCAAGACTCTTCCTGACGTAATATAAGCATCTGTGACTTTCTGAGTCAAGTCTGCAGTCCAAATGTTCGTGGAGCTCTTGTCCTGCTAAGACAGCACCCTCCTAGAGCGGATTTGCTCCTGGAAAGAAGTGTGCATGTTGGCTCTCACCGGCTTTGATGTGCTAGGCTCGCTGAACTGAGGGGGTGGCCGAGGGTGCAAGGGAGGGATCCCATTTGGTGGCCCTGTTGGGTGTGCCCCACTCATGGGAATGCTCCTTCTGCTCTGTGCTCTGCCAAGCCCTCCACAGCTTCAATCTTGCGAGCAGATGCAGCTCAGATTGTTACGTTGAGGAGCCGCGAAGATCTCCGATTCCTGAATGCAGTTGCCTGATATAGGCTTGTAGCAAGTCCCACTCGAGTACTTCCTCAGAGGGAGCACTAAGATGCGGTTGCCTGCAGGAAGCACAATGGATCGAAGTGAAGATACTAATTTTCGAGTCTTCGAGAAACACTGAGATTTCCCTCAAGCTCCTTCAAGAGACAGTCAAGGGTGGAAAAGTGCAGAACAAGATCTACAGCAGAACGCAAGTAAGAAATCGTGATGCTCGCGACCAACTCCATATTAGCAATACGATATGCTTCGATTACAATTTGATGCCACTAATTGAGTGAGATAGCCTAATTCAAGCTACTTCCAGCTTGATGATGAGTTGTACGAACACAAGATCTTCCCCAAAGCAACCCCAGGTGATAGGCAAAAATGGAATGAGCAGTTGCAAACATATGAAGTGGGAGATAATCTCACTTGATTGAGCATAAGGACAGAAAGTTCTCAGCTGTTGGTTTCACAGCAACCTTAGATTACAAGGGTCCCTTCTCCGTCTGTCATACCCATTTCTGTCAGCAATGGCGATTGCAATGCTTGATGCAGCTAATTTTTTCCCTAAAATCTGCTTCCAATGCATGCCTCCAATTTGTCCTGCTGCAGCTGAAAAGGAAGCGAGAATTGCCAAGACAGGCAAGCCACCCAGCAATTAATTCCTGCTGGCTCCAGCAAGGAAACCTCCTGAAATTTCATTGTGACTCAGCATTATCATACATAACAACCCTATGAGAACCAGAATGTGAGATTTTTGACAGAAAAAGTTTTGGTATGCAAAGCAAGATGTGAGGTTTCTGCATGCGCATGCCAGGGTTGGCTGTAGTGTGAGACCAGATATTCCAAATGGTATTTGGCAAATATTGCACCACATGTGTACAGTTACTGTACACATGTGGTGCAAGTTTGAAAGTTGTATAGAAGGCACTTCATTCAAAGGTTTATTCAAGCACTCTGGGATCCTGCGGCACTCTACATGCATGGTTTAGCTACTAAACTTTAGCAGCTAAACTTTAGCTCTGTTGCTACCAGCATCATGCATGATGCATGTGCACACGTGATTTCATCACTCTTGACTTCATGAGAGCATTTCTGTCACAAGGTTGTGATTGTCAAGCAGGCATAAGACTTACAGAACACCCAAATATCCCAATCTAGATATGAGTAAAGAGCTCATGGCATGCATTACTAGAAGATAAATTTTGCCCAGGCAAAGCCCAGGCAGCAGACCTGGTGCAGGCAAGCAGGCAAGAGGAAAACAGGTTGATGCAGGATTGTATGGAACAAAATTAGGCCACAGCAATAGGAAAGCTGATTCATATTCGCCAGCATAGGCCGGTGCAGAGTTTTGTGGGTACAATGCTGCGCTAAAACAGGTGTCTGGTATGATTCACACGTTCCAAATATAGTGCAAGGCAACCCTTCCTCATTCCTTTTGGCGCTCGCTCTGCTTTGATTTCAGCGTATCATTTTTCTATAATGGCTGATCCCTGATCACCGGCACAGGCCGGTGCAGCATTTTGTGGGTACATGTTCTGTGCTACACTCATTGTACTGCACTATTTTTACTACACTCACTGAAATAGAATGCTGTGCTACAGTACTCGGAAAAGCTGGTTCCTGATCACAGGCACAGGCCAGTGCCGCACTGTATGGAACAGTGAAGCAGTATGGAGAATTGCTACAACAGGCCTGACAGCTCATTCCTGATCACCTGCACAAGCCGGTGCAGAATGGTGTACTTAAATCCTGCGCTACAGTAATCGGAACAGCTGATTTCTGATCAGCGGCCGGCCCAGGCTGTCACGGCGGATGAGGAAGGCCTCACAGTAGACAGAGGGGGGTCCGGCCCCCTGCGGCCCCAGAGCGAGGGGCCCCGATCCCCCCACTCTGAAGTGCCCCTTCACATGCACCAGCAGACCCCCGTCCTGCAAGGGAACAGATCCTTGGCTCAGAGCTCTTTCCCTGAATCCTCCATGCAGGAGGCATATAAATGGAATTCTTCTAACGTCCAGCATGTCTGCAGCTCAGGTCACAAGCACTTACCAAAAATAATGGCGGCACATGCGCGCACCTGCATGGTCAGCGAGTCGATGATGTCAGCCTGATGCGTGCCGCTACCGTAGGCCGCATGCAGCTGCGCCAACTCCTGCAGCCTCTGCACAATCGCCGCCCGCCCGCGCGTGACATTCCCCTCATTCGTGTACACCTGCGCATGCGCAGGTGCTGTGACCCGCCAAGCACTTTTGTTTGGTGGTGCCTAGACAGCACAATGTATGCTCTTTGAGGTCTCTGTTCTTGTGGAGTGGGTGAAAACATGCAATTTTGCCATTTTTTTCATTGGTCAAAGTAAGGGGCAATACACTGGCGAGCTCCTTGTGCCTGGCACAATCAAACACAAAAGTGCAACACCCTTCTGGTCTCAGGAACGGCACTTCAGGCCGGAAGACATGATTTTCAGCGCTTTTCTTATGCCTGCTGCGCTGCTGGGTGAGGGCACAGGGCAAAGGAAGCATGACTACTGTCTCACCGAGTCTTCAGAGTACAGGGACGATGTGCTGGCGACGCCCTCCCTGCCAGCTGCCATCGCCCGGTAGAACCTGCCTGTCACATCAACAGCCATCTCCTCCATCCTGCATGTGACACACCCATTTCTCACCATTACTCACCTTTACTCAGTATGACATCATTCACACATTGAGCACCTGCTGCAGCAAATGTCCTGGCAACAAATTCGAAGATCAGGTGATCCGCTGGTGCTCATGGGAGCCTTCACTCGGCTAAACATTCAGGGCTCGGACTCTTGCAACTTGCACTCATAAGACAAGCATCTCTACTCTGACACGTCAGGGCTTGGGGTCTTGCAATTGCATTCAGGGTAACTGCATCTCTGATATGAACCTTCAGGGGCTTGACACTTCAACTTGCGCACATGGGGCAAGCGTCTCGTGCCGGGACCTTCAATCTCACAGGTCTGCATGCATGCATGGCATTTGAGGAAATTCAATATAAGTAATTGTGTAAAGGGGCTCACATGGACTCTGGATCCTCCATGCACCGCATGAACGAGCGCATGTCTGGTCGTCTCCTCGCATGCTGCAGGAATAAACATTATGTCAATAACCATGATCCACATGTCAACTTCATCGCTAGATGTTCCCTTCAAGGTAAGTTTTAGCATGCCGCTGCCCCCGGTCAGTGCTCATCCCTTACAGCATTCTTCCAATGTTGCCTGCGGCCTGAAACACCGTGGAATTTGTACCCGTGGTTCCAGGACGTAGAAATGCTGGTGTGCTGCGCCGTGGTCATGATATGAAGACAGGGCTGCAACACGCGCACAAGCAAAACTGTCAAGCTTGTGCCAGAAAGCTGGGCCGGACCTTGAGAATGAAGGGGTGGCTGAGCAGGCCCTCAGCGGTGGGCCGCTTGTAGGGGTCCTTCTGCATGCATGCAGCCACGAAGCTGCGGAAGTCTGCGCTCACGGTGCCCTCTGCTGGCAGCGGCACTGGCTCCTCCACCACCTGGATATGCACAGGGCTTGATGAGCAAATGTAACTGCAAGACATACAAGGCAGAGCGAGTGCCATAAGCAGGAAGAAAGGGCTGCCTCGCAATACATGCAGTGCATGCAAGGCGCCTCCTTGTTGTGATGGTGTCTCATGAAGAGAATTTCACGGGTGCTGTCTCACTCCCTGGCATGCAAGTTAAATACTTGCAATTTGAAGCAAACGCACACCCTGCAAGAGACAAGGTGCGTCTGCAGAGACAAGCGGCAGGCAAAGGCTGCCAAGTATCCTTCCCCTTGATGAACTCGCCAGATCCAAGCAAGAATCAATCGACCGTGGGCACCGGTGCTCAGTAACTATACCATTCCCCGCCTGCGGCCCGCATGTGGAATGTGGAAAAGAAAGCAGCAAAGAGCAGCAATGCACCTGGATCATGAGCTGCAGGGGCCCTCCACTGGCGTCATATGGGTATCTGCCAGTGACACACTCCACCAGGGTCAGACCGAGGCTCCTGCACAGAGCGCACCTAGCTTCAGGCTAATGTCACAGGGCGCTTCAATTGTCATCGTCATGTTGAATTGAGAAATTGAAATTTAATTAAGAATGAATTGAGAATTGAATTGAGAAATCGAGAGGTGAGAAAATTGAGAAATTGAAGTTGAGAATTGAGAAACTGAGAAATTAAGAATTGAGAATAATTGAGAATTGAGATTTGAATTTGAATTCAGAATTGAGCTGAGAATTGAGAATTGACTTGAAATTTGAGGATTGAGAAAATTGAGAATTTGAAATTGAGAATTGAGAAATTGAGAAAATTAAGAATTGAGAATTGGAATTTGAGAAATACTGAAAATTGAGATTTGAAACTGAATTGAGAATTGAGAATTGAGCTGAGAACTTAGAATTGAGAATTGACTTGAGAAATTGAGGATTGAGAACATTGAGAAATGAGAGAATTGAATTGAGAAATTGAGAATTGAGAGAAAATTGAGAAATTGAGAATCGAGATTTGAGAAAATTGAGAATTGAGATTGAATTGAGAAATTGAGGAATGAGAAAATTGAGAAGTGAATTGAGATTGACAAATTGAGGATCAACAGATGCGCCGGGCAACCAGGACTCAAAAGCTGCCCTCAGCAGAGCGTGAATGCCAAAAGGCCTTGTGTCAACAGTAAGCGGATTCAGGGTCAGGCAGATGCACAAATATGCGGCAGGAAATATCGGTGATATCCTCTATGCTGCCCAAGAGCTGTCTCTTCATGGAAGACTCAGCGCAAATTTTGCCTTTATAAACAGCCCCCCTTCAGGCTCAGCAGGTCAAGGTGGGACTCTTAGGTCCAAAGGATGACAGATGCAGCACAGAAACTCACCAGATGTCTGCAGGGAAGGAGTAGGGCTGGCTGTTGATGCGCTCTGGGGACATATACGTGACTGTACCGGTGAACGTATGGCACTGCAATAACACAAACTTGTCAGCAAAAAACTCAACACAATATCTTGGTAAAGCAATGAATATTTTTGTCAATTTGAAGCTCAACATTCTTGAGTTTGGGGCCCCAAAAGATCTGAGGGGCATGTCTGTAAAACCGGGTGCGCAGGGATGTAGGCAAGGAGTCACTTATTGCCCTAGAGACCGAGCCAGGACTCTCTGCAAGCATGCCTATTTTGACATGTCGTCTTTACGGGGTGCCCCTGTAAAAGTCATGTGAGTCCGCGGTGTCCAGAGGAAGATGAAAAACGGCCCACCACTGCAAGGGTGTTGTCCACAAAGGCGCTGATGCCAAAGTCTGCAATCTTGGCTGTGCCGCTGAGGTCCATCAGGATGTTGGCTGGCTTCAGGTCCCGGTGCACCTGAACCCTCGCATGCATGCAAACCTTCAGATACAGCAACTAAAGAGACATCTGTTCTGAATCCCCCACCTGTTTCGCTCTCTGCTGAGGACTGCGCAGATGCTTGTCTGTATCCAGCTACCTTTGCGGCAATTCAGTGACCCGTTCTTAGTCGACGAGCTCACCCAATAGAGCTACAGAGCACTGTGCAAAGACCTGATCTTCCGTCTGATTACTGCCAAGTGCCTAACGTGATGCCTGTCTGCCTCCGTCAATAACTTCACAACTCATTAATAGGTGAGCTCCTCAATGGTTTCAATAGATGCATACAGGGGAAGCGCAATGTGCTTGCATGTCTGCAGGTAGGACAGCCCCTGCAGGACTCTTTGAGAAATTTGCTTATCAATTGTGTCGACCTATGCATGCGGGGAGAGGATGTCACCATGTGTTTGTATCTGTGCAGGTACGATAGCCCCTGCAGCACTTGCGCTGTGGCAACAGACAGCGCATCTTCAGCTATGCTCCCCATCTGCAGCCACAGCCAAGGTTTGCTCAGCAGCAGCCTTGTGTTTCTTCACCCAGGGTTGCGTCAGGGACATGCTTATTTTTAAGCACAAAAGTGACAGGCAGCTGTGAATCAGGAGCATGTGTCAGGATGCTACCTTTACCAAGACATCCGCTAGCGAGCCCCCATTCATGTACTCCAGGACGAGCGCTATCTGCAACACAAAACATGGCACTTGTGCCTTAAATATTAAAGATACATGCGCAGATTTACATGAGACATCACAGGTGGCTGGTACCAAGGGAGAAAGGGGCAGTATCCTGCTGTTGATGAACAGGTATCCAGGAGAAAATTTCAGATGAGTCCGGCATTACCTGCCCATTTTCAGGTGCATGATAGGCGCCAATGAACTGCACAAGGCTGGGCTCGGTCACGTTGCAGAGAGCCTTGATGTCATTCATCATCTGGTGCCGCTTCTCCTGTGAGCGCATGCAAAGTCACTCAGAACCGCTGCACAGCATGTACAAGCATGCAGACGCAAGAAATGGCGATGCACTTTGCTCCCAGGCCTCACCCTCTCGAAGCAGTTGATCCTCTTTACTGCCACAAACTTGCCGCTCCGCGCCAGGAAGGCTTTGTACACCTGTGTGCAAGCAGACACAGTACTTTCTCTGTGTATTTCATCGCCCCGGCTGGCAGGGGGCAGTATAAAGATTGAGCACCGTGCCCACGGTTGACTGGGTCTTGCTTGATTCTGGTGAGTCCAACAAGGGTTAGGATTTTGGCAGCCTTGACTGCAGCTTGTCTGCAGGACGCATCATGCCAGGAAAAGCGCATAATAATATAATAATGCCATCGTGGACCAGCCTTTCATGTATTAGTTGAGGCTAGTGTTGACTCACCACACTGCTGGCGCCTCGGCCCAAGGTCCTGATGATGCGCACGTCCCTCTCAGAGATCTGCCATCACACACAAGCGGTGAAGGTTCAATAGCATGAAAGTAGCAGATCATCTTGTAGTTGGTGTTCTGTTCTGAGTAATTTGACATGTACTTTCTGCACATTGCACAGTGCTACGGCTGCTCTGATGCTTTCGAAGGGCGATGGTGTTCTTTTTACCTTGTAGGAGAGTTGGCTGCTCTGTTCATCCTCTACAGGATCCCTGCCTGCTTTTGTGACCAGCCCTTCTGGGGTGAACCTGTATTCCTGTGAAGTGCTAAATACATTGAAGGAGCCGTTCTCTGTGACTTTCAGGGACACCTGGCACAAGCAGTCAGAGGCACTCAGACGTTCTTGGTTCAATCTTGAAATATACACTGGAGAAGGATATCCAAATTGGTCTTTTAGCGATGATACACTGAATGAAAATCATTTTGAATTATTAATTGTTTACCCCTGCACGATCGGCATCAAAGCTTGGCTCAGGTAGTAGAATTTTTGGGGATGTCCGCCTGGGTGAAGTGATGTCCAGGAAGAGCTTCTTGGAAGGCATGATGTGCTTTCAAATTTCTCTCGTAACTGATTCTAAGCAAGACATTCATTTCACACGACCATTGAGCAGTACAAGACACAGTATGCTACTTGTATCACATCTTCAGAGTGTTCATGTTTGGGAGGGGACCAAATCAAATTCGATTTTTCGAGAATCTTTGCCAGGCTTCGGCTTATGGCAATACGAAAGGAACAAAGGAAGAGCTAATGTCTTGTGGAGCCAGCCTGATTGTTCCACTGGTGTTCCGGTGATTTTGCCATTGGATTTTCCCATCTGCCTCTTTTGGCAGCTTGCCAGTGAGTCAGCCAAGCTTTGATATTTTCAGTGACAGCCCTGGAGCCAAAGATTGTCCAAAGCCCGGACCTCATGAGCCTCATTCCTTGTAAGGTTAAATGGAATAACAATGTCTGAGATGCGAATCAAGTGTCTATTGCCATCAAATTCATCAGAACGTTCGGTTGTCTTGGCATACTTCTTCCCCAGAGCAGATCTAGGATGAAGGAACAGTAATTTTTAGAAAAGAAGGTCATCACACAGCCCAGTCATTCAGCAGGTGAGCACAATGCTGGCCATCTTGCACTTGTCATGCCTCCTCCCACTCGAGGTCACTGTCATCCTCTCCTTGGGCATCCTCAACTGGCGCTTCTGCACAAATGATCAAGGCATGCTGTCAGCGAAAACTGCATGCACTGCTGGCAACATACAAACATTCTGCATCGCAATGCATGCATTGTTGGTAACAGATACAGACTCTGCCAACCAGTGCATGCATTCTTTGCACCACACACACACGGATTGTTGATAGCAGTGATGTCATTCAATTGCTTGCACTGTGTGTTGGTGTAATCCCTTAAGAAAAGGAGAAAGATTCTGCAGGGCGGTGCGTGCATTGTTGGCAGCACCACAGACTCTGCGGAACAGCGCTCAGCCTTGCATTCCCCTTGGAAGGCTTTGAGCGCCAGCTACTGTGCTGCAAGTCGGCAGGCGTTGAGCACGGCAGGAGCATCAGTGCGAAGACAGTCCAAAGATCACACAGAGATCACTATTCGCAGATCACAGTCGGAAGTGAGAAAGAACTAGAGGCACTTGCCTGAGGGTGCTGCAACTTCCCAGTCCTCCTCATCATGAAGCTTGTCACCCTGCAGCACAGGCTCGGTTTTATGAGGAACCGACAAATTTCACTGGTGGCAATTTCCCTGACCCAAACCAGCAGAGACATGCATAAACCCCAGTAGTCTGACACATATCTTGCTGCACACACCTCGGGCTCTGCGTCAGGCTTGACTACGGCTGCCACCCATCCAGTCTCAGTTTTCAGCCTCTTCTCGCCATCACTGCCTGGGTCATGTTTCACTGGCCTTTTGCTGTCGAGGCCCATGGGAACGCCTGCACCCTGGTGCGCCTGCTTCTGACTGACCTGCTCCAAAAATTGCCTGACATATGCCGCCTGCAGAGCAAATAAATTTTCACGCGCATGCATGGAGAATGGCCACTTGTACAGTACCCTCTAAGAATCCCCTGTCATCCTGGAAGGCAAGCTGTGGGCGGTGCACAGCAGACACAGCACAAGTATGTGCTCTTTTTATAAATGACTAAAGACACTGACTGTTGCGCCAGACATGCTCCCCTACAGGCATGGAATTGATGTAGGGCATTCTTTGGGAAGCCTTTGCAGCGAAAGGGACAGGTGGCAACTGGCTGGCGGCATCTCAACTGACGCCTGCACTGTTGCATGTGCAATGGCGATGCTGGCATGGGCAACAAGACAATGTCCTATTGTCCATGTGGCAGGCACAGTCAGCCCCTCGTATCCTAAACCATGCCTTCATATTTGAGTCAATTTTACCACAAAACAGAGCGTGCCTGGATGTCCTGCTGCTCGGTGCTGCTGGCATGCTGCTGGAAATCTGTGCCGGTGCCGGTGCTCTCCTCGCTGCGCGCTGCTGAGGTGGAGGCTGCGGGACCCCCCGGTCCCCCCCGCGCGGCCACCGCCCGCAGCCAGGGGGGCAGCTCCCTCGGCTGCGCCTCCTCCAGCGGTTGAGGCGCAGCCGCCGCGCCTGTGTAAGCGCGCAACATCACATTCAGTTCCCCATTCAGAATCCCTAGGCTACAAACCTAGACGTCAAGGTCCAGGAGCGGCACCTCACATCACTCTGCTGCTCATTCCTGGACCAAATGCTGCGGCCTTACAAATCGTGTGCTGAATCGTTCGAAGCCGCAAGAGAAGGATATCCTAATTGTGGTTGAGGGAAGATGAGATCTCCATTATGCAGCAAGGGAGGTACGGTATTGTGTGTTCTGGACACGCTAAATTGACCAGCAGGCAAGCCTCCACAAGAAATGACGGAACCCAGGATGCATTCTGGGGAGCAGTGAGCAGGCCTGCTGCAGGCATGTTGAGCCATGACTCAGCCATTACTCACCTGCCATGTCGACCTCCACGCTGGCAGGGCCGTCATCCAGCCGCATCGCTCTCCCAGTCGCCACCCTCTGTGCATCCATCCTCGCCTGCAACACATTTGCATATTTCACACGCAATCATATGAGTCACCCCGCTGCATTTCCATAACCACACATGCGCGACTCTTTGACCATGAGCACGCACTTGCACAACCCCACCGCAAATCCATGACTACAGCAACTGCACTGCTCTGCTGCTGACTGTGGCCGCCTGACATTGCTGCTTAAAAGTCCACACTTGTTGAACTGCATGATGTGCTCAACTCGGGCATTGAAAGGGCCCACACAAATAGCAGCAGAAGGTTGGTGCGGAGTAATCCTGACTTAGTGATTTACTCGACTGAGGCGGGGAAAGAGCCCATACAGGATTGCACACAAGAGAGATGAGGAATGATCTTGCATTTATTACAAGATGACAAGTCTGCCAAGCTGAGGGGGGCGCACCAGCGCCCAGTCCTTGAGGGATCCAAAGTTGGGAACCTTGCCGCCCTTTGCGAGGCGGCCCTGGATCTCCTCCAGCAGAGAGAATAGCGGCCGCAGCTGCTCCTCCATCTTCTCCTGCACAGTCGCGCATCTTCCCCTCGTCAAGGACTCGTCCTGTACTTGCTTATACGGTATTCAAACCTCACTGCATGCCCTTTCTGCCCCACCCTCGCTGACTCAGCTTTGCGGAGGGTGTAAGTACACTAAATTTGGTCTTGTATAGTGGGGAGAGTCAGCTGCAGTGGGCCATATTAGCAGAACTTATGTAGATCACTGCAGCAAGATCACTGCAGCATCATGCTCCCTCAGGTACACCTTCCAATCAAGGCGTCCTCCGGGACACCAAACATCAAAAATGTCAAAGGAAAGGCATCGATTTGAAGGTTGAAGCAGCACTGGGAAGACAGCATGGGAGTGCAGCCCGCCTGCAGCAACTTCAGACGCTGCTGGCCCCTCTGTGACTATCCTTAAGGGCTGTCAAAGGAAGGGCATAGCTGTGGAGGGGTGAAATTCGAATTAAGCATTTGGCAGACGATTTGAATGAAATGCGCTTGCCTGCAGCACTTTGGCGGCTTTCAGGCGCTGCTGCCGGGCGCCTTCGCCGCCGTCGGCTGCGCCGTCGCGGCTGGAGCGCAGAATGGATCGGCAATTCTCGCAATGGAACTCGCCGTCGGCGAAATCGATCAGGTGCGCTGCCTGCAGCGTCGTATACCGCGTGCCGCAGGCCGGGCACACGTACTCCAGCACCGGGGTGCTGCGCGCAAAATTCAAATTTCAAACTCAAAAATTTCTGATTGGAATGCAAGAGGTGCCTTGCATGTTGCACGCAAGGTCATATCACCATGAGGCGGCCTTTCTGCTTCTTCTGGCGCTCGCTCTGCCTTGTGGTCTGCATTCCTGTTTCGCTGGAGACAATATGATCAGGGTTGTTCTTTGTGCATGTCGGGTGTGGGAATCAGGTGCTGGGGTTGCCTGGACTACTTTGAGACAGCAGGGCCTCAAGGCAGGCATTCACCCCTGCCCATAATCACATCATCTAGATGATTTGCTCCTGTAAAAAGAAGAGCAACTGAGCAGTCACTGACGCAAATCCTGCAGGATTTGAAGAGCAGAGTGCCTGCCCGGTCCATGTCTTGGCTAGACTCCTCAAACCGCGGTGTGCATGATGAAAATCGCACAATCCGCAAGGCAAATCCGCGAAGATCTAAGAATACACCTAACAATGTTAAGGAAAGGATGGGGGCATGCAACAAGGGTTGGCACCTGTCCTTGAGCTTTTCCTTGAGGGCTTTGCGCATTTTGAAGAGACGCAGGTTAGTCACGTCCAGAAGCCGCCCGTAGTCCAGCGTGCAGTAGCTGCATGCCACATCATCATGAACTCAATCTCCCATCTTGAGCAAAATTTTACATATGTAAACACACCCAGGCACTGATAGAAGCCAGGCAAGCCAGGCAAATCACTTTAATTCACATTTATCTCTTGATGTCAAAGCAAAGATGCATGCGATGAAGCCGCATGGTCTGCCAAGATGCCGAGCTTGATGGACCTAGCCAGCTGTCACGTAGGTATAGTGTGGTGTTGCATTTGCAGCTTTCTATTCTGTACTAAGATCGCTCCATCTTTCTCTGCAGGCCGTGCTGTCGACGTATGTATGGTGCCAAGCAATGCGCATGTTAGCTGTAATGTGGCAACTGATGCCCATCCAAGTCCAGCAATTGAGCACCTGTGAAGGAGAGCTTTGGCAGGAAGCTCATCTTCATTTTCCACCACAACATCACCGGCCAGCCCAGACACTGCATCCCCGTCTCCAGTGGCGTCCCCTGATGACTTCCCCGAGTTTGCACCCCTCGGCTTGCGCTTCATCGCCTCCTTCCTGTGCTCGCGAGCCACCACTTGCTCCTGCAGGTTATATAGATCTATGCGTCACCACTTCGTCACTATCACCGCATTCATGCTTCGGAAGATGTTATTTGGTATTGCTCGTCTCCAGATGTGAGAGGCTCCATTCTTCAAGCCACAACTCTTCCACAATTTGCAGGCGGCCAGCAAGTGAAGAGTCCATTGCTGATTGATCTTCAAGCTATGTGCTTCATGCCTGAAGGAACAAGGATTGGAGCAAGTGTGGAGATGGGTGTGTCTGCAGTGTCTGCTGTCCTGTAAGCAGCAGACACCGCTGCTGAGCACCTACAGTGGAGGTTTCAGCACAAGCCTGGGCAGGCAAAGATGGGAGCTGACCTGCTCGAAGTAACGCAACACTCTGCGCAGCACTTTGGGGTGGGCCTTTATCTCAGTGGCCAGCTCATCCTCCTTCACCCACTCCCTCCGCGTCAGTGCATCCAGTGTGATCACCCCCAGCCCGATGAACTCCGCCTGTAAAGAAGTAGATCTCTGTTATGCAGGCACTCGGGGCTGCAGGATATGCTGCCGTGCAGTGACATGATGCACAGGATAAAGGGCATGGAGGGAGGTGGAAAGCGCACATTGGTTCCTTTGCGAGAGCCTTGAGCAGCCTCGGGGTTCTGGTCTCGGGGAGGGCACTCGGAGGCATAGAAAGCCCTTCCCACCAGCTGCACCAGCTTCTGGAAGTGACTTGGCACTTGCTGCATCTTGTGCAGGCCCACCTGCGTTGTTTTCACGCACAGCAAAATTTATAGCACTGTAGACGCACACCAACGATCGCGTGACAAGAATAATAAGGATATCTCGAGAGGAAAGTCGGACCATCGGAGTACCTTCAGTTTATTTCACATTTTGCTAGCTCCACCAAGGCCCCGATACAGTATCATGCGGTCACTCTGAATGTGTTTCAGGCATTATATAAGTTTCTATTTACCCGCTATTACGTCTCATTTAGGAACATTGAACTGCGATCGACCAAATTCTTTGCACAAGAAGCTGATGTCTACTTGCGTTTAATATAGTGCGATGGCAGCATCAATCAAATTGACTTATTTTGTGTACGATGGTCAAATGGAATAGGTGAGCTTAGAGCAGAGGAGAAGAGAGGCCAAGCATGCAGATCTGTGTTGCAGGATGACCTGGCACAGCACGCAGCAGAGCATCGGTCGAATGAAGGCATCGTTGATCTTAAACAGTTCGTGTATTTCATGTCATCAGATGCGCAGTGACTGCTTAACCATAGCTGCTGTGTAAGTTGAGGTTTGAGGAGTTCTGAAGCGCACAAGTGCAGTGTTTCTAGAAGACCGATGTCTGGTGTTGCACAGCAGCGATTACAGCAGGTCTTTGTCATTGCCATCAACAACAATATGAATCAATTCCATTGATTTTCCGATCATATCGTCCGAGGCGAGTGTTTTACTGAAGCCATCAGCCCATCTGAATTCTCATCCTCTTGTGCTCCTGCAGGAACGCAAAGCTTGGCGAAAAGATCATCCCTTTGGATTTGTCGCCAAGCCCCGTACTCTCCCAGATGGTGAGGTCCCTGCCTGTGCTTCCCTTTCTTCTTCCCCCGTGCAGTAACGTGAGAATTTGCAGAGCTGACACCTTCTCTGCTGCAGGATCTGTGGATATGCTGCATTGGGACTGCAGGATACCAGGGAAAACCAACACCATCTGGGAGGGAGGTGTGTATCCTTTGGAGCTGCGGTTCACGAATGACTACCCTTCCAGCCCTCCTACAGCAAAGGTGAGGCAACTTCTGCTTCACCTGCACATCCTGCAGCAGGTTCTGATCAAATACTTTTAAACATGAAAGACTTGGATTTTATCCCTCCCTTCTCTGACTTTGTGTTTTTTGGGGTATCAGTTCCCCAAGGGCTTCTTCCATCCCAACATATATGAATCTGGCACGGTGAGTCCTGCACAAGCTGATTTGAGACTTTGCCATCTGAAAATATTCCTGTCCCTGCACAACCCAGATACTTGAGAGCAGTAGCACTAAGTGAGATGTGTCACAGGTCTGCTTGAGCATCCTCAACCCAGAAAAGGGGTACGTTGACGCCTTTAATTCATCCATCTGCCCATCTCCTTCATTTCTGAGAAGTGATCCGATCTTCCCTGAGACAGCCGCTGTCATTGATTTTTGACTGTGGACCCTGACTTGTACAGGTGGAGACCCTCTGTCACAGTGAAGCAGGTGAGTCATCTGAGGCGCTTTTGTATAATTCGCAGGCTCTTTAGCAGTAGAAATTTTTGTGTCCTTCACTGTACTGGGCACCGCAACTGATATGGACTAGTGGATTCATTCATGTCTGAAGTGGGAAGTGATGCATGCATGCCTGCATTGAAGAGGTTGGGTGCGCATGCAGATCCTCATGGGCATAAGTGACCTGCTGAACGACCCCAACAACGATGATCCTGCGCAGCAGCTTGGCTATGATGTCTTCAGGAAGGACAAGGCAAAGTATGCAAGGTGAGCACACCCGCCAAACTCTCCCAAAATCTGTTGTGTGGAAATTGCTGCACTGGCTGCGCCTTTCTCATGCCCCTGGAGGGTCCCACAATCTTTGTTTGAAAGTAGTGAAAGTACAAAGTAGTAAGGTGCTTTCGAGTGCTTCCAAACATCCCCAAGGGCCGAGTAAGCGTTTGGATGCGGAATGGGCGTCTAGGATGCAATATTTGGGCAGAGCATCATATAATGGGGTCTTCATGACGCACAGCTTACTGGGGTTTCACTAAGGAAAAGTCTGTTGAAAGGCTTGTTGCCGGCCGCAGGTTGGTGAAGCAGCAGGCCAGGAAATACTCGGATGAGAAGTACTCCACGATCTGATGAGTGCAGAATTTCGCCAGTGAGGACTGCTGCAGCGTAGGCAATAATTGGAAGAATGTAGTCAGGTCATCAGTGACTGTCAACAACATGTGTTGGAGCGAATATTTGCTGAATATTGTCAGACAGCATTGCAGAAAATAGTGAACCCCCAGGAATAAGTCTTGTGGAAACTGTGAAAGTGCCAGCCTTTTGGCATGTCGAAATACTGGAATAGCAGGGTGAGAGTATGGGAGCGTCTGCATGTGGGGTTTGAACTCTGGCTAATGTATAACATCCTGAGCGGCATGACAGGAAAGCATTGGGCTGTGTGCCCCTGAGTGCTAGCTGGACGCGCCTTGTGCGGGAAGACATCCTGTGAGCCCTGCATGTGATGAAATATTCTCATTCAAGCCATCAGTTGATGAGGGTGAAAAGGTGTAGTCTTGCGAGAGAAAAGGTTTTCTCTAGAGGAATCCCCTTTTCTCCACTTCTACGAGCCAGATCTGGACACTGCATGCAATGAAATATGCCTTGGACACCCAGCAGAAGAAATAATACCAGCACCTTATTGGGGGAGTAAGAATGCGTGTAAGGCTGATTTATACCAAAGATTTGTACAGGAAGCTCCTTAAGGCTTTATTTGGGAGTATGTTACTGTTTAAGGGACTTCTCATGAGAGGAACTGCCAGTTCTTTCATAATGCTCTCCGTTCACAGATGGTACAGCAGCTCGAGATCTAATCAAAAACACCTTTTCTCCAGCACTTCTCTTGTATCTTTGGCTCGGAAATGGGCCAAATTTGGGGTTTTCTCCCTTTCCTCTTTCTCCCTGACTCCAAACCCTTTTCTCCAGAACCCTGCCAACGGGCCATAGGCTATGGCCCATAGCAACTTGAATTCGGAGGAAAACAGACGGATGTCACGGCAGCTTCGTACAGCTTGAACCCACCAAAAAAAGCAACCTTCGCTGTGGTGGCTGGGATAGGGTAGCATATCTTCGCAGAACAGTCGTGCTGCAAGGTGGACCATGCTGCGGGCACGATTGGGAACCATGCGTGCAGGGTCGACTTGCTTCGGTGAATTTTCCTGTCGACACCGTACATAAGGCACCTGAAATTACAAGTGGATCTCCCGCTCAATATTGCTCGTCTCACGCGTGCCTCTGGCTGCTTTCACAGGCGTTTTGCTCCTTTTGTTGGCTCTGCGAGATAGCAACGGACAGGTGTCTACTGTTGCTTCCAAGCAGGCAAGACACCTTCTCTGAGATAGCATAGAGACAGCATGATTGTTTCTGTAGCTTTCCAAAACAGAAGCCGAGTGCAATGTTGAACCTGACTTGACCATAACGGACTCAAGCCATTCTCTTTGCTTGTTCAGGAGCGCTTTAAATCATTCTACCAGCCAAGTGATGCTCCACCTCAGATAGTCCAGGATGTGAGCCAGGTTATCACGAAGGTACAGGACACGGTCGAAAACATCCAAAGGAGTCTGTCGATCAACAGTACGTTCACCATGCAGAACACAATAGCCACGTCAGGACTTTCCGTTGGCAGGAACAGCACTCATGTCTCACCTCAAAGAGACACAATTGTTTATCTGTACAACTGTTGAGGCCCCACTGTTGAGTCTGTATACTTTTGTTTAGTTTCCTGCTGGCAGAAGTGCAATACTTCCTCCCTTGAACGTCATTTCCAGTATTGGGGGTACACTTTATTTTCATGCCACTCATGAACGAAATTAGAAGGTCAATGGAGTCCTCTATGCGCAGTGTCTGAAACAAGAACACTTGACTGAAGCCCACAAGTGAGCGGAGGATGGCGTGCTCAGGAACATTATGTGGAGGGAACGCGTATCCAACCTTGGAGGAGTACTTCCAGGCTGTGTACCCACTTGCTGGTTCTTCTGTCTGCGTTGACAAGCTCCACCTGACAAACGCCCTGAAATTCTGGTAGGAAACATCCGCACGCTCTTCAGAAATGACAGTCATGTTAATACTGAGACGATGGCGAGAGACTGCCCCAGATCATCGTGACTGTGTACCTCATTCATCTCTATATTTTTTGCAGGTATGATAAAGCTCCTCTTAACGCTGTGCTACAAACCGGAGGAGTGCCAATGGACCCGACAGAAACAGGGGATTACACTCCACCCGCCTTGAACAGCCCTTACAGGCCATCCTTCTCAGAGATATGCACCTACTACATCAACCTGTATCCTCCCAAGCAGTGGTGGCACTATGACTACATTGCTGGATTTGCCTCCTCCACTGACATTGAGGTGCGAACTGTTGTTGTCTAGGGTGCTTGTCATCTGAACCCTCTCCAAGGCTCGCGCTGTCTACAAGTGGCACTATGGGGGTCATTGTGAAGACTGCACTCATGCTCAGATTGCCCTGATGGTTGTGGCATGCACATGTGTGAGGCTCACAGCACACTGGCTTGCGCTTTAGTAGGCAAAACTCCCCCAACGGCCTATGCAGGTGATGCACGTGAAAACTTCCGGCCGCGAAGTCAGAGCCTCGGCGGATGCTTCGCTGCCGTGGACCACTCTGGATATCCAGCATGGGTGGTTCTCTTATTATGCCCCAGGCTCTGGCGTGTACATGAATACCGGCAACACTGTGGCGGCAGAGAACAAGCTCGCCTTGCTGAATTACTTTGGGTGCGTCTGTCTCTGCACTCTGTCTTACTTGAAGGGGGCGTGCGTCTGTCTTCAATCTGCCTTTGCAAGTCGCTGTTGTTGGACATAGGAGCAGTGTGCCTTGAACACCTGAGCAAGTTTCCAGACGTCACAAGTGCACTGCGTCACGGCATTTTGTAGTAGGCAGAAGGCATAAATGAGTCAGTACAGAAGACTGATCACTTGAAACTGAAGATCTTGTGTCAGAGAGGTTTTGAAGCCATCCATGTGTTGCAGGTACAACTTCACATACCTTGCCACACTTGAACTTTACTTCACAAACAAAACCTCGCGCTACTTTCCAGGCGACAACAACGGCCAGCCAGACGTGATCAGCAACTATGCCAAGTGAGTATGCAGCACGTGCCAGTCAAGACATGCTGTACCAGAGCTATACCCCTGCATACTTTGCACACCTTTAACATTGCAGTTTTGGGGGGCAATGGTCAGCATGAAGTTCCCAAGAGGCAGACAGATCAGCCATTGGGCAGACTAGGAGATGATGATGACCTCATCGCAGTCGGTCCTTAGAAGGAAGGCGATGTGTTCGATCTGCACTTTTAGAAAGTGCTTAGCAAGCATCATGTTTTACGGTCTCTTTCTAAATTACCGCTTTCTTGTCAATCTGATGAGATGACTTCATACGAGTGGTAGCAAATTGCGTTTCATCAGTGATTTCATCTGCAAGCCTCTGTCCAAATGTGTCTTCAGCAACCCTTACAGGTATTCTGGGTGCTGCGGTGCAGGTATGTGTCTCCCAGCACAGCCGCACTGGGCCTGCCGACCCTTCTTGAAGTCGCCGCCTACGGCCGGCCCGACAATGTGCCGGAAGGCTTTGAGCTGGCCGACCTCTACCAGGCATGGCGGCTGCTCCTGTCACAAATCAGCGGTCTTATCATGCAAAATGATTATAACGTCCATACCTTCGAACAGCTGTGCACTGTGCTTGCAACACAGAGCTTGTCTTTGGACTGTTCCACTAGATGTGGCATGCAGAGACTGATCTTTGCACATCAGCATTAGAATTCATTGGTTCCCACTGCATGCTCTCATGCCACCACACCCATGCACCACACACACACTTAATTACGGCGTTCCTGAAACGGTTCTAATATGTACATCATGCAAAGGACTGTCTTGTCACTTGTTGATCGAGCGTCTCAATCAATCTACAATACTCCATTTTTGGGTGTGTGCCTGCAGGTCAACCGCCTGGCCTCCGCGTTTGACTTTGACTCGCTGCTGGTCAACGCGGCCGAAGCGCGCGGCTACACGACGGCGCAGATCACCATCCAGCCGAACTCCAACGGCGGCTGGGCGCATGAGGTGATCCTTACTACGCCCGTGTCGCCCACCATCGGCAGCTGGACGCAGTGGTTCAACTACGTCATATCTCAGGTGAAAGGAGCTTTCATACCACCCTATATATACATATCTCTCTCTTACCAAGGCAAGATGTCCATGCAGACATGGAGGTTGCCGAATTGGGCCACCGTGTGATAGTAGTACCAAGATTGTGATTACCGCAGAGCTTCGTACGTAAGTACTGTCAGGGCGGGGCACTACAGCTTGTCATGAAAGAACACAGGTTGCATCCTTAGTATATGTGATCGTCGCAGAGCTCGCTGCGCGACCCCTGCCAGGGCGAGTTCACAACCTCGGCCGGCGGCCTGCCGCACGATAGCACGCTCACGGCGACCGCCGTCTGCGATTGGAACACCACCATCTACTACTGTGTCTACTGCGACCTGCAGAATATCAAGGGTGTCTGCGGCGACGACCGGCCCCAAGGGTAAATATTGAGCCTCACAACAGCGTGGTTGCGGCAGCTGACGTCTGCACATGGATCACAATGGTCTACAATTACATATACTGCGACCTGCAGACCATTTGGGGAGTCTGCGGCAACAACCGGCCCCTTTCTAGATTCTAATAATTACGATAGGAATCGCTGAGACTGCCCACAGAGCTGTTATGAACGGGGTCAAAACGCAGTGCATGCCACATTATGTATGCCGAGTATATACAAAATATTATGTGGCCACTTCCTTTGCTGCTGTGGGCGCGCGGATGCGTCTGCACCAACTTACACCCCTGCCAGGCACAATATGCCAATTTTAATTTTATTTCACTTTCATGATGCATGCAGCATTGTTGTACCTGCTGATTTGCAACGCTTGATTGACGCAGCTGCTGAGTTCTGTGAACAAGCGGGTCTGTTCAGCAGTGTTGACAAAACAAAGATTGTGGCGTTCCGTGCAAGTTTGCCAGGACCTTTTCAGTGGCTTTGTGGTGGTGCGCCTTTACATTGGGTTCAGCAATTTGCGTTCCTGGGTGCCCTTTTTGACGGTGTCCACGGCATGAACCTCACCTTTGGCAAGCTTCACAGCCACATGTGGGGTGCATGGGCACAGCTCAGGCAGCAATGGGAAGTTACAGTGCAGCATGTCAGCTGGCCTGTTTCTGCGTCTGTATGATGCATGTGTGCCGCCGATTGCCTTTTACGGTTGTGAGGTGTGGGGTGCGCGCAGCCTTCCCGTTGGCGACAGCTGGCGGGGCCGGGCTGCCTTGGCCTCCTGTCACCTGAAATTTCTGAGAGATATTGTTGGCGTCCCCACCTCTGTGCATGCTGCCATCTTGCTCAAGGAGTTGGATCAGCGGACCCTTGATTGTGTGTGGTGGCAGCGCATTTTCAAGTTCTGGAACAATTTTGCTGCCTTGCCTGCAGATGAGTTTCATAGGCGAGTGGCCCTTGATGATAACAGGGATGCCATCATCCAAAATGTGAAGATCTGGGCTTGCGCCGTCATGCGGGGCTTGCGCCGGATTGGTTATGACTTTATCACTTGGTTTGACACCCTTTTTCCTGTGGAGGTTGATGCTGTGATGCAGCTGCTAGATGCGCACGCAATGCAGGTCTGGGATGACATTGACATCTGCCATAGGACCTGCCCGTCCCGCAATGCCACCTTGTCTACATATTACCGGTGGTTTGCTGGGCCAGATTGCTTGCGCCACCCTTGTCAGCTCTTACAGCAGCCTTTCAGTGCCCGTTGCTTGAATTTACTTTTGAGGTTCAGGATGGGTTGTCATGCCTACTGTCTCCGGCTGCTGGGCCAGCGTTCCTCGGTACCTGATGCACATGCATGGCAGTGGCATGAAGTTCCATTGGCCTTGAGCTCACTTAGCGGGGCCCTGTGTAGCAGATAATATGGGGTAGCTGATGTGACTGTTCTAGGTGCAGCTGTGAGACTTTCCGTTTTTCTTTTTCCTTTTGGGTGCAGTCGCGTATACTCATGCAGGCCACTGAAGGTCTGCGTGAAAGATATGAGAGCAGATATGCATTCAGAAGTGTGAGACTCAGCCGCTGGAAAGAAAATCGTGAAAAATCTGCTGTTTTACAACGGGAAACCAACGCGTGCATTTGCACCCAAGAATCTGTCAAAAGAAGCATGCATTCTCGCCTGAGAAGGTCACTGCACACCTCCTTGGCTGTCGGACAGCCTTTTGCAAGCAGGTGAGTAACCCTTTGTTACTTTGCTGGCAAAGAAGGCAGGAACAAATCCTCTACTACTCAACCCTGTACACCGAGCAGTGAGCCTGAAACACCCTTACACTGTAAAAGAAACATGAGTAAGATGTTTCAAAGACCCAATATTCTGCAGCACGAGCGCTGCACTAAACATTAGGCATTGCCACAATCACAAATGACATGGCAAGCTCAGACATAAAATAATCTTGCAAGTAATAAAACAACAGCTGTGCAAGCTCCCCCCGAGACATCCGAGAGTATGGAGCAAATCGGACGCCAATCTTGATTGTTCCTCCTGCACCCGCTTTTGAAAACCATTAGAATAGAAATTTGTACCAGGGGCAACACATGCCCATACATTGACTTCAGCGTTGACTTTGGAGCTTTTGGAAAATTCTTCAGATAATTTGAATCCTTGCCCTAGCCAGGTGCGGGACTCGTTCCAGGAGTACAACCTCACTCGCAGATTAAGAATGCACCTGTTCCAACCTACACTTCTGCACCTTCCTTTCGCAATGCTAACTAAATTACAATTGGTGGGACCTTGGACATTCCCGGGTTGTTGAGCAAGCAGCCAGCAACCAGGTAAATGAGCCAGGCCCAATTCTGCACGGAGCTTCCCGGGTCCTTCCAAGATGCAGCTCTTGAAAAGGGGCCCGCTCCAAACGCTCAAATGATCAACAATCTGCTGGGACAACTTTTCTTGCAAGGTCCTCATTCACAGGGAACCACAGAGCCGACAGCGAGCCCACTTTTGAATGGCAGCGCGAAACTCACAGGATATAAAGCTATTCAAGCTATTCTACGTCTTGAAGGCGACACAAGGGGCGCCAAAATACGCACAGAGAGCCTTCCCAGACTCACACACACCAACCTTTGAAGATCCCGCCAAAAAGGAAAGCGCTTGGCGCGATATGCAGCAACGGATTTGATCCAATTGGCGTCTGCAGTCTTCAAAATCAAAGTCACCAAATGGTTCACGAAATGGCCTCCCTCGTTTGTTGCTTCTCCCCTCTGCAGCAATGTAAAAGGTTTCCCCTCCCTTTGAAGAGTGCCCAGGCACCGAGTGTTGCCACACAGTGCCTGCAGCAACCCCCAAGGGCCCTATCCAATTGGACAGCTCAGCAGAGGACGCTGGCACAAACGGTCACAGCAGGAAGGCATCTTCCAGCCCCATGCTTCAAATTTTTGTGCAGTGTGGTGGCTTGCATGGCTCATCTGCCTCTTGAGCCCTCGGCTTGCCAGGCAGCTTCAGTAGGAGAAGAAGCTGTCCTGGGCGTATGACAGCGGCATGGAGCTGGTGGTTGCAGGCGCCTGCGCGTCAACAACAAGAAACTGTCAATGCAAGGACAGGTTTTTGCTGACGGATGAGGGGGTTCGTTTGGCAATGCTGGAGATGCACAGCTGCAAAGCGTCTCACACTGCAAGGCCTCTTCAACAGATCTATGCCCACAGCCTTGATCAATCCAATGCAAATAAGTGCCTGATCCAAGGTCAGGCTGGCCCGTCAAGGCCACGCCTTCAACGTTCCAGCATGCTGTGTTCCGCTGGTATCATTTGACAAGGAATCCCCCAGAGCAAAGCTTCCCTGAGCAATGTGCTGGTGACAAGAGAGTAGGTTCCAGAACACCTTGCTGACAGCGCATTCTTACTCAATGCGCAACATGCCCATGTCAGATGGATATGGCACTCGTGAAAATATCACAGTCATGTGCATGAGGAGCCAAAAGGATGCTGACCTGGCTGTGGGTGCCGAGCTGGCCGCTGTTGCCAAGGTCGAGCTCGAATGAGGGGCCGGATGATGTACTGCCGGAGCGCTCCTGGGGGCTGACAGCGTCGCGCGTTCCCTCCGGGGTCCCCCCCTCGCCCATGAACCCGAAGCAGAGGCCCTGCAGCTGACTCACCAGGCTGGAGTAGTCATCCGTTGTATTGGCGCTCACCTCGCTGCCCACCGATGCGCCTGCGAAGGATTAGTTATCTTAGGTATGACCCTCAATTGTGTGCTATAATGGCCCTCTGTATAAAGGGAAGCTGCCTAGTGATGTGCCTGAGCAAGACCATTCTTTCTCAGACATAGATGTCACATCTTGTAATGACACAAGAGATCACTTCAGAGCAAAGTGTGTGCCAAATCAGTCATCTGAGACAGGGTGCAAGCTCTTAAGATTGACTCGGAAGACCCTTTATAGCATGATGTACTCGCCTTAGTAACAAAACCTGGCCTGGATCGTGAATGCGTTCAAGAGGCACAACATCCCAGGCTTCTGTCCTTGACAAAGGCTCGCGTGCATGTCTCCCTTCTTAGTCATTGCATGTGCATGCCGCCGATTGTGTTTCACATGCACGGACCACCGCTACTTTAAGATGACAGGCCCCCATGTACTAATGTACAATCTCCGAATGGGTCAGTTCTGGCCAGGTGACCGTTGTGGCAGCGGTTACTCACTCTGCTGAGCGCGCAGTGCAGCGTGCAGGGCCGCCGTGGAGGCGGCTTCCTGCTCGTGGCTGGAGGCTGCCGGCGGGGAGTTGATGTGCGCCATCTGAAGTGCCAGCGCTGCCTGCTGCAGCAGCAGGCCCTGTGACACTGGGTCCATGCCCTGACCGCCCATCAGCCCTGCACAGGACACAGAATTCCCTATTAAGCAAAAGTGGCAGGTCTTGCTGGGTGTTGAATAACTTGACAAATTGCCTAGATCAATAGCAGACCTCACTCAAGTCACACTGGTGGGTTTTGAGCGATTGAGAATAGTACTCAATAGCACGCCTCAACCAAAGAAGACATGCAGGAGACTGCAAGCACATCCCTCAGGAGCACAGGCAAGAAAGTGGGTCCAGACACGCAGTGGTGCAGGCTGAGGCGAAGCAGGCGAATTTAGATCCAAATTCAAAAAAAGAAAACAAAAGTACCTGAGTGGATGGGGAGCGTGCCAGAGGGCGTGGGTGACATGCCGGGGGAGCCGCGCGAGCGCAGCTGCCCTGAACCTGCTCCCGCCATTGCCGCAGCAGCTGCACCAATACAATAAACCATCAAGTCAGAAAATGAGCCTTGGACTACATTTTCTGTGCACACTACTCATGTAACTCTATTGGGTGTTATACTGGGTGCTAGCTATGGAACGTCCCTTGCATGCATCGTTGCAAAGGTCTGCAACAATGCTTGCAACGGACGTTCCATAGCTATATAAGGCCTGCCAGTACATGTCTGTACACTGACTAAATGAGAACCAGGAATGAAAGATCCCTGTTCCCTTAATCTTGCCAAATTGCCAAGATCATTGCAGAAAGGCTGCCCTGTGACTCGATTGCCCAGAACAAAACAGCCAAATTACCCGGATCTATGCTCAGGAGCGAGATCAAAATGGGCTAGTCAGGGGTAAAGTCTCAAGCCATCATAGGCATAGCTAAAGAGTTTGACTGAAGCTTGATTTAAATAAGATTAAAGAGCCGCACCGGCCTTGGAGGGTGACTTGTTGGGGGCCATGCCCAGCTGGCGTCTCATGGCCATGGACATGCGCGGCCCCTCTGTGTCCTCTGTCAGCGCGCGGCCCTGCCTGCGCACATTCACCTGCAGACACACCAGCAGAAGCATTTCAGGACATGCGCAGAATCTTTGCACCCAGAAGTGGACCCCCTAGTGAATGCTGCCAAATGGAAGCCACTCTTATGATATGTAGCTGCGATCCCTCTTGGAGTGCGGCCTTTGCCAGTGGAATGTGATTGCACAGAAATTTGCGTGGGCAGTAAATGCCTTCTGTGCGATCATGTTCAAATGCATATTGTCAAGATGTCATCGCTTCCATATAAGAATTGGGCGGTATGTGCACACCTCAGACAGTAGGAAAAGATGGGACTTTAAAGTACCTGTGCAGCCGCCTGGAAGATGTTGCTCGACTGCGCGCCCAGAGCTGCGTCGCCCATTATGTCATTGGAGCCTGGCGTGGGCTGACTCAGCGTCTGATCACATGCATAAACCTCTTCAATAAATTATAGGACAGGAAATGCAAAATAAGCTGCTTCCACAGAAAGTTGCTTGGGTGTTTCTTCTATCAACAAGCATGCAAGGTCTCGACACTCGTTCTGTCTGTTGTACATATTTAAATCAGACAAAGCAATAGAGTACAGTCTGCCCAGGCATCCCATCTATTCCACCCAGCCTTTTGCCTGCCTCAGCCACGCGCAGGAGGCAGGAAGAAGAGAGCTGATGGGCTGATTGGACTCTGCCGTTCTGGGTCTGCATTGTGAACGGATTGACTCTTTACCTGGCGCAGGTTGATGCCGGCGCGGCCGTCAGGAGAGATTGCGCGGCCGCCGTCATGCATGCGCACGGGGGAAGTGCTGGTGTTGCGCGGGGGGAACGGCACCGCCGCAGGGGGGGTCGCCGGCAGCTGCAGCGTGCTTGGGGGGGACCCCACCTGCGCACCCGGAGTGCTCTGCCCCTCAGACATGTCTTCCATGATCTACTCTAAAATGCTGAGATGTTCTACTAAGGTTCAAGGAAGCGAAGAAATTCATGCCGCCACCCTAAGCATCTGTGCAGTGCTGGATCTCTATGCCCCATCTTCCGCTGACCAGGGGAGCCGAAGAAGGGAGCCGTGGGACGAGCAAAGCATGCAATCTAAAGACAGTCCTCCTCCCCTCTCCGTTGAGAGGTAGGACTGGAGGTTCTTCAGGTTGGACTGCTGTACCTTCAAAGAGTTGGTATGAAGGATTTAAGATACTGTGAAAATGCAGTCGAGAGTGTGGGCACACCTGGTGCTGTGCGAAGGGGCTGTTGATGGTGGGGAGTGGAGCAAAGGGGACATCGGTCGCCTGCTTCATGCCGCTCCCCTCAGCCAAGTTCTGTGGACACACAACCACATGCATCACAAGCCATGCAGCGCATGCATGCCCCTCAAAGAGACACAAGCTGACTTGTAGCTCCTAGCACATCATTCAGGCAGTTCCAACTTCCATGCCGGACATCAGACCTCATTGAGTAAAAAAAACTCTACTGCATACTTGCATGTCTGACTGATATTTGAACTCAGAAAGGCATGCAGAAGGCACCAGCTGCGAATCGTTGAGACATATGATCTCTGCATCCTGCCTTTCCTACCCAGGTGGTTTCAAGTTTAGCTGGCGCCTCTGGGTGCATTGGACTACATTGACTCTGACATTTGACAGCTGAAAAAATAGAAGGAAGAAAGAGGGAAGTGCAAAATATAAAGCTGACCTGGAGCAGCTGGTGCTGCAGGTGCTGCTGCTGGAAGGGGTTCATGGTGGGAGGGGCTGACCCCCCAGCGCCAAAGTAGGCGGCGGGTCCCCCCCGGGCCACCCCCAGGTGTCGGCTGTGGGCCAGCATCTCCATCGCCTTCTCTCGCAGCGCCGCCTGCTGGCTGTCGCGGATTATCTCCTCCAGCCGCACCTGCCGCATGTACTCCTGCACATGCGCGCACATGCGATTAGTCAACGGCAGTGCATGCCCGCACATACTAGTAATCAATCATGCATCCTGACACAGCATGCCGCATGTACTGCTGCACTGTGCGCGCACAAGTCAAATTTGCAATCATTCAATGCTGGGCGGGCATCTGCTGCTCCAATGCATACTTGTTGACACTTGTCCAGTGGACCAAGCAGAAGAAAAGAGTGAAAAAGGTCTCCTTCGCTTCTATCAAACTCGGTCCACTGAACAGGTGTCTTTCGCAATTTGCTGGCCAGCTTTCAATACACTTACTTGCCAGGCATTAGCAAGGCATAGCATAGCACTGGGTCACAGCCGCCCAGCCGGCACTGCCCAGCCTCTATACCAACCGTACAGCGGTATCAACATTCACAGCATGTGGCTTTCAGGATTTTGTTGTGCCACCAGAGAAACACTGAAGGACTGGGCCGTACCGCGGCTTCCACAGTCCACATGTGCGTGGGAGCGCGCAGCTGCCAGGTCTCATGCGCAAAGAAGCACACTTTGCGGCTGCAGTGCCCCGTCTCTGTGCACATCTGCGTGCGGTACTTGGACGGATGCAGGTTCCTCTCGTACACACCGTGCGCGTAGGGGCATGCGCTGCCCTGCAGCACACAAATAGCCACGCAATTCAGTTCTTATACGTATTGTTCTTATTACACGCCTTTCCTGCCAGGAGGCAATGTGCGTCCTGCAGACAAGCTGCTCAAAGGCTGTCACAATCCTACCCCTTGTTGGACTCGACAGATCCAAGCAAGACCAATCAGTTCCCAGAGTTGCTGGTCAGATGGTTCCAGGATACTGATCTGGGTATTCATTGCGCATTTCCTGCCAGAGGCGAGGTGCGTCTGCAGGCCAGCTGCAGGTGAAGACTGCCATACATCTAACCCTTTGATGGACTCGCCAGATCCAATCAAAGCCAATCTACTGTGGGAACGGTGCTTGGTATTTACACCGCCCCCGCCAGCCAATGCATCTGATCTGGGATGCAAACAGCAAACACCAATATGAACAGCAAGTTGCCTGCTAACAAAAAGTGACGGTGCCAGGCACTTCAGGATGGATGATGTGCATGTGAGGGAGGGAGACCATGTCAAGGACAGAGCTGCGGCGCTCACTGGCACAAGCAGGGCCAAGGTAACAGAAGGAACAGACCATGGAAATTGGGAAAGGGGGGCGCACCAGCAGGCAGATGCCGCGCTTGTAGTCGGGGCAGGGCTCTGCAACGTACTGGTACTTGCGCGGGTCGCGCCTCCTGGCGTTTTCGTGGGGGTGGGCATAGCAGCACTCCTCCCAGGGATGTGTGTGCTTCATGGGACAGGGCTGGATCTGCAACCAAGAGAAGCACAAGGTCAGCCATGCAAACAGCCCTGGTAGCTCTTGTACAATGTTTCAAGCTCTTCAAGGTATTGTACAGAGGCCCCCCGTGCGTCTGAGAGAGCCAGGAGGCTGCTTGGGAGCCATCCCAGCAGTTGTCCTGGACTAGAAGGGAACCTGGTCCAGGAATCTAGGGCACTCAGGCAAATTTCTTGAATTACCTTCAAGACCAAATCCGTGCATTAATTGGAAATGGAAGCCACAGGACAGCAGTCCTGAGATATTATCCAGGCCATTGCTAGCCCCCTTGGACTTGTCAACCGGGTCATCGCAAGAGGGCAAACGCCTGGGAACTCAATATCCCTGCCCTTGCATCGTCCAGGATCGTGCATATCAATCAGATTTATACAGAGCCACCATATCTCAGCTGCGCTTCCTGTGAAAGTGCCAGCTCTGAATGCCGTCACTTCCTGGGACTGGCTCTACTAAATTGCTGTCCCGGCCAACATAATCCCTTGGACGGTTCCGCACACCTTCCACAAAGGATTTCTATAAAATATGAGCTGTGTCAGATGCCAAGCGCCCCACTTGGCTTTCTCCCAAAGCCCCGTGTCCCGCTGACGTGAGGGCAACATCTGCGGCCGAGATCCTCCCAGAAGGGGACACGCCGGAGCCGCAGGCGTCCCACAGATTGCTTCTGGGATGCTTGATGCGTGCATCAAGCGCACTGCATACCATGTCTATGCTCCCCGCTCGAGCCCAAGCCCTATCCCCTAGACAAATCCTGGTTTGGGCCGGTGCCCCACCTTGAAGCAGAACATGAAGAAGTCGCTCTCATCGGTGTTAGATGTGACGCTCTGCGCAGGATTGACGTATCCTAGGAGGCTGTCGAATGATTGCCCGTGTCCCTGCGAAGGCCCACTAAGTCAATCTTGATTTGCTTCCCTGCAAGATTAAGTACGGCTGGCCAAGGAGGACGTGCGCCAAGCACCGAATGCAATGCCAGTAACGGACCTTGAGTGCATCCTGATACATGTTATCGAAACGGCACACGTCCAAGACCGTCATCCGCTTCACGAGGTTCGCACGCCCAGACTGAGAGCCCTCACTGAGAATCTCTGATTCTCAGGGGCCGCTGCCTGATTTTTGGAGGTGTCTGCTGGATCTGGTCCTGCTGCCTAGATCGCCACGATCGGACAAGGTTGATGCGTTTCAAATGAGCAGAATTGTCCGGGATCGCATTGTGAAGAGAGGGGAAGCCGGCTGCTGAGTTGCAGACGCAGAGGGGTTTGAGATAAATAGCATGGGGACGCTATAGTACTCACAAAGAATTACGATATGCATGCATCTTTTAAGGATCTTAGAAACCTTGGAACGGAAACCAGTGGTGCAGCTCTGGGGCAACTTTACAAGGAAATTAATTATGGGCCTGCAGCTGCAATGATATTTGTGTCCTGGCTTGGATTTATATAATATGTACATATATGCAGTGGCCATTCAGTAGCCCCGGCTGACGGGCGGCGGTGTAAATAGTGAGCACCGTGCCCACGATTGAATGGGTCTTGCTTGGATCTGGCGAGTCCGACAAGGGGTAGGATTGTGGCAGCCTTCAATTGCAGCTGGTCTGCAGGACGTGCCTTGCCTCGAGGAGCTCTTGGCAGGATAAGCGTTATTAAAATGGATCAGGAGTCAGTGCCATGCAGTGCAGAGCAGCATGTGCTGTTAGCGCAAAACTTTATTGCATCGTGAAGCCACGGTGGCTTGCGCTATCCAGGATGCATCCATGGGTGGCATTACAATTTTGAGGGCATGTGCATCTGATGTGCCAAATGAGGCACCCAAGGGCCGTCCTGCTGCTTGTGAGATGAGATCTCTGATGCTACAAGTTACACCACAGCCCAAGGCCGGCCTGCTCATCTTTAGGCTTGGTATTGCTGGTTGTACACCAAGGCGCAGCTCAGCACATTCAAAGGTTCAATGTGTTGCTAGGATCTGTCGTCCTGTACGTACTCTTCATGTAAGCCTTCTGCAAAAGTGCCTTGAGCTGTCTAAAATCAAATCCTCTGAATCAACTTGTTTCAAAGTCCTAGCAGGAAGCATGGCGACCCCTCAACCCAAGTTCAGATGTCCAAAAACCCAATTGTGATTTTTGGATCCACCAGTGAGCCCTAACGTATTCCTCTGTGCAAGTATGTCAAGTTTGTATCTGTCAGAGGCAACCTTGCAACAGAGACGGTGCAGCAGGCTCCGGTCAGTTTGCACATCAATTTGTATCTGCAACATGCCCGTAGGTTCAACACATATTTGCTGCACAAAGCGGAATGCTCAACGAAAGCTACGTTTTCCCCTTTGTGCCAGATTGTTCTGAATGGGCTGCGTGCACTTTTTCCTGCTGCTAACAATCCTGCCCCCACCTGGTTCCAGCACGGCCTAGTAAGTCCAAGAAAATAAAAGCCGCCATATTCAGCAAACTCTCTTACGCCACCGTTGCCGGATCCCACATTTCTGTACAATTTTGCTGGGCTCGTGCTGGGGTAATCACAGGCCGTGCTGATATCACATTTGTTGGTTCACTGAATGTCTGGTGTCAGCATCACCATCCCGTCATTGTTGCAGAGGAGTGACAAGCGAGTCACTGCTGGCAGCTTCAGGGCAGCTCCAGCTTGCGGCCGCTCTTGAGGTTAACATTAAACCCCTTGCTGGGGGATTCCCTAGCGGGGGGCGCAAACCCCATCTCCACTTCCTGAACAGGCACCAGCCATGCTCAGGACAATACAAGAAATTAAAGTCTCAATATCTTGCAAATTCGCAGTGGTTGTAATGAGCAGTTCCTCTTTTCCGCGCCGGCCAGTTCATTTGATAATACAAGCAGCTGTACAGATGTGGCACTAATGCAGCATTGCCAGCAGCAGACCTGTTGTACAGTCAGAGCTCCATCGGTCGCACCTCTCTGTTTCTTAACCATCACATTAGCAAAGGTGCATAAAAGAATGCGCAGTCTTGACATGTGCCGGCAGGTCCGCATATACCATGCCGTTGCCAAATTTGGAAGAAGTAAAAGTGCTCCCCACACGTGCAAAATAATCTGAGCGCGCCCATTTTGGAATGCGCAATCTTGGCATGTGCCGGCAGGTGCGCGCACCTGCATGTCGGGGTAGACCATGCGGCCGCCAAACTTGGACGACGCGAAAACATTCGTTGCGCCTCCGGCCTGCATCGGCCCGGCCGCTGCGCCCGAGTCAAACTTGTCGAACCTCTCAAAGCTGCTGACGCTCCTCCTCTTGTACAGCCAGTAGCCTCCGCCTGGAACAGAATCAGAATATTCAGTAATGGTACTTGAAGCTGGGCTGTGCCTTTTCAGGCAGTGTGATGCCTCTTGATTCTTTCCAGGTGTAAGATATTAGGCTCCCATGCCTGTCCATGACAGGTTGCAGACAGGTCTAGTACAAGGGACCCACTAGGTTTCCCTGCAGGAGCCATGACGGCAATAAACATGTTCAGTGCAATGCGCCTTTGCATGGCGTTGTGAGCCACATGGACTACCCCTTCACGGATCTCAGCAGGACTGCACTTTGCAGAAAGTAGAGTAAATTGCACCTTTTCTGTGCCTGGTAAACTCCAGAGGTGTCAGCATCGCTCAATATGGCAACCCATGACCCTTAGACAGTCTGATCAGATGAGCGCCCCGCTGCTCAGACTGTAAAGGGTCATGGGCTGGCATCAGCACCTTTAAACATGAAGGCTGGCCACTCCTTGTCAGCCAAATGCAGAGTCCCATCTCCCCACTCAATGCTCCACATGGAAGTGTCACAGTGCGCAAGCTCGCGGCTGACTCTGGCTGGCTCATGTACCTTGTGTGGATCCTTGCAATGACTCATAAGCCCATTACTAAAGGTGACTAACCCGCCAGCAGGGCAACTTCGACAAGCACTAGATATTCTCACGGCCTCGCAAAGATTCATGAGCCGATTACTCAAGGTGACTCACCCGCCAGCAGGGCGACTCCGACGAGCACAGCGAGGATGATGCCAAAGACGGCGCCGCCTGACAAGTGGTGGTGCTCGATGCGGACCATGGTGGCGATCGCTGACGTGGGCGTGGCATCAGTAATGGGTGCATGTGCAGGGGCGTTGTAGCAGAAAAGGCCGTCCAGGCGCCCGGCCGGCGGCGATGCCTCCAGCTCGAATCCCTTTGGCGGGCAGGTGAACGTCACCCCCTGCGCACAGTAATTAAGGGGGTTTTAGGGTACATGTCACAGGGCTCCCACCCAGATTCCCAGATCGAGGGTGGACTAAGAACCATAGTTATTATTATGCAGTCTCTTCCTGCCAGTGGCAAGGTGCGAACACAGATAAGCTGCAGGTGAAGGTTGCCACAAATGTAATGATTATGAATAACGCGATAAGGTCTGGTTTTACGTGCCCTCTGAAAGGGCAAGGGGGGTGCCCATATTAGGCCAACCAGAGCACGCAAATTAGCACGCTGAGTCTAGGTCCTGGTAGATACCACCTAGGGGAAAAGATACCACCGGAACACATGCTTAGTTTAATGGGCTGTATCTGTCATGCCCTGGACAATGCAGGCACGCCTCTGAAAGACACTAGTCAGATCTGACAAGCCTGCAGGATGCTTGGCCTGCTGCATGTGATCATCCTTCATGACTAAAAGCCCTGCAGAAGACTGTAGGGCAACAAGCAATTAGGAAGAGCTTGAAAAAAGCAAGTCCCAGGCAGCCATGCACCTGGGAGTCTGTTCTATCCAAGCCAACTTAGTACCCTGCAGCCCTTCATTTGACTTTAAATATCCAGGATACCGTAATCCAACAGGCAGTTTTGCACCATGCTCTTGAACCTGTTTTAAGTAGCCAGTGGTGATGTAGGGTATATACAGGGGGAGAAAAGAGGGGGTGCGCACATCCAGGATGAGAGTGATGTCCTCCTTGCAGGCGGCAACCTTCTCAACCATCCACTCGGGAAACCAGCCGTCAAATAAGTTTCCGCTGATATCGAACGTCCGAGGCGTCATCTGCGCCCGCGCGCGGATCGTGCTCCCTGTTGTTGTTGTGTTTGCCGCCATCGCCTGCATCAGATGACTCTAGATTAGTCATCATGATTACTATCGTTATTATTGTTTTTTTCATTGTTGCATGCATGGGGATCACGTGCGTTGCAGCAGCGTTGCTATCACAGCCTTCCAACCTGGTCTGTCTTGAGCTTGCCTTCACCGATTTTGAAAGACGAACCGAAAGACTTACTTTCCCGTCTGACTAAATCACCAGAAGCAGTTAACAAATATTTTAGTGTTCTCAGGCTATCCCTGCCAAGAGACAAGGTGCGTCTTCAGGCAAGCTGCTGTCAAAAGCTGCCAAGCATACTGTTGCCTTTTGGACTTGCCAGATCCAAGCAAGACTCACTTCACAATGGGCATGGTGCTCAGAAGTTACCCCGGCCGCCAGCTGGGTCCAAAGCAAGCACCGTAATTGAATGAAACCTTTTTAACCACCTATTCAGAACAAACACGGTTTTATTCCATTCAATGCAGATGTAAGTGGTGTAGGGTTCCTTGCCTGCAGGTCGCTGGGGGTGAGTGCTGAGGGTGCGTAATTCGAGAACACCGCCAGCCGCTTGAGTGCGTCCAGCTCGTTCATGTCCCCTGCCGCCAGAGGGAAATATGTCAAGAACTCCTGATTTAGCACATAGGCGGATCTCTCAATTGCTCTGAGTTCTATCCTTGTATTCCTGTCCTGGGCCTTCTGTGTTTTATAGCACAGCATGTCTGTAGAACTCAAACTTTGCCAATGAATGCCACTGTGGAAAATTGAGTTGCTGAAGGCACTGGGATTTGACTGTCGCCACTAGTGCTCCAAGAATTTTGATTTCATTGCATTATCCAGATAAAGCAGCTAATCAGCGGACATGCACATGTTTGATTTCATGCCAGGCAGTGCTTGCAGGTGCCACAAGGTGATGAGCAGATTTTTGCAAGCAAGAAGCATGCCACTGTCTAGCATGACTATGTCATGCAGATCATGTCATGCCAGGAATTTGCTTTCAAATTCAAAATAACATCTGCTCACCGGTGAATGAGTTGTTGCCGATGTCAAAGTAGCGCAGCGTGGAGTGCAGGTCCTGGCGGTTCGAAACGGTTTCAAATGCGAATTCATCCAGGCTGCCGCTCAGGGAATTGTTGTGCACATCCAGCACGACTAAGTCCTCCAGCAGTGCCAGGCTGGCGGGCAGGTTCCCTGCACACAATCCATGACTAAACTTAGTATCATTTATCCAAGCCATGTATGACTATGAGAGATGACCTTGATGCTGTCGGGCATACAAATGACTCGTGGAGGAAGTGCAAGCATCGAGAGCAATAATTCAGGCGTTGCTTGCCGTACCTAGTCCCCAAGGACTGGAAAATGTGATATAACAATAACAACAATATGACTACATAAATCGCAATTTTGTTGCCTGAATTGATCAGGCAGCGATCACCCAAAATTCCCTGAGACGCAGAGACAACAGGCCACCTCTGGTGCAGCAAAAACCCACAGCCCTCCTGGGATATAGTGGCGCCCAGCAGACATGCCAAAAATTACTTGCGCCCTTGAAACAATACATAAAACCTTTTAAGCTGGTGCATGAGTGGTAGAAATGCATGCAGATGAAGGTACAATTATAGAAGTGCTCAAGGCGCTGCCAAACAGACACCCCGCTGGTTGCATTGGGGGTAATGTTTCAGGCTGAAACTTTCAGAAATGCAAGACGACAGTTCCTCTTCCTGAAGTGCCACTTTGGTCCTGGTCCTGAAAGGCTGCATGCGGATGTAAGCAACAAAACACCTGATTATAGGGCGCACACGAGCTGCCGGGAGCAGTCACCTCTGCCCTACTGCTCAGGAGGATTGTTGCACAGCATACCATGAGCCAGCTATCATACGATTGGTTCCCTTGATTATTTTTCCAGAAATAGACCAGGCTGGAAGGCTGTCCCAGAAAGGCTGCTGCGACGCACCGCACCTCATGGGTTGAAAACTAGTGTAATGAAACGATATTAAATTCTTTAGTGAAAGGGCCCCAAATTTGAATAAACAATCCCTTGCAGCCTGAAGAGTCCCCTACCTGAGATGGCGTTGTTGCCCACCAGCAAGAGGGTGAGGCGGGGGGACCCGGTCCAGTCAGCCGGCAGCGAGCCGGTCAGGTAATTATTGGACAGGTCGAGTAATTTCAATGATTTCATGGCCGCCAGGCCGTTCGGCAGCGTTCCCTCCAGCGAGTTGTCATCCAGCTCCATAGACACCAAGTTCTGCATCAGCCCTGCGCCGCAAAAGCGAAACTTGTGTCACGAAAAAAAAAAAAGAAACAGGGAAAAGACGAGCATGCTTGGCAAAGCATGCATGCAAACACATTCTCAGAGACAACCATCACAGGGTTCATTTCTGCTTCCAAGATGTTAAATGGTGCATGTAGGTGGGTCAGACCAAGATATGCATGCACCATAGATCAGGTAGAAGCTAAAAGTGGGGGGAAAATTGTCGGCAACCGGAACACTGCCAAAACATCTGTTACAGCCACCCAAAATCATGCATGACACACAGATAACGTTCTGATGTCCAACAAAACGGGTTCTGAGGCTACTGCTTTCTACTTTTGACTGTACCCCCTTGCAACGAGAAATCCCGCGGCAACTGACCTCATCTCAATGATGAGTCGTTAAATATAGTCATAAAGGGGAAGCGCACCGCAGGAAACGGGCAAGTTGCGGCTTACAGCTTGGAGGAACTAAGCATGTAAATCTCAGGGAGTACTTTACGCAAAAAGGCTGCATTGCTGCATAGGACTCCAATCTCATGCAGTGGTTGGTCAAGTAAGGGCCGGAATTGCTTCCAAAAAGAGTTTAGGTCAACTCAAATTGAAGACGAGGGGAGCGTACCGTAGGAGGCGGGCAGGGAAGAGAGGTTCCCGTGAAGGTAACAGCCTGATTGACTGTCTTTTTCATGTTCCAAAAGAACAGACGGGTGCCCAGAAAGCATGCACACCCCAGAGACCGGCCGATGCATGGCCATACAATCCAAGGCTTATAAAAGGCTAAATAAGCTACCAATTATTTGGGCCTGCTATCAGAGAAAAAGCGCACCGTAGGAGGCGGGCAGGGTGCCCGAGAAGAAGTTGGCACCCAGACGCAGATCGATCATGGAGGCAGGGAGAGAGGGGGGCAGCGGTCCAGTCAGCATGTTGCCGCCCAGATCCAGGTAGGCCAGGCTTTTCATCTTGCCAAATGAGTTGGGCAACGGGCCGCTGATCCCTGACAGGAAGCCCATCTGTGCATGCACAGTAAGCTTTTAAGTGTTTGACCCTTCTAATGCCAAGTGTCCAGAAAGGTTTCAAGGGTCTGTGAAGGGGATGAGGACCCATAGAGAGACTTGATGTGGGTCCAGGCACGGTCCAATGCAAGCCTCGAGACTATTAGTTACTGCCCATTTGCTGAAAGGGATTGCGAAGGTGTACAGAAGTTCAAGCCCATCCCGTCCTGGCAATTGCCCTGCCTCCAACTCAAAATGCTTGCCACCCTCAACACACCCTGAGGCGAGACATGGTTGTTGCACAACAGATGAGGCACTGAGTAGTCAGCGGTGAGTCACCCACCACTGGTACGCCACGACATTCAAATCTCATCACACATGACTCACTGATCAGTCAGCTGTGACCTGCACACCTGGTAGGCCGCTGAGAAGTAGACCATGGGGCTATTAGCGGTCTCCCAGGCAGGCAGCAATCCGGTGAGCTGGTTGTAGTCGAGGTGGAGCTCCGCCAGCTCGGGAAGCTGGGTGAAGCAGGAGGGAACGCTGCCGCTCAGCGCATTGTTCATTAGGTTCAGGGACGCCATCTTACGCGTGCGCGCCAGCCCGCATGCAGAGTCCAGTGGACCCTCCAATGCATCGAAGCCCAAATCCACGTGTGCGAGTTTGGGGAGGGCCGACAGCGTCTTGGCCACCTGTGTTATGCTGCGCGCATGCACAAAAAGAAATTCAAATTCGAACTCAAATTGCAAAAATTTGTAGGCTACAAAGCTCGGGAGCCCAGATCCAAATTCGCTACTTTGGGCAGCGCGCTGAGAGCGTCTTGGCGACCTGTGTTACGCTGCGCGAATGAATTCAAAACCGGATTTCTGAATTCTGAATTGGACCGGGATTGGGGATTTTTTTTTATGGCATGCACATCTGCCAGGGCTGACAGAAACTTGGCCACTTGCATGATGCTGTGAACATGCAAGCATCATTGTGACCGGAGTCCAAATGGGAGAAGATTCTGTCAGTGATCAGCATGCCACCTGCTACATACTGTGTGCACAGGAGCTTGGGACAGGAACCCGCTCACACATATTATAAACAGGAATAGCATGCAGGTGCATGTGATCCAGCTTGTAACCACCGGTGCATCAGAAGAAGACAGAAAAGGCTGCATGTGCATTGACACAATGCTGGATGTGCATCATGGAAGAGAATGACTTACTTGCCGGTGATGCGGTTTCCGGACAAATCGAGGCGAGTGAGCCCCTTGAACACGCCCATAACCGCATCCCCCGGGAACGCGCACGACAGATCGCCGCCGGCAAACGCCGCCATCTCCAGCAGCACGCCGTCCCTGGGACATCATTCAGAATCTCAGCGCTGAGAGTATGTAGGGCGTGTCATATCGCCTAGGACTAGTCTTCCGAAAACCTGCGAGCTCATAGAAACAGATGTTGAGCGCATGCGACTGGCTAGAGCTCCTTGCCTGCGGCATGCTTTGGGCAAGATAACTAAGAGGGCAGAACCTTGAAAATTTGGCAGGCTCCTTGCTCGCTTATTTGAGGCATTCGCAAGCACGGAGAGACAAGCGCACGTCCAAGACGACAGCAATGTCCAAAACGACAGCACCGTTATTGACAGGACTGCCAGTCAAGACATGCGATGGTATATTTGAAATCAAGTGTGCCAAGAAATGGCCAAGCAAGACCATTTTTTAAATTTAAAGAGCATAAAGAACAGGCGTCGTGAGTGCATGCTTCTGCTGCAGACAGACCCGAGGGACAATATTTCATAGGCGCAGTGCTACACGTAAATTTGACAACCAATCATATATTGTATGGGATAGACCTCATTTTCTCGTTTAAAATAACCCGCGCAGCACCTGCTGCAGACGTTGCCATGCATGTAGCAGTAGTCTGGGTTGACGTCCGCGTCGTGGCTGTTCAGCTCTGGGAACTTGGCCTTAAGGTCCGTGCACGCCGTCTCGTCCGTGGCACAGCAGTCAACCATCATCTGCGCGACACTTCAGATATTTTGCCATTTTGATCATCCTGCATCTGTGCTGTGCGGGCGGCTTGAAGCAGTACACGCCCCTTTCAGCTGCAAGACATCTCCTTGATCCGGGCTGCTGCAGCATCGCTGTTCTGTGCGAATGAGACAGTGGTCTACACCGCCAAAATCCCGGCACTTCAAAAGTCAATTACTCATCAGCTGCCATGCTTGCATGTTGTGATTGATCTCTTGGGCGATCACGGGGAGAGGGCAGGCAGGGAGGCAGGAGCCGCAACCAAGCGGGCAGCGGAAAATAGTCACAGATCTGAGCATGCTATGCGTGTTTCAAGGGCACATCCCAGCCCCATTTTGTGAGCCGGGCTTTCTGGTCCTTGTGGACTAAATGTGCTCTACACTGCTGCTTGTGAAAGTGGCACTCAGCCCGGGCCAGCGTCCAACCGAAATAAACTGTCTTCACACTGGTTTGCCTATACTGGCACTGAAAATGTTCCGCACCTGTCCGAGCGCCAGCGTGGCGGCCGGCCGCAGCGATCGCTGAGTCTCCACAAGCTGCACTGTCAGCTCGTACTGTGTTTCTAGCGCATACCCCAGCACCACCACTGCATATTTCCCCGCAGCCAGCTCCGTCCTGCAGTTCAGAATACTCTTCATTCTGATAAAAGGATGCCTCTGAGTCAGATGCCAGGAAAACGGGCTAATGCAAGGCTGTCAGCTCGATCCTGTAGGACACCACAGACTAAGTCCTGCCTGTGTGCAGATGTCTCAATGTGTGCTGACCTGGCTGCAACTGGAGTGGTCTGCACACAGGCACTTGCTCGAACAATTCCTAAGCGCCTCTTATTTCGACATTGTCATGGTACAAGTCATGTTTTGAGCTCCCCAGCCCCGTTCTTGCAGCTCGATCTGAATCTGGGCAGGCCATATCTCTTTGGCCCCACTTTCTCAGGTGCTCCTCTCCGCTAGATTGAGCGGACTAAACACAGTCATGCATGCCCCATGATGCACTATTGATCTGGGCATAGGAAGCCCCACTGCCACTGCCCACCAGGGATCTGATAGCCTGAAAGGACGCCCCTCCAGGAGATCGGAACTGAGGTTCCGGGCTCAGGACGTTCAGATCTCAGGGATGCCCTAGAAAGATCAGGGATCTGGCGTGTTGGCATCAGAGCAACGCTCCAAAGCCACATGGCTATGACTCAGGGGCACCCCAGACACTTGAACCACTTGGCAGCCAGATAGCTTCAAGGGATATCCCGCTTCTGCCTCTTGAAGTAAACTTGTCAATCCAGGGATGCCCCAGAGTTCAAGCCACTACTGTGGCCGTTGACTTTTCTAGGGGCTGGCATGATACTTCCTAGGACCCCTGACAAATGTATAGCTGACGCACCTGTAGACGAAGACAATGTCCTGACCCACATTGCGCGTGCTGGCCAGATTGGATGAGGCTCCTGGGGTCCCCACAATCCTGCATGCCAAATTGTCAATGGTCAGTGGCTCACAATCTCCGAAGTCCATAAGTGAACCAAGAAGAGGACCTTTCATCTTTGACTGCACGGTCCTGGCACCATCCCTTGTCCTTTCAGTGGTGAGGTCAGCAGTGACAGGGCAGCTTGGGAACAGACTCCGCGGCTTCTTTTCATGACAATCCTGCTTGATCGTAGCGGCATATGTGATGTAGGGTCGTCCAAGCTGCCTCGGACGATCCAGTAGTTAAATAGGCTCTAAAAAAATACTGCAAGATCCTCAGTAAAGCAGGATAGCACAGCAGCCTGCATTCCAATGGATCTCGCACTACAAGCGACAAACGCCTCACAATATTATGGAAGCGATGCATTTCACATCGGGTCATACTGATTCTCCCTGTGAAAACGTGGGACACGATTGCTATTCTGGTCAATCTTGCCACCGCGACGCGTTGGACCTCGTGAGATGCTCCGCCCCCGTAAGTACACTTCAGAAGCTCTAGGCACATTATCTTGGGCACTAAATGGCCTTTCACTAGAGACAACTATTAACGCCGTGTTTGTCTGCCAAGATCCTCAGTCCGGCATGTGCTTTGCTTGACGTGTGCACCGGCGTTTTAGGTGCGATTGAGGTGTGGCCCTCGGGGAACTCACAAGTCTACATCGCCGGTGATGGAAGTGAGCGTGATATTGATGTCGAACTGCTGGTACGCTGCGCTCTCGGGTTCCACTGTTAGGTAGTAAGTGGTGTTCTCCTTCGCCACCACTTTCCCAAAATTCTGGCATTCCCAGAAGATCCCTTGGCTGCGAAGATCTGGATCGTCGCTGCAAGTCAACTTTTGGACGTCTGCTCTAGCACAGTGAAGAGAGAATAGCAGCAGTACAGCCAGGGGTACTACTCGCCAATGGCCCTTCATCGGGGTGCCTCTTTTTCCGGTTCAGTCTTCTGCTAACAGATGATGCACACCATTTCAAACATCAAGGTCGACTTCAAAGATTATCTCTGGCATGAATGAGCTGGTACCGACCAAGACATTTGCAGAGATCTTGAATTGCAAATCACGGGGACGAAGGACGGTCCTATTCTGGCACTCGGAGCACCCAAGCATGCAAGAATGGAGCCGTGAGCAAGTCAAGCAGGGCCCTGCCACTCTCAGCCAAGGGAGAATTGCAGACATGAAGACAGAGCGAGCGCCAATGAAGAGCAATTTACAGAACAGCTCCGCATTAGGCACATTCGCCCGTGACAACGACTAACCCTTTACTTATTCCTGAAGAAAGCTTCTTGCAATTGCTTGCAAGCCAATTGGCATGCCCACGTGCGTCCATTTTCAACATCATGGGACTCTGTACAATAAGTCAGCTACACGCCGGCTCCAAGCCTCTTGAGTTGCAGCACTACAGGGCGTTCGAAGCACTGGCAACCTCAAGTCTTTGCAAGCACTGGCCGCGCCTTGATGCAGTTCCCATGCAACGGCGCCATGTCACATGCCGTGGCGGGATAGTATTGGTACAGTACAACAGCACGCCCCCCTATTCGGCGAGGCCTGCCCTACTCGGGTGGTCCTTGGGCACGCCGTCCGGCCTGCCCACACAGCCATCAGTCATCATGACTCATCATCCATTTTTCTGGTTGACTGATTGATCACATGCAAAGACAATACTTCAGCTTGAGCTGGTTGACTGATTGATCACATGCAAAGAAAACATTTCAGCTTGAGCTGGCAAAGCCCTGGCAGTGCCGCTTCGCGTCTGCCACCCACGAGGTGCAGCTATTGAAGGAACAGGTGCATCCTTGTTGGATGCCAGGTCAGTTTGAAGATCCACCAGCAAGTCGGTCACAGAGCTGTGCTCACCTAGTCACCAACATACTGGAGACTGGAAGTATCTGCGATAGGGATGCACTCGCATACCCCTGACAAAGGCCCTTCCCTATGCACCATTAGAGGTGTACTGAGACTAAAGATAATTGGTCCGCACATATGCACTTGCTTGAAAAATCCTAGTCTCTACCCTTCATCTGTAGGTGAATTTGAGCACCCCAGCCCTGTCTTAGCAGCTCGGTTTGGATTTTGGGCAGGCCATATCTCTGGCCCCATTTTCCCAGGTGCTCTTCTAGATTGGGCGGGCTAAACAGGCTGAGAGTGAAGGAGGCTGACCTGCGGTTGGTATCGCTCTCTGGGGCGAAACGGTCCCAGCCCTCATCCTTGATCCTCTGCAGACGGGAATCCTCCCTGCACCCACACAACGCTCAGTCAGCCAGTCAGCCCCCTGCGTATATGCTACACAGCCATGACTGGCGATGGTCAGCTCTTCTTTCAACCATGGGATTGTCAGAGGGCACGTAAGGCAGCAGGACACCCAATACGGGTGACCCAAGCCTCTGTCACCAGAGAGCTACAGACTCAAGGCCATGCAAGGCATAATGAAGCACACTTGCGCAGCTGATCTGCAAAGGCATCAGGTTGACAGCTCCACAATTCATATGCGCCTTACAGGTGTCCTGTATGCTGCACGCATTGCAAGTTAACCCCGAGGCCGCCCTTTCTCCTTACAGTGGCGCCTGCATCGCCTGTCTTGCGTTATCCCTTCTTCTGATCTGTAAATAGCTCCTGGGAACTCTTAATAGGGTGCCTCCTTTAGCAGGCGGTTGACAGCCCTCTGCACCCACCCATTCCAGAGAGCAGGGGCTGAGTTCCAACAACACACCACAAAAAATTGTGCACACACACATGCTCACTTGCCCGTATGATGCCAACATAGCCTAGCAATCGGGCTGCACATGCGCGAGGCTGGCGCCTGCCTCCAGTGCATGCAAGTTGCAACATGCTATGCTGGGGATCTGGCGCACGGCGCACCTCCGCTGTCTGATGAGCTCTAAGCGCTCCAAGTCCTTCCTGGCCTGCTCCGGGTCGACCTCTTCCTCCTCCTTTTTCCTGCCAGACATGCGCCCACAACAATGATAAAACCCCACTGTTGCTACCAAATCACGGTCAAGACAAGGATGTTTCATGTCAGATCCGCCAAGCAAACCTGTAAACAACCTGGCATCATCAGCTAGGAGCCCCCCGGATCACACAACCTCCATCAAAATTCATTGCCATTATGCCAGTTGATGCTGGATTGTGCACTTGTGCGCAGAGCTGCTGGTGTCTGAGTACGTACATACCATGCACAAGGCCACGTGGATGGAAATGCAGCATCTGCTTGTGACAAGGCAGCTTCATACTGCATGCTAGTCAAGACAGGTAACCACATACGGTTTAGGGGCGTCGGCGACAGCAGGTTGGAGCTCCTTTTTGGGCTTTGGTGGAGGCTCCTCTTCAGAGTCCTCATCGGAATCACTGTCACTAGGAGGCAGCATGCCGGCTGTAGAAGGCTGCGTCCAGACACGGTTATTGATGTGAGATAACATTGTCAGAAATATGACTCAGAAACACAAGCAACACCGAAGATATGCAGGTCAAACAATGCAGGTACAGCAGGGCAACATTTTGGACATGTGCTTGCCACAGTTCTTCGGAAAGCAGCACCTGTCCTCCCTTCTTAGGCGCAGGCGCCTCATCCTCGTCATCTTCGTCGCTGTCGCTGGGTGGCAACATACCTGCTGTTGCGCTCTGGCCTCCTGATCGAGTAAACCAAGCTGTGACTCACGATCAAGAAAGATGCATCTAAGATTCTCAAGCTTAATCGAAACCTTCTCTCAGTACCCGTTTTGGCAATGGAACATCGTGCAAGCCCAAGTGGTAGGGAGGAATGCACAGAAGAAAGGTCAAATGAAAAGAGTGAAACTCTTCAACCGAGGGGCATGCACTCAACTAAATAAAGCATCCGATGAACACAGTTCAAAATTGAATTCTACCTATCTTTGGTCGTTCTTCTGCTTCATCTGAGTCACTGCCATCAGCTTCGCCATCTGGCCGCCCCCTGCCGCGACCACGACCTCTCCCACGCCCTCCGCGCCCTCTTCCTCTTGCCATCTTGTCTCACACAACGGTTATGCGGACAAACCAGTAGCCTAGCGCCTGTAATTGGGAGTCTTTGCTGGCAACTTGCAGGCAAAGTGCCCATGATGTCTATTTTGGATTCGAGCGAATCGAGGGCTCCGCCCCGCCTCGCGCAAAACACTATTTCGGGAGGACAAATGCGTCCAAGAGAACCCCATTCGGATAAGCTTTTGCTGACGATCAGGAGAAGTGCTTCCAACAAATTTTTGCTGACGATTAAGAGAAGTGCTTCCAACAGAAGTGACCATGAAGAGATTCTCAGTCCTCCAGCTCGTCCTCGCGGTGATTGTCGTGCTCCTGCTCGTGAGGACGGTGCAGGGCTCATCGCCCCCGAATAGAGTGATCTACGCACTCGCGCGCGAGTTCTCCCAATTGAAGAGTACGAGTCTACCTCACAAGCCTCTTTGGTTCAATAGTAGTGCGTATCAGGTTGTTTGCGTTGGCTGGTTGCATCGTCACGATCCGAAAGTTCTTCATCCCGCACGCAAAGACATATTTGTATATCTTCTGTCCAGACGCTCAGCGCATGGGATCGTGGACGAACTCGAGAGAGATGCACAGCAACTTCCTGGGCCATTGAGAAAGGCAACCTCAAGGCAAGGTACGGCAGATGTACCCTCACACGATCCTCCAGATATGTCAAGCTGTAGCCTTACGGCGCCCACGCATCCCATTATTCTGCTCTTCTGATGCGTTTTTATGCGTGCCAGGTGGTTGGAGGGGAGATCATCACCCGCTGGGGTGCAAGACCGAAAGCAGCTAATCGGCAGTGATAAAGGAACCTACAAAAAGGCCTCCGTCCTTCAACGGAAGCAAGAAGCTCAAGGAGTCTGCTAGCCACCCTTTTCCCGTCTCGGAGAAGACACAAAGAATTTATGAGCTGTAGGTAGGAGTGAGGCCTGTCAGTGCCGACCAGGTGTGGCAGTCAGCCGCATCTGCTCTGCGGCTTAGTGTGTTGTGTCCCAAGCTTTGGGTCCTCTGCAGGGCCTTGGTCGTGGTGTGCAGAGCCTTTTTTTTAAACAAATTTTCAAGGTGTTCTCTGTGCTGCTGGGTGGGTGGCTTGCTTCAGGAGGGGCCTGGGCTTCCTTTGCAGGAGCAGCATTCCTTGGCAGTGTCTGGGGACATCACTGGAAAGTATGTTCATGTTTTATTCCTGTGAGCTCTGACTCATTCCTGGCAGTCAGAGGCAAGGCGTCACTCTGATCAGCATGTCACAGTTTTGCCTGGTATGACGAGTGCCTGCTGTTTCCAGAATGCAGTCATGACAAATGTTAACTTGTGTGCTAGCTGATCGTGATGCTGGCATCGCCTGGCAGATGCAACGAACAGACAAGCAGCTGAGCAGGGTGAATGTGATGCACCACATTTGACTGCAAACAGATGAGCGCGCTAGGAGTGAGCAAACGACTGAGCTACGGCGGCCTTGTATGTGGGTTCCTGACAAGTCAGATGTGCAACAGAAGCCAACATGGACTGGATTTATTGTTGACGAGATGTGAGCAAAATATCTGCCTTTTATGGTGCTATAAGAGGGTTGGTGGTTGCTGCAGTGCATGACTTTGCAGACGTTCCTGAGTCAGGGCTATCAAGAGGCACAAATCATTCAACAGACAAACCTGCTTTACAGCGAGTTGCAAGACATACTTGCCCTTGACTCAGCTCCAATGATGACGGGGTGACTTGACCTTCTACATGCGGTGTTCAAGCTATTTGTTCATATATATGTAAGCGAAAGAGAAAAGGTGTGAATGATTGTACACAATCAGCCACTGCTAGCTGGCAGGATCAGCTGTGCACTCTATAGCAGCTGTAACAGCTGCTGCAGCTGCATCCAGAGCTTGCTGGTCTCTCGACTCCAGCTGAAGCCTCACCCTAAATGTCTGTGCATCTGTACACTGGGCAACATTCGGATAGCTGCCTATGTTCACCCCCGGATGCTGCTTTGCCACCTCCCTCAACGGATCTGCACAGCGCAAACACATGCTGATCAATGGTTTTACCAATTCCCTGGCCTTACAGGACCAACAAGCAGACCGGCTGGCATTTCAGGGTCTGTGCAATAAAACTGCCAACGGCGCCGTCAGAGTGCAAACCCATCACTCACATATCCCGATGTTTCATGTCTAGTAAAGATCAGGACAAGGTCTGGCATCCCCATGAATTACACTTGACACGACTAACGCCTGAGAAAAGGAAAGCAGCGACTCACAGAGAGCAATCCCAAACTGCAGTAGTTCCTGAAGCCTCACTCTTTGCCTTCGGTTCCTTGAGGCTTCAGGAGCAGGTTTTGGCATCCCATGTAAAACCTCCATGGGGTCGGGCCAGCTCTGAATATCACTATTTTGGTGTCTTAGAAATGCAGGACAGTGTCCTATTGAACACATACATTTTGGGTCCTGGGACGGAATTCTGGTCTGCCCAAGAAATTTTCCAGATCGACTGCCATATTCACCAGGCAGGTCTTGAATCCCTTGGATTGGCCAGAGGATTCCAGCACTGCTGTCTGGGCAGACATGTCAAAGCCTGACTCAGGAGTGTCAGAGAGCATACCTGCCAGGTCGCCCTCGACAGTGTTGGTGTAGAGGGTGACTGTGCTGCAGGTTGGGCCTCTGAAGGGCTCCTTGTGGGCCTCAATCATGGCCTGGAAGAGGCGGGGGATCCCCGGCAGGACATAAACACCGCGCAGGTTCACCAGGGGGACCCACAGCTCCGGCGTATACAGCACCTGTAGCTCGCATCCAAGAGATTTCCTTTAGAGACCTTCTTAGAAGAGGCAAAAAAGCAATATGACTGAATTCAATCGCTTGAAGTACCAAGCTACTCAGTCTTTAGCTTGGCTGAAGAGATCTTGTGAAGTCTGCAGCCAAAGACCAGCCCCAGCACCTTGCAGTAATAAACACACAGGTGGGTGGCACCCTGTCAGTATACACAAAGGGAAATGAATTGTGTAGGAGAAGATTCTACACCCCTTGGTATACAGGTGTACGCACAATTTCCCTATTGCCCCGCAGACCTTGCAGGCATCAATTCTGTGCAAGCTCACGGAGCACTTGCAACTGCAGAGGCATGAAGGGCACAACAGCAGAGCCTGGGAAATGGCATCTGCAGCGCCGGCTGTTGACGACATGCATGGAGCACATCTAAAACATTAAGGGGGGCCTTGCGTGAGGGATGATGCATGTGCTAGGAGGGGATCACCTCGGCAGTCTGGGGAAGCGTGGCCATTCTCAGCCGCGCCTCATTAAGCTCCACTCCCCTCTTGCTGTAGTTCTCCCTCATGCGCTCCACTGTGGGCTGGTGAAGCTCCAAGCCAACACCTGTGCAGATTTTCTCGAGTGTGAAATGATCTGTTCAGTCCGCCCACTCTAGAGGAGCGCCTGAGAAAATGGGGCCAAAGAGATATGGCATGCCCAAATCCAAATCAGGCTGCAAAACGAGGGGCTGGGGAGCTTGAAACAAAAGCAACACGAGGGGCTGAGGAGCTCAAAACAAGATTAATCACAGATGCTTAGAGTGAAGACCAGTACTTCTTTACGCAAGCGCCTACGTGCAGACCACTCTAGTTGTGGTGTCGAGTACCAGGCCAGGCCTGTCTTCGCAGATCTGCCTTGCATGCCAGGTGCTTGGCTGCAGAAGATTAGGCCGGCACCTCAGGGCATAATAATTCACAGATTCACGGAATGTTATCCCTGGGGCTTGCCACTGCATTGCTGTCTGCATACTTTTCTCTCTATCTTCTTGGAGCTCAGGCCTTGCAACCTTGAATCTTAAGCCATGTGCAGCCAGGCTTAGCTGGGCAGGATTACACAGACACATAATTTGGACCAGTTGAGCACTGATGCCATGGATAAGGGCAATCAACTATGCAGCACAGGATTTTACCGAAGGCTGCAGCAATGGCTTCGTAGGTGACATCATCGTGGGTGGGACCAATGCCTCCACTGGTGAAGACAGAGCCATCAGGGCCCACTCGCTGCTTCAGCTTCAGCACTGACTCGCTGATGTCAGCCTTGTCATCTGGAATGTACTCCACCCTCACCAGGTCCACCCCACGGCTGCATGCCAGAATTCGAACTTTGACCTGACATTCCATTTTTTTAATAAACTGACCTGCAGCATCTGTGGAATTCAAGCCTGCAATCAACATGCTGCCATGCAGCAGCACAGGGGTGCCATGATTGCGCTGAATGTACCTGTAGAGCAGCTTGGCCAGCCAGGGGGTGTTTGTGTCTACGATGCTGCCGCTAAGAATCTCATTTCCTATGATCAGTGCTGCTGCCTTGGGAGCTGTGGTGGGAATCGAGGCCGAGAAGCTCCTGCAGTGGATATGCGTGCTTTGTCTATGTGCGCCGCATCCAATGCTGCTGAAATGCCTTATCTGTATCACACATGAACAGGAGTTTGATCTGATCCAAGATGCACGTGCCACGGTCGAGGAAAACACTATGTTCACAAGATCCGTGGGAGAAATGGTTACCTGTACGTTACATTGACCTGAAAGTGCAAGCCTGAGGGCTCCATTGGTGGCTAGCGGTCTCAGGAACATAAAGGGATGACGACAAAGATGCGGTGCAGAATAGATGTAGTGCAAGATAATTGCCTGGCCGAATTTTGAACCAATTACATATACTACTGTAATGTCTCACACAACAATTAGGTCTTGTTAGACATTCCAACATGCATTTTGTGAAAGTGAAGGATTCAGGAACGAGTGTTTGCCACGTGGCTGCCACGGTGGACTTATAACTTCTTGATTGAGCCTAGGGTTGAAGTCCAACCCTAGGCTCTATTGAATGGATTTTTCTTGGAGTCCATTCCGGTGATAGGCAGACTCCGAGCATATAGTGGTATGCGATCATATCTGTACGTCTTCCTCTCTCACGTGAGAGCCCAATCCTGAAGTTCTTCCTAACGAGGAGGTCCTCACGCAAAGAACGCATTCACTCCGCTGGCAAGTCCCAAGTGGGTGTATATGTATCGCAGAGGATTCTGAGAGACAAAGAAGATTTTTCGAGACGGGAACTGGTACATACCGCGAGGTTTCGTTCTCCAGGAAAACATTTTGCAAGATGACGAGATTTGAGCAGCGTAAAGCCACCTGAATCCTAGAACCGTGCCACTGCCCAAATCAACACCGCCGTCTATGAGACGAAGTATTGTTGGAATACGCTCCTCCACGACGTTCTGGCAAGCTAGCTGAAACGGCATGTCTGCAAATCCCCTCGCTGTGTCAAGGCTTTGGGGAGCCTGTCAGGGGCTCTTCATTGCTGCAGCTATCCTTGCACAGGCAAAATCGATAAAGGACCACCCCCTGCAAGCTGACATCACCAATACTGGTGATGGCGGACAAGGTGCTTTCTTGCCACCAACAAAATTTTATGTGCGTGTCAAGCACACTGGATACTATAACATGTCATTGTGGCAGTTCGTAGTCACCTGCTTTCTGCAGTGTCTGGCGGTGCGAGTGCGCGCTTATTGTCATGACTCATGGCAACTTATTCTTTGCTGCCTTGCAGATGCCCTCAACCGGGAGTATATGCAGCTGCACACAGTCGCGCATGTTGATAAGCTGGCGATCTGCAATGATCGGTCCCCAGGAGCATACTACCATCGGCCAGGGACAGCAGACAACAGCACAAGGCACGCCACTGGGCATGCTCATCTGTCAGTGACTCAGTAGCACACATGAAGCCGTACTAGAAGCGCAGGCAGATCACGTGCCGCAGACAGGAATGCACGATAAGTAATGAAGAAGCCCAGGTTTGCCACTGCATCTCCAATCTTGGAGGAAATGCTGCGCTATATTGAGCTAAGACCCTGCCAAAACCCTCCCTCTGACACAATGCAGCCCGTTTGCAAGAGCGTTGGCGATCTGTTGCTATCATGGAGGTCGAGTGAAGAGTTTATCCTTTCAAATGGATGCGGCAAACACTCCATGTGCATAAGAGAATATCCTTTTTTTACCAGACTTCAATGGCGGCTTGCGGGACTTGGTACAAAGACTGAGCACCGTGCCCACGGTTGATTGAATCTGGCGAGTGCAACAAGGGGTAGAATTTTTTTTGGCAGTCCTTGCCTGCAGCATGTCCGGAGGCGCACTTTGCCTGTGGCAGGAAACGCATGGAACAAAATGGGAAAAAGTGAAAGCTTGAAAGGTCTGCAGGTGGGTAGTCCGCTTCCTGGGAGGCGCATGGTGCTGGGACGGCCCTTCCTGCGCAGCTCGCAATGCCAGCACACCCTACCTCATGTCTACATCCGCGCTGCCTGCCCGCACATCTGCCCGCAGCTCCGCCCGTGGGCTGCCCGATGTCATCCTGCAGGCGCGTTCTCTCTCGCTGCTATATGTATGGTAACCCTGTAGGGACCACGGGAAGGATTTTTGGCAGCCTTTACATGCAGTCTGTCTGCGCATGCACATTGCCTCTGGCAGGAAGAGCGTGCAATAATAATGACTATGATATTAAAATTAAGGGACCAGTTTGACCTTCTCCATATGAAGCTTCTTGGTGCAACTGCGAAGCATCGTGGCTCTGTGTACCATCTCATGCACTGCTCGTGCCATCAATTCATACCAAGGCAACCTTTTCCAATGAATTGTTCCAACTTGATGCCCCTTTGCATGCAGTGTGCATGCAGCCCAAGATACAGGGCCTAATTCTCATGACATGAAAAATGCAGAGGATTTACAATCTGGATTTTGAGACTGATATGCACCTTTCTGCATTCCTGGTGGCTCGAGTCTCTCAGGTCCCCAGATGCCTGCATGTATGTCAAGTGCTGGTGCATTGAATTAAGAATGAAAGATCAAGGGGAGAATTTTTGAGCCCTACTAGTGTTGACATGCAATGCTGTGTGTCTTGCAGTCGCACGGCATCACCTCTACGGACGCAGCGCAGAATCCAGACTTCAGCTCTTGGAACCACGTCCATGTCTGGTACTGCTCCTCTGACTCCCATCTGGGCGATGCTTCCCCTGGTGCGCCAATATCAACCCTCAACCCCCCTGCCTCAGGAGAGACCTAATCTAGAAATCGTATGGTGTCCTCTGCTTGCCACACCCTTCAAATCTGCATTTCAACGCCCACATGCACCCAGAAACCCAGTGGCCTATTTTTTTCCATTTGAAATTACCGACATGATTATGAAATAGGATCTGACAGATCCCCAAGTGCCCAGGTTCTTCGAAAACTCTAACAACAGTGTTGTAGTCTGTGAGAAGTGGATGTAAAGCAGGAAGCTGCTTGTTAAACTTTGTATGCATGCTCCTCTGTGCGCAGGCAGCAAGAGCGATTTTGGCGGGTGGCACTTCCGGGGCAGACGAATCGCAGCGGCAGTGATCACGGATCTACTGACGGTCTGGGGCTTGAATAATGCCACCCATGTGCTGCTGACCGGGGACAGCGCCGGAGGCGTCGGCGTCATGAACCTGGCTGATGACATCGCCACTACCCTGAGGTGATTATCATACCCCCAGCTAGTACCTCCACTACCTTCACCTCTCAAGCGTCCACTGGGTCATTGCAATGGGTCATAATTAAGGAGCCTAGTTGCAGGCCCTGACCTTACAGTTCTGTCGTCTCTCAAGCATCCAATGACACTAGGTGGTTGCCCTGGGCGCATGCTTGGAGGTGTGGGCATGCAAAAGAGTCAGACTGCACGCTGTGCCATGACTTATCGTGCGATGAGATTGTGTGGGTAGTGGGGTGCACCATATTGCCATTTTTTTCCAAATCTTATCACTGCTCACGTCACAGAGGTGGGATTCAAATCTGCCTTAGATCTTCAGCTTGAGATTTATGATTGCAGGGTTGAGGCACCAGCTTTGGAGACGGTGAAGCTGTTTGTAGATGCGGGCTGGTTCCTGGATATCCCTTCATATTCCAACAGGTCAGACGGCATGACATTTGAGAAGTGTGCAAAGGCGCTCCCAGCCTCCTACCGAGCTGTTTTTGACAGGTGCTGGCTCCCACCCTCTCCTTCCTTGCAAAGCTATGGGCCAAAGGGGCTGCGTAAAGACATGATTGCCTTGTTGTGAAGCTACAAGCGAAGCACCGTGAAAGTAGCACTACCAACCTTCAGTAGATTAGGTGCTATATTAGCCGATGTGACCAGTTCGCACCCGTCGCCTCTACACGTCTGTTGAGTTCGATGGCCCAACCATGGTGGCATGCGCATCCAGACTGCAGCAAAGACTTCAGGATATGGTCCAATGGAGGCCGAGCCCGTTCCAGTTTAATCGAATTTATTCTATCTCTTAAAATCGCCATTGATCCCAGCTATACACAACAGGCATGCATGCACACCCACACAGGTCTTGTGAGGAGCATTTTGGGGCCGAAGATTCCTGGCGTTGCTTCTTCGCGCAAGACTGCCAGGCATTCCTGGAGACACCCACGCTGTTCCACGAGTACCTCTATGACTCGGCGAATCTGGGGTATGACGGCGCGGGAAGCCCCGCGGAAGCCGAGGACTTCCGCAGCCGCCTGGAAGCTTCCATCAAGGCGGCAGCTGCCGCCGGCGGGACCGGCAGCTGCGCCGGTGACAGCAGTGAGGAGGATGCTAGCCCAGATGGCAGACACACTCAAAATGTATCTCGAATCGGGAAGCATGTGGTGCGAAGGGTAGGAAGCAGAGATGCGAGAGGCTCAGGTGCATTAGCATTAGGGGATAACGGGGATGCACATGGGTCGAGTGGTGGAACACAGGAAAGGGATGGGATGGTCAAGGGAGGAGGCGGCAGCTTCAGTGTGGGTGACAGAAGGGAGATGAAACAGAATGCTGATATGCTGTCCTTGCCAAGTGGTAGTAGGCCAAATGGCAATAACAGAACGTCTGGGATTGCAGCGAGTCAACAAGTAGATGCGGACCTATTGTCGAATGCTAGCATGACATGCAGCGGGCATACCCTTCAAAGGTGGCCGAATATATTCGCGCCTGCTTGCCAGCTGCATGAGATGATCGACTGCACGCTGTTCACAAAGTCGCATGTGGGAGATGTGAGGTTTGTGCATGTGTTGGGTGCCTGGTTTGCTGGCGAGCTGAGCAACGTGCATGTTCTGGATGGGCATGGGGGTGTGCGGGGAGGGGATGAGTGCGGCGTTTACCCTGCTCTTGCTAAGCAGCTGGCGGCTGTGGTGTCTGTGGGTGTCTGAACAGCAGTTACTACTTTAATCTGACTGCAGTGCATGTTAACATTTTGCCAAGCTCGATGCCAATTGTGTGCTCTCCTTTGAGTTGTTGTAACAGGGATGAATTTGCCGTGTCACCACATTGTAGTTGAAGTGACAAGCATCTTGTATCGTTCACGAGCAGATGAGATTGGCTGTGCTTCCTGTCTTTGCATAAAAGCGAGGTTGCCCACAACTCCTCGGCGTTACGCTTGCGTTACGGGCCATTGCTTTTAGCCGCAATGTCATAATTGACGCCACAGCAGTGAAACATAATTTCGTATAAAATGGAAAGTCAATCGCAAGCAAGTTCTGGCGTTTCCCTCGGGAAGGGTGCTTGGGACTGCGATGCGAGGATGGCAATTCCCCCAGAAAAAGAGGTATCAATGACATTTTTTTTGGTGGCTTCCAGATTTGTTGAAACCTTTTATGTAAATTATTTGGGTCTTTCTGATGCCCTTAGGCCGAAGTATTTGAAGAGATTGCTACTATGGACTTCCCTTTCGAAGGCATCCCTACTGTTCCTCCTCGGAAGGACATGGATCACATGGCAAGTATCTCAATTCTTTCATTTTTTCGGTCACTTGTGTGCTTTATGCGAAGTGGAGCAGCTGCTAAATTCTCTCTTGCTTGCAGACATTCTTTTGTGGAGGCTGCAGATACAGAGTGACAGCATACCCTGACTGGACAGCTGCTAAGGTGTTGTCTCTATACTCAATCTGCTGTGAAAGAGTGAAATAAACCTGTCCAACCACAATACTAAATTGGAAATTGGAACCACAGGTAAAGCAAGCACTCTGGGCAGGAGGCATACAGAGATCCAACAAGCCAAAGGACAAGTCCAGCACGCCAGGTCTTCAGAAATGGGAAGATCTGGTGCGTGTGTGCAGCTCTACAGTCTGGAACCTCAAACAAAGTCGTGGGCAGTTGATTGCTTTGCACTGTACAGTGAGTTCACAAAAGACCATATGCATTGCATAGGTCTCTGTCTGTCATGCCTGGCCTGCCTGGACATTGACTCCTCGAATGCATTCCACAGGCACTGATTTATGCTGGCCAAATTATGGAGGACGAGAGGCAGCTGAAAGAGTACAGCGTGCCACCGGTGCGCACACAACCATTCAAGCTCAGTAGAACCTTTGCAGCATTGCTTTGCACCGCCTTCCTTTGCTTACATGCCATGCCAGCAGGAGCTCGCTGATGGCTATTCATTATGAAGATCTGCTTTTAGCTTTCTATTTTCATGAACTTTAGATGTCTTTGACAAAACGCTGGACGTCGTTTCACATGCCAGGGTTGATTTATGTCTGACAGTTCAATGCAGCTTGTCAGGATTCTTAATATAATTCATGGTGCATGCAGGGATGCCAAGTATGCATTGCCGTGGAGACTGCAAAGCTCAATGCAGATCCAGATGCTGACTCTGCCTACTGGAATTGAGATGGTTGTGCATGGGACACTGTATACAGTCCATTCGTCAAGCACAAGAATGACCTGAAGTTATTTGTTTCATCTAGTTTGGGCACAAAAATTGGACATTTCGGGACAGAATGATTGATTAAGGGAGCTCATTGTACGGCCCCGGCTGGCGTGGGGCGGTATAAATACTGAGCACCGTGCCCACGGTTGATTGGGTCTTGCTTGGATATGGCGAGTCCAACAAGGGGTAGGATTGTGGTAGCCTTTAATGCAGCTTGTCTGCAAGACGTACCTTGCCTTTTGGCAGGAAAAGCGTGTAATAAAAAATTATTGTAGTGCCTATCTATGCGGTACCCAACCGGCAGTACTGCAGTACATACATGTATACAGTCTAAACAGAGTGAGTATGAGAATCATGGCCGCCAGAAATTCTCATGAGATATCATTATAAGACGTGTTCAGCCGTTGCAACACTCGAAAACTATTCTAACCGGCCAAGGAGCAAGTGTGGCATGCTACCTCTCGGGTTCCTTGCAGCTTCCCTGCATGTGCACAACACGTGCTGATGGCTTGCATCTTGGAAGCCTCTTCGCACTAGAACAGTCGATCAGAATCCGAAACTCTTACATCAATTAGACAACGAGGTTGTCAGGGAGATATTCATCTTGCCGTATTTAGGCCCGACTTTCTCACCATGGTGAGCAGGATGCTGTAGGTAGAGGTCTTGACCTGCGTGAGGTTTCCTGATAAAGTACATCATATCTTTAAATTTTTGAATATCTTTTGCTGCAAAGCTGAAAAGCATTAGTTCTCCTTTCAGGTATTCCCCTAACTAGTCACATTACACAGCACATCGCACAGCTGAATGAAGGATAGTGCATCGAAGACTTGCGATTGAGTTTCTAGCAACGTATACTGACAATGGTGTCTCATGTAGAATGTTCGTCAACAAGAATCTCGCCAGGACCAATTCCTAGTCACTGACCGAAAATCACGCCGAAAGCTTTCATTCTTCATGTCTTTCGTCCCAGAAAGAAGTGGATGCCCCAATGGCTATCTCTGAAAGCAAATCAACAGATACTAGCGCTGTGTTGGAGCTGAAGAGAGTCCGGATGACCTCCTCCACAGGATCTGAGGTGCGATTGAAGCTCTACATGGTCTTACCCATTTTAGGCAGAGATGGAGAGGTGCAGGTAGTTCGTACATCGGTCAAGGCATCTATCAGCAGAGCTCTGGGGAGGAGAGCAGAGCTCGGATCCTTACCGCCTGCTTGCAGGACATGATTATAGCTGAAGGTGCATGGTGCATCTAGCAGTGAGCCTCCTTGTGGCTGCAGGACCTGACAGCACTGCCGCCTGCGCCCCACTTGAGGAGCGCTGCAGACTGCAGGGCTTACATTGAGTCCCTGCCAGGCGGCGCGAAATGCCTAGAGAGAGCGAACGAGCTCGTTCGATGCATTGAGGCCTCCCATCCCGTTGATCAGGTTTGCTCACTCCTCAAATTCAACAAATGTCAACCTACAGATTGCTGCTGTATTACAGTTACCTCGAGCGCTTATTATGTTATTTGGAAGGCATCTGCAGAACTTACCATGATATATATGTAGAGGAAGGCCTAGAGGGAAAGATGGTGCAACCCTATTACATCAGACAGGGACTGCCAAACCAAAACTCACACAAAATCTACGTGACAACTGGCTCGGTCCATCAGAGGAACACACAGGAGTCAATTCAAGACAAGAGGCCAGGCAGACAATGGCACAACCAATACCTGCATTACCATGATATTTCAGATCTCGCCAGACATATGTGTGTCCTCCCAGTCACATGTCACTTTGGTGGCCGCAGGGTTTCTATCAATGGGCTGCAAACAGCATGGTGGAGGCCCGGGGTCACCTGGAGGAAATTTTGATTGCATCCTGCTGCCAGGGATATGTGCTCACTGATTGGGAAGGTGAATGCTTGCTCGTCCCTTACCAGAACACTGTGCATGCAGGTCTTCCCAAGTATTTTCCCCAAAAGAGGCTTGCCTGACTCCTAAACTCGCTGCAGTGTGCCCCAATATGATGCTGCAGGCACATGCAACCTTGAATAGCTCAGAAATTTTAGTTTGGGCACTACTTTTGCGCAGGGCACTCCGAGAACATACCTATTGCGTTGGAGACGGTCCTGGTGGCAGGCATTCATGGCAGCGCCCTCAAGTCAATAGAGATTACCTGCAGCACAGAGGATGCATCCCTACACCAGCTCACCCTCAATTTGGCAAAAATGGCGCAGAGCGCAAACCAGGTGATTAATTTCTGATGCACATTCCGTCAATAGGTGCATTTAGGAAACTTTTCGTCCGAGCAGCTCCCGGAGTGCGGCCACAACTTCAAAAGGATGGGGCGGTCAATCAAGTTAGAACTCTAATTTGACAAGCAAGGTTTTGCAGTCCTTTAAATGCTGTCTGATCCATTCCAAACAGTTTCCCTTGTCAAGTATGGAATGCATGACTCTGGGTGCATGCATGTCTGTCTAATCACTTCAGGTGGTTTATATTTTTGTGGCTTGCTGCAGGGAAAGCTAGGCAAGGAGCTGGCAGCGTTCTGCAGCGTTCCTGGGCACTTTCTTGAATTGGACTTGGCGCCGGCGGCTGATGCACTGCAGCTCACGGAGAGCGCCTCTTGCTGCCCTCTAGAGGTGGCTGATGGCATCGAGGAGTGTGTACACCTCCTAGTGGAGGCAGCTGCTGCAATGTCTGACGGGTGATCAACCGCCCATTTGCCGCCCATATTCTTCTCTGTCAACACAACCCAATTGAACAGATCAGCAGAGGAAGTCTACATTGCCTTAGTACTATGTGATCAGCTTTATTAGTCTATGAGCAGCAGAAGTCCGGAGTTATGTGAACGGTAGCTCCACGGTGGCTCCTCAAATTGAGCAGCCTATTCAGTGTATGTGCAGCAGTAATTTGGAGTTTTGTGGATGATGGCTCTGTGTGGCTCCTCATTATGGTGGTGAGCAAGGACCCATGGCACCAATTAGCGTTGCACTGACTCACTGAGTGTTTCTCTGAAGACCGAGCTAGGCAGGACCTTTCATCTGTCATCTCGGTGTTTTGCTCTGTGGTGTGTGTTGTTCGCTGTATGTCTTACAGCTGCCTGATTTGTGACAGGATTGCGTGAGTGTCATCTGTGTGGGCAGTCCCCAGAATTATGTACATATCAATACATGAAGTCAGCAATCTGAACCCTAAAGGGTGGGAACGTTTTGCAGGGGAGATAGCGACCCTGGCAGTGACATGACAGCGGACGATGTGCTGGGGCTCATGATAGCCACAGTCATCATGGCACAGCCGCGGCGTCTGCCGTCCATGCTGGAACATGTCAAGACCTTCTACACCTGTGGTGACTGGGCAGGCCAGACTGGCTTCCAGGTCAGCGCCAAACTCTTGACTGGCTTCATATTTACTTACCAAAGATCCTTGCAGCAGTGTACTTGTGTTTTTAAGATATATCTTCCAGCATTGTGGTATTTGTCTACACTGTACCATTATAGTATGATACGCATGCTACGGGTGTCTGGATGACTTTTCCTTGCATTTGCACCGTGCTATTTGTTGTGCAAATGCATTCTGTTGTGCAGGTCGCAACATTGGAGGCTGCAACTGCCTTTCTTTTGCAGCAAGCGCCTGCCCATGAAGCAGGTGACAATTTCTTCCGAGATCTGCACTGTTGCCTCATTTCCATTTCTGCCAGACATGCAGCTCCTGCCACGCACAGACAAGGCTTACTAAGGAATATATGTGTTGCAGGGATGCCTCGCAAGAACAGCATGAGCTTGGTGTGGGCGCTGCTAGACTCGGATGAGCCACTCACCTTCGTCCAGAACGCTGCACCCCTGCAGACAGCCTTGCGCAGAGCTGCACAGACTGACGCCGAAGCCCAGTCGGAGCTGCAGCTGAAACGCATGCTCTCTCGCAGCAGCTTCAGGTGAGCATATTTACCCGCTACCCTATCACTATGCCTGGTTGCTCTTGTCTGCCCCCTGGCATATTGCATGTGCACGCAGGACATCATAAGACGTTCAATGCAATGATGTGAAGAGTCCAATGCTGAAATAGATAACATGAGGACACCCATGTGCACGTGCAGGTTGTCAAAACTTGTCTGATGCAATGTGCTCAAAAGATAAGCTTGATGCTGTAGGTATGGCAACACCCCGGCCCTGCGATCAATGCTGAGTAAGGAGCTGACTCATCGCGCGGCTTCCCTGCACCGGGCAGCTTCCCTGCAGCGTGTAGCTTCCCTGCATAGCCGCAGCAGCAGCTGCGCATCGCTGCCAGCTGCAGTGCCGCCCAAACTGCCCGGGCCGGGCAGCCACATTGGCCACACCTCTGGCAGCAGGGCTCTTCCCTCAGCTGCCAACGAGACATTAGGAATTGCAGCAATTTCCCAGGTCAATGGTATCGCTCAGGAGAGCAGCAGCATATGCAGTGGAGGGAGGAGGAGTGCTAGCATGCAGCCCATGCCGAGCCCATTCAGGGATGCAGCTCTATACACAGATCCCATCTTCCATTCCAGTGCGCAAAAAGAGAAGGACCGGCAAGCAGGGGGAAATTCAGAGGGACCGGGAGCATCTGTTGGGGTTTCAGGCAATGCAGAGAGTAGGAACAGCGCATTCAGCAGGTCGGGCAATCTTGAGAGGGCACTGGGGAGGCAGGAAAAGAGTGATCAGCTGGCGACTGCTCTGCTGAGGATGAGCATGCGAGCAGATGAGCAGCTGCAGAAACAGGCCAGGCTTGTGCTGCAGAACACTGGGACATAATGGAACACAGTGAACCCAGCTGGTAGGTGGCATCATCACTACTAGTGTGTGAGCGCCCATAATTGGGTTCCTCTTGCTTGGATCCGGCAAGTCCAGCAAGGAGTAGGCAGCATTAGATTGCAGCGTGTCTGCAGATGCACCCTCTTGGTAGAAATGATATGTAGCGCTACAGTAGAAGTAATCATGATAAAACCCGCCTGCTGACCATACACTTGACAGCTCTTGATGGCGCCCTATCTGTGAATTTTTGTGATGGCCGGCCTGTTGTGCATGATGGGGTGTGTGTTGTCCTGGGTTGGGATGTACTTGTCTGCTAAGGAGATCTATCGGGCATGTAGATTTTCCTGTATTAACAAAAGTTTCTGCAGCAAGCGTGGTTTTCTTGGTACCGCGGTGCAAAGGGAGCAGCCCACTGCTGGACACAAGAAGTAATGCACACAACATTGCAATAATGAAGAAACAGAAGACTTTCGTTGGATGCCTCATAAAAATTGGACTTCTTCTCATTGGCAGAGACACCTGTCAAATTTAAGTATGTTGTCCTAATCTGGCTCTCAAGGAACAGCCTCAACCTCCATGACGCATCCAAAGGCCAGTGGCTGCGATCGACAGGCAATGATTCTTTCTCTGGAAACATGTGAAGGTCTTCTGTACCTCAACGAGTTGTGTGTCGTCTGTCGAGCACTTGTGAGTCCACAAACCTCATCTGAAGGTGGAGCTTTGGCTTAGAAGCAATATGGCGCAGTTCTGAGGAAGTTTTGCGGCGACTCTCATTTTTCATGTCGTCGTGATACGCCTACCTAAGGGCGCGCGATGGTCGTTCTGCGTAAAAGAAAGCAGCCTGAACCAAGGTTTGTCTCAGGAACCCCATAACCAAGGTCCCTGGATACTGCGCAATGTTGTATATCTGCATTTGTAGAAAATTGTAATTCTTCTTCTTCATTATTTTGAGACCATCGCGTGGCCAGACGTCCATGGGCTTGTTGACACTCCTTCTGTTCTCTTGCACTATGTGCATTGATCACCGTGCTTCAGAGACACCTCCTTGGCCGTGCTGGCTGCCCCTTGTCGCTGCATTTCCTCATGCGTTGCTATATTGCACGACCGCGTCTCCTGGTTCTGCAGCCATGTTGACGTCTGCTTGGAACATCTGCGCAGTGGTGCTGAAGTGGATGGCCTGCAAAGAATGCTGGATGCCGCTGCATCCGCTTCCAGCCTGCTCATCTTCACAGGCAGTGGACTCTCTGCCACGTCAGGTATTGTTTCTGATGGATGACAGCTGCTTCACCGCTGTCTGAATGCTGTTCTGGTGACCTACCCTGGTATAAACTTCTCTGCTACATGTCCGCTCCCTGAACATCTCGATTTATTGCAACCTCTGTCAAAGAATATTTGGTACCCCTTAGCTCGTCACGAATCTCCTAAGTCATCCACAGCTAGCATCTACCTGTCTGGGCGAGAAGGGTCAGCCTTGAGTCCCAGAGCTGCAACAGAAGTTGCTCACAGAAGCGTCAGAGCAACTGGCAGTCCGCCCATTCAAACACCTGGGACAACCTGTATATGTTCTTTAAGAAGTAACATCAGGCATGTTGCTCCCTTTCCGCTTGCGTCTCCACCAAAGCTCACCTTGCTTGTGCTGTCTCCAGGCATGTCCACGTTCAGCACAAAGGGCGGACTGTATGAGCGGGCACAGAAGCGGTTTGGGGTGACGGACGGCAAGAAGCTGTTCACATACTCCTTCTTTGAGAAGCAGCGCCTTGAAGCCATGGTGCGCTTACTTCCTTTCTCCAGATGACCAGCGCCCAGTTGTAATCCTAGCGGAGGGATTGCTTCCGGATTGATGTAGCTAGATTTTCTTCAAGGATCCCTGCTGTGCACGTCATTGCCCCGATTTAAGACCATCTGAGGCCTAAGGGCCCAGAGGAATGCAATGCACAACGCCAGAGAAATGAGATCTCTTGGAAGCTTGACACCTCATGCATCATGAAAGGCGCATCCATTATTGTACCTCCCCGCTGCATCTGTCAAAATGCTGGTATTGACCCAGATTTATTTTGAATATCTGTTGCAGGCGTTCTATGCAGACATCTACGCAGAGGCGAAGCGAGCGAAGCCGTCTGCGGGGCACCGCGCGCTGGCGGCCATAGCAGCGATGGGAAAGATGCAGCGGCACTACACAATGAACATCGATGGCCTTGCAGAGAGCGTGGGGCTGACCACCTGGCATCCCGACACCAACCCCTCAGGTGAGCGTTTGCCCCTTGCCAGCTACTGTCGTTTTTCTTTCACTGCTGCGAGTGCTGGATGGACTGCATCTGGGTGGCATGTCGAACAATCAATTCCCAAATGGACCCAAAATGGCTTTCATAGCTGATTGTTGGAGCATCTCCCTTGTAGTAAAGTAGCGTACATTTTGCCAACAGAAGCAGCCTCTTCTAGAAAGTAAATGCATGCATCACATAAGGCATGGCGTGCACTGCAATTGTAGGATACCGAGCCTAATCAGCCAGCAGAATCAACATAGCCAAACAATGAATGAGCCTTGCATGCATGTGACAGGGCAAACGCTGGAGATGCACGGCAACATCCACGAGCTGGTGTGCCCGGAGTGCGGCGCAGTGTCGGAGGTGACGCCCCAGCACGTGCGCACGATACGCGCGAAACGCGCGCTGCGCTGCGGCCAATGCGGCGACGCCGACCTGCGCTGCCGAGTCATGCTCTACGATGACGGCGAAGGTCAGCCGCAGCCCTGAATGGATAATATGAGTCTATGGTTGACTTTGCATTGAAACATGGTCGCCATGGCGATTGTGGTCATGGCTTGTAGCGTCCAGAATGGCTTGAAGAGGTTTTTTTGTCACTACTTCCGCTCAAGATTACCTAAACCAATCTTGAGACTCTTCATGCAACCACTCATGTACGGCACACATGCTAGCCTTACGCATGCCATGTCCCACCAAGTACAACATGCCCTAATTTGCTGCCGCAAACATGCAGCTTTGCAGGATCTCTTTGTCTTGCCCGGATGGCCTTGTTTGGTTGATCTCAATGCCTAAAAAACGGTCCAAACTCACAGACATAGTGTCTTGCCCTGATTCTTTTTTCCATGCTGGCGGCTGTAGCGAACATGACAACGCCAGAGGAAGTGCTTCACTTCAGGGACCGAAGCAGCACTGCAGATTGGTTCTTAACCTTCCTTGTGTTCCTACATGATGCCTGCCTGCCCTGCCATGCCACTGAGTTGTGTTTGTTTGGCGGCTGCAGCGGCCGTGATCACTCCGGAGGATGTGTTTGATGTGCTGGAGGATGACGTGGCGGCGGTTGACATGATCCTTTGGGTCGGCATCTCCTTCCAGCAGTCCGCCTCTACCGCCTACTTCCGCCGAGTCCGCCACTGCCTGCAGGTGCACACGCACTACCATGTCTACTCTCACTGACACTCTGTGCTTAGTCTTCTTAACATGTACCGCATGCATTTCCTGCGCTGTGGAGAATGCATGCTTGCACTGACCCTATGCCCGAGCCGGGCCTGTCTTTGCAGCGCTGCCTTCATGCGTAGCAGGCCAAGCTGGAAACTTTGGGTCCAGTGAAGCAGGCCATGCCACGCCTGCCTTTGCATCCCTGCTTTCCATATTTGTGCCTGCATTTGAGGTTCAGGTGACCCATGAGGTCAGGATACTGCAGTAAGACATCGGTGCCCCAGCACAATTCAGCCTCCGTTTTGTCGAGTAGGGGGTGCGTTGAGGCAGATGGGGGCAAAAAGAAGTGCTGTACATTAAAAAACGGCAAATATGGGGCACTGCGATATGTATCATGTGCTGGGCGCCAGCATCAGCATGAGGAAAAGCCCCCCTGTGATATTGGTTCTACATCGAAAGACTGGCAGCTTGGGACGATAATTTATGCATTTGGCCTCTTGAGCATTGCGCTGGGCTGGTGCAGGATGCTGGGCGGCTGCAGGAATGCAAGCAGGTGGTGGTCAATCTGAGCGAGGACTGCCTCTGGAACCTGCTCTCCGCCCTCTCCAACACAGGTGAGGCTCCCACAACGGATAGATCATGGGGTCATCTGTTGTCGTTTTTCTGCTTGTAATGGCGAGATTTAAGGAGATGGTGCCAGGGACCGTCACATTTTGATCCATACTCTCTACAGGGGCAGCAGCGTGAAATTTTTCACATTTTTGCTGCTACTCTTGTAAAGTTTCTGGATCATGAAGTGCCAGTCTCATCACCATCATTTTGATGATCTGCACCAGCATGGTTTGAAGACGTTGCAGCCCCTCCAGGTCTTTATGCATCCTTGCAAGAGTTGCTTGGCATTTGCCAATGGTTGCTATTTGCATGGACATGCATCCTCCACCTTGCTTGTGACAGGGACTGCCGTACTTGCAGCTTTTGCCTTGCTGGTCGAGACCTTAGTGGACGCGTGTAGTTTGCTTCTACACCTGGAAGATTTTCTCAATCTCACTTTCTTTTTATATTTTCTTCTGCGCAGACGATCTGCAGGTGATCGAGGTGCTGGCGTCCAGCGATGAAGCTCTGCCGAAGCTGGCCGCCCGCCTGGCGCAGACGCCGGCAGCTGCGCGGCAGCCGCTGCTGGAAACCCTCCCGCCGCCCCCTGAGCCCTGCGCGTCCCCGTCCCTGTCTCCAAAGGAGTCCCCTGCGCAGCAAGCTGACTGTGCCGCAGATACTGCAGTACAATATAAGAGCAGCCCTGACAGCCTCCCTGCTTTGCTCCCCGCACAACCACCACAGACCGCAACCGGCAGCCGGCCGGCAAACGGCGCGCAGCCGTCAGGGCAGCAAAGGGAGCCGTTTCCAGAAGTGAGGTTCCCAGCGCGGCCATCTGTGTCACAGCAGGACCACGAGCAACAGCTGGCGTCAGAAGCAGCAGAGGTTGAGGCCCTCGGCCAAGGCATGGAGTCAAAGAGGGCCAGGTCCGAGCCTCCCTATGCCATGCATGACTTCATACATGCCCGTCCCGGATTTTTTGCCTCGGCACGTCGGGCTGCAGAGCGGGCCGGGGCGCGCACGGGAAATGGAAGCTGCACAGAAGCAGACGACGAGGCGACACAGAACGTTCCGGAGAATCTTCCTCGGCCGCCGCTCGCCAGAGCGCCGGCAGCCCCTGCGTGCGCTGACTCAGCGGCTGCAGCTTCCGTGCGCGAGGAAGCTGCTGCAGGGTTTGGCGGACTCTGCAAGGAGCAGGATGCTGTGAATGGCAGAGGTGTGCGACTGGGGGGCGGGTGCAGCGCGCTCATAGATGGCATAGGGACTGCGGCTAAGTTGGACCCACACCGGCTGGCACCTGCAGGGCCCTTGCCTGCGAGCTGAGCCAGCTTTGCAAGCCTGGAACCATGATTGCAGCAGCATCAATCCAAACTCTGTATGCCTGGGTTTTTCTGCCGACAAATTGAATTACTGGGAGTGTCATACTGTGTGTCTTAACAGAAGGGAATGCCTTCAAATCTCTGATTTGGCGGTAGGATGAGGTCTGGATGCTGTAGGATGTGCTTTATAGTAGTATTGTCCAATGCTTTCAGCGGTGAAGGTACGGTATCAAATCCGTGAAGTCACATACTGGGAAGTTGTGCTGTGTGCTGGAATCTTCACGGATGCGTGCGTATTCATTTGCAGTGTCACCGGCAGCTAGCAGAGAGAGCTCTTTGCCAGATCTCTAGAGTCACTTTTGCCATATTGGTTCCGCCGTGGCGTGTGCTTGAAACTTGCTACCACCATTAAAAATCTTCCTGTGAGAGTTTTGTTTTGAATGTTTATATTTCAACCACAACCTAGCGTGAGGTGGAAGCAACACCAATTGCCAATCTCAGGTATCTTCAACCAAGATTCTGCTGTTTCTAGATCAATTTTATTGCGGCTGTTGGTGCTTATCGACTTCCAACAGGAGGTTGGAGCTAGCTGTTGCCATGCATATTCTTGTCATTGGCGGTGGTGTATTCTGATGTAACATACGGTGTGACAGAGCACCTCAGAAGTCAGCTTTCTTTGTTCATCAGAGATGGAAAGTGCTATCCGGTGAGGAGCACTGCTGGCTGGTGACTCACAGTGGAGACACTCAAGCCGCGACATGAGGCTCTTCAAGTGATTGTCATCGCAAGAGTTATACCTTTGCAAAATCTTCTGGGCCTGGACATGTTTCTGTCCTTTGATGCCCCCATTTTGCACTGCAATGCAGCCTCACGCTTAATTGAACACTAAACTCACAGGAAAAGTCTCAAGAGGCGGTGGCAAATTTCAAGAGCAAAGCCCCACGGGGCATTTTCTCCTTCTCTGGCGCTCGCTATGCCTTCATGTTGTACATTTCTCTCTTCAACATACGAACTCTTCAACTAATGACCTCAACCTGCATGCTGATTAACAGGGGTGCAGTAGTCATGTCGCTAATGGGGCGGCTACATTCGTCCTGGGCGCACAAGGCTCCACAACTTGTGGCTCCACCAAGACTTCACCCTCTCTGGAATTGTCCTCACCCCCTCTAGTCTGCAGCCCTGCAGCACTGGCGCTGCCGCGGCCGCCAATCAGCCCGGCTTCATGCGCAGCTGCCAGGAAGCTGCTGCTGTATGGTCCCGCCTCTGAGCTTCCACCTCCCTGTCTGTTCAGCGTTCCCTCCATCAGCTGACCGCCCCCCAAATTTAGGTTCCTTGGGGGGTCGGGAAACTGTTTTGACGCGTCCTGTCTGGAAGCGGTTCCCTCCTGTGGATTCAAACTTGAATGCATGCCGGAGGGGGCGCCGTAGGACAGACTCGGCTTCCACTGCTTGCGAGGCGGCTGGTTGACTTCGCCATCCTCGTCAGCTGATGTCCCGCCCCTGTCATCAGATAAAAAGAAATTTACGAATGCGACTTTCCTTTCCTGCTGCTGCAAGATCTCGAATTATGCACGGGCATTTTTTTCACGCACAGATCCTGAATGGACAAGCCCTTGTTTGGCATGGGCTGCGGGAGCCATCCCATATCACTACACAATCTGCGCTCTGTCACTGTGGCATCTATCCACTGGCCTGATCACTGCAACACCAGCTGCAGCACTTAGCCCAGGAGCTGGAGCTGAGAATATGCAGGACCACTGATCGCTCACCCTGAGCGCGAGGAGCTGCTCTCACTGCTGCTGGAGGAAGATGACGAAGATGAGGAACTGCTGGAAGATGAGCTGGTGCCGTCCTCGTCCTCGCCCCTCTGCGCCAACTCATCCGCTATCACCGCCAGGTCGGGGCGCTCCTTGCGGATCTGCACGCGCCAGGCAATCCCGTTTAATATATGGGTCAAAGTTCAAAAAGACCTTGTACAATGTATGACAGAAATTTTCGGTTCGATTAATGACCCTGCAGATGGGACGCCAAGCGACTCATTGACCAGGACGCCTAAAAGATGTTGGCACCAGGCAGGCCACGCGATTAGAATGGATTGCAGCATGCTGTGCCTAAGAGGCTTTGTTTGCAGGGACAGTGGGGCCAACTTTTGTGATGCCAAGCTGGCATAGCAGCCCTTTGTAGCGTGCAAGGCAAGTGCCCATGCTACCTATCAATGATTCTGGAAGGGAGCAGCGGTGAACCAGTGGAGACCAAAGCAGGCAAATTCTGAAGACGAGGCACAATGTAGGGACAGCAGATAGAGGCAGTATCCGGGGAAATGGCGCCCAAGGTGCGAAGCTGAGAACGCCAGACAGAGCAGACACAAGCATGCTGACTTTGCCTGAAAAGTGAGTGCATGCAACTGTGGTGGGGGATTTGATTACACAAATGCATGCATATTTCAGTACGCGCATTCGCGACTTGAAGATTGACATGAATTTCGGGTGATACTCAGCGGCCAAACCTGGGCGAGCCAGCACGCGCTCATCTTGGGGCGGCCGCGGCGAGTGTGCGCCCAGATGGCGGGGAAGGTTGCGCTACTGCAGTAGTTGTGCGTCACGGCGATGGTCAGGTCCAGGTTGAGCACCGTGTGCCACCAGCCGCCTGGCACATACACCGTCTCCCCGGGCCCCTGCACCGTGCATGCATGTCAGCGACCGAACGTGATGTCATCGTAAGAGCTCCCCAGAGAATGTGACTGTACCACAGAGTCATGTCTGCCGCGGGGCGACTTTCAAGCAGCGCAAGACTTGCCAAGTAGGTGTGGCATGATAAACACACTTTCAAAAAGTGATGTGAAGGTCACAATGATGTGGTGGTGTGGCCACAAATGATAAACATCCCACATACATCAGCCAATTGAAGATTTGTACTACGAAAGAAGTCCCTGAGCAAACCTGGATGATGTTGATGGGCCGCGCAGTGGGCCAGTCGGGCGCCTGAGTGCGCGGGTACATGACAGTGAACCAGCTGACAGCCTCCCGCTCCAGCCCCTTCTCCCTCGGTAGCACCACGTGCCGCGGAGTGCCTGCACATGCGCGCACATGCCGCCAGCCGTCAATCAGAGCTGAGCTGCCAATGTCGAGAAGTGACAGCCCTGATCAGCCGGCAGATGCACTGATAAGCTTTTCTAGTCGTGCGGTGTGTCAGCTGGGATGGCGTAAAGTTGAGGCTGCCACTGTTCAGAATGGACAGCACTTGGGAGCCAGTAGACGACCCGTGGAACCTTAGAAGCGGGCTCTGCTGGGAGCTGCCAGAAGAAGCGCAACATGGAAGTCACAAAAATCAAAGAAAGAGAAACTTTTGAGGCGGCGCGTGTGGTGCACCTGGAGGGAACAGCGCCCAGCGCTTGTGCCCCTGCACGAGGGCGTTCCAGGCCGAGGTCGCCAGCGGGTCGATGTGCAGCCCAGAGCCGCTGCGCCCAGGGCCCATCACCAGCCACCTGCCACAGCGAACAACCCAGCTCACGCACTAGATCAAGCCTTACCCACCCAATCTAGCACTTCACACTTTCCTCTTTGATTCCCCTTTGACAATCACCAACATGCACACCTATATTTTACCCAAACTTTGCACAGATACTTTCTCAGTACCACTGTACGCTCGCTCAAAATGGGCACTGAAGTAAGCTTCTGCTCCTATCAGCACTGGCTCTCCAAGTAATGAGTTCTCTTAGGGAGTAGGACATGACCATGGAATCCAAGACCAATCATACATCAACAGGCCGCCAAATGGACAGTACTAATTAAAACGGTGAGTCACCTGTAGGGTGGCCGCCGCTTGTCCCCCGCAAGGCGCATGAGGTCCTCCTGGAAGTAGTGGGGGACCTCGTACTCGCGCCGCAGCCCCCGGCTTCCCCGGCGGTCGGCGAACGTGCCGTCAAAAATGTAGAGCGGCGAGTCATCGGCCGGCGCATGCTCGCGGTCGTGCACATAGGATAAGTAATGCTTCAGCTTCATTCGCACAGCGTAGCCGTCGTCATCGCTGCCCACCTGCAGATGCATGCCATATAAGCGGACGCATTCTCGGAAAACTGGAGGTTATGTTCTGAAGTAAGTCTGGTTCAAGAGGCAATAGACACGAGTTGTCCCGATGCCAAATCTCAAGAATCCACAACCCAGGTGCGGTCTGCAGCAAAAAGAACCTGACTGGCTACTACCATCCTCCTGAGCTACCTAGTTGACCAGGTTAGAAGCCAGCCTCGTTATTTGCAGCTGAGATATGCGTCTTGCATTTGCAATGAGTAGCATTTGCCTTAGCCTTCAAATAAGAATGCCACTGACTGCATATTGTTTGGAGACTGCTTCTCTCGCATGCATGGCCATGAGCAGAGCCAGAGTTCGAGCTACCTTGAACTTGTGGTCCCCGTATCGCTGCAGCAGGGTGTCCTCATTCCAGTCCTTGGCTGCTCGCCACCTGTCGCACAGCCCGGTGATGACTACGGGCAGGCGCGGGCGCTCAAACCGCTCCACAAACTCCTCTACACTCAGCTCCTGTGAGAGGCAAACCATTGCTTGCGTACTTCAGGCAACAAATGTGAGTGCACGTGCCAGGCCTTCCTCACTGATTGTTCGTCTACAGATCAGAGATTGAAGGGCAATGTGATTTGCACATCATAGATGCACGCAACGATCAGGTGATCCAATCATCAAGACGGTCAGTATCGGCCATTGTTTGCTGGAAGCGGGCATAGCAGCGTCCATTGCCTTGGTGCTTGTACTTTGAGAATGAAGCTATCTACTTGAATGGGCTTACCGAGCAGTGCACGCGCTCCACACTGTCTATAATCCCCTCAGTCGACAGCACATCAGACTGTGCATATCTGTGCTTCCGCCTGTCAGTCACCACAGAACCAGTTCACAGATCAGCCAGTCTGGGTATAACTTTTTACAAATGGAGATTATTCTTTGCAAAGCTGAGGCCCAGGATTGACGACTGGCACGCACCAGTCACCCTTGGTGAGGCTAAGCTCTCCCCTGGCAGCGCGCTTCGCTGCTCTGATTTTGCGCTCTCTCCTCCTGTATGCACAGACACAGCTACCTCGGATCTTGGAGGCTTGTGTGGCTGTAGGCAGCCACGATGTGGATGAGAGGCTGTCGGAGTTGCTGCGATGAGATCTCAAGAGACGTGTGATTATATACTTGCCTGAATGATGTTGTGACAGTGCCATCGCTGTGAACAGTTGCACAGGCCTGTCTATCTTGTTTTCCCACCAAAGTGGATGCTAGTGGCTCTGGGGCTCTACTCGGTTCATCTCTATTTTCCTGTGTGCCACTATTTTCATATTTCACATGTTGATCCTGACAGACTTCCGTCGATTCAGGTTTCAGAAGGGAAGGGATTGGCATCGGCTAGAACACAACTTCTATGTTGCCAGATCCCACTGCGGCTTCAAAGCCAATTACAATTTTTGTTGAATGTGGAACAACTAAGCTTAACATGCAATACTACAGTACTATGCTTCCAGTAGGAAAGATGTTTTCTTGGAGGGATGGAAAGATGGACGAGGCAGTGACGTTAGCAGTAGCTTGACAGGATCATGCTTCCCGAAACTCACATTTATTCGCAAATGGAGTGCAGTTAGCATCATGGTATTATATTGCAGCAATACAGATGGCACTTTTTGCAATGCTACGTATCTAAGGTGCCAATTTATTGTTGGACGAGTGGGCAGTAGACATGCGTGTCCAAGGATCTGCCTCAGGACCGCGACCCGGAAGAGTGTTGCAAAGCAAAACAGTATATTCAATGGGAAATGTCTGCGCAAATCCACATTATCAAGCGATCGTGTTACCAGCAGTAGCTTGAGAGGACATGGAGTCCCTGCATCAGCTAGTGCTGATGCCTCAACAGAGGTCCATTCGGGCGCCAGGTGAGCTGGAAATTTCTTAAAAAAATGTCACGGTTCTCCATCTGACAACACAAGAGATCTGCTGATCCATGTTGTTGTTGTCTTCTGCTAGCTATTCAGCTCTGGCATGTAGCGCAGGTGGCATACTTATTCAGCGCAGGCAATGGGGGGAGGCATATCTGTCGCCATGGAGGAGGTGTTGCGTATGTCAGAGAAGGACTTCTCGGCAGGTCACAAAGCAGATGTCCAGCTGGCCCTCATCTTTGCCTCTGGCTTCGATGACCAGGACGAGAGCCTTCGCACAGCGCTGTCTCTGCTCAGACGGAAGTACACCTTCGTAAAGCACGTCATTGCCACTGTGGTGAGTTTCACCGCATGTATTGGCTCTCAATTCCATGCATGGGCACCATGTCATGAGTCATATGGGTGGAAACGATATCTGATTCATGTTGGCGTGTATGGCATGCATACCCACCTCGCCGCACTCTTGTCGTCGACATCATGGACATCTTGTCATGTGTGTAATTACGACTTACTGATACGTAACATTACCAATTGCCGACTTGTAATAGTAATGGTACGCCATGCAGGCTCATGGTGTCATTGGGAACCAAGGGCAGAGTCCAGTGGAGTTGGAGGCACTGCCGTCTGTCAGCCTGACACTTGCACAATTGGAGGGCACAGAGGTGTCCACCTTCAGCATCACTGGCCCAGTCTTGCCTGATGCAGGTGTGCATCCAAGTCTCATCAGCCCAATAGTGCTGCCAGAAGAAGCAAATTTCACCCTCGCGGAAGCCCTATTCGTACAATTGTCCTCTAGCATATCCTCCACCTGTTTTGGCACCTAGCACTGAGCATACTGATTTTCACATGCGTTTTCACCGTGCTTCACATGCGTTATTTCTTTGACCTTCAAGCTTCTGTTGAGGGCATTGACCATGTTGATGTGATGGCATGCAGATGCGTCACCATTGGAGTGGGAGAAAGTGACGCGAGTACCGCTAGACACCAATGACAACGTCAACCTTGTGCTGCTGGCCTCTCCCTCATTTGCCAAGATCAATGACGTCATGGCAGGTGAGCAGCGGAGAGCTTGCTTTCGCAATAAACATTCACAAGGAGCCCTCATTGTGGCAATGGCAGCAGCAACAGCAGTGCAAGGATCTGGTTTTTCCGGTCAAAATATTCACATACTTCTGCCAGCTTGCTGAATTTGACCCTCATCCCTGACAAGCTATAATTTCCCATTGCCACAGCTTGGCGCCCTTTTATGTGCTGCTTTCATGGCATAAGTCCTGCAATATGCACCTCTTTGTTGTCTGTGTGAGCATACGAAATCAGCTATGGGGAAGGGTGATTCTAAGAGCATGTCTGGCCTGCCATGCAGGACTGGACTTCGCATACCCGGAGGCGGCCAAATTGGGCGGGCTGATCAGTGGTCCCCCACAGCGGGGGGCCGGGACACAAGAGTCGCCGTCCGGATGGCTCATTGTGCTGGAAACATGGACGCCGCCGAGTGACATCAGCAGCCCAGCGAGTGACCTCAGCGGAGCGGCGGGTGATGTCAGCGAGGGGGACCCGGCGGATGCGTCCCGCAACGGCAGAGTGGATCGGCAGATGGTGTGGGGTGGATGCGTGGGGCTCGTGCTCAAGGGGCGCGTCAGAATGGAGCCCCTCATTGCGCAGGTGAATTTTAGCCAGCAACGATCATTAGTGCATACGGCATACAGGAAGACATTCTGCCCGAACTTGACAAGCATGTGCTTTGTTCATGGTGTCACTCGTGTCAGTACAGCAGATGTACTGACACGAATGATACCACAAGCAAAGTACATGCTTGTCAAAGGTTTTGCCGGACATTATGAAAAGGTGCACGTGGAATTAATCCTATACTTGCCTGCCTGCCTGCATGCATGGATCCTCTACCAGGCCCTAGTCTTCATGGATAACAGAGTTGATTTCAAATTCCAATACATTTTCCCTTGCAAGCGAAGGGCTGCCGGCCGCTGAGCGGCGAGACATACAGCGTGGAGAAGGCGCAGGAGGGGGTTGTGTTTGAGCTGGCCACCACCGGCAAGTTCCCCAAGACACTGCGGCCCATGGAGGCGCTCTCGCGCGACATGAAGACCCAGGTGCGCGCATTTCCAACCTGGCAGTTCACTCACTTGCGTCAATTAGTCCTGCAAGAGACACCATTGTTGTCGGTTGCGCCTGCGTTCGCATGGCTGGCGTGCTTGCTAGGCCTAGAGTGTGGGACGCCGCTGCACATTGAGCATGAGTCATGCATTTATTGAAGTTCACATTATGTGACCGAGAAGAGTGCCATGGTCGGTATTGTCTGTGCACATGCCCCATTGATTGTTACTTTTCTCTAAAAAGTTCCACCATATTTGACCCGATTGTCTGGTTTTTCACAGAGGTCTGGGAGAACTGAGAGTAACAGAGACGTTACTGAGGATAGCAAATCTACAAAAATCTGAGAAATCATTGCCGGGTTATTCGCAGGCGCCTGGCAGGGGTGAGCCTGAGCTGCAGCGCATGGTGCGCAACCTGACCGTGGCAGTGGCGCCCGATGACTTCAAGCCTGTCGCCGATCTGGAGCCGCAGGTACATGCCTTGGCAGACGCTGCTTTGCTCAGCAATTGCAATGCATTGCAAGGCCATCCTTGTTGCTGCTTTTGTATGATCTCCAGGTGTTCATAGCCTCTGATGTTCTATGGCCTTGGTCGCATTCACCTGTCTTGATTCAGCAGCCAGCCCGAACAGCCTCAGGCTTCACAGTGAAGCGCACAGGACACCAAAAAAAAACGCTCACATACATACAGAATTTCCTGCGGCGGCCGCTGTTGGGGTTTGACCAGAGCAGCACAGTGCACAGGACATCTGTACAAGCGCTCACATTGTGAACCACCGTGCCCCACAGGAATTCCAGGTACCACCTTGATGGGGCTTGACCAAAGCAGCATGGGTTCCATGGTTTGGGACCGCTAATAAAGCTGTGGATATGCTGCTTGCCTGCAGGATTTCCTGGTGCGGCCGCTGATGGGGTTCGACCAGAGCAGCGGCGCGATGGGCGTTGGCGGGGGAGTGCGGCTGGGGCAACGGATACGGTTCATGGTGCGCGACCGCGAGGGAGCCAGGCAGGACCTCATGGACCACGCCCTCTCCCTCAAACGCCGCCAGCTCCAGGCGCGCCTTCGAATCCTTGTGTATTCCCCCTTTTTTTTGCCATTAATTTTTAGGATGACAAAAATTCTGTAAGTCTTGATCGGACCTCTCAAGGCACGCCCCCTCCCTTAAGCGCCGCCAGCTGCAGGCGCGCGTTCAATCCCTTGCGTTTTTGTCCTTTCTTCGGTTTTGTTTCTATTTTTTAGGATTGACAGACTCTGCAGACTTCCATCAACATCAAGGAGTTCGATTCAAGGAAACTCTTTGATTAAGCCTCACATGGTACGCCCTGGCCCCCAAGCGCCGCCAGCTGCAAGCGTGCGCTTCACACTGCTTTCCAATCTTGTCTTTTGTGGCTAGAGTTTTGACCGACCATGCACAGAGGTGTTGGCATACATGGCATATTTGCTCACATGGCATGCCCACTCACTCGATGGGTTGGGATCAGCATGCCCGATTGGGAGGCCCGATCAATCGCGCTGAGCTGCAGGCAGGCGCATAATTATGGTTCCTCAGTTGGGACAGACTTTGCGCTTGAGAAAATATGTACCACCCTCCACTGATGGGTTGAACCCCACTTAAAGACCTCTCATTCGGCAAAACATCACGTCCCTTGCGCTCAGCTGCGAGCTCTTGATTTGTTTGCTGGGCGCACAGCTTCATTTGTGTGGAAAAGACTGTATGTGTCTTGTTGGGGTCACAAGTGAATGACATTCAAAGCATGAGAAGTTGCATGAGAGGGCATGCGCAGCCCTGTGGTGCCATTTCGTCATCTAGCCTCGGGCTGGCAAGCTCCATAAGCCTAGAATCTTATCCTTTGCAGCTTTGGAAGCTTCGCAGCGTTGACTTGATGACGAATTGGCATTGTTGTGGCATCAGTCTCAGACGAGCCGATGGCACTCGTTTGGGCACCAGAACCATTCTTTGACAGCGTGCATAAGTAAATCAAGACTGTGCAGTACGCCTGCCAATGCCTGTTGCATGTGGCCGCAGTGCAACATCATTGGCATCTTTTAGTACAGCTCAGCACCAGCATGTGCACTCATGGCAGCTGCCTCGCAGGTGTAGAAGCGTCATAGTGTACCACCCTTAATTTCTTTTAGAGGCATTGTAATGTGATATGCAGGCGACACTTGAGGGCAAGGCTCAGCCGCCTGCCTTTGGCGCTCTTGTGTTCACATGCAACGGGCGGGGGATGAATCTGTATGGCGAGCCAAATTACGATTCAGCCACCCTTGCCAGCTACGTGCCAGTTCCCTTGTCGGGCATCTTCTGTAACGGTGAGCCTGCTCCTGGACAAGAAAGGCACTTGCAACAGATGCAGCATGACATGCTGTGCGGGGAAAAAAACCCTAAATATGGGCACCCCGGCAGTCTCATTATTACCTGCCAGAAGCTTCAAGATGAGCACCAGCTTCTATAATTGGGAGATGCATGCATGCATAAGGAGCCATGCAATCTATCGAGCTGTGTCTCTGTGTTCCATGGAATGCAGCAGGCGGCGTTCAGTGATCCTCTTCTTCTGATCAGAACGCTGTTGAGTGATGTTTTTGATGCTGTTGCTGCAGGTGAGATTGGGCAGGTTGGCAACTCAACATACTTGCATGGCTTCACGGCAGCGGTGGGCATATTGAGAGAGGACATAGACACAGAGGAGCAGACATTGTGAGCAAGTTGATCTGGTCATTGGAGAGCCTGCTAGCCATTGCTGCAGCATACTTGGAACGTGCCTTATATTATGATAGAGATTGGGACCTGTAGATATTGGGTTGTCAATACTGGCGAAGTCCTCATTCTACAGAAAGTTCAGCATGTGAATTTCAGAATTCAACTTCAGGCAATTGATTAAAAACATGCGGCCCTGTAATTCCTGCATTTGCATTCTAGCAAATATCTCAAAATCCCAGCTTGCAGAAGAAGACACAATGCACACGAACTTCGGTGCAAAAGCTCTCAAGTCAGAGCATGTCAATCCTTGGGCGGCGGCTGCAGCAGCTGCTGTTGCTGGAAGAAGCGCTGCGCCATGTGCGCAACTTCTTCCTCTGCCAGAGCATCCATGGCAATATCTGCGCCAGATGGAGTTCTCTCCCCAGACCGTTCCGGCGCCAAACCCATCGCAACCGCCGACACCGGCAGTGCGTTCAAATTATCCACCCCTCCATCTACTTCGCTCCCCGGCAAAATCCCGCCCACGCCCCCCAACCCTGACACGCTCAAATCCCTGCCGTCAAGGTCATCCCCCCTTCCCTTCGCCTCGCTCCCACGGAACCCTCCAATTTCCGTAGCCCCTTCCCCATTTCTCCCTTCCAACCTTCCCTCAAGCTCGGACAGCCGGCTCCCGCCATCCGCATGTGATTGCGCGCTGTCATTCCCACTGCGCGTTCTGTCCGGAGAGGCCGTGTGTCTGAGGGGTGTGCCCTTTGCAAGATGGTCCTGCAGCGCTTGCAGCAGCTGGGGGTCGATGGAGGCAAGGCGCTGCGCCAGAGCAGGCTCCTCCGCTGCCAGCCTGTCAAGGGCACCCGCGGCCGCGCCTCGGCCCAGGGGAGAGCGTATCTGCGCAGAGGCAGCCGCCTGATCTGGCGCGCTGCCCTGGCTACCCCCTTGCTGCTGCGGCAGCCTCAGCGCCCTCTGTGTCATCGGCCTGCAGCGGACATTGTGAAATCAATCATGAAGTTTGTGCCTGTACCACGTTCAGGCGTCCACTTGTGCTGCTGATGTGATTTGTGAGGAATGAGGTGCGAAAAAGGACTTTCACCCATTTGACATGGTATCTTGCAGGAGATATTAGGGGCAGGTGTGCATGCGTGCCACTTGCTGGCAGTGTTTTAATATATATTGCCTGATCTAAAATGCTGACAAGGTTCTGCTCTGCTCGGGCACTGAAGGCAGGCATGATGGCAGTCTCACCCCGGGCTCATGATGTGGGGGCCATATCTGAGCTCATTCTGGATGGCCCGCAGCTGGCCCAGGCTCTCCTGCATCTCCCTGTGCAGCTGCACCAGCCAGAGAAGCATGCTTTTAGTAAGCTGGCAGTAGTGGGTTTGCATGTATGCAATCTTATGGGAGAACGTCCCAGCGACAATATATGACAGCTGCTCTGGCTTCTGCCGTGATGGTAGTTTTTGCTGCTACAGAAGGATGTTATGCACGGTGCACCAACCTGGGCGATCTCATTTTCCTCAGCAAACTTCTGCCACTGTGTTCTGGAGCGGGAGAGGAAGGCAGCAGCCTGGCCTGTCACTCTCCCTGCAGTTCGTGCAATGATTGGTAGCTCTTTTGGACCTGCAGCACAGCTCCGGTGTCAATGTTATTCGTCCTTCCTGCAGATCTGCTGGTGGGCATGCTACTAAGCAAGCGAGCTGTTGTGAGCCACCGGATATCACTGGCTTCATAATGGATCACAAAATGACAATCGCAAGTTAAGACGCACCTATAACAACTGCAAGGACCGCGACCGTGACGATGACCTCCCCATAACTGAAGCCAAAGAACATCTCTTTGGGTAACAGCCCCCTGAAGCATTGGGAGACTGGGAGACTCAATCTGCAAAGCTTGAGTAAAAATCCAGTGCAATACAGGTGTGTAAAGTGGTGACTGCTGCAAATAGTAAACGCAAAATTAGCCGGGAAGGATCGAAACTGACGTGGGATGTGGGTCTTTAAAGGTAATTCATCTGGATCAAGGATATAGACTGTAGGGAGGTGCTGCAGGGGCTGTCTGCTCGTGATCAATTTGCCCATGGAAGCCGCTTGCGAAGTTGCATGTCCGCAGCATATAACCAGCCCCGCCCCACGCATCTCATCTCAAAGCAAAACCGTCTTCATTTTCAATTTCCAAATCACGAGTTTTGTTTAATTTTCTTGATAGCAGACCAGCGCCAGTGACAGAGGAAGACGACTGCCATCCTGCACTTCAAGCCAAGGTGTGACCACCGACCAGACGACATTGGATGCTTTCTTTCTGACATGATAGAGTCATTCGAAAGCGAAAGAAATTTACTCTTGGCGTCAGAGCTGGTGATATTGCCCAAACGTTGGTTTGACCCGTTGATAAGGCCGTGATCGCAAGCTTCCGCGATGTTGATATCGTGTTTTGTTTGTCCGGCAATTTGCCTATGGGTCTTTCCGTGGTTCCCAGAGTTTAGTATGATAATCTTTATGTTTTGAAACTCCGGCCTAGACCCTTTCAAAGCAGAAGGGCTTGGAGTGGATCTTGAGTCGGCATGCATCTTGATGTACAGAAGTGCCTTGCCTTCTGCGATTGTCGGTGAAGGGTAGTGGACGCGAAAGGGGTTGCTTTCATCTGCGCTTTTCGAGTGCTTCACAACGGTCATCGTTTGTATCAGCAGTCTTCGAGCTCAGGCAGGATGAGAGGTACATGTGGTGGTCCCAACGCTATTAATAGCTCATCGCCCAACATGCTGATGTGATGTACTGACCGCAGGCATCATGAAAATGAAGACAGCCATCATCTGCCTGGGCCTGTTTGCCCTGGTGGGCAGCTCCACAGCATCCCTGGATGCATCCAAGTCCGTGAAGGAGTCCCAGGAGTTGGAGCACACAGGTGGGGAACATTCGAAGTCTTGCATGCTCATCCGTAGCATCGTCGACTCTTCCTATTGTCGAAGTCGAGCTCAGTGCGGATTCTCGATTTCCATGGTGGGCAAGCTGATGGGCTAGCTACCTTGCACAACCAGGCCTGTTTCTTTGTGTTTGAATTTGCCTGCATGTGTGTTATTGTTCCTGCTCACACCTGTGCTACTTTTCTGCCAGGCCGTGGGCTTACCTGGTGGTGGAATGGCATCTGGTACCCAGACTACAACGACGGCTACTCCAGGAATAACAGTGAGTCACCCCTTGCATGCTGCTAGTGCCTCAATGCTGTTTGCATGGTATACAGCACGCAGTGTCCTGCGCTGTGCTTTTGCACATGCTGCTGGCATCAGGTGCCATGGACTCCTGCAATGGAACCAACAAGTCTGTTCTATGCTCTGTAATTTTCTTGCCAAGTGCTGCCATTCAAGCTTGCTTCTGCTGGGCATGCATGCTGTGTGACTTTCTTGCTAAGTACTGCCATTCAAGCTTGCTTCTGCTGGACATGCATGCTGTGTGATTGTCTTGTTAAGTACTGCCATTCAAGCTTGCTTCTGCTGGACATGCATGCTGACCAATACTGTGCCTGCTGCCACAGACAACAACAACAACAACAACAACGGAGGCTGGGCCAGAAATAACAACAATAATAATAACAATAACGGCAATAACGGCGGCAACAACAACAACAACAACAACAACAACGGCCGCAAGCTTTTGGAGGACATCTCAAACACCAAGGGTGAGCCCTGGCACCCATGCATATGCCTAGTTGTGCCTTTTCCTTCATATCTGCGCCTGCCTTGTCACCTTCTCATTCCATGATGCACTGCTCTTGTGAGGCTTTTTAGGCTGGATCTCTGGCTGATCTGGCCTGGACTTGTTATGGTTGCACAGGCCGCTCTCTGACCGAGTGGAGGAATGGCGCTTGGTACGAGGATAACGATGGCAACAACGAGCGCAACAGAGAGAACAGAAAGAACGAACGCACCGAAAACAACAGCAGTGAGTTGCTCACCCTTGTCAATCCCAGTGATATCCCCTTGCCCAGCTTGGAGAGCCCACCATTAACAAGCTTCCATCTGCCCTAGCTCTAGTGTGTTTTCTGCTGGATGGGTGTCTGCACCCCTGAGCTATATGTCATTTGAGGCATGTTGGGAGGATCAGTACTGATTTTGTCTCCTTGCCTTCGCGCAGACAACAACAACAACAACAACAATGGCGGCACCGGAAACAACAACAACAACAATAACAACAATGGCGGCACCGGAGGCAACAACAACAACAACAACAACAACAACAACGGCGGCACTGGAAACAACAACAGTGAGTTGCTCACCCTTGTCAATCCCAGTGATATCCCCTTGCCCAGCTTGGAGAGCCCACCATCAACAAGCTTCCATCTGCCCTGGCTCTACTGTGTTTCTGCTGGATGCATGTCTGCGCCCCTGAGCTATTTGTCATTTGAGGCATGTTGGGAGGATCAGTACTGATTTTTGACCCTTGCCTTTGCGCAGACGACAACAACAACAACAACAACAACAGCGGCCGGGGTGGCAACAACAACAATAACAACAACAACAACGGCGGCACCGGAAACAACAACAACAACAACAACAACAACAACAACGGCGGCACCGGAAACAACAACAGTGAGTTGCTCACCCTTGTCAATCCCAGTGATATCCCCTTGCCCAGCTTGGACAGGCCACCATCAACAAGCTTCCATCTGCCCTGGCTCTACTGTGTTCTCTGCTGGATGCATGTCTGCGCCCCTGAGCTATTTGTCATTTGAGGCATGTTGGGAGGATCTGTACTGATTTTTGTCCCTTGCCTTTCCGCAGACAACAACAACAACAACAACGGCGGCCGGGGTGGCAACAACAACAATAACAACAACAACAATGGCGGCACTGGAAACAACAACAACAACAATAACAACAACGGTGGCACCGGAGGCAACAACAACAACAACAACAACAACAATGGCCGTCACCTGCTCGCAGACATTACTAACAACAACTACGCGACCGGCGGCCAGACCGTGACTACCAATAATGACGGCAGCAGTGGAGCGCCCATCGCTAACACCAATTGCGGCGGAACCATCTCCAACTCTGGCGGCACTGCTGCTAACTGTGAGTCTCCCTTCCTCCTGCTGTGCCTGCTTCCTCCGTCCTGTTGTACTTGCTTCTCCCTTGCAAGTGCTGCTTTGTGATTTCTAATTATGGTGCTCTGTATGTCCTTGAAGGCTGCTTTGCTGATGCTGCCTGTCAATTCATTACTGCTGCACCTGAAGTGTGCTGCTGAAAATTCAAGGTTGCTGATCTGTTTCTGTGTTGATGTGTGCAGGCGGCAAATGAAGCGCGCCTCCTGTGCAAGGGCTGACGAGCTGCTCATAATGGCAAATGAATGAGGACGACAAAACAATTTTGAGAGCGCGTAGGTAGTGTCTAGAAACATGCACAGATTGCTCTGGAGAGTTGGTGCTGCTGATTACACCCTGAATGTAAGCTCTTGAAATCTGAGAATGCCTCTGAATCTGGTTCAGTCGGATTTCTGAAATTTGGCGGCTTCAAGAATAGATATGCGTTTCTACCTTGCAGCTTGAACTGATATTTCTTTTCTGCTTGTTGGTGGGCTGTTATGTCTTACATTAAATTGCTGGTTGGGTGTAAAACATTGCTATTCAGAGGTAGTCAGACTGGACTCAAGAGTAGATAAAATCAATGCCGTGTGCACATGTGTGGGATTGACTGAGGGTGATTTGCAGTGCAGTTGTGTGAGGGTGCATCATCCTCTGTCCTCCGTGCAGCACCAATGATTGAGATTGTAGCCATTGTAAAGAAGTTGCTGAGCTTCACAAATGACTCGCCGGTCATAGATTTGTTGCACATGTGCACATTGCTCTGCACGGCTACGCCAGGTTTCAGTGAGCTTGCCATCTCTCACACGCAGCCCCTTTGGCAGAGTACAATGCATGCACCCCTGGCTTTGATCGCAGCAAATCCCTCATATCTGATCTCCCAGCACAGGTGCCGCATGAAAGCTCTTCCAGTGCAAGCCTGATTGCGTCTGCCAGCTGAGTGCGTGCTGCATTTCTTTTTGCGCATGTCTTAGGTTTTTGGAACTTAATGTACCTTGGGACCACCGCCGATGTGGATGATGAGCGGCACTGACCAATGTATACAAGGAGAAGAGAAAGACATATCAATTTTCATGGGCTGTGCAGCAAGCATGAGGAGAGGCGCAGGTCATGAAGAGCAAACTTGCATTGGAAAATGGTGAATTCTTTTTGCATGCAACAACAAAGATGCAGAAGAGAGGAGGGAGTAATTTGTACCTGTGTAGGAGGGCTGACGGGCACCCTTCGAGGCGGGAGCTGTGTGATCCGAGTGTTGTGCGGCAGCATGAGCGTTTGCGGGAGATGCAGCGGCGGAGGAGGCTAGTGCTATGGACTGCCGAGCCATGCCCAGTGCGCGGTGCTCGCCAGCCACCATGGACGCCCTCTGCGCACCCACATCACATCAGCAGTCGGTATCTCAGCGCAGACAGCGGTAAGGGAGGCTGAAAATCCTGTTTGTTCTGTCAAGTACCCAGGGACGAGATAGCATCATGCGCACAGCATCCTGGCTGGCAGCCCTCCCTATCTTCAATACCTTTGTTGGGATTAGAAATGACTCCATAAAGAGAATTTGTGCATGCAGAGCACAGGAGGCTCCTGTCAGATGCATGGAGAGCGCCAATGTCACAAATTCTGCCACTGCTTTCAGGGGCTCAAGACAGGTCTATATACCTGCCATGCAATGCGCTGGGCGCCCGCTATTGACGCTCGGCCCCGGCAGCGCCGGCCGCGCCGCCGGCCGAGGCCGCGGGGTCATCGGAGGCCTGGGGCGGGCGTCGACAGGATCCAGCCCAATCCCGATTCAAGTTTCTGAGTATTTCTGAAGTTTACTCAACGGAGGTAAATTCTCCGGGCAAACCGTACAGACAATTTTGATTTGCAATTGGATGGAGCACTTCAGTCAGGCTTTCCGGGTTCAGCGTTGCGATTTAATGCAGATAGAGCCTTCAATTGTTACCTATGCCTTCACAGGTAGATTATCCACCGTAGATATTATGAGGGAAGGGGGGTATCACAGCCCTGAGGTTGAGTATGACATCAGCAGCTTCCCTGAGCAGGGAAGCTGATCCTGGCTCCTAAATCGACAGAATTTTAGGAGCTTACAGACGAATTCTTATTACCTCTTTGAGAACCTCAGAACCAGACCAACTCGTCCCTGAACGCAGCACCTTATAGAATGGCCATCCACTGTTCGGGTCTCCTTTCATCAATTTTCCTTGCTTGCTTGCACATGTGCAGCAAATTCTTTGCAATCTCAATCATTAATTATGCCAGACCTCCAGCCGTGGCACTGCAAGTGATCAGCAGCAGAAACCATTTTGCGCTGTACCTTATCAGTAAGAAACTTTTATCTCAATCCAGGCTGACCCATTTCCACAGCCATACACTGACTCTAGACATGCTTCTTGCAATTTCAATGCTGAGCCTCAACACAACTTGAAGTTCCCACTGGGAGTACTGTCTGACAATCTATTCTTCCTGTACCGGTATGAAAGCATTCCTGATTTGCATGTCATGTATAATCTGCCCCGCTTAGAGGTCTCTGAGGCCTCAGCCTGAGGCCATCCAGCGGAATGCACATGCAAGTACCCTCCCAAAGGTTCCTTCAAGGCCTCAACCAGAAACACAGACGACATGTACCAGCTGCCGCCTTTGTTCTGTCATTTGGGGTCATCAGATGAGCTGCAGAGAAGCCTTGATAAGCAAAGACTCTGCTGAGCACAGCTACGAAGGAACATCCAGGCCCCTGAGGTTGTCAATGCTGGGCTGGCGCTTGCGGCTGCTGTTGAGGCTGAGGTTGGTGTAGTAATTCACCCCCTGAGGGCCCACCGCCCTCACCGGTGCCGCCAGACCCCCCGACGGCCGCTGCTGCAACGCCGTAACCGCCGCAAAGGGACCTGCCGTGCCACATAGCCTTGGTGAGCGACATGCCTGAGTTGTATTACAGTACAGGGCTTCTTGGTCGGAGTATTGCTAATACGTTGCAGCACAAGGTTCACTGTGAAGGCAGCCCTTCCTCTGAGGTCAGGCGCTTGCTCTTCTTTGGTGTGCTTTTCTGAAGTTGTCCTGAAGGGGGTGAGCAGGCATGAAAGGATGCATGAAAGCACCGCTTCCATGAAAACAGACCTATAAACTATATTGCACCTATAGAGCTGCTTTCAAAGAGGCCGTGCTGTCATGTATCATATATGCTTGTGACGTTGAGGGCATGAATACCTGATAAGGCACCGCAACCAGTACCACGTGCAAGCGAAAGGCAATGGCAGCATTCTCTGTGCAGGTTCTGCTCTGCTCTTTACCTGGAGGTGACGGGGTCTTCAAGGGCTTTTGGCTGAGGCCGTTGGGCATGCGGCCAGAGGGGAATACTGGGGGAGGCAGGTGATTGGTCTGCAGAGGCGTTTCCACTGGGTTGTCCAGGGAGTCGCTGCGATGGCCCAGGCTGACTGGCTTTGAGAACGCCTGATCAGGCATGAACACAAAATTATATTCAATGCCAGAGATCCTCCACAATATAGGGACGTGGCGATTCTTACCATCCACAATGTAAGAGACAGGGACGCCAAAATGCCTCTCGCCAGATATGTAGAGTGATACACGAAGGGACTTCGCTGTCAGCGGTCACCGCATGACCACTTATTTCGTTTGATGACTGTCAAGTCGACACTCCAGGGAAATGGAAAGAACATGATCTCAACAGGATCAAGGAGCATTTGTGTAGTGCACCGCACCTTGGTTGCGACCTTCCAAACCAGGACGAAGAGACACATGACAGCGGCGGCCAGCCCAAAGAAGTACACAAACTGCGAGTAGTCCGCCTGTTGTTCCTGCACCACTTACCACTGTCAATATACTTGTAACGACCTTGAATACCAGTAGAGGGTCTGCAGAAATTGCTGCAGCAGCTCCGGTACAATATACAGTTCCGTCCCACCTGAACACTGCGTTATAGCAGTCATAGGGCTGCCGCACAGGATTCACTGGTCATTACAGTGCGCCAAGTGAGGCTCTTCACTTACCCTGTAACGCTTCTCAATCTCTTCACAATTCGAAATGTATAGACAATTGTGAGACCTCCCCTGACATGTCCCAAAAGGACGCGTTTCAGAAAGCAACATCTCTATAACAACATTGGTACGTTGTCCACCAGAGGCCTGCTGATGCCGACTCGCCAATAGCTTGAACCCACACTTCAAAGTACATGATTGGCAGAATCGTATGTAAGGTCTGCTCTAATGCGTTCCAATGACATGCCTTTGAGAAAGCAACCATTGTTAAGCAGAAGTACACTCCTAGAGACCGAGCCTGGTCATTTGTATGCCAACAGCTTTATTTGTTTGCATGTATGCTTGACAGATGTCAGTACTGCTGATGGTAGGTCCACTGCTGATCCATCCCTGCTACACTATGCAGCAATGGTATCCCTCGCTTTTTGCAGAGGTGGTACCTTGTCGATCAGAGGCCTGCCGATGCCGACTCGCCCACCCTCGGCCAGGGCCGCCCCCAGGGTCCACCCTTCGTTGCCGCTGCCGACGCGAATGTGCAACTCCGACAACGCCAACCCCTGCCGCAGCAGCGCCACTATGTACGGCACCCTGCGCTCACATGCGCGCATGTGCCTCAGTTCTACCTGCACCCTGCACTCACATGCGCGCATGTGCCTCAATTCTGCTTGCCACTCTGCGACCACGTGCATGCATGTGCCTCAGTTCCATTTGCCACCATGCGATCACTTGCGTGCATGTGCCTCACTCCTTCTTGCCTCGACGGACGGAACCATGCAAATTCTACAGGACTCGCAGCTATGCCCGGGTCTAGAGGACCTGTCAACATCTCCAATGTCTGAAACTCGCAACTCCAATACCGTAGAAGTTTCTGTTGAGCCACAAATGTGAAATGAGGCAAGCACCTGAAGCAGTACTGGTCCACGTGGACTTCCTCGCCCCTACTTAGGCGCAGCCGGTCCCAGTCGAGGCCGCAGTGCGCGCGCCCCTCCCGCTCCAAATCCGCCAACCCGGCCCCCGCAGGCAGCCCAAAGAAGTGAAACACCACAAAAAAGCCTGCGCAGCAGCCGCAGCATCTGAGGGCTGCACGCTTGTCGCCTGCCTGGGTAGTAAGTTTTGAACTTGCTGGTTGCCCAACGTGTCTGGCAGATGTCCTAAATGCACATTCTGGGAAACAGCAAAAATTTTAGTTCACACCATGTCTTGCATGTGGCTGGCACACGGCTGAGCTACCACCCGCCAATCAGCCGCTTGTGGCAGGAAAAAATTCCCTGATGCTGATTCAGAACCGCTAGCATCGTGTCCTGTCTTGAAGGTCGTTTTGCGTTGCTGAACGAATCAGTTGCTCAGCCCTGTGTTTGCACGCCTTACACCCCTTCTGCACAGAAGCCTATCTCCAAACACAGGGCTGAGAAACTTATACGTTCAGCAACGCAAAACGACCTTCAGAAGAGGATATGATGCTAGCGGTATTATATCAGCATCAAGGAATTTTAAAGCCAAAAAACTTCACATGCCACTGTGGGATGATAAATGAGCTGCATTATGCTGCATGCAATGGCAAAGAAAGGAGTTTCAGGGCATAAGATAAGGACTGAAGGGCGGCAGAGTGGGGCAGTCCCGGGCATGCGCACCCGTTAGGGCAAAAAAATCGCTGCTGCTCTGAGGCTGCGCGGTGCCCAACACGCAGTGGGCCGCACCGCAGTCCCTGGTGCTCAGCACGCTCTCCGCCACAGCCGCACACGCCTCATAGTCAGGCCTGCAACGGACATTTAAACATTAAATTCCCCCCAGAAACATCAGGAGGGCTCATGCGAGCTGCGATTACAGATGTGTTGGACATCAAAGAGCAGCAGGCCAAGATGTACGATAATTTTCAGCATTTCATTCCTGGGAGCCGGCTGCTGCAGGCCATTTCCAGCAAAGTAAAAAGGATCTCAGCATGTTCAACCAACTTTGAGAATTTTGAATGCATTTGCGAGAATCACTTGTCATTAGTTCTGAATTGAAATATAAGCTTGAGCGGCTGAATGTCGAGTCATTTTGAAACGCTGATTTGAAGTGCTGTAGCAGGAAAAAGTCACCTGCCCACCAGCTGCACCATGGCGGGCTTGGGAAGCTTGCCGTGGGAGACCATGCGCCGGTAGATCGATGAGTAACCCTTATGCAAGCATGGGTGCTCCACCACGTGCGGCTCCGTCAGCCGCCGCCGCTCCAACCTTTCACCGACCCCTCCAACCACCTTCGTCACCCCTGCTCCTTTTCTGAATTCCCGGGCCGCGGCACCTTCTACCCCTGCACTGCTGTTCAAAGCAGGCTCGCCATCTGCTGTAGCCTCATGCAATTCCAAGCGCTGCCAATCCAAGGCAGGCCCTCCGCTGAGCTGCCCTGAAGTCCCCAAGCTATCTTCCATAGCTGGCCGCCCACTTCTTTCTCGCCTGGCAGCGCCGGCCTCTGCCTCAAGAAGACTCCTCCAAGGACCAGTGACGCCCCCGCCAAAATTCCCTCTTCTGGAAGACTGCCTGATGTCTGATCCAAAAGAGACAGCATCATCCGTGCCAAAGCTGGCAATGTCCTCTGCTTGCAGCAGGCCCCGGGGCGCGCGGCCGCCGCCGCTGTCGTCTCGAATTTGAAAAGATTTCATGGCGTCGGGGTTGCGGTTGGGGTCCGGGGGGTCCGGGGCCCCCCGCTCCTCGCCGGCCGTGAAGGGGGGTTCCCTGCTGGGCGCCTGATCTGGCCGCTCCTGGGCAGACTCTAGTAACAGTGTCACGGATCTGTCGAAGGCGTCGTTCAGGCCATAGCCGTGGTGTACGTGGGTGTAGAGCGGATACTGGACGCCCATGATGCTCACGTTGGCTGCGCAGCAGACAAGTAAAATATATGACATCTTTGGGCAGTTCTCAGGCTATGCTATAAATATTTTGAATGTACAGCAAAGAGGATATCTGCATGAAAACATAAAAAACGAGGACATTTTTTCTTTGTTGATTGCAAGCCCTCTGTGAATGCATTTGGCACAGATTATTGCGCTACTGAAAAATCGAATAACACCAGGCAAGCAGGCTACAAACAGCATGAGCTCAGTCCCGTGCGCTTCTCATTTGCGCATGCAACAAATAGTATGCCATCAGCTCATGCGGCTTGTGGCCCACATGCTCGGTATCACTGGCAACTAGCAGCGCAAGCAGAAAGAACCACGGTGTGTTTCTATCTCCGCCTATGAAAATTGACTGCCGACGCTAACTTTGGTTTGCTCAGCTCAGATGAAGCTGGACTGCTCACTTGTGGCCTCCGACGCGTGCTTGCCAGTTGGCAGGAAGGTGACCTCCAGGGAGGACCCCCCCAGGTCCAGGGTCCCCACGGTTTCCACCCCCAGCTCCGCGGCATTCCCGGCAGCTGCCACTGACTCCGAGGAAGCTGCCTCCTCCCTGAACGCACCTTCCCGGCCCTGCACCACCTGCACCCACAACATTCACGCCATTAGCACGTAATTGCCTTCGGCAAATTGCTGTGATGAGTTGTGGAGTCTGAAGTGTGCAGAGAGTGTGCAATCAGATGAAAACAGGCTCAGAAGAGTGTGCAGCCTGAAGCAGGCCTGTACATGTAGATGCTCCCTTGGCAGGTCGACATCAAATCCTTCAGTAGCAACAGCCTTTCTGTGGCAATGCACACACAGCCTTCAAGTGGGTCCCTCCAACAATTTTTTACACAAGGGTGCTTGCAGTGCAAAGAGGGGAGGGCAGCTCACGATGGGAGCGGGCAGGGCTGACGGCGCCAGGTGGCCATTCAGGTAATTCACAGCTATCCAGCCATACACGCCCTCCTCCTCCCCGCTGATCACATTCGCATATGATGCCTCAAATCTGCACAGATCACATGCTGCTTCAGGAGAAAACAGGGGCCTGACGATTGCAATCATACATCAATCTTGGGATTCAGACAGCATAACTCCCTTGTAAAATGCATCTCTGCTACTTCATGTCAACTGAGCATAAGGCGCACTGGACAGCACTGATAGCACAGCAGTGCACACAGACAATGTTTATGATTCAAGTGAGAGTGTCATTGCAGGTGCGGCGCAGGTACATAATTCTGCATCTCATTCCTGCACATGAATGACAGCATTCGTTCCTCCGAATGCAGACCCTGGTCAGATAATAATGAGTTGCCATCTCATGATGATCACATCTGAATGAATGCCAGAGAGTGGTCCTGACCTGAACTCGCAGCGGGAGAGCGCGGCGCGCACGTCGTCTAATAATGCGGCGCGGCCCTCGGGCGGCAATTTGCGCAATCCAGCAGTGCCAAACAGGAACAGCGGCGTCCGGTGCCATTGCCGCCGCGGCACCACCGCCTCCGCCCATTCCAGCAGTGGCCGCAGCGCGCGCCGCTCCAGGCCTGCAGCGCAAAAAGGGAAAGCTTGAGGGGGAAAAGTATTGGACGGGAGCAGGATTTGAACCTGCCACCCTCAAGCTAGCTGACAGCCTGGACAACATCTTGCGGCAAAACATCCAGATATGCTCTTCTCCGGCTAGCCTGCGAATTTCTGCAATTCATGAAATATGACGCTGATTTTGGCACAGGTATGCTGCAGCAAAAGCATCCTCCTTGAAGTTCAGCGGCTAGAAGATCACCCTCTGGATCGGCGACAAATTTGTCCAGTCCAGGCTCTGTCTCGAGCCTTTCATACGCGCGCTTGTCGCCTGCCGCCCTCCGAGGAACTGTTGCAGACAATCACCCAGGTGTCAAGGAGCAGCAAAGACCGACACACTTGTCAAATCGATGCTGCAATGTGGCATCCAGGGGAAGGTATTTCTCTGTGATGCAATCTTGTGCAGGAGTGCACACAGAGCACAACAATTGCTGGAGCGTATGGGGATCACTCTTGTGCTTGGCGGCCTGGATGCTGACAGCTGTCAGTGAGGGCAGCTTGGGGCCGTTGTCCTTCCATTGATACGCAAATCTGAGCACAGCACAGGACGCCTCTTCAATCCGTTGCAGTAGGGCAGTAAAAGCAGTATGGTAGCAAGAAAGGGGCATTTATGACAGATTATTGGATTCGATTCATGTGGCACTCACATGCGTGTGCCACTGCTGCCGCTGTCGATCACAAGGACATATTCTGGCCGCTGGCGGTAATGCAGGCCCAACAAGACACTGCACAACACCTGCACATGCATCCTTGTTCAGAGGAATGCAGGACAGACAGGCATCAGCATGACTCTGTGAGCATATAGGTATCTGGCTGCACGGTCACCAAACCATGTTCAAGGCAGGAGTGGATCAGCTGTTGGAGAGAAAGCTGCATACTAGAGCTGTCAGCAGAAATAAAAGGGAGGTCCGCCTTCCAGGAAGATCGCGGCATGCAGAAGCACACCGTGATGCCACCTGGTCAACCTGCGCAGGCACAGTCACGTCCTGAGAGAAGTCCAGATGGGGTCCATAGGTTGGGACACACACGGCATGTTCCTGGTTCCTTGCTATTTCGTTGGACTTATGGGAACAAATTTGCTCCTCAATTTTTAAAACAACAATATCAATCAGCTTTCTGCGAAGAGTAGACACATGCCTGATGCCTCACAGTTGTAAACATGGCCTTGTCGCAGCATGACCAATCATGAGCTGATGGCTCACGCCAGTAGTCTTCAAATAGGATTTTGTCGTGTAGATTCAGAAGTGACCAGTAATATCTGCATCGAGAGCGACGTCCCAAGAAGCAGAACGATATGTTCTATGCCTCACGTTTGATCTGAGAGCCCCCCTCTGCAACGAATCAGAGTGCTGTGCAAGTGATTGCAATTGTATGTCAATTGCTGTTCCGATACTGAAACACTGTGCTTCAGATTCACTTCCTTCCAGCAAAGCTGAGGTTGTTCGGTGGTAATGAAGAAGGTCCACGTGGTAAGCATGCAGTTTCAAATGCGCTTCATCCAGTTGCACCCAGTGGGGAAACCGAACATCCGTGCTTTGTGCGGTTGGAGTGGTCTATCCAATTCACCGGGATTGCAACGGGCGGGTTGCCAGCCTTTGCCATTCGGATTCAGTTTTGCACCGGTACCCAGCGCGGCGCTAGCTAGCTAGATATCTTAGCTCGAGATATCGTACCTGAATAACTACAGTGAGTACCCGGTATAATTATTATTACAAGGTCGGCAAACCCAAAGCCAGAGGCCATCGGGCATACACGCAGAGTCTGCATGCAAGTGGCTGCGCAGCCACTTCCGCGGTAGGGCCACTACAGCTTTTAGGAGTGCACTCACGTGACAAGTGCTACATACCATGAGGGATCAGTGTGCAAGGAGCTGCAAGGCAACAAATTTGAACGTACTCCAGTACTGGCGCTAGATCCTGCAAGACATCATCTGAAACGAAGCACAACAGTGCAATTGAGAGCTACAAGCAACAAAGCACAGCAGCTGCCTGGTAGGTGAGTGCACCTACAAATTTACATATTCTTGAACACGGCAACATGTACCCTTTACAATTACTGCCACATCCTCTCTTCACACTTACACGCGCACGATGCTCGGCTCTCACAAATTGTCTCGCTCAGTGGGCTTCTGCCAGTCCAATCTGTATTCAGGGATCCACATGGCTTATTGCAGATCCTTTCCAGCTGCAGGTCTTGCTGCAGCCAACTCCTGGTCAAACCAAGACACCATGAGGGCGGCAACATCCTCAATGACTTGCATGCTGGTAACTGATTCATTGAAGTGACAGCCCAAATTTGCAGCCTCCTGTTCCCAGGCCGGCAGCTGCGCAAACTGCATGTGCCCCGCCATCCTCAGATACAGTTTTGAGCCGTGCCCAGCTGCCGTGACCAGATCCTGTGCAGGCCAGCCAACATCTCTCAGCCTGCGCAGTCCCCAAATTCACCAAACTGCAGGAGATTTGCAGTAATTCATTGCACTATTTTGTCCTCCTTCTGCAGTATGACTGCTCGCCTAGCAGCTACCTGAGCAATCAAGCAAAAGAAAGCAACAGGCACAGTTGTGCAGTGACTTCCTAGGTCTGCTTGGCTACAACATGAGAATTGCGAGCTATTAGGGCTGTTCTGACTGTAAAAGCAGATGTGAATTCTACAGGCTGTAAAAGCAGATACAAAATCTACAGAGACATGCAGCGCATGCCAGATGCACAGAGTCTGCCGTTCAGGAATAGATGTGGACACAAGGAAGCACCAACAGGTGCTGACGTGGGCTGCAGTGGCGTACCTCTGCGCCATAGCCAGTGCAGAGTGTCAGGCCAAATGCGCAGGCGGCCTTCTGTCCCGGGCCAGGAGTGTCAGGGTTGCAGCAGAACCGAATGGTCGAGCCCACTGCCCCTATCCGCCTCCCTGCCTTCGCCAGTGCCTGTGCATGGATGTATTTCCTCTGACGTCACAGCTCATGTACATTCTTCCAGATTGGGCCACATGCTCTGGCCACAAAGCTCGGCATCTGCACTCGTCTGCTGCTTGCATTCAAATGCTCTGGCTCCTCTAGATTCAGCATCCAATGGTCTTCTCTTAAATTAGCTTGAACCCAATGGTTCCCAGTGTCATGCATGCCTTGTGTCGGGCAATATGTTTTGACAGGTATGCAACATGATGGCGTGTGTCACTGCACATGACAGATTCTGTACGCAGCAGTCCAGAGGCCAAACCATACCTCACGAGCAGATGGGAAGCACTCTGGGGTAGATGCAAAGCAGGGGGTGTCCGCTGGATCCACCAGGAATGCTGCAAATGTATTGGGCAGTGTGCCTGCACACACAAGCATGACACCCCCTTTGCTGCCGCGAAGCTGCCATCAGAACAGAACAATTCATGCTCAGCAGAGAAGTGCTTTAAAGCACCTTCGGGTCTGCCACAGCACTGGTAAAAACAAGCGGACATTTCCCTTCAACAGCAGACGATCATTTAATTTGGAGCATTCTGAGAGGTCTAAGCATTGCTTTTGGAGGGCTATGGATAGAGGTGCTCTACCATTGGCAAATTGCAGGGCAGCAAGTTTGCCTCCCCGGCTGTGCCCCGCCAAAGCCACGTTGCTGAGATCCAGGGCTCCTGTCAGATCTGAGCCTGGCTGCTGTTGCTGCTTCTCCAGCCAGTCATAGATCTGGGCAAGGAAGGTCAACTGCAAATACACATGTGTGCGCACAATATAGGATCCTGCACTTTCGTCTGCAGGCGTGCAGAAAGACATGGACCTGACAAGCATGACACGCACACTTTTGGGGTGGAATGCACACAACATATGCAGATGCCTGCAACCAATTATCCCATGCAAAAGGCTTAGTCTTTTTCCTCGCAGCACTTTTTTAAGTGTCATGCATCTTCAGCCACCAGATTGTGGCCAATTTATTGGTGCTTATGAAGTCATATTATTTACATGAGTAAGCACTGTAATGACATGAGGATTGTCTCACCTCTGCCGTGTCTGGCACCATAGCGAGAAGCTGGTTGACATCATACTGGACAGTGCTGTAACCGGCGCTGCCCAGGATGGCACTGTATGGCGCGTAGTCAGGTGCTGTCAGCTGCACCACATGAGTCATTATCATGTCACCTTCCTGCTACTGCAATAGGTACTGCAGCTGGCATGGCTATCACTGGCAGATGTGCTGCAAAGGCCGATGGGGCTCAGCATCGTTGAAAAGCAAGATCATACAATAGGATCGTTCAAATGCAGACATGTGCATGCAATTCTGTCCGAAATGATGACTCACAATAGGTTTGCCTCCAAAGCCATTATAGAAGAACACAGTCGCCCCACTGCTCTGCTCTGACAGCAGGTGACTGCCGCAATTCTGAGGGACGGTGACATAGATTGTTATGGTGAATTCTTGAGGCGCGCTTTGGCATGTGCAGTTTGTCAGTGTACCTGCGCAAGCAGGCCTTCAGTCCCGGGAAGCATCCAGACGGGGATAGCTCTGAATTTGAAAACTTCTATATAAATCCAAAAGTCATATCTAATACAATTTGAACACGCACTGCTGCAGGTGATAGGGCTGGTGACTGTGATTACTGTGCTTGCTGTCGTTGTGCCACTGCAGCGTGCCTTGAAGGCATCAGATCCTCGCCCCAGAAACAATGAAAGACCTGCCAGGAGAAAGAGCTTTCTTCCCATGAGTTCAGACATCACACCGTCGGAGATCGTGTTCTGTACTGCTGATGGTGCACTTTCACATGGACTCTGCGCATAAGTCGGGCGTTGTAGATCGATCAGCAGGATGGACAGAAGTCCAGCTGAGGTTGTTTGGGCATCGTCCGATGAAGGGATCGGTCGGATCAGGCGAAGATGTCGTTCCGAGCAAAATTCCGAGACGGATCTCGGAGGCGCCTGATCAGGCGCCGCCACATCAGGCCAACCTTCGCCATCAGCCATCGCTCCTCAAAAGCTCCAACAACATTAGCCAGGCCACAGCACGCTGCATTGCGCCTCTGAACCCTGAGACTCGCTAATCGAAGTACTGGGAGCTTCTGGTGCTGGCTGTTTGGGTTTGGCGCTGCTGGACGCGGCCTCAGCACCTTGTGTTTTGCTATATAGTTTGGCATCATCTTGAGATAGGCTCTGCCTTGGCTGCTTCTTGTCCCGGCAAGGCCCTCAGATATTGTGATGTTTGCATATCTGCTGCAATAGAGGAGCCTAGAAAGCGCAGTTGAGGCCGGATTGTGAATTCCATGGGGAAGAGCAGCTTGTACAGGGGCGTGACACTCTTTCGTCCCACGGGCAAGTGGAGAGCACAGGTGATCCCCGATCTCTCCGGCGATGACAGCATCAGACCCTTTCATGTTAGATGCAGCGCATGGCGGACCCGCTGGTACTGTTGCTATGGCGGAAGCCTGCCTTTTGTGCTCCTGTGTACTAGCCCATTCGGACTGGGGCTGCCAGCCTGGGCAGCCAGGGCTTCTGCGTGCTTTCTGGTCGGCTTGCGGGCTGCGATGTGGCGATGGCAGCATCGTGGTCGTTGTCACGCAATGGCGAGCAGCATCGGTGATCTTTGATGGCCTGCGCAGATATCGGCTGGTGGAAAGACCACTTCGCTGGGGGACCACGACACAGAGGAGGAGGCTGCGCGAGCCTTCGACCGGGCGGCCATCAACAAGGCGGGCCTCGAGGCCAAGACCAATTTCGATGCCCGCGACTACACCAACGAAGTGGAGGACCTGCAGAGTGAGCCCACGGCCCCCGGGATTGCACCATCTTAGTATGTCCCGTGGCTTGGGTTACTACAAGCCAGTGCTGGCAGCCCCGACCTGCCCTATCCTGGCATTTATCGGTATCCGCGGGTGCCAGAGGAACCCTGCCATAAGCATCGGAGCGCTGCGTCCGCGGACAGGAGGATCGGGCAGGGTAGTTTGGCTGCTATAAAGTCGCGAGGATCTTGTAAAATAGGACACCACGGGCATATCGCCATGAGGCATGTTGGAGTTCCCAATAGCGATCTATGCTATTTTAGATCGTTGTTGACGGCAAGTATGGCTTGGAGGGACAGCATTGCTGATGTCGAGTACTCAGCATCAGGTGCCTTGCCTCAGGTTACCTTTTAGAAGCGAGTAGCCTCTTTTGTATTTTGGATGGACAATCCTCCACGGCATGCACTGCTGTTTCTGCAACGAAGCTCCTGGTTTGAGCAGTGTACATGCTTTCAGCAGATTCTCCAGGAGCGCATCATGGCAAGTGCTCAGGTTTCCTGTAGAGCTGCTGCCTCTTTGGAGCGCTCCTGACAGCACTCGCTTGATTCTCTGTTTATCCACGGGAGACTGGTCTTGAGGTTGGATGTGCAGCAGCCTTGCTCTGTATTGACATGAACTGCTGTCTACGTGCTGCAGAGATGTCACAGACAGAGCTGGTGGCGATGCTGCGGAGCCGGGCCAGGAAGAGCGGCACACAGACCTCCCACTTCAGGGGGGTCTCGCTGCTGAAGCAGACCGGGAAGTGGCATGCGCAGATCAACGTGGGAGGCAAGCAGGTGCGACCAGGACCTTCACACAGCATGACCATCCTGCAGCATCACTTGCTGTTTGCGCAAGGGCATGATGCATGTGAACATCCTAGACCTTGGTTGGCAGCGGATAGGGCTCTTGCTTGGCTGCTGGAGACTGTTCCAGGAGCATCAGAAGGGGCAGGAACACTAGGAAAGCGGGTCACATGAGGACATATTGAGAGTGGACTTCTGACCAAGGCATTCCTGCTGCAGGTACATCTGGGCTTCTTTGCAACGGAGGAGGCGGCTGCGAGGGCCTATGACCGCGCTGCAATCAACAAGGGTGCACGGGACGGCGGCAAGATCATCACAAATTACTCCATCGATGACTATGCGTCTGAGCTGGACCTGCTCCGGCGCCTGTCCCAGGAAGACCTTGTAGCTGCGCTGGCCTCTGAGAGGTGAGCCTACCTGTCCGCATGCCATGACATGCCTGCCTCTGCGGCGGTTGTGCTGGGATGCTTCATGCATCTGCAGTGTGCAAGTCAGAGAGCATCCAGGCCATTGCTGCATTCCGTTGCGCGCATGTTGCATGTATGCCTTGATATTCGCAGGGCATGCATGTTATCGCGGCTGCCACCACTTTCATTGCTCCTCATGGGTTGAGTATTACACCAACTGGTCATGTGCATCTTCTGACCGACATGAGGAATATTTATTCATGAAAAAATATCGATGGCATGAATTGAATGACATGGATCCTGCATGTGACCGCAGCCGGCGAAAGCAGACAATGGAGATGCTGGCAGAGGGCTTCACAGGGAAGACAGAGGAGGTGTTCGGCAGCGGCTTCTCGCTCGCGCCGGCGCCGGCCGGCCCGGAGACGCCAATGCTCGCCGAGCTGCGCGCGAAGGCCGAACGCGCGCAGCCCAAGCCGACCGAGAAGAACCAGCTGTACGCCAGCTTTGGGCGCAAGCTCGAGGCCGCGCCGCCGCCCACGGCGGAGCAGCTGGCCGCCGCACAAGAGCGCCGGGAGGCGGCCGCTCGGCACCAAGAGGTAGCTTTCCTTCCGTCAGTGTCCTGCGGCTTGGTTATTGAGCCCGTGCTTATCATGGCAAGCTTGCATCTTTGCCAGCCAATTCGTTGGCGCTGTCTTGAGATAATATCATGGATGGCGTTGTGCAGAGAGTCATGACATGCGGCGGCCAAGCACCCTGCTCTTTTGAATGCATGTTAGGCAGCACTGTGGGCACTGACGTATGCCTTAGCCGTAAAGTGATGCGTGATTCCTATATGCCATATGATCAAGTCATGTGCGATACAGAGCCAGCCATGTACTACCTTGAGGCCGCACTTTGCATGACACCGGCTGCCTGAATTGCAGGAGCTGGCGGAGACGCGGAATCACAGGCGGCAGGCGATGCGCCTGGGAGGACAGTCCAGGACGGCGTCACCAGCCAGGGACTACGTTACCCCGATCCCCACCCCCGGAAACTCTCCGGCAAAGTTCAGCAGGTGCGGCGAACAAACGCCGTCCTGCTTGGCCTCCCCAAGAATAGCCTGCATTCTGTGCAAGGAAAAGCCCAGTGTCGGATGCTACTGCTGTGCGCATGTTGTACTGACACCTGTTGGGCAGACCGCGGGCACATGTTGTGGAGGTGCCTCCTATCAGAATTGAGTCATGATCATCATGACTGTGGTATGCTGCTGGGGCCTGCCTCTGTGCATTGCAAAAAGTCTGTGATGGCGGCAGCTGCCCACACCAAAACCAGTCATGAAAATATGCTGCAATTAGCGGGCCATCATTGCCTTCGCCTGTGAATGTGTGCGCTGACGTGAAAAGTCACTGATCTTGCAGGATGCGTGCAAGGGATGGCTCACCCGAGCCCAACCTGCACGGCGAGGATGCCAGCCCGGCATCCCCATTCATGCGTCAGCAGCGCTCCAGGCGGTCGCGGCCGTCCTTTGTTGCTAACCGCTTCCTGCGATTTGAGCAGGGTGAGGGCTGCCTTCTCACCTTCAAACACCTGAAATGTTCCACATCATTGGCTTCTGTTTGTTTCAGTGCAAGGGGCTGACTTGTGCATGGGCCATTGCAGATATGCTGTTGGCCGCAATGCTGTCCGTGCTTGGCAGCTCTGGCTAGATTTTTGCAAGCCTGTTCATGTCCGCCATGCCTGGGTCTTGTCAAGGAATGTCTGTCCTGGGAGTCCGTGTCTGCTGCATTGCTGATATTTACTGGTTGTTTGACAGATGAGAGCAATGCAACAACTGCGACGCTGCCATACATGGACAACATGGATGATGAGGTGGCCTCACACTCCGGCGCTGGCCACTTTGACTACGGCGACCCTGAGGTCCAGTTCCTGCAGGTGAGACTAACCTTTTCACTTCGAATTTGATTCCCACGATAAATTATCCTAAAACAAACACCTGGAAAAGAGCACCTTAGTCCAGGTACTCCTCAAAATGTTGGATTACAGCATGCAGCGCCTGCACTGCCATCATGTCTTGGGTTGCAGGACAAGTACCTCTCTTTAAACTATTCACGTGCATTTCACGAGGCACAATCTGTGGGGTGTTCTGGGAGTATGGGGACCGCTCCAGGCAATTCAAAGAGCAGTGACGTCTAAATGTAAGTGTTTGGCGGTATTCTGAGAGGCAAAACGGTTTTGCGCGCAGACGAACAAGCCGAGGACAAAGCGGCAGGAGGCAATGATGGCGCGGCGGCAAAAAGAGCGGCAGCAGCACGTGCAAAAGCGCAGACTCGATATCCTTCAGGCAGCTGTAGCAGCCTCCCCTGGGCCGTCCCCGATCCCCACCCCTGCCCAGAGGGCTCGGCGGCCCGCCTTCCCCTCACCTGTGCGCTCCCATCCCGACTTCTCTTTTTGCATCCTCCCTGTTCAACATGCCCAGATGCATCTGTGAATGACAGTGGTACATGCCAATGGACCGAGATGCAGCACTGAGGGTTGTTTTCAGTGGCGTCAACGCAAGCATATGTTGAGCCCATGACTGTGGCACGAGAGAGACACAGAGGGCACAGGGCACAAATAGGGATAGGGAGTCAGCTCTGGTCAGCTCTCAGTTCTTTTTGTGGCATGATGAGGCGGAATCTGTGCATCAGGGGGCATGGTGTCACTCATCACCTCTGTCTTCTTAATCTTTCCCCAGGCAGGGGGCTCTATATCAATCTATATCTAAGTCAGATACAGATCCCCCTGTCCCAGGCTCCATCAGGATATCTGCTTTTATGCATCCGATTTTGAATATTCTGTGTCTGCTGCAGCGTGGGCTGAGGAATGGGCTGGAGGCTGTGGCGGCGATTGCAGAAGGCCTGTGCACTGACCCCGACCTGGCGGCGGCACCATCAGACATGCCCAGCACCAGCGACAGCGGCAGCCACACCCACGACATCACAGGTGCACCTGCCTTTCCTCTTGCCTGTGTGCTACTGCATTCCTGCACCGTGTTGGATAGCTGCATCCCTCTGCATGTCCTAGGATTGAGCATGTTGCACATGTGCAAAACTTGTGTAGCTACTGAGGCCGGTAGCAGCCTTATGGTGGGTATATATTTGACAGCTGCAGGGATGGCCTTGCATGCACACAGCCATGCAACATGATGAATCGCTTGCTTCTCTGAGCGCTCACAACTGCCCTGCATGTGCTGCGACTGTTTCCATACTCTCATGAACCATGAACAACACGTATCAAGGGATGAACAATAATATATGGTCCTTTTTTGTAAATTGAATGTGTTGTTGTTTTGGGCAGGTCACAAGCGCGGCCTGGACCTGGATCTTGACGCGGAAGAGACGGCGCTGCCGGAAAAGAAGAACCGGCGCGTGCGGCAGGCGCCAACCATGGCAAAACTGTTTTAGCTTTCTCCCCTACCCTCAAACCACGCAGGGACTCTAAATCACCTTAAGAGTCCCGTGAACCCTGCTAAGTGGCTGCAGAGTTGCTAATGGCCGAAGAACGGCGTCAGCATCGAGTCATCCATCCTGCGTTGCATCACTTGTGAAAACTCACTGCAAGAGCCCTCCCCGGCATGGGTGGGTTCTGGGTGCAGTAGTGTGCCCGAAGATTCTGGAGGCATCTTTTAGGAGGTGGCATCAAGCTTTGCAGGATGCTCGGTGTCCCAGTTGCTCGCTGCATTTAGTCACCGCAGAGTTTTCCATTCAGCTGAACAGGCGTTCACATCAAGTCATACAGTGTACAGCATTGGCAGTGTTCCTGGTCATTCTCTGCTGCTTCTATGCAGGCCATGCTTTCCTTTCGCCTGCATTGTACAGGGCAGGAAAGGCATTATTTTCTAGGCACGTTCCCCTCGTGTGTACCACCATCTTGCCAGGAGCCCTGTACATTTCTTGGAGCGAGCTCAACCCTCTTGCAAGTTTTTTTTGTGAGTGTGCATGTGAGCTCGCTTCTTACTGGATGCGATACGTTCATTGTCAGCCATCATGTTCCTGAGTCTGTGTCCCCCAATGCAAGAAACGTGGCGTTGTTGATGCTGTGGTACCCAATATGGGTTGATTGAAAGAGTGCTGGGCTGTGCATTGATTCCTATGCATGCATGGTCCTGAGCTCAAATCTGGAGGGTCAAGAACCACATATGGTCAAGAAGTGTTCAGCGCAGAGCCTCAAGGCTCTGTCTGATGTGCATGTGAGCTAGGCTAGCACTTGTGTGTGGCATCAGGAATGTGGATGATGTTGCCTGCTGTGTCAGGCAGTGTGTCCTGTGCAACCACGCAGAAATGCCTCAGGCTGTTGTGCCTTGCAAGTCACGCCTGTGACGCTGCCAGCTTTGCAGCTGAAAGAAGTGTTGCGAGCAATGCTATGCCAGTTGCTATCACCATCCAATGATCCGGCTGTCCTGTTACATGAGCAACTCTAGTGTAAAAATTTTGGCCAATTATCGATGCCTGGGATTCCAGCAGTGCTCCAGGCCTACCCTCCACCTGTCGGGGTGTATCCAATGGATGGGCAGGTGATCTCGATTAAGTTGATTCTTCGCAACACACCTCTGATGCCAAGCAGCCTATTCGACAACATTCGACCTTCACGGTATCTTATTGCGTTGGTAGAAAGTTTCACGCACAATTATAATTGCCTGTGTCGAGTTCTGCACAGCTTCAAAGACTGGCTTCGTCAAGGCGTTCGCATAAACAGGTCGTGCAGAGCCACACGAATCATTGATTACGATTAAATAGAGCCATGCAGGCGATCGTGGGTCTTAAGGGACGGATTTCTCCTAGATCTACAGAATTTTTACAATGCCAACACAGCGTTGTACAGGTCATTCATTGCTTACATATTGGAGACTGATTGACCAACACAGTAATACACTTCAAAAATTTATACCTTCTACATTCCGTTTACCTGGATTTGAGCCAAGATCACGCCTGTTTCTGCTCAACAGTGGACCAATGCCCACGCGTGTTTGCTGGGGGTACAGATGAGGCCGTTCTGTGGATCCCGGCTGGCGAAAGCTCAGCAGCAGCGGAGAAGAGCCAGGAAAGCAGACGCCCTTCACATCCGCAACCAGCTGCGGCACAGTGGGGAGGAAGGCTTTGTCTTTGGGCAGAAGGGCTACATGGCAGGCATCCCCACAGCTCCAGGTGGAGAAGCAGGGCAGCGGCTGCGGGCATGCCTGCAGAACAAACCACACGAGTTTGTGGCAGTGGCTCTTCGGGAGCTCCAGTCAGCCTTTGGCGCCAGGAGAGGGCGCAAACAATCTGGAGAGCGGAAGGGGGCAGCAGAGCAGGATGAGCGCCGGCGACGCATCCTGGAAGACATCATATATTACTGGATGCTGGCTGAGGCCTACATTCAGCACCCAGCGCTGCAGGCAGACATGCGGTGCGTCTGCTACTTTGCCTTAGCTGAAGGCTCTTGGATGAGGAGCAGCATGGGACGTGCTGTGTTTGATTTCCATTCTGTTTGGGGAACATGCTGCCAGATCTAGTAGAGAACCTCCGTGGTGTACATGAGGGGCGACATGCCGCATGTCCTGGCCTTGAATGGAGATACAGGACTGGTTCTCGTTTTTATTTTGCAGGTCTGAGCTTAGGATGCCCTACTCGTCGTCGGCGGACGATCAGGAGAGCAAGCAGCACTGGTGAGCCTCCCGACCTTAATAGAAACATTCTTCAATGCGAGCACTCCCCTGAAAAGGAGATTTCAAGGTGTGACGCGAGCTTCTCTGATGAGGTCTCTAGCAGCACAGCAGCTTGGTCTGAGATAGTCTCCATCATTCCTGAAGAGCTCCTTGAAATACTAGAACAAGCAGTTTGGTCGTGCTGTTTTGACCGGCTCATTGGCATCCTTGCACAGTATGTGTTTGCACTCTCACACGTTTGGCTGAATGCTCAGAATTAGATCTGATGCCGCGCGTTCTGCATATGCTCCTGCCAGGCTGGCGCAGCAGAGGAGCTGCCAGGCGTACGCGCTGGCGGCAGGCAACGATCCGCTGCGCCTCCAGTCGCGCGTGCAGCTGTTGGACGAGGACTTCCAGGGGCAGTACATGATCGGTGCGCTGCAATGAAATTGGCGCATATGTGACACATAATTTATTGCAGATAGCAAGGCTCTACTTTTTGCCCCCTGTACTCCCTCCTGATGTGCACATGATTGCTGTGCTGCTTTGACCCATGCAAATTTGCGTTCGAAGCTGCATGTCTGTGAGACTTCACGCATGCCCTTTTAGCTGCATGACCCTACTATTTGCATGTTGTGCACATATTTTGCTTGTCTTCTGCCTTATTAGAGCCTGGCTAATTACGCCCCCTTTCTGCATGATATTGTATAGAGGGATGTAAGGAGTAGATTGGTCTGACCGATCCGAGCCGCTTTGGCCTGTCAATTGCTCACTGCCACACTACGATTCACAGAGCGCTTGCTTCCCAAGCACGTCATTGGAAGTCTTGCCTTTATAATAACAGGACATGCATGTCCATGCGCAGGTTCTGTGCAATTTGTAAGGGACACCCCTGCAGACGCGCCCAGCGGATCAGACCTGGGCTCGGTCTCGAGCGGCGTTGCCTCCCAGGGGATTTCGTGGGGCGGCGCGGGGAGCGACGCCGCTCGGCTGATGAGTCAACAGCATCCACTGGACGTCGTTCTGGGCAGCCACGGCGCTGGACCCATCACACCATACGAGGTGCGCGCCATACATTTCTTCTCTGCATTTTGGGATTGCGTGGAATCCTAACCTGCCACAACCGGATGCAACTTCATCTGCTAATCAGCAAAAATCTGTTTTGGACCTGTCGAATGGCTGTCCTGACCACGTGTGGAAGCACAGAGAGGCGTGGTGAGAAGCTTTTGAGCTGGATCGGGTTATCAGAGGGCTCACAGCATGTTTCTTTCCAGCAGGGACTATTGGCAGCCCTCTGGCACCTGATGCTGCTCAATGACTTTGTATCTCCAATTGCGCCTCCCCTGCTTGTGTGACATTCCATACCAGTATATCCACATCGTGCTGACTGCTTTAGCACGCACGCTTTCCGGTACATAGTCTTTGCAGCAGCAGGCTCAGAGCAGAGTCGATGGCAGCATTCGACCTGTGCTGTGCAGATTACCTGTGCATTCAGCTAACAATTTCCAAGCACGCATGAATCGGTGCACAAGCAATCTGCACGGCATGTGTGGTGCGTGTGGCACCCTCACATGAAGGATGCAGACCCGAATGGTCCATAAATTGACATTATCAAGCCGGGTCCGTGCAGGCGGACACGCCTGCGAGGATGAACCGACAGGGCGCGGCGCGGACGTACCACACCTACATGAATTGGGGCTACTTCCAGCGGCGAATGGCGCAACAGCGCGACTCTCCCAACACTTCAGAGCCGGCAGCCGCCGATGCTGACTCATCGGCCGCCGGCTCTGCAGACTCGCATGTCTCATATGCAGGTGAGCGCTTGGGTGACGTCTTGCTGCCCTTGGGACTGTGTCTGCTGCTAATTGGCAGTTGCAATCATGGCCTGCCTCTGAGACTTCCCAGTCATACGCCTGCATTGGCTGGGCTGCGCTCTGCAGGGTATTTGCAAGTGTGCATGCAAAGTCTCAATCAAAGTGAGTGTATGCCTTCTTAGCATTTCCTTTCTTGGTTGTGGGCTCCAGGCTGGCCGGTTGATATGCTGTGGTATTTCACCAGGATATCTGCAGTTGAAGGAAATCTGTCCTGTGCAATAGTTTCCGCAGTGGGTTGAAGTGTGATGGTGGCGGTTGCAGGCGATGCGTGCCGCGTGTGGCGCTACTTTGAATCGGTGCCCGAGGAGATGAGCAGCATGCGCACTCAGGAGGCAGCAGCCGTCGCAGACCGGCACCTCAGGTGACTCATCGCTGGCCGCTTTTTTTGCTCCAGATTCTCTGATGCTTGTCTGTGTGATGCTCGGTGATGCCTTCTCTCCCCCTGCCTTGGCTGTGTCATTCTCCTGCCGGCGGCTTGTTCCAGCCTGCTCAAGTGATGGTCTCGCGTGACCTGGCTCCTCAAGGGAGACTTTCTGCCTCTGGCTTCCTTGAGATATTCGCCACATCTTGAGAGCATGTGCGTCCTTCAGTGGAGAAGCAGAGAATTAAATTCAACATACTATATATTTCTGGGGCATGAGAATGAGTATGTTTTGGCGTGCAGGGCGCTGTTTGGCACGGAGGAGGAGTGCATAACATCGCTGGCGGCCTGGCAGCAGATGTGCACCGAGGCCCGCTGGATTGGCCGAGCGCTCTTTGACGCTGAAGGCATTGTGTTGCAGCACACTCAGCCGCCTCCTGACCGCTGATCTTGCTTGAGCTCACTGTATGCGCGGCCCCAGCTGCAACTGGGATTTTGGCAGCACATACAGCCACCACCTGTTAGCTGATCTTGCTTGAGCTTTATGCAGCCTCGGTCCCAGCTGCAACTTGAGAAATTTGGCAGCATACACAGTCACCACCTAGTAGCCATCTTGCTTGGGCTTACTGTAGCTTTCAAATTTGTAAGTGAGGAGTCCTATGGCACATTCAGCCGCCCAGCACAGCCTGATCTCATTCTGGGTTACCACCAGCAAGCCTGGTCATTGAGTGTGACGCCATTATGGAGCTGTTCTGGTCTGGTCTGGGATGTGAGACGTCTTGTTGACTGGTCGACCTGTTGATGCGGTGTAGGACCTGTTATTTTAGGCAGTGGAGGCGTGACTGTCGCACCACTTGTGGCATTCCTGCAGGATAGAAAGTCTTCCTCTGTCCCGAATACTGGCCGGTTGAGATGGAACAGGTCTATAAGCTTTGGGGTTGCCGCGCTGCCTATCGTTGATATTACCTCAGACTGGGCCAGTGGCCCTGGGCCATGGAACGGTTGGCACACTGCCAGATCAAGGAGTTGTTGTGCTGTCATATTGACATCGTAGCTGCATTGTAGCCGCCAGGCTTCCTCTTGCTTCTTCCAGGCATATGCCAAGCATGATCCTGAAGGCTAGACATCTGGCGAGCTAGCAGGCTGAATCTCAATGTAATCTCGATTCGCAAACGCAGTGTCTCAATGAGTCGGCAATGAGTCAGCCATCATGGTTGTTGCTCTACTGCTGTGAGACCAACCCAAGCAGCTCAAAGCTGATAGCTGCAGTGCTTCGTGCCAAAGACAACACTCACTCTTACGTCAGAAGAGGAAAACTGGAAAGGAACCACAAGGATCAGAGTTGACCCCAAGGCCTAAAAGATTGGAATGCTTTAGTCACCACTTTGGATGAGGTCGACGAATCTATTTCGAACTTGAAATGATAAAGTTTCATCTACCCCTTGGCTGTCCCAAGTCGGACTACAATCTACCTCGGACTAGCCCGGGGCGAATGCAAAGTTCCCACCTGAGCTGCGCGCTGGCAGATGGAAGCTCAGTCTTCATAATCGCATCAAAAGGACGGGCAAGAGCACTACCGCAAGGAAACCTTATTGCAATCGTGCAATGCAAGGTGCAGGTTGTGGCGTTGTGCATGCATGCAGATGGATACATGCTTTCCAGAGACTATCGGAGCCGGCTTTGCATGATCTCTCAATGCGTAGCAGGGCGTGTCTCAGAGAGCTGCATTATTCAAATTCAAAATTGCACACCTGTTGGATGCTGGCTGCTGGAGTCTGGGCGCATGCGACATATGGGCAGCAGGGCAAACGTATCTTGTGTGCTTGATGCAAGGCTTGTCTTAGGCATGGCTCTGTAGCAGTGTCAGCATGTTGCTTGCAGAAAGACTCTTAAGGCGCAAGTGAGTCATACAGAGACGCACGTAGCCCCATCTCTCCGCCAAGTGGATTTCCACTTGCACATGGAATTATGGAGTGCTCTTCAAGTTTAATACTAGCTGAGCTCTCATGTACTATTCCAGCAGTGCCTGTTGCCATTCAAGTCTATGCTGTGCCGTTCAATGACTGATAGGTGAAACAATTGCAGCGGCGGCTTTCCTAAAGTATAAACAGATAATATCTTGTCAGACATGAGGCTGAGATGCACCCGAAAACACTTTTTCTGATGCATCTTCTTTACACGGTGTCAGTCACTGCACAAACCCCATGGCAGAGCTTTTGCGCTTGCACATCCCAAATGCAAGGAATATAACAATCAGAGTCTTACACCATTGCACAACAGGGAAAATTCATACAAAGAAATTGGAAGGCTACATCTGCTCAACGATATGATTCCTCATCTCACTACTTGAATTTCAACGCCGTGCCTGCCTAGTTCTGTACTATCACAGAATGATTCCTCACACGCTTGGCACTTCAACTCCAGCATGGGCTCACTGCCATGTTCCGCCCAACAATGCTGTTAGTTTCTTATAGCAACGGTGGCTTCAGCTGTGCTGGCTGCCTGCTGATTTCGGCTGGTGCACTCGAAATTGTCTGCATTCAGCACTTTTTGAAGTTGACGAGCTTGGGATTTGGGCGGTCAAAGCAGCCTTTGAATTGCCAGTTGTCAAGGCCCCCATCGCCCTGCAGCCAAAGCCGAAAACATTATGCCATTCTGGATGTCTGCAACAGATCTTCCAGGCTGGCCAGTCATGCGATCCGGCATAGAGTTGTCCGCCTGCCCGTGCCTGAGAAATTAGTAGTGCAGTGACAGCAGGCACAAAGAGACACATCTGTGAGGGAGCGCACGGTGTTTGTGATGGTGCCGGCGTCAAAGGCCCAGACATGGAAAGACATGGACCCGAACCCTCGCAGCCCTCGAGAGTCCACCACGACTCCGGTGAGGTCAGATGCGCTGCAGCTCTTGCACACCATGATGCACTTGTCTGGGTGGGCGCTGCTGGCTTCATTGAACGTGATGTCTGTCGCAGCCAGCAGGGTCCTGCCAGGGCCGCGCTCCACAGCCCTGCCAGGCACAAGTGTTGCTTAGCTCTGCGACTCAGACGTGCATCATTGGCAGCACATGGGTGAGAACAGATGCAGCATTGCCTCAGCTGGCCCCGGCTGGCGGGGGGCGGCAGAAATACGGAGCACCATGCCCACGGTTCATTGGGCTTTGCTTGGATCTGGGAGTCTAACAAGGGGTAAAATAGTGGCACCCATCATTGCAGCTTGCCTCTCGGCAGGAAAAGCGTACAGTAGTTATAACAATACAGTAGTGTTGGCAAACTCAACGCAGGTTGACACAAGAAGCTTCAGGACAGCAGTGAGGCATGGCTTGCTTTCTAAGGAGGCATGCACATTCAACGCCAAGGAGATTGCTCAGAATTAGGGGCCTGTGATTTTTCTGTCAAGGATGATACGAATTGCATGACCTGCCATGTCAACATTGCCAGGACAAGTAGTCATCAGGGAAGTTTTGGCATCAAGTTTCACCTGTCACCATCAGCGTAGCTCCCGTCACCTGCACGCACATGGGAAGGGGGTCGAGAAGGATTTTCAAGAAAGAGCATTAAACGGAAGAACTTATGTATCCAGAGGATCAGCTTCTGTGACTGCAGGTTGACCTCACTCAATGGAGGCCACATTTGTGTCTGTGCTCTGCCAGGAAACACACGTTGCGTTACAGATTTTAGTCTAGACTTTCACCCAATACATGCAGCTCCCCCAAGAAAACCATTATCGTCAGCTCATAGATATCATGGTCAAGTCTCGCAAGCAGGACAAGGCGAACCCGATGCCTCCAGGGGACGGCCTGCAACCATCGCGGCTGCCATCAGGACGAGCACGGCGAAGACTGCAATGCTTGCCATGGTGCCTGCAAGACAACAGACCACACAATTCAAGATACAGTTGACTGTCGACATTATCAGATTGAAAGGTTTGACATGCCTCATCCACGCCTTCGGTCGACTGCAGGAGCACATCATATGATGGCGGTACAATTTTGGGCACACGGCATCAGACCCAGTGTGTGCCAAACGAGCGTATTCAACAAAAACAACTGGATCCATGTTTCACTAAGATTTCAAATCCGCCATATGTTAGGCATCAAGACAGGCTAGCCCGAGGCAATAGGCAACGAAGATCTCGTTGACATGCGTGTCAGAAGTTGAGAGGACTCGGCAATTGAAAGCCGTGATCGTATTCATGAGAAAGGTAAGAACACTGCCACTTGCCTGTTACAGGAGATTGCTGAAGCAAAGTCGGCGACGGGAAGGCCAAAGAAAAACGAGCCGGATGGAGTCTCGGTGAGACTAGGCGAGACTTGTGGGCACTGAGTGGAATTGCGTTAGCAGCGGCTTATTCTTTCCTGAATTTTGATCTGAAAAGGGGAGCGTGAGGCTTTTATATGCAGCGAAAAGGGGCTTCCGTGCCAGGTTCCATCCAAGGGCTTCGATGTCGGGTTTCTCATGCATGCAGTACAGGCTGACTGGACCAAATATGGCCTCACAGCACGTGATCCATGGAGCTGAGAGGAACATGCATGTCGGTTCAGGCCATTGCGAGGTGGACTCAGTGATGAATCTGCCAATGCCAGCAAGGCATGAGAAGTATATAGCGTGGAGCAACCTGCTTGAAGTGCTTGGCACTACCTTTGTGCGCCGGCTCCCAGGTGCCTTGACACCAGATCGTTGGGCACGAAAATCAGCTGAATGAAAACCATTGCGCATTATCGTGTTTCGAGAGATACTGTGATGTATGGACATCCTGCAGGTCTCCTGTTGAACAAATTGTCCTCTTTCCTGACCACGTGTGTGTGCACGTGGGCACATGGGCACCACGGGGTAAAAATTTCAGGCCTGCTCGGCGACCACTGTTCGCTGGCACGTCTATTCCTGCGAGAAGAAGGTTGTGGTCCTCTCCATAAATGAGACAGGACAGCTGGGGAGCGCTGTGTGGGAATTGCACCCTGACAGTTCCCTGGCAGAAGGATGGTGCCATCTTGGAATTGCGATAGTTGTTGACCCCTGTTTCGCTCACGTGGAATCGTACAGATTATGGATTATTATATTCCTGATAACTGGACAAAGAGCAATGGTCCTGGGTGACGGCTATGGGGCCAAATGTAGGGAACTCTTCTTTACTGCTTTCAGCTTGCACAACGAAGAGGCTTGCAGTGATTCTTCTCATCATCTCGTGCGAGTGCAATGGCATCCGCAGCATCAGAAATGCACCTCAAAAGCAATTGCTAACACCCAAGGTGAGTTTGGCGACAATCAGTATATATCAAGATTGCATGAGCAGACCACTGCGCCAGGTTCTAAACAGCAGGCGATCGGCATTCCTGATCCTGTAGAAACTCAGCATCGGACAGCCATGCACTTCCACCAAATTGCAAGCTTTATTTCAAGATTTTGACATCCCTGCGACAAAGGTTCCTGGCATGGATCACTTGCTCTGCTTTCTTTTTGTCTGCGTGTGTTGTGTGTTTTTGAACACAATTTGCATAGGCTTCATGCCTGAAACGAGGTTGACAAAGATTTGTGCATGCAAGTAGGCGTTTGAGGGGCGATCAGCCAAAGGCGCTCTGCAGGGGAGGAGGCAGGCAAAACAGCCCTCGCAGGCCAGCACAGCTGCATATGAGCCAAGCGCAGCCACAGGCAAAGCTTCGAGCGAGCTTCCCCGCCTGGCCTGGGTTGTCTCCCAATCTCCAGGGCACCTGGGAAACTGGTCAGTGGCGCTGTCAGCCATCAACTGCTACTGCGCGCGGCAGGGGATCCCGTTGTTTCTTGAGCCGGAGACCTTTGTCAATGACGGCCGGCCGTGGCTGCACGAGAGGCTGCGCATTGTGCAGAAGTACCTTCCACGGTTCCAGTGGGTACTACACAGCGATCTGGATGTGCTACCTGTGAATTACTCAGTGCGGGTGACTGACTTCCTGGATGACCGTTTTGACACGATCCTCCAGGATCGCATTCCCCCAAACCACCCGCCAAACACCATCCTGGGAGCTTCTGAGCTGCACGCCAGCGCTTACTTTGTCAGGAACTCGGAGCGCGGCAGAAGCTTCATGCAGCACTGGCTCAGCGGCTCAGACAATGGCCAGAGGCGCTTTTACAACCAGGATAATGGGGAATTGCATGAGAGCATCCTGTACTTTTTGGGGCTGCAGTCTTGCGTGTCTAAAGACATAATAGACAGATGGGGCTATGTGCATCCGTATGTGACATACTTGCGCTGCTTCAGAAAACAATTGCAGAGCCATGTGATGGACGCTAATCCCCAGTCTGCATGGTATGAGGTTACGTCAGTGGGTGGGTTAGTCATCAAGGTGTATCGCCAGCTGGCCGGCTTCCATCGGGACAGCCATGCGGCGGACCCCTGCCTGGTTACTAATCCGGCATGCAACTTCTTGCCGGGCGATTTCCTGCTGCATGGCAAGCACCTCCAGAAGTTTGTTTCACCCCGCTTGGTGGACTGCTCTGTCAAAACCTTGACAGGCCACAGCAGAGGGAATGGCGGAAGTAACGACACAAATAGGCATGCGGCTCTGTTGCATGGGGTTGAGCAAGGAGCCTGGTTGACGCTAGAGCAGGCTAGGGATGCTGTCTCTTGGACAAAATTGATGACATACAGCGGGTGTTGGGAAGGCGAGCGAAATGTGTGCAGTGAACGAGCAGTGTGGCATAACCACACGGAATATCCCTTTCCAGACTTTTGACATAGCTGAATGCAGTCCAACTCCTTGGACTTGAATTCAAATCTGAATGCAAAGTGCATTGAGGTGGAGTGAAGCTGGTGCATGTGACAAATGCAAGGATCCATGGATCTGTTGAGTTATCTTTAAGATATTTGGGATGTTCAAACAGTTTGGTCTAACATCTCAGCCAATTTTGCAGTCCAATGAGATCACCTGTTGCACCTGTACATGCAAGCATCACGTACCATCACGTGAAATTAGCAGTGGTATCCAGTCAGCCTGTACTGGCAGGAGGAACCCGACATCGAAGGCCTTGGATGCAACCTGACTTGGAAGCGCCACCTCGCCGCATATAAAGGCATCAGGCTTGCCTTGTTTCTATCAGAGTGCAGCAAACGTAATACATTGCTAGCGCAACTCCGCCCAAACACCCGCAAGCCTCGCCTGATCTCGTCTGGACACCATCCGGCTCGTTCTTCTTCAACCTTTCTCGTTGCCCTCATTGCCTCATACCACTCCTTCATCAGGTGACCAGCAGCCTCTTGCTTACTTTGTTAACAAATGCATGCCTTTTACCTGCCGCGTTCGGACCATTCATTTTTTACGCATGTCTCTGATCATCGGTGGCTTCTGTCGTCTGCTAGCCTGTCGCAATGTCTGAGATTGGAGGTTGAGTCAAGGTCTGGGTCTGGGAATGAATTTGGTTTGGGTCAGCGCAATTGGCACCTCGATGAGTTCTGATCCATCTTGTTGCCCCGACATCTGTACCGGCATGTGCACAACTGGAGGACTTCTCGATAAAGAATGTCACTTAACTTGATCTAGATCTAGTACAACCTTCAGTGTATTATACCGTGGATTGAGTCGGCCCTGTGCCACCGCGCTGCGATGATTTGAGCAGAGCTGCTTTAAGACCTTTGCACGTGCGTTGCGTTGTCAGGTTTCAGGGCGCTGCAGGGTTTTTTAATTTCTGTTTTGCATGATGTGTCCTTGATGCAAACGTCCTGGTCAGATTTGAGGGAAAATAATATTTTTAGATCGAAACGAACGGTATGATCTATGCGTGCAGGGTGATGGGGGCTTTATCAACTGGCAAATCAAGGGCTGCTTTGACCGCCCGGATAACGGCAAGCTTGTGAACTTCAGGGCGTGCTGAAAATTGTCAGCCTGAGCCAGCAGACAGCCTGTGCATACTGAACGATGAAGCTCCCAAGTTCATAGCACGCACAAGCTGCCCAGACCAGAAATGAGCTGACAAAAAAGGAGCTGACCAGAATGTTTCAAATTGACCGCGGCACCCTGCTGCGAGCAGCAATGCATATACTGAGCCTAAGTATGATTGAAGCATGGGGCAGACTTCCGAGTGAGACGGTGCAGACTGCTTGGATTACTTTTGTTGAGTGCCAGCGTTAGTGCAAGACTCTGTGCATGGCCTTATTAAGTGTGTCCTGCAGCGCAGCACTCGGCCGTATTTAAAATGAGTAAACTGTTCTAAATCAAATCCCGCGTTGCAAGATGCAATAGCTGACTGCTGAAAGAAAAGCAAAGTACGGCAGCAGCGCTCTGCTCTGCTTGCTAGGGATACGATTTGCAGCGTTCGAATTTCCTCTCCTGAAATGTTCCATCCCAAGGGATGCATCAGTGTGGCGCTTGCCTGCAAGGATTGCTTGAGTTGTGAGCGTGTTGCATGCCTTTCAGCTGAAGGCAACCGTCCTGGCAGTGCATTAAAGCACTCATGATGTAACATTTCCGTCAGTTACTTTAGCCCATATCTGACATGTCAGCCAGCCGGCGCACACTCCTTGCATGCATGTGGCAAAACTGCGATATGCCAAAACTGCCACCAGGTCAGTCCGAAGCAGGCTAGGGCCATAAATGAAGCTCAAGGCATTACATCACAGGTGCACTAGGCAACTCACTTGCAAGCTTAAACCATTGCATTCATTGTAAGCACCTGCTTGATCAAATAGGCAGCTGGCACTTGCAAACTAGTCATCCTAGCTGCTGGCAGCCCTGCGTACAAATCATAATTTGCTGATAAAAATTGGAAATGGAATTGGGATTCATTCTTTGTCTGCTAAGCTGACTCATCATGAGAATGTGCCTCTTTCAAAACGGGCAGTTTTCATTTCTGAGACGCGTTCGCACGTGCTTTGCATGGATGCAACCTTGGAGCTATGGACTGCCCACTTGCAGGGCAGAACCTTGGAAGGAACCTGACACAGAAGCATCGACTAGAGAATGCTTGTCCGCAATTCTCGCGAAATAGCAAAATTGCTAGCAGAGCGCCAACAAGTTATCCTCATTAGCTACCGTCCGGCACTTATTTCTGCTCGTCATCGTGCAGCCGTCTCGTCCGCCCCTCCCTCCTGCAGAACTTCGCTCGTACAGGTAACCACCGATATGCACAGCGTCCTAATTCGACATGATTGTTGCTCCCTCTCTTGAGCATCCAGAAAGGGTTTCACAGCCTTCTTGAGCAAAGTTGATTCTCGATAGAACTTGTTCAGTTTGAGGGTATCTTCAGCTTGGGCCGTCGATGTGTGCCGATATTGGCTTCTTATCCTCCAGGTGCTAGTCGTAACATAATCTTGCATAAAAGCTGCTCAGCGCATTTCTCTGACACTGGTCTGACCTCATCTTCATTCCTTATCACCTGGACAAGTGGAAGTAAATTGTCCTACCGAAGGAGTTGGCTCCTTCAGATCACCATCCTGCTCTGGCAGCCTTGTCACCGACCTGAGCCCATCGTGACGGTGGTCTTGAGAGCACATCAGCTGTGCATTGAGCTCTATTTTGTGCTACAGATACAATGGTGCGCATTACAGTCTTTGCCACAATGGTTCTGCTGGCAGCAGCCATGGCTGCAGCTCGTCCCCTTGACTTGCCAGGTGTGCACCTTACCAACATTGAAGAATTTTGGTGCGTGAATTCGAGATCTCTGAGAGTATGTCAGAAGGATCCTTGGACTGCCTCAGCGTGGCATACTCTTTCCTGCTGAGTGGGTGTTTGCTGCAGCGTGTTTGATTGTAATTGCATCCTCGGCAGACGGCACATGGTGTGTTTGTTGCAAAGTGCATGCATCCACGAAAGGCCTCCAACAATGTGCTGGACCGTGAATGCATTGATAAAATCTTCATTCACGGCACCCGGAACTGGGCGTAATGCTAATTCGGTTGTTTTTCCTGAGCTGTTCTGAGCAGCTCTGCCATGCGCGCGCAGGCGTGGAAAGCTACGCTGACATGGTCACTATCAGGTGAGCCCTCCTAATGACTAAGATATCCTTTTAACTCGCAGTCTTGATTAGTCGGGAAATTATTTGACTAATAAAATTCTTTATCAATATGCCTGACTTCGATTTTGAGACAATGGTGCAAATGCATATGCATGCTGGCAGCACTTCAAAAAGGAACACATGTTCTTAAGCCGGCAGAAATGCACAACATGCCAGTATGTATGGTATTCAATCTGATGTTGATGCCACGCACTGAACCTGCAAATTTGCATCATTATGCATGCCACTAGGATGGCATTTGCCTCTTACTTTTCAATCTGACACGCAGCTTGTCCGCAGACGCACCTTGCCTCTGGCAGGAAAAGAGTGTAATAAGAATAAGGACAATAATATATCGGCCTGATATCTGAGTGTATGGTTGCCGTCTTCAGGGCTGTGGAGCAGGGCTCTGGCAGGACCCTGCTGGCTCAGTCGGACGCGCCCTTCAACGATGCGCAGAGGGCATTCCCCGGCAAGAGCATCATGGTGTGCAAGGACTGCAACGCCTACGGGCTGACTGGACTGGCCGCAGACTACGAGTCGGGGGCGTTCCATGTCTGGGCCTTCAACACCGGCGAATTCTCCAACCAGGCATGCCCCCTTTTTCATCGATCATCCCTTTAGTCTAAAGGCCTTAGAGGATTAAAATTCAAAATTTAGGGTACCAGTGGGGGGCGTTCCATGTCTGGACCTTCAACAGCGGCAAATTTTCCAACAAATTGCATGCGTGCAGTAGCTCTATTTATAACAATTGCAAACTTGTGAGTTCTTACTTATTGATTCTGAGTGCCTGACAAAATCACCACATTCAACAGAGTGCATGGGCAGATATGCGCTGATGACTATGATTCCAGCGCTTTGACTCACCTGTAAAGACAAATATACAGAGCATTTCGTGCTTCTTTATCTGTCTCTGTGTTTGTGTGCAGGGCGATGGTGGCCTTGACAACTGGCAGTTTGTTGGTTGCTTCAATCGCCCCAATGCCAAAATTGTGACCTTCAAAAGCTGCTGAACACCCCAGCCAACCTCAACAGCCAGCCCGGCCTTGCCATTATCAATCTAAGATTGCCAATGCGCACACAACCTTTCAATTTACTCTCGCAGTCCAATCGGCGAAGCGACAACTCATCTGACCAGTTTAGAAGCCTGGGTCAACACCTGTTTGAGACGTTGCTCTCGCCCGCGTGTAGGCCTAGACCAGAAATAGCCAAGCATAAAGCTGATAGCAAACATCGCGAACTGATTGATGACAGTGAAGGGACTTGCAAATGCAGTAGGGCGCAATGTTAGCTCATGCTTTGTCTGGGTTATACACGGCTCTGCTCATGAAGCTGTTTGTCACTCTATATTGTCTGCCCCATGGTGATTTAAAAAGCATTTCTGCAGGTCCTTTCTGCATGCAGCATGACACGACGAATGCATAAATTTTTAGGGTTTAGGGTTCCCGGTCAAGCATTCATGCCAGAGCAATATCTTAAAATCAAGCTTGCATATTCAGGCTGTTATTGCAAGGTCATAACTTCAGATGCGGATGCGCATATAGCTGCAAAGTCCCACTCATACCAGCAATAGTGGCCAGTATGCACTCTTTGAGTCCAGCACACATGTCTACAGGGTAGGAGTAGTCACTGCTTCACTCAAGTCAGCATCTGTTGCTCTGCGGTGACTACCCCTAGAATGCAGCGCCGGTCATGGCACTTGGCTACGCCTTGATTGACTGCAGTAACCACCCCTAGAGAAGGGCGGCGGCCGTGGCAGGCAGGCAGGTTATACGCAAATAACGCCACACACTAAATCCGGCTAACGCTCCATCTTCAAGTCAGGCGCATGGAGGTCAAACATGAGGACACTTGGCTGTGCATTCCATTGCGAGTATCCATTGTGAGTAGTTCAGAGTAGTTCATCATGACTCCCTAGAGACTCTCAATTGCAGCACAGGCCTAGAGCAGGGCGGCGGCCGTCGCAGGCAGGTTGTACGCGAAGACAGTCATCCAGAGGGTGACCGGGACAATCGCAAATGCATACAGCCGCAGCAGCAAAGCCGCCATGCGCGGCGCGAGCGGCTGTGTACCCCGCCGGAGCTGCGCAAGCAACACCAGGTTCTGCGCTGACGGCATCGCGCCCTGCAACGACACTACCGTAATCAGCACCGTAATTCCCGCACTCCTCAAAATGCGTGAAACGTTTGGACCTGTTTTTGAAAGTAGTTCCTTCCTTGAAATGCTGTTTCATCATCACCAATGGGTCGGGCTCAGCGAGAGCTCACCAAAACTGGTCTCAGAATTGTCATAGGGTTTATATTTTGCACATTAAGGTCTCAATTTCGACCCTTTTTTAGGAATAATTGTTTTATGCGGGGAATATGGTGCTGACTACGGTAGATCAGTCACGGGTCTACTTGCACCCGTAAGCAGGAGCGGCCAGTGGGCACCCTCAACTGGCATTGATTAGCTATTGAGAGGGCTGGAAATCATAGAGGTACAGCGGCACAGGCCAGCGATGCCAGGCCAGAAAGGAGGAGTTTGCAGACGAGGAGTGTGCATTGCTTGTATGATAATGTGGTGGCTTGCAGGGCTTTCCTAGCTGGTGCTTCACCAAGCCAGACCCTGAGAGGTTGAGAAGATAAGGGACCTGACAGGACACTACTCCCTAAACACAGCATAGGCACGAAGCAATTTCGTGCTGATTGATGGCAAGAGGCAAGTTGAGCATGCATAGGTAGGGCCTTGGAACAGTTGAGCACATTTGGTGTTGTTGTCTTGGCAGAGAGAGAGCTTGCCAGTGAGATCCGGAGCTGTGTGTTCTGTCTCACCCGCCGGCTCCATCCACAATAAGCAAATTTCCAAGAAGCAGGAACCCCGAGAGAAGAGACCCTCACCTGCACAAGCAGCGTGAGCGCGCAGACGGGGTCGGCCGGAAGAAGTCTTAGAGCCGCCAGCCCGCGCACGAGCGCCAGCGAAACCGCCGGCATCAGTATTAAACGCACGACGGCCACAGCCGCGAACATGCGTACGTCGACATTGTCTCTAGGAAGCAGCATTTTCAATAGGTTCTGGTCGGGCTGCCCGCTGGGCTGCCCGCTTGGGCCAGCACCTGCGCACACACAGCGGCTGACTTCTGACAAAGCTTTCAAATATCTGTGATAAAGGAAGATGAAGAAAAGGCGAGGAAGGTGTCTCAAGGTGTGAAATCGGAATTTTGTAAAAATTCTTGTCCCCGGCCATGCGTTGGCCTCTCTTTCCTCTAGTCCTCAAGAGTTTCCGGTGATTGTCTGTAGATGCAAGTTGTTGTGGGTGCCAGCCCCCAAAATGAACCCAAAAATGCATGACCAAAGCCTCAAAATCCCTTGCAAGAAAAGGAAGCATATGCAACAAGGCAAGACGCTGAGTTGGCATTTCATGCGCTCAAAATGCAGGGCTGCAGGGCTTTCACCATCGGGCCCCCTGTCTTCCAGCATCCCCTGCGTTGCGAGCCTGGCTTCGCTCCACACCACCTTGCTCCTCTGTTGCGCAATGCTCAGGCTCTCCCCTGCATCGGCGCAAATGAGGCTTGGTCATATCTCCAACCGGGTTCAACAATCAGCAGCAGCCTGATTCTTTCAAGATGTACAAGCTGCTGGCACTACAGCCGCAGACTCACGCGTTGCACTGCACCAGTAATGCCCCAATGTTGCGCCATTCAAAGCATGACAGCATCGCCGGGAGGTTTTTCCAGTCATGCTCTGCACACTGTCACCTGAATTTCACCTCCTCTGGACTGAATTGTGTAACAACAACAATAAGTATGACACAGAGTAATGTACAATGACTAATAATCATAATGCCCCATTCCGGCGCGCACCTGGGGCGGGTGTGTTGGGTGTGACAATTTGGACCTGCCCCTGCTGGGGTGGGGACCCGGGGGTCCCGGAGGGGGCCTCCCCCTGCTTTACCGTTGCCAGATCAGGCGGCGGGTTTGAAGCCTTCTGAAAGAGCGACGCGCCCAGAACCACGGTCTGCACGGCGAGAGTCGCGCCGCCGATAAGCCCAAGAATCTGTGCCACCGACTTGATGCCACCTGTGCGCACAATGAACTGGAAGCATAAAACCCCTGCAGCAGATTGCAACAATCCTGAACGAACGCATGCTTTAGCAGCAATGTGCGGCCCTGCTGCATACATCCGCTCTCAAAAGGGCCTGAATGCATGCTTTGGGACATCCTGAAATCATGAGGGGCGTTCTGTTTGCACTGCAAAGAACACTGTGCAAATGCCACTCCTCACCTGCCAAGGGGATTTTCAATACCAGTAATGATTTAGTTGGTGTTGGGGAAAATGTAAATGTAAGAAGCATCATGTTTTGAAGGCCACGGCAAGAGCCAGAGGCAGGAAGGATGGCTTGCCTAAGCAGACTCGTAGTTCCATAGGAAGCCGCAGAGTATAAGCGGCCACGGCGGGGTTGTCAGGGCGGTACAGCAGCTGGCCCAGGGGGGATACGCCGATCAGAATGCCTGCAATTACCCCTACGAGCGGGGGATTCAACACCTGCGCATAGCACAACACACCCTCACAAGTGTGGACAGGCGTAAACTAGAAGTGTTCGCGTGCTATCATTTCAAAATGAAGAGCATCAATGCCCGGTTATGCTGAAATCCAAAAGGCAGGATCTGGCATCATGAATACTTTGGTGTAAAATGATGCCTTGTGATTATTCCAGCATGATCCACACACCATGGTTGCATGATTTGAGGATTAGATCTTCCCTTCACCAGTGAAATCAGCTACAGAAAATCACAGAAGTAAGTGTTGCAGGCTCGCATAGCATGAGAGATTGCCTAACATACAGCAACAGTGCACCGTATATTTCAGCGAGATTATATATCAACCCCCAGCCAAAGCGGTAGGTCATGGACATTTGCGTGCAATCCATTGGGCCTTTGGACGTTTAGAATGCCACCTTGACCTGCAAACGTGACAGCACCTGGCACAAAAGGCGGGGATAAAAATGTAAGATAGAAAAGCGCGCTCACCCTTAGAAACGCTCGCCTGACCCCGAGCAGCCAACGCCGGCCGGCCTCAATCAGCCGTGCCTAACCAGTGTCAGGCTAAGAGGATACACCAAGAGCTTAAGCCATGAAGAAACAAGTGGCGCATGCCGAGATATTTAGACCACGCACCCTTACAAACGCTCTCCTGACCCCGCGCAGCCACCGCCGGCCGGCCTCGGCGCCGCGCAGGGCCCGGCTCGCGGCAGTGGGCTGCCGGTTCAGACCGGCATTAGTTGACAGCGCCACACGCGCTACGCTCATTTCGTCCCCCAGATCGTCCCCCAGGAAATTGCTGCCATAGCGCGCCGGCCTCGGCGGAGCCTCTGCAAATGCGCGCACAATCATGTAAGTGCCTTTGTAAACTACCAGTCATAAAGCGGTTCTTATGATATAGTAACATACAGATACTCGTTGCGTCCCCAAGATCGATCCCCAGGAAACTGCTGCCGTAATGGGCCGGCCTCGGCGGAGCCTCTGCAGGCGCGCACATCCACGTGAGAACCATGAAAGCAGAAGTGTTGCGATATCGTGCAAGCATGCATTGCAGCTTCGTCATCATGATGACAAGAAGCACGTAAAGCAAAGCCATGCAGAAGCCATGCTTTGCGTGCTTCCCCTGATCATGAGCCCCAGCCGCAAGATAAGAAGACTACTGTGGAATAGCTTGTTGAATAGGTATTGCGGCAGACAGAAATTGATTGCAAGTGCGCACTTTTGGTGACCAGAAAGATGCAATTGCAGCTGATCTATGGATTGACACCCGTTTGAACAAAAGGAAATAGGCAATTGATGCTAAATTGGTGAACAAAGCTGTACTACCTGGCCTCGTCGCCGACAAATTGCCAGGAAGATTCACAAAAATTATAAGCATTCAACAGAGGGTGGGGACATCGTCAAGGGTACATCAACGCACCTTGGCCCTCGGCGGCAAAGCCGGCGGACGCGAGCTGCGAGTACCCGACGCTCCAGAGCAGCGGCGACCAGCCCGTGAGGAACAGCGCCGTGTAACCAACCGCACGGTCGAACGCGGCCGCCGGCAGCAGCGCGTTCAGGAAGACCAGCGGCAGCGTGAGCGAGTTGCCGAAGGTGCAGGCTGCCGACACCAGCTCGCGCGTGCCTGCGCGCATGTGCCGGCACACTTTTGTTCTGCCATGTTGCATTGTGTGCCCTTACGGTTTTCGGAACCCCTTGGATCAGCTGCAAGGCGCGCAGTCAATGCGTAGGCGTGCTGTCTGCTGCCAGTTCATACATCTTGCTCTAGCACTTTTCATCAATAAGTAATGTCCTCGAGGACCCATCACCCCCTGCAGCAATGCCCCCAGGAGATTTGCAGAGAGCTTCACTCCCCCTTGCTTTGGAAATAGGAGAAACAAGAACAAAACACGCACCGAGGGGGATGTTTTTCTGGCGGGGCAGGAGCGCGGCGGCGACGCCGGGGACGCCGGTGGCGGTGGCGGTGGTGAGGGCGAGGAGCTGCGCTGACCTGGAGGGGTTGCGAGGGTGCCAGCCGGACAGCGATGACATCAGCGAGCCGTCCACGATGCGCGCGGCCACCGAGCCAAAACAGGCGCCTGCTGCCACCTGCATGCATGCGCCGGATCAGGCAATGTTAGGAGGGATGACATAGAGAACATTCAGGATCCTGGCAGTACTTACAGGGCAGAAGAGCCTGTCCATTCAGTTGGTCACATACTATTTTTGTAGCTCAAGTGGACACCATTGATACCCTCTGGCAGAGCACATGGCAAGTGCATGTTTAAGGTCTGACATTCTGATACTTCTCAGTGCCAACCATTTTGTCAGATTGGCCTGAGGGGTGCTTGCATGAGCAGAGGTAGACAATATTGGAAGAAGAGTTTGGAAAAGGGGTACCTGCAGCACGGCCACCAGAGGGATAGCAAGGAGGGAGAGGTTGGGCTGTGTGGCGAGTGTTGAAGCAACCTTTGAGAAGAGCATGCAGGGGATGAACACATTGAACGCCACCTGCACACCCCACATGCACACAAAGTCAGATCCAGCAATTTACCTCAGGCCATGCATAATCAGACCATGCAATGTAACCTTCTGGTATAGGTGTACTTGATCAAGACCTCCAAATATTGGTTGCAGACCGTTACAGCACACTACCAACGGAAGGAAACACGATGTAGACAACAAATGGACATGGGCAGTAGGTGAAGGACAGTAAGGTGGAGGACAGTAAAGGAGCCTACCTTGCTGAGCACAGGGGCGGTGTCATTGGGGATGCGTCCAGTGTGCAGCAGCCACCCAACAAAGCCGCACAGCATGAAGAGATTGAAGGAGGCGCCGGTGGTCGCAGCCAGGATCCCATCATGCACACAGGAGTCCCACAATGTCCCTGCAGGCCATGACAATAGCGTTGGTGACACTCAGATAAACTTCTGGAAAGCATGCAGGGCCAGATGAGCACGAGAGTGCAGAAATTACATGATTGACATTTATAAGCGTAAGAAAAAGAGCCAGACCCTACCAAGATCGGGGATCTTGGGCAGCAAGGCGAGGTCGATCCTTGGCAGTGCTCCAGCGATGACGCCCCTTCTTCTTGTGCGTGATTGGTACCTATCATGTTGCAGGTACTTCTGCCTATGGAGGCTCGGGCTGCTGTGCCTGGGTTGGAGAATTTGCAGGCCACATGAGTGCCTCGAGCCATGGCAGCACCATATTGAGGTCGTCCTTTGGCTGCCCCATCTGCATCTCCCAGATACGTTTCTGGAAAATATCGCACAACTGTGGGGTGGCTGATACAGTGAGGCCCTAGAGACATCCATGTCTGCCTGCACAATTCCTTCACATTGTGTAAATAAAAGCAGCGTTCAAAACTAGCGGATGGTTGGTTCTAGAACGCTTTCAAGATACTAAAAGACGTAATTTTGTACAGTGATGAAACGTCTCTTCGAGCCAGGTTTAGATAGAGAAACGACAAGAAAGGAAGATGCGAAGAACAATTCTATAAAACTTCAAAGTCTGCTCAGCTCTGTGGAGTTCTCTACGACTTCCCTTTGTAATATGTGACGGTTATTATGATAGTTATATACTTACAAGTTATATATCCGAGATGTGGACGTAGAATTGCCCAGCTTCCTGTCGCTGCTCCACTTGAAAGGCTATCTTGGAGCGCTGACGTGGCTGATGTCCAGTCAACACATACACATACAAGATAGCCAATCCAGGAAATTTTCAGATCTAATTTACAGAGAATGAGTCTCTCAGGAGTCTCCTGGATTGTGTATCGCCAGATTAGAGTCCATGCAGTCAATTATGCTAGACGCAAAAAGAAGAGAAACACCGGTGTCACTAAAGCATTTAAATTTACGGTATACGATAATATGTCCAGGAAAATATAACAGTCATCTATTAGCTTGCTTGCACCAGCACAGCAATCAGCAAGTGCATGGTCATGCTTCCTGCTGCAAATTTACATCGACTTGAAGGCTCACCAGTGCACAACTTTAAATCAATCACTGAATGCCGCGGTGCACCATTATTTGTTTCTTGCATGCAGTACAAATTTGCTTCAAAGCAGCACCAGCATTTGCCAGCAGTGCACGGATGGCAGCTGCCGCGACAGTGGTCCTTGATATGACGCAGTCCAGAAGTTCTTGTTGAACATTACGGGCCTTGAATCGCCTGCTGCTCTTGTCAAGCCTAAATTTCCAACGCACCATGAGAACATGCCTTCAGAGTTTCTTCGGCAATCCTCAGCAAGCTCCCAAGCTGCTACATTTAGTATCTGGTCTTCACTAGGATTGATTCACTGATGCACTGCTGCTTTCCACAGATCAGCTGGATTTGATGCGGTCGCGGTATCGTTCGATGTTGCTGTGGGTAAGGACGGTGCATGCCTCCCAACGCATGGGAGTTTTTGTGAAGGGGCATAGTCCGCTCTCTGCCAGAACAGCCTGCATGCATGCGCCGCCAAGTGTTCACACCGAGAATCATTCTCCTTATAGCAAGGTACCAGCTATCTCATCATGGCAATGGCTGCAGTTGCTATGACTCTAAAATAATACATCCATAATTTAGCTTTGCTGGCATAGTGAAGCTGTACGTCTGCTATACAATGAGGCATTGCATGCCACCAAGGTTTGACAGGCAATTTAATTACAAGCAAGCCTGTGCGGAGCCGCTTTTCAGCCTCATTCTCTCTGACATCGGTAATATTTCGGTCGGCATTTCTGCATCACAAAGGAAGCTGCAACACCAAGGGGCCAAGTGTTGCATTCATGGGCGATGCTTAGAGCTTGAAGTTCAGGCATGATAAGATAGGACAAGGATATTTTAACATGATCATGCACAGAGGGATGCAAGGGCAGCTTCCAACTGCATTGGAAGGGCTGCTGCTATGGCAGAATGTTCTTAAAACCTTTTCTTTTCAAATACAAATTCAATAACGTGGTCGGCTTCCGCCAAAACAGGCGCACCTTCCAGGTGGCGAGGCCCATGACGTGGCCGTGGCAGGAGATGGCGGGGGTCACGACGGGCTCTAGGGTTATGGGGTCTATAAACCCTGGCAGGGGATTTTCGGCATCTACATAATCGGAGGCATCGCCGTCGGCCGCGCACCGCTTCCTATAGCGGTCCGTGCGGCTCACGGCAGACCACCTGCCGCATGCATGCGAAATATTATAATCTGTAATAGCATTTATTACCATTCTACGCAGTATAACACGTCTTTTCTGCCAAGAGCAAGGCAGCAGCCTGCAGAAGAAAAGTGCAGTAATGGGTGCCAGAAATCTGCCCCTTGATGGACTGCCCATATCCAAGCAAGACCCAAAAAACCAGGCGCTCATTGCTCAATATTTACATCGTTCCCTGCCAGCCGGAGCCCAGAGCATATACATCCTACATCAAGATATCCATGCAAGTGCCTAAAAATTCTCCTTGCATTCCTTCCCTTTAATTGTACCACCAACTGCTTTCTCAATGCCCAATCCGAGCAAGCAGAACACTGTACTCACAATACGACGTGATGGACATGCATGTAAACAAGGGTGCCGGAAGGCTCACAATTTCACCAATTGCTGTACAAGAGGTCTAGTGAAGTAGACAGCGATGCAGGGAGCAGAGTGATGTGTTGAAAGCACCTGTTGCCTGCAGCGCCTGCCTCCTCGTCCTCTGAGTCCCCGCCCTCATTGTCACTGCCATTCCTGCACCCATTCGGCCATCATACGCGTGTTCCGTTGGCTCACATTCCAGTCAGCACCTAATTTTGCGGCATGGCACCATTTCGAGGTCTTAGAAATGTAGCAAAAGAATCTCATCCGTTTGATTTACATACCCACACGTGCTGCGCTTGCCAAAAGGTCGGCGGAAAAGCCCATGCATTGCTGGGAGGCTATCAATAAACAGTCCAACCTCAGTGTTTAGGGCATTTGCCTACTTTAGACTTCTAGGAGACTCCATATGGGCCTTTTCTTAATATTGCGATCGACCAGAAAAAGCATAAAGCATTACTGTGCAGCCGTCCAAGTTGGGCAAATACCCCACCTGCCACGCTTGCCACCGCCGCGGCGGCGGCCGGCGCCGGTCGGGCGCGGTGCTGTGCCCGCGGGCCGGTGGGCGGCTGCCCGCTCGGGCAGCGGCAGGCCAGCTGCGGCTGCCTCCCGGTCGGCCTTGCCTGCCCAGTAGTCCTCGCACAGCTTCTCCGTGTCCAGCGCCTCTATGGCGTCCATGATCTGCAGCCCAGCACACCTCCAGTCACTATTGTTGCACAATACAAAATTTGAAAGTGCAACCCAAGACAGCTCTCGGCGTCTGTGATATGCAGCCCAGAATGACAGCAAATGCGGAAGGAAGCGGACCACAGCCATATTCACGGCAATCCCCTGCAACGCAGTCGCTCGAAATGAAAGCAGTTGGATGCAATCCCCGATGTGAAGCCATGGGATGGCCTCGTCAAAAGGTGCTTTAAACCCATCTGAACTTGCATGCGAAGGTGCACGTGTGAAAAACACCAGGGAGAAGAGGGGTCTGAAAGGGTCTTAAATAGCGCTGCAATAGGGGCCTGTATTGTACCTCGGGCTGGTTGAGGCCGAAGTACTCTGGCCCAGCGATGGCGGTCTTGGGAGGGGGCGGCAGGTCCTCCCCCGCGCGCCGCCGCCCCTCGATCTCAGCGTTGATGCGCTTCAGCACCTGCGCACCCAACGCAGCTTTCAGCAATCCTGACGTTCAATGGTGGTCCTCAGAACATGCAGCACACAGCTTAGATTGACAAAGAAGCTGTTGCACCTTGTTATTGCAGCAAGCATCAGATATATGCAGTCGGGCAGCACACTATTTACTGCAGAGGAAGTAACCATGTCAACGGTCACCCCGTATAGCAGGGCATGAACAGAGAAGAGCGGTGCAATATCCGTGGCAATGACCCAACATCAAGAGTAAGATTCAGTGTTGAACGCACAGCCGGTTCACATTGCGCTCACGCAGCCGGTTCAAGACTTCACAATTTTTGCCGCTCATCTATCAACAAGTGATCCCATGCACACTTAACATTTGGCACATGCCCTAAAGACCCATTGCTCTTGGAGAGAGCTTAAGGTGCCCACCCATGTGGTTTATTTTACAAACATTAGGATGGATTCTGCTCACCGCAGACCAGCAGCCGGTGCAGGACTTGGCAATCAGCGGCTCGTCGGAGCGGTCCAGCGCGGTCACTCGGAAGGTGGGAGCCGGCCAAAACTTGCCGCCGCGGCCGATGACTGTGCACTCGTGCACGCACAGCTGGTCGAGCACCACGGAAGAGCGGAAGCTGACTCGCGAAGAGAAGCCCTCGGGAAATATGTAGCCGCTGTTGTACCAGCCGCGATCCGCCCTGCATGGGTGTTGCACAGCTTGTAAAGACCAATATTCTTTGAATGTCAATAAAGTTTTATCAACTAAACCAGATCGTGACTCCAAGCAAGGCCTTATCGAGCAGCCGAAACAAGCAACTGCAAAACCGCTGCCATCCTGCAAGAGGTAAGGGGAATGGAGGCTCCTAGGTGATCAGCGGAGATTGTCTGCTTCACAGGAAGTTCGGTATAATCAGAGCAGCATTTCTGCAGTTATGGGCGTGTCCTGCTCTCTGGGATTTGATGCATGTGTAACTCTTGCGTGCGGCAGAAATACTCTTGACCCGTGGCACATTGCTGGCAGGGTTGCATTCTATTAACTAGAGTGGTCCGCACGTAGGCACTTTTTCAAATACTTTCAAGTCTCTTTTCTCTATCCGCGCATCTGCTGTTGTTCCGAGCCCCGGGCCCATTCTTTTGCAGCTCAATTTCCTTTTGGGCAGGCCATAACAAGCATGGGACACATTTCCTCTGGCGCTCCTCTAGACTAGGCGGACTTACGAGCATCCAAAGATGCAAAAAGAGGCAAGAAGGGAGCATGCGCACCGGAGGGTGCCCACGGCGATGAGCTCGGCCTGCTTGTGGGACTTCTGGCGCACGCGGCCAGCTTTGGTATGCCCGCTGCGAGAAATGGCCCCCACTGTTCTCCGCGGTGGGTTGCTCACAGCCGCCTTTGCCTTGTTCCCCTGCGCCCTGCCCTTCTTGGCAGTGGCGGCCCCTGCATGACACCTCCAAACATATGTTGAAGGCCACCGCAATCTTCATGCCAAATTAGGCTCATGCCAGATTAGGCCACTCATCAATGCTGTCAGAAAACAGCCCCGCCCTGCCCTTCTCGGCCCTTGTTCGGCAGCTCCATTGGTGTTTGTGAATGGCAAATGGAAATAGACACCCAGCCACTCGGTTCAACCTTTCCATCATGGCCTTCCTTGATACAAGCCGAGCCAAAAGAAAGATAGGAGATCAAAAGCAGGTGCTGGGGTATCAAAGGTTCCCTTACAAGCTGAACTTCTTGGGACGCTGGTAGTTTTGCTACAAGTGTAAGCATCAGTTCACAATGCCCAAATGGTGTCTCACCGCTATCTGTGGTATCGCCCTCAGCATCTGTCTCTTCCGGGCGAGGGGCCGCCATTGGCTCGGTGGTTATTGCCGGTGCAGCTTCCACAGCCGGGAAAGCTGCCTGTGCGCCGGAAGCTGCCCGGCCGGCGCGGCGCGGCAGCTGCAACCGGCTGGAAGCTGCCGGCTTGGGCCTCTGAGCGCTCCTGATGGTCCTTGTTGCCGGCCTCGCAACCTGCATGCCCAACATGAAATGTCTCAGAGAAAAACTATAATAAAAATACTGCACAGCGATTTTTAATCTTTCCTACAGAAATTTATTACTTTCCCTGATGGCATGAGTCACCCTGCAGAACTGATCAGTCCCCCAGCTCAACATCTGAGGCAGATGAGCCTGTTTTCAGCTGTCAGGAACATATGGCAGACATACATATGAACAGAGGCTCTCTCGTCACAGCAGCTACTCAACCTTGATCAAGGTTTTCATATGCTTGCCTTGGCATTTCTGGCGGACGCAAAGTCGTCATCAGTCTCTGTCTCCTCATCATCGATCGCTGTCTGAGTGTTCCAGCTGTCAGCATCGCCCCCCTCTCTGTTCGGCACGACTCCCTTGGGCAGCTGCCCCGCAGCTGCCTGCGTGGCCCGCCTGTCACAATGCACAATAACTACTACAATGCGTGAAGTAGATATTATATGGCAATGATAGGATTGTACTTAATTTCCAATTCAGGTAAGGTAGGGTGCGGGCCAGACAGCCTTATCTTTCACTAAATGAAAGCAGTGGATTAGCAGCCGTCTTTCAAGCATCTGCTTACATCTAGATTATGTACACACCTGCTTGCGTCTTTCCCCACGCTAATTGCCACCTCTGGTGCAGACTTTGCTGCCTCCGTCAGCGATATACTCTTCCTCTTCTGGCCGCTGCTGCTTGCTGCTTTTGCGCAGGCGGGCACTTTCTTTTCCCATGCAGCGCCCTTGGCACTGGGAGTGCTGGCTGCCTGCTGCCTGGTAGAGGGGCCTGACTTAAGCAGAGACACTGCCTTGCCTGAATTGGCAGCTTTTTCTGGCTTAGTCACCTCCTCTGCAATGGCGGCCAGCGGCATTCCTGCGCCCGCTGCCGCTGCGGTGTCCCTCTGCAAGCACAACAGGTATGAGACTCCTGGTCCGATGACGGTCTTTCTTGATCATTCAAGTCTGCATGGCAGGTTCGGATCATCCTGACAACAATCAACAATCTAACTGAACAAATATGGCAATGTCATCACACTTCAAAAGGAGTGCAAAACATCCACCGCCCCCATGTTCACTTGCAAGCCAATTTGCGCTGGTCAGGCGGCATGGTGGACTGCCCAGCAGATTGTTCTCCAGTGGCACCACTTCAGATGTAACCCATCGATGACCTTCGGCAGAGCTGCGGCAGTGCTGCTAAGAACTGGAAAAATGCTGTCACCTTCTGGCGGCTCCGGGTCGAGTGCGCGGGTGACATGGCAGCGGTGGATGGGCTACGGGGGCACTCGCGCGCCGTGTTCAGCTCCGAGTCCGTTACGGGCCGCACGGTGCCGTCACTCATCTCTCTCATCAGCCCGTACCTGATTATGTCAGCGGGACACAAATTTAGAGAATGCAGCTGAATGAGATGCATCCCAATAGAAAGCGGCGATTTTGCTTCAGAGTGTTCTAGTGGGCATGGGATCATCTCATGCGCAGGATATACTTCTCAAACTCACCTCCTAGAAAGTCAATACAGGGACTGAACAAAAGCGACAAATGTCTTCACCCTCTCCCGACGCATCTCTGTTTTTGTAGGACCTCAACATGCCCAAAAAGGGGTTCAGAGGTGAGGAGGGGCCTCTCATATATAGCTCTGACTGGCGCACAGGGGACCTAAAGGACTTACAGCTGTGGCACGCTGGAGGAGGGTGCAGGAGAGGGGCTAGGCGCAGCCTTTGGGGCCGTCTCCTCCACCACTTGCTCCTCATCCACATCTGTATCTTCCTCTCCTGCATCTGCCTCCGGTGCCTCATCCAATTTGTTTACTGCGGCAGTGCCTGCGCGCCTGGTTGCGGGTGCCTGTGCACCTGTATAGGCAGGCCTGGCGGCAGCGGCTGTTGTGCCTGTGGTGAAGCCGCGGCCGCGGAAGGCTCCAAAGAACACCTGCACACAGAATATAACCCCTATTCAAATGGGGCTCTCTGTCCTACAGAAGATTGAAAGTGGTCTTTTCTTTTCAAGAATGAGCAGAGCAGGCCCAAATGATTGCTGCCTGATGAAGGTCACACAAGAAGGCTTCAAACTCTCTAGGGCCTCTTGCGTAGCACCTGATCAAATAAATTTCCGTTTCTGCATGTCATGTTTTGTTTTGGGCCTTAGAAGACACCATATGTCCTGGATTCGGTATCTGGCTCAGAATCGCATGCAACCACGGTGCTGGGAATGGGTGGACATATTTGGTTTATATGTGTGGGCTAATAAGCACCTCATCGCTGCAGTTGCTCGGGTCGATCTTTCTTGGACGGCTGACGCTGGGCTTGGCTGCCCAGGAGCGGGTCTTGGCGGCCAGGGAGGGAACAGCGATGCCCAGGGAGACGCGCACGCGGCGCAGAAATGCCGGGTCCGCCAGCTGCGCGGCAGATTCCTCCTCCCTGCGCATGCGAATCCATCGTCATGTTAGTATTGCTGCCTGGCAACTTTGAAGAAGATGATGCCTGTCAACTTGTTGTCTGGCAAGTTTTCTTGCTTGGTTCTAATGGCGCTGGCATGCACAGAGGCGCAAAGCTCAACAGGCAGCTGGAGTCAGCATGAGAAACATGGTCAGATGTGCAAGTCCTGGCTGAGAACTCAAAAGTGGTTCTGTCAGACCTCTGATCGCAGAGCTCCAGAGCCTTCAGTGCCTCCTCTTCAGTCACATCTGGACAGATGCTCTGGATCTCTTGGATCTGCGCAGCATTGCACAGATGAGTGGCCTGGTCTGGTGATGGGCCGAGGTCACTCAGTGTACAGAACATCGTTGTTGTCTAAGGTAAGCGACATCTAATGCACACCTTCCTGGAGCGCTCACGCTTCTCATACTCCTGCAGCATTTTCCGTTGGAGGGCAACCTGGGTAACAACAATCTCAGATGAGTTGCATGTCGCAAGAGTGATTGAGATCTAGATGCACGTGACGTCCTCTGCATCGGAGAATCGATTCCTTACTCTGCTCTGTATGATGCCAAGCTCCTCTTCTGTGAGCTCACGACTTTCCAGTTGTTTGAACAGGTCCTCATTTCTGCAACAAGCACAACAGTTCAGATGGGTATCCTGCCTGTTTGCATGGCTGTTTTAGAAACAGATTAAATCACAGACGTTCGAGCATTTGGTCTCAAGCAAGTAAAGTGTGTTCTGCTCACTTTTGCGTGGCGATGGCCTTGCTGCCATCAGCAAACATGCTGGCCAGGCCTTGTGAAGGCCCAGCAGCTGCATTTTTGACTTCATAATTTTCTTTCTCCATCATCTTCCCTTGCTTCCGAGACATTCTGCTCTTGCAAACTCACTTCTTCATGACAGTTTCAGTTGCTCAGCGCTGGGTGCAACGTCCCTATGAGGTTACTTCTTTCCTTAAATTATCGCGTGTATCCCGCGTGCATGTTTTAATGCTTCAATGTTGGCACAAGTGAGAGGAGAAATTCTCCTGGAGAATATAGGAAATGTAACAACAACAACCTCCTGTCGAGAGCAACGTTTGAAACACAGGGATGGTGACTCATCGGTTACAAAATGTTCAGCTCAGTTTCTGCTGACTCACAAAATTCTTAGGAAGCTATCGCCCTATTCGGAATCCAGTGCTACGCGATTTGCGATCGGAGCTGGTCACAATCGTCCGTCATGGAAATTGACGAACAGGAACTTATACAAGAATTGGATGCACCATCAACCTCCAAGAGGGCAAGACTAGATGACAGCGTCGATACATCTGTGCAGCATGTTGCTACAAAGGTAAAATTTTTAGTTCGTAACGACATCTGGAAGTGAGGAATGCTGAGCTGCTTCTTTGCATTCGACGTGGCACTGCTGACAGGCTGATTTGCTTGTGCAGGATGAGACGGTAGGCAGATCGCAGACAAGGGATGTGGCCAGAGAATATGGTAAGACACATCCTTAAAGACCTGTTGGATGCTTTCACCTGCACACAGTCTCGCGCCTGCCGTCAAGGGGTGTGCTTCTTATTCCAGTCTGCTGCATCCCAGGGCGGACCCAGGGTCCTGCTGGGGAGTCCATACCAGAAGATCCTACGAACTCTGAGAACAGATCAGCCGCAGAGGATGTCTCAAACTACTCGCTGGGCATTGTGGGCCCTTCAGGTAGGCCCCATGCTGCACCACTAAAGCAGGCACTTTTCTTGGTCTTATGCTGTTGATCGTTCTGTTTGACACGCTATCATCCACAGTTCACATCAATCACAAATCAATTCCCAATTCCACTTGTGAAAGTACTTTCACTGAGGTCTTGTATGACATACTTGCACAGACAGATTACTGGTTGATGGCGATGTGGAGGGAGCAGACGCAGCACTGTATGCTGCAGACCGTGCGCAGAAGCAGGGCCGCAGCGAGGATGCTGTGCTGGACGCCCTAGAAGCTGCAGAAACCCAGTACAATGCCAGCCATCAGCCGGGTGAGCACTGAAGCCTGTCTTCCTTGGCCGAGACATCCAGATGCAAGACATTTGTGCTCATATGACTATCTACCGACGTGAAGTGCCCGCATGTCCAGGTCAAGGCACCGGGGATTACAGTGTAGCATGTAGGTCAGTGAGCGGATTTCTGCCCCTGACGCTCACCTGTTACAACCAGTGGGACATAATATCATGTGACAGAATGAAGATTCTGGGGTTGTTAAGGACTCTCACAAGTATCCCTTTGTTTGCTTGTCTTGCAGCGGCTGCTGTTCCTAGGAGGGTGTTCCCTTGTATGCCTGTCTTGCATTGGCTGCTATTTCCTAGGAATGGCAATGCTCCAATGCAGCATTTTAAGTCACATATGCACGCTCTTTCGCAGCAGAAAACATCATGGCAACTATCGCTGGATCTCCTGGATTTTGTTCTGACAAATGGCTTTGGGTGCATGCATGCAGATCCTGGGAAGGGGTTATTCAGCAGGATGGAGGGAACGCTGAACGGCAGCAGCGTGGCCCCCGGGTCCCCCCGTTCTCCCAGGGGCATAGCCAGAACAGGCTCGGGGGTCAAGGGGGCGCTACACATCGACGATGCCACGCGACAGAAGGTCCGCGAGCGAATAGCGGCGGGGTTGAGGAAGAACCCTAATCTCTCGGAGGGGAGTCAGGACATCGAGAGCATAGCTGCCGCCTGCGAGGAGACATGCTTCCTCAGCTGCTCTACCAGGTCTGCCTTGCTTTATGGCATGGACATTATTGGATGCTGTGAGCATAGCAGAGTCTGGTTTCGAGGGGACAAATTGCTTGAAATTTCCTGGAAAGCAGGGCAAATCATTGGCACTTAAGCGCAATTTTGAGCTTGCAAAGTGGCTGAGGTCTAAGGAATTTCGCAGCAATAGGAGGGAACAGTAGAGTGAGGGTGAGAATGTTTGTACCTTGACTGGCAGCGCAATTGACCAAAATTTTGATGTTGCATGCCACTTTGCATGACAATCCTTAACAAGCATTAGTAGTGTCTGTGGCAGGACGGTGTTCTTTTCAAAGGCCGGCAATGCCGCCCGTCTCGCGGCGTCCCTGCCGGCTGCTGACCTGGCAGAGCTGCCCAGAATCGCCAGCGGGCAGGCCAAGCAGGTCACACAAGCGGCTGCCATGTCAGAGCCGCAGGCCAGACAGACGGGCTTGCAAGGAATAAGCCTGAAGCCCACTTAGCAAGCTTCTCTGTCTTGTTTGCTTTGAGGGCTTCAACATGTGTGTGAGAGTAACCCTTTAGGAGCATCAATATGCATGCCTTCCTCTTTCGAGAGCCACAGGCGGGACAGGCAGGCCTGCAGGGCATAAGCCCCGAGCTTTCTTACTGACTTTCATCTTCGTGGTGACCTGGATCATGTATTTTGGGAGCACAAGGTTCTTGATCAGGTTTTGGTTTATCCACCACAGAGCTGCAGGCCAGAGAGCAGGGCCTGCAAAGATTAAGTATGAAGCCCAGTCAGCTAGCTTCTCTATCTCGTTGTCTGGCTGATGGTTGACCATGTGTGTGAGGCTTATTCCAACTAGGAGTTTTGCTGTGAATGCCTCTTCCACCACAGAGCCACGGGCCAGACAGACAGGCTTGCAGGGCATTAAACGACTCAAGGGTGAACACAGGGTTCGATAGGGAGGTGTCAGGGCGATAATAAATGCGTGCATGCATGCATGATAATAAAGCACCCGTGTCTATATCTGCGCAGATGTAGACATCTACAATAGGAATTTTGCGTTCAGCTCCAATTTTTTGCGACTCTCTTGGACAAGTCCTCTTTGACGGCATGGGAGGTGCATTTGATTATGTAAGAGGACTGTCACAGTAATAGCTTGTGCGCATGTGAGATACACACCGCTCAACTGCGTGAAGCCACGTGCTGTAGATTATGGCCTACCGCAAGCTTGACATGAGGCTGGAGGGGGGACCTTGCCCATTTTAAGCGCTGAGCTGACAAGGTTATGTTTCAGACAGTGCCTACCCCCCTAGTGTATTTGCAACAGCAATACGCAATATAGTGTGATGATAGTATAATGCAAGTGTCTGCTCCGAGCCGACAGTTGAATTTGCAAGAAAATCCAATTGGTGTTTAGGTTTCCAGCTGCCCTAATTGTCAAGTTGCAAGTCATCTGTCTGCTAAAATCGCCGAAACTGAATTTCTGGGAAGAGAAGTGGACTTCTGTCATTCAAAGCTGTTGCCCTGCAATTCATGGGAACCCTCTAACGACCTAGGAATGCCGAGCATGGTCAGGGAGATGAGCCATCTAGCGGACACATCAGCAATCCACATGGGGTCCACATGGCTTCGTAAATGGGGTTAGCAACCCGAGGTTCAGCTTCGCTCGAGCAGACTCCTCGCTACACCTGATGTGAAGCAGCAAAAACGCATAGTTTTCTGGCCACGCGGACACTGCACGTAAGTGGCGGGCTCAACGATGGCATCCGGCGAGAAGTCGGGCAAGGAGGGTGCCAATGGGCACTCTGTCCAGCTCAAAGCGTCAGCGCCAAGACCCCATTTCGACGGCAAAGGAGATGTGATTCCAAGTAAGCTATTCCATTCTTTCCCTGAACACTGAGATCGGCGGTATGAGTACCCGCTGTGAGTTTGGCTGTAGGGCTAGATCATCCCGGTGACATACGTACACGCATTGGCGTAGCTTGAAATGCATATCGTTGACGCAAGAAACCTGTGGATCATGCATCTATCATTCAATAAGCCCGCTTTAGCAAACTGATCGTGCCGAGGATCAGCCGTCTTGTGGAGGGCAATTGACATCCAAACCTAGGATACTGAAGTCTGAAAGGGTGAAAGCCGCAAAGTTCAGCCCAACGTACTGAGGCTTCTTTTACGTAATCTTATGCTGAATATTTCTGCGCTGTTCCACAGTGTACAAGAACTGCCCAGCACTGCTCTACTTCGACTGGTTTTTCCGGTTCTGGATTTACTTTGACACTCCAGCGCACTGGTAGGGCTTCATGCTTGCTTTGTGACATGCAAATGCGGAAGTGCTTAAGTAGTTGTGCAACTTCATATCAGTGCTGTCGCTCTGCTGCCCAGTACTGCTTTCCTTCAAAGCTGAAAGACTCAATATTTGCTATCGAACAGGATCTCATGGTATGCCTGCGTTGGATTCTTCTTCGGAGGCATCCTGTTCATCATCGGGTCCTTTTGCAGCATCGCACCAGACGTGAGAGCCCTCTTTCCCCCTTAACCTTGTCCCTGCTCCCAAAAGGCAATGACCATCTGCCAACTTGTGTATACATCCCTTAGTCTGGCACCCTCAAGATAGGCCTGCAGAACATGATATGCGCCTTCCTGACAAGGAAAAGGCCTGAGACTTCTGACCTGTAACCATCAGCCATCGACTTAGCAAGCTGCCATTACATGCAAATTGCAGCAGCACGCTTGTTTTGTGCGGAGAACGGTAGTGGTGTGAGGGTGAGTAAGCATGACTAACATTACTGTGCCTGCTGGCAGATCTACCTCCAATCAGTGGTGGGCAACTGTATGGGGGATCCGTACGATTGGACGGTACAAATCTTCCCTACCCCCATTGCCATATCATGTCCTGCCCAAATCAGCTTTACTCTCTGCTGGAGCGCACAGTTCCGACCCTGCTGCATGTTGACCCGGGCAGTTGGGAAAGTTTGCAGGATCTTGACACAGCCGAAGCCTGCCACTGCCTTGCAATCTGGAACCCCACATTCACGCGGATCACATGTGACAAGCCCCTGTACACAGGCAGTTTCTATGTTGCAGGGAACAAAAGTTGAACAGAGTCATGTTGTAAGTATCCCAAAGGACCAGGGTCTAAGTAGGCACGTATAAATACCCCTGAAAGTACCGCGTCAAGGGTCTATGTTATGCTCGCAGGTGTCCTTCACATACTTGTTGGGCAACGCTCTTTGGTTTGTTGCCACCTCGTTCCAGATCGTGGAAGCTTTGAACCCCGGCTATGACTTGAAAGTGGTTGAGTGGGAAGCTGGCGGCCGAATGGGGCCCAAGCCAAGGTGAGCGCTCTTTCTACCACATGCACACTGGCTTTGATTTGATTGATTAAGGGTACTGGGTTTTAGATTCGGGTGACAAAGCAGTGACCAGTCTGTGACTTTCCTGCTTCAGCTGTTTCTGATGTGCCCTGCGTCTGATCTTGCCGGCCTGTTTGGCCATGCACTAGATATTTAGTGGCTTAAGTGTAAGAACCCTGACATTTCCTGAAAGTATTGCTTATCGGAATGGACTGGGGCGGCAGAAACTTGCTTGACCAGGTGATGCTAGCAAGTATGTGCCATGCCAGTTGTGCATGCCCCTGAGTGCATCAGGGCTTTTTGGCCGTCGTCGATTCGCCGGGAGTTCATGATCTCAGCTGGGTGTAGGCATTATGGCTCGGATTTAGGGCTTATGGTTTAGGACGTTATTCCCCCTTGACGGCGAAAAAATCCATATCCTGAGGGCTGGCCAAGACGCCAGATACTTATGTCTCACACAGTTTCGTGACATACATATGTCTATTGAACGCATTTTTATGTCGATTAGGGTTTTGAAGAAGCCTTTTTTAATTTTGGCGCTCCCTTGCTTTCATGTCAGCAGTCCTTTTTCTTTGAAGTAGCTAGACATCTTTGGGATCTTTGTGCCTGCAGCTTGCCTGTAGACGCACCCTGCCTCTGGCAGGATCAGCGTGTACCAACATCAAGAAATGCTCAACATTGTCATCCTTGCTGCTCGCAGGTACATATGGTTTGGGCTTCGCCTGACCAACCTCGCCTGGTGGGGAGCATGCAGCTACACTCTCGGAGTGGCTCTATATCTGGGCGCAGCAATTGCAACCATCATCAACGATTGCCCCAACACTCTTCTCGCACCCAATGTCTACGTGCGCGTTCCCTCCCTTCACTCCCACTTTCTCAGAAATGAGCCGGATGCAAGGGCTAAGAATTGCCGCCATTTGAGTTAGGATCACTTATTCTTGTGGCCCCTGCTTTGCTGTGCTTTGCGGGGCGCTGGTTTTGAGCTAACAAGCCCAGCACCTAGAAATGGAGGGTCCTTTGGGCAATTAGCTGTAGGCTTGACCCAGGAATTTATTCTAGCATACAGTATGGGCCGGTAGCGGTGCAGTGGAGAGCTAGCTGCTTGCTTCACTGAGAAGCTCAGGAGAAATTCTAGGACGAAGTCCCCAGTAGGAACCCGCAGCAAAGAAGAAAGTCTACAGGCTATTGTTATTTGCATGGCTAGCACTGCTGGATTGTCTGCAGATGTGCGCCTTTAAGAACCTGAAAATGACATGGGTTTGTGATTCTGTTTGCAGCTGTGGCTGGTTGATTACTTCTATCTGATTGCTGGCGTCCTCTTTGCGCTGTCCGGCATCGCCTATGTGATGTATGAGATCTCCATGTGGCTCATTCCAGGTGGGTAAATCTCCTTTCCCTTGCGTGTTCCGTTTGGAGTGATCTTCCTGTATTTCTTGTGAAGCAACAAAGCAGGCACTGTTGCATTGGTGCTTGATGCAAGCTGCATGCGAGATTCGACATCTATTCTCAATGCTGCCTGGCATGAAACGCTTGAATTTTTCTTGCGATGGGGTTTGGCGGGCAAAGCAGTCATCAAGACTTGGACGCATGTAGTCGCTCCCAGGCTCTGGTCTACATTCCAGGGGTTTGAGTGTATATTAGGGTGGTTTTTAGGAGTCGAACAGAGTTGAAGCTCCCACTAACGAGACTTTGCTTTGAATTTCTTGCGCAGGCATCTTCTGCCCCTTCACTCGCAAGCATGCCACCTCGCTGCAGTGGTGGGCTCTGTGGTTTTACTTCTGGGGCGGAATCGGATTCGCCATGGGCGGCATTCAGCTCTACTGGTGCGCTGTTTTTCCTTCCCTGTCCTTGTTATTGCACGCTCTTTTTTTCCCCTGCCAAAAGACACGGTACGTCCTGCAGACAAGCTGCAGTTAAGGGCTGCCACAATTCTGCCCCGTGTTGGACTCGCCAGATCCAAGCAAGACCCAATCAAATGTTGACAGTGTTTGAGCAGCCCAAATCAACTGCAACATGACCTGCCGGATTTTCGCACGGTGTTTCCTGTGCAGTGGAGGTCCAGGATACCTGCAAAGGCAGCAGAAGCAGCAAGAGACAAGGGCGGTGGTTCTGTCTTGCGTGTACTACAAACAAGTAACTATCTGGCGAGAGCACATACACAAAAGCAGGATCAGCAGAAATTCTACCGTCAGGGAAAGAGCAATCTGTCAAGCAGACATGCAAGCAACAAAGCAGCTGACAAAGTATATCACATGGCTTGGTCTCTAGTAGTGTACCCACTTTCCAAGTAGGCTAGACAAGAGATAGGCACGGAATTAAAGGTCCATCTGTATCCTGTACTATATTTGTATAGGGTTTCAGGATATTAACATGAACCCTAAATGAAAGGGGTGCATATTGCGCAGGTACTCTCCCATCAATCTGGTGGAGACTGTTGATCAGTACAACATAATTACGGGGGTCGGTTTTGGCGGCGGCTCAATCTGCTTCTTCCTCGGTGCTACTCTCCTGCTTGCCCGCCAGGTCAGTGACCCCTGCTTTATTTACAGTTTAATCTTACCCCTCAGCTGGCGGGGTCCGGTGTAAAGACTGAGCCCCGTGCCTACAAGTGATTGGTTGTTGCATGGATCTGGCAAGTCCAGGAGCATTTGTGATAGCCTGTACATGCAGCTTGTCTGCATACGCACCTTGTGTCTGGCAGAAAAAGTGTGCGGTAAAAACCAATGATAGATTTTTATCGGTCAATTACTGCTTAATTGATGCAACAAGGCAGGCCAGCTGCCCAATCTTCAGCCTGCCACCCTCAAAAGGGCCACAAAGTCTTGCTTTCGGATTTGATGCAACCCCTGCTATCTCTTTACCCGCTCACCATCTCTCTGACATAGTGGCCTCTGTCTTTCAATGACAAATGTATACTGACCTCCAGAGGGGCCCACCAATCCCTGGGATTAGACTCCTGTACACAGCCTGGTCACTTTATGGGATCTTTTCTTGGAACCATCACACGCGCTTTGTCCTCCATGTGAGCCATCTATCTTGGCACTGATAAGGAAAAATCTGCTGTGCTGCAGTCCCGTGGTCGCTGCAAGCCCAGCTACGGCATCACTGCCAGTCGGCTGGACCCCACCATCCACACCGGCTCCCACTACATGGACGGCACCTCCGCCGCCAACAAAGTTTGAATTGAAAAGCCGGTTTGGGCGCGCGCCAGAACGGGTGCGGGCGCATCGGGGCCAGATTCGGTGCCCACGCCAATTTTGGCAGATGCGAGCTTGCGCCGCTTTAGGGCTTCAGGGATTAACCCTACTTCTCCATGTGCCAGATTTGGCAATGAACGTCAAACGTTGCAAAAGAGGTAGAGGCGGCTGCTGCAGAGGTGCAAGGCAAGCATTGAGCTGTCGAGGCATCGAGCATTGAAGGTGAATGACCACGTTAGGCGCTGGTGGTGCTGCGCTGGCGAGTGGCAGATACCTATGCAGGAGGGTATTACTATGACTGCCGTAGCCAGCAGGGGCAGCGAGTGCAAAAATTTACTAACTTAGCAGGAAGCAGGCGTTTTGCAGAGCAGGCTGCAATGAGTAATACCTAGCAGGAAGCAGGCACTATCAGATCAGCACAGATGCCTCTCTGTCTGTCAGCACGGCAGCCACTGCAACACTCACAGCAGGCATTCTGCCAAAGTCAGCAGTCAGCATTGTAAGCCTCTGATGCCGCTAGTCTTCACTGTCAAGCTCCGTATGATATTTCTCGACAGGGTTGTCTGCTACGTTATTGATCTCCTTAGTTTCTCCCCAAGGGACACAGCGTTGTAAGTCAATGGGCGTTGGTTTTGATTTTGCATGATTTTTGCTGTGGATTGTTTGAGACGCAGTTATGCCCGCTGAATGGGCAGGCCCTGATTGTGGGTTTAGTGGCAACTCACTGATGACAGCTGTTTGGGTGATTATCGAGGTACACTGCTAGGATTGTTGCAACACCGCAGGCTGCTATCGCCCCGTCTTGCATTATCAATCTGCCTAAATTCTTTCTTTTACGAGTTCTAGTGTACAATAGAAACTGACTGGCTTTTTGCTATTTGCAGAAAGATAGATGTTGTTCACCATTTCACAGACTCAGCAGTAGGCGTTTTGAAACGTGGCCACGGTGTTTGCCAGATTGAGCCGCGGAGACAAAAAGCTTACGATTGCATGGGGTGTGTTAGAAAACGATTGAAGCCCAGAGTTGCCTTGTGATTCTACCGCGGATGTACATGTTTATGAGCTCGGTCAGATTGTTGGGTGCCAGCTCAGGGGTCGTCGGGACTCTCTTTGTCATGCACGGGGGTAAATATAGCATTTTTATTCATCATGAGCTCATCAGGAGCAAGAGACTGCCAGTGTGTCACGGTTCACGTACTTGAGGATTTAATCAATTAAAATCTCGACTTTCCATACATGAATAAGCAGACGGCCCTTATACATCACTGCCGTATAGTCATAGCATTTACCCTTGGTTGTCTTTGCATGGGATCCATTACAAGCAGAATCGGTCAAGTAGGTCTGGGGAGGTTTTCTAGCCGCCAGAGATCAAGCCCGCCTTGCAAGCCTTAACAGCAAATATGCACGTTTGCATTAAAATGAACATTCGCAACACAGCTTGCTCGTGCATGCATTACAATTGTCAACGTTACATGCTGTACCTGTCAGATACAAGGTTGTGTCTTGCATGCATGCAGCACAATACACATGGCGCAGGCAATTGTAGCATCGGCAGCGCTGCTCTAATCAAGTCACAATGCAAGCACAGATGGAGAATACTCTAGTTACCAACACAACGAGGTGCATTAGTAATTACACCTCGGCACAGCGCACTTACTGCGGCCAAATTTGGACGCACACTCCTGTGGCTGCCCGCCGCAACAAAGCCTGTTTAAGACCTCAGAAAAAATCTCAAAGCCTGATGCAGAGAAGAGGCTGAAATGGAGGACTCGTACCCAAATGAGCCCGCAGCAAAAAGTGCTCTGAGCAGGCCCCGCTGTGCCCTGCGATAGAACTCTTGTACATTGAGTTACTGGCAGTGACCCTATTTCAGTCCTCTTTCAGGACATCATGTCAGGAGGCATGCACATTTGCGCTGCATTAGGGGTGACTAATGACACTACTAATTGCATGCTAATCACCCTTGACTCCGCTGGGTGTCAGGTTCGGCCTGTGCCGGGGATGACTAATGAAATGACAACCATATGTCACCCCTGGCTGCGCTGAGCACCATGCTGCATGCCCAGTCGCCGAGCTGGGGGTGGTTAATAGATTGTCATCCTTATTTTATCACCCCTGACTGCGCTGGGGGGTCTCTGACTCGTCGCCGAGGGTGCTGACGAGGCTTTTGAGCACGGCAGCCACCTCCGTGAAGCTGGGCCGCCAGCTGGGCTGTGGCGCGCAACATGCATCCATAAGCTCCCGCCTGCATCAACAGATTACTGATGAGCCAAGCTGCATTTCCTATACGTCTATTTCCTCTTATTTTTCGTATTCACGCTTCTCCTGCCTGAAGGCAAGGTGCTTCAGCAGACAAGTGCAGTCAAAGGCTGCCACAATCCTGCCCCTTGCTGGACTTGCCAGATCCAGGCAAGCACCAATCAACCGTGGGCACGATACTCAGTTTCTACCGGCCCCCGCAAGCCGGGGCCAATATTCTGTGTCTAACATTAAATGTTATAGATTTGGGAATTGGGAATGTAGCAGCCTGCCCATGCAATTCCAGTGCATCACGATCAAGACATTCAAGTAAGCATTTTTAGACCATTTCCGCATGCAGAGCACGATCTTGCAACCTTTCATTGCCTGGTACAATGCTCAGAAAATGCAATTCTAAAAGAAAAAGTCTAGAGAGTGCATGCTTCACCTCACAGAGTTCTAAGACAGAGGAATGCAAGTGAATCTTTGTGTGCTTCCTGTCAATCTTGACCCTCTGTGCAGAGCTCAGTGCTTGTGCAGTGACAGGAAAACTTAAGCCGGCAACGCACCACAGCTGGGGTGCGTCGGGCGGCAGAGCCGGCCGCAGCGTTCCATTGACGACCCCCGTGAATATTGCCGGCAGCGACAAGCCCGGATACACCTGCAAAAAACGCAAATAAAAAGTGACATCCAAAGATTCACTTGCTGTGGACCACAGGCTGACGATGATATTACAGCTGTGGCTCACAGGTTGCCAGTGATATTGTTACACACACGAAACTCTTCCCTAGCTGTGGATTCCACGGTGTAAAAAAAAAGGTGTCTGCGAGGATTGGATCATGGCCTGTACGTCCACAGTTGTGCTTCGCTGAACATGGCTGGCATGATTGTCAAAGACCCAAGAAAGAAAAGACAAGGCCCTGTCAACTGGGCACATATGCAACACATCTGCGCTGGGCGCCACCTGTTCCCCGAGCGTCCAGATTTCCCAGAGGCAGATGCCGAAGGAGAACACATCCACCTTCTCAGTCACCTGATCATCAGTCCGCCCCTGCACAGACAACTTATATTCAATTCTTGTCATCCCTGCCAGGGAGATTCATGCACGCCAAAAGGTCTGCATGGTTTGGATTCCATACTATCGCCTGACTTTGCTCCTCTGCGTTCAAAAGAACAAAGTGCTCCACAAGGGGAAAAGGCAATTTCACACCAACGACTAGCAACTGTGGCATTGCTATCAACACTTGTTGAGCCCACAAAGAATCCAGAAAGACAAGAGCCGTGTTTTGATTGTGCATGCATGGCAATTGTAGCCTGCCGCTTAGTCAAGGGTGACTCGCCTTCTCGCGCATGCCGGTGACGATTGGGAAAAGCTCCGGGGCCATCCACGGCATCGTGCCGCGCATGTTGCCGCTCATGAACGTCGCCGCCTGCGCGAAATTCAACTTTTCTTTTGGATTTACGCACACTGCCATGAGCTCTGGCGGGCACATGATTGACAGTCCCCTTTTCGGAGCAGCTCGATTCACCCATCACGCTGATGCACGGGCTCCAAAAGGCACAGGATCCAAGAAATTATGGCTGCATTGGGGTAAGCTGCCTCTGCCAGCAGCCTGCTCTAAGCTCCTCTACAGCTCCATTTGCCACGTTCAGAGCGTGAACATCTCGCAGGGTGAAAATATTCATGTCAGCTGTCAACAAACAATCTGTAGGCTACAGACTGTAGCGCAGCTCATGTGGCTCTCGAGCCTCTGAAGAGCCCCCCCTCCACATAGGCTGTGGCAGGAAAACACACAGAAATTTGAGATTGTTTGATGCTTTGCAGCACAGATGAACACCTTCTGCTTGGAGAGGCCGAGGTCGCCGATCTTCACTTCCGGGCGTGCCGGGTTGCGCAGGTCGGCCAGCAGATTGTCGCACTTCAAGTCAAAGTGTACCACGTGCCGGCTGTGCAGGTACTCCATGCCTGCGCGCCATCGAGGTAATTTTTGTGTCAAAGACCCAGTCTTACTCAGAGTCATGGGCAAAGGCACCATGCAAGCCCATCACGCTATATCTCTGGTTTATTTGGCATGTGTTCGCGGCTCTATCGGCACTATGTTACGTTTGGCAATCGCAAACATAAGAATATACCCAGGGAAACTTTAAGACTTTGTTTGCAAAGTACCACGAGTGGACGAGCTCGCCTGAGTGCCTTTTGGTATGGGCACTGGGCACACAGCACCGGCGCAGCTCAAAACCTTCACCCACCCATAGAACAATGCAACCAGGGCTGCTACCTGAGACAATCCATTTTGGTGAGACATGACGTTTACCATGAAAATGACATCAGCACGATGACTCACCGCGGGCGGCCTGCAGGGCGATGGCGGCGCGGAGGCGGCCGGAGACGGGGCCGAGCACCGCCAGCCGCTGCAGCCCCGCTCTCAGGCTACTGCCCGACACGTACTCCAGCACAGAAGCCGGGCTGCCCTGCGCGCAGACCGGAAGCAGTCATGCTTTCATGTGCAAGGCAGTGTAGAGCTGCAAGAGTACATGAATCCTGCCCCTGTGATTGTGACCAGGCTCAAGTTCTTGTCAAACTGATGGCGGTCCGTTGCCTTCAAGTCTGTCACAGACAAGGGACATGCACTCTAAGGATGGTGCGCGAGTAATCGAAAGCACTGCTTGGAAAGCACTGGAGTGGTTGGTGAACATTGATGTCGCCTAGACTTGGGCCCTTCAAAAGCAAGCAACCATGAATTGGATTTAACCCTGAAGGGCTCCTGGCGACAGCAACTCCGTGCATGACATAGTGCAATCCCAAGCAGGAGCGCCTGGGTCCAGATGCCCGGCTACCCTTTGCTAAAATCCTTCAAATTTTCCACAATAACCACGGACAACCATGACTCCAGTCTCTGACCTGGCCAATGATGACGCGAAGGTGGCTTGACCGAAACCCTTCATTCAGCGAAGGAAATCCCATACTGTACCAACCAAGAAATACACCCCTATTCAGACACCCGGGCCCGGCCGCTGACCTGGCCGATGATGACGCCGTAGATGGCGATGACGCAGGGGTGACGTAACCCTGCCAGCGTGCGTGCCTCGGCAATCATCTCCGCTCTTGACCGGGGACTGTTCGCACCGTGCAGCTCCTTCAGAGCAACTTCTACCCCCCGCCATCGTGCCAGCCAGACGCTGCCAAACTGGCCCTGCCCAAGCTCCTGCACCTGTGTGTTTGTAGATCATCAGTGGTTGTGGATGCTGGTGTAAAACTTCATAAGGTTTAAAAAATGGGGGTGATGCTGTTCAAAACCCTGAATTGAGTGGTAGCAAGCCAGACATTGCCAAATGGCCCCGCCCCAGCTCCTGCACCTATTGTTTTGTGCTCATTATTGTTGCTCAGGGCTTAGAGAATGAGGGTCCTGCAATAAGAAACCCTAAAAAATGAAGTCTTGCCAGACTGGCCCTGTCCCAGCTCTTGCACCTGCCAGGTTGGGGGATGCTCTTGTGAGACTTCTATGGGACTCGAGAACGCTTTGAGCCCTAGTTTGAGCCAAGAAATCTCTTCAAATTCCTATCCTCAGCCATACTTGTGGCTTCAGAAAGGTGTTTCAGAGACACCACCAAAGCCACATTCGCGCTCAGCCAGAATTCTTACAAGAAACACTGGTGGCCGCCCAGACCTTGACAATGCATGCATTGGCATGGGAGTGGTATAAGTCGTTCAAGCCTCACCTTGACAAGGGAGTCACTGCGGATCTGGGGCAGGCATGAGGGGATGTCCAGAGGTGTCTCCACAGTTTCTTGCCAGCCGGCGCTCGATGTCCACTCCCCTGCCCGCAGCCCGCTGCCCACCTCCAGCCTGCGGGCAGCCCAAATAGCCTCTCAGGCACACTGCCGAAACCGTCACAGTGGCCTTTAGTAGCCTGCTCAAGCCAGCTGCATATGTGGGAGGCGGATAGAGTGGGAGATGTGGCCGTTACTACTGGTGGGTGATGTGCGCCATGATGAGATAAACGGCGCTATTTTTTTTCTCCGATGGCACGCAACGTGAGAATCGCCTCCTCTTCATCCCAACGAGCCAGCCTCAATAAAACTTGGAAAGGAAACGCGGCTTGTGCTTGCATAAGTACAACACTCAAATCCCAGGTTTACCAATCCGCTTTCCACATCTGTGTTTTGCCAGGCATCTAAAAATGACATGCATTCACTGACATTGAGTTCAGGTCATTATGTGTTGTTGAACTGCATTGCATGCTGAACATGAATTTGGGATCAAGAAGGAAAGTGCACGCGCCTGAGCTGCTTCTGCTGATGTGGCAGCTGCGCTGGTGTGTCCAGGGTAGGTTCCAGGGCCTCCTCAGACGCTGAGTCATCCGGCACATTCAGCCGCACCGGTTTGCCCCCCGGGTTTTCACTGGCGAGACCCCCCGGTCCCCCCTCCAGTGGTGCCACGGCACCCCCGGTGGGCCCCCCTCTGTTGTTCGCCGCGATTCCCCACAATCCAGCCGCTGATGCACCGTCGGCTTTCCCTGCCTGTCGTGGCACAAGCTCAAAGCTCAGAAGCTGATGGTTCTCAAGAGCTCTTATTTTGGCAGATGGTTCTGGTCTAATGGTGCTGGTCTCATGTCACTTGTGCGACATTTCACAAATTAAATGCAGCGAGCTACATGGAAAATCAAGTGCATTAGTTGCTAGAGTACACTGTCCCAAAACACAGCAAGCCCCAGTGTGACAATTTGTAAGGTAGGCACAGGATGCAGCACTGCTTGACTATCATCCTTCAGCCACATTTGCGCCTTCAGCAAGGAAATTCAAACATCGTGCTTGCTGCCACATTGGCTTCTACCTCATTCCCCCCTGAAAGGCCCATTGCTGATCCCTACCTTACATTTCAACCACTTCTCTGTGAAGCCCCTAAAAGGGCAACATATTGTGTAACCCCTGAATGCACCCTTGCACTCCTCACCAAAAGTAGTCTGACTGATTTGAGACTGATGTTAGTGCAGGAAGCATTGGAAGGTGGGTGATTGCTGATTGCTCGCAGATGCGTATACACACAGTTTTTTGTATTGGGAAATGGAGCTTTTGTGATTGTCTTTTTGACTGCAGCACCCATCAAACGTATTCTGTATTCTGGTGAGCGGCTCACCGCGACAGGGCGGCAGTCGAAGCCTTTGTTGTAGGTGTCCTTCAAGCGCAGGCCCAAGCTGAGAGCGGCCTCCAGGTTGTGCATGCACTGCTGCTCATTTGGCGGCTGCCTCACAAGACTGCCCGCCCGGCTGCCCAGGCTCTCTGCCCGCTCCGTCAGCTACAATGCAAAAAACGCATCGTTTGAATTCGGATCCTAAGCTTTTTTCTGCATGTATTCCACTTTACATGAGCCTTAGGGGTCATATATGTCTAGCAACACGTGTGACACAGTTCTCAGTCTTGGCAGAGTTTGGCGCTTTGTCAATCGATGCAATGACATTCCAGGTTTTTAGCAGTCAGAGGATGTTAGAACCACGGGCTCACATGCTTTCTGCCAAGAGAGGAAATGCCTGTCTGTGCAAACACGGGGCAGGTAAAGACTCCCACAAACGCTACCCACTTGCAAAAAATGATCCGATCAACGAAACAACTAAGCATGGGCAAAAATGTCTGTAATAAAAAATCTGCTGGCCACTGGGTGTGCACATGAGAACAATGTACCCATGCTGATCTCCCCAATCATTTACTTTTGATCGAGGCGTTTCCATGAGAATGCGGGTGCCAGGCAAGATGCTCGGGTGAGAAAGGGCTCACGTTGCTGGCAAGGCTGGAGCTGCGGCTGAAGAACTCCTCCGTGCTGCTAGAATTCCGACGCCTGTCATCCTGACCTGCACAGATTTATTCCCCCACTTCACCAAACCCTATATATACTCTAATCGGCCAAATTCGGGCGCCAAGCCAAATTAATTCATCATGACCTTGGCGCCATATTTCCATCTCCATATGTTTTTATTACTACTTCAGTGCCTGCCAACTTTTAAAACCTTCTTAGGCCCTGGAGTTCTCTGGGACCACTGCTGAGTAGCTACCAGCAAGGGTGTGCTGCAATGTCAAAGTGATTCTGCCGGAACCTAAAGCAGGCTTTCTGAGACTTTCAATGATAGATGTACTGCAGCTGTGCACACCTGCAGCAGGCATGGAGTCTTCCTCTTCTTCTAGAAGGTTGCCGAGAGGCATGGGCGCGCCAGCAGCTGCCCGGGCGGGCTGCCCAGAGCTGCCCGCAGAGCTGCCCGGCTGGGCAGCGGCAGTTGCCCAGTCCGCCCGCTGCGGGCTTGTGCAGGAGCCTGCCCCGGAATCTCCCGATCGCCGGGTGGCAAACAGCGACACACCTGTGACAGTCATAAGAAGCTCCTGTGAATGCCTCTTTATATGAATAAAATACCCAGCACCACTTTATGTTTTGGTCTTGTTGCCGAATCAGATAATTCTTTGTTCGCTCCCTCCCGCAGCCATAATTCCAAGCCATGCAGCAAGCCATCTGCAATGATCCTTCAAGACCAAAAATGGGACCCGCCTTCTTTGGAGCCCAGTGTGCATCCAGCAGGCGTCAAATTGACACTTTTTCACTCTGTCTAATAGTGTCACCCAAGCAGCAGACGCTTGTTGGCAGCTTGGGCAGTGGAAGATTTCAAATGGATAGAGCAATCACCATGGTTGTTAGTCGGGGATATGAGCGGGCTCGAGCCCCGCGAGCTGCCGGCGCGCGACAGCATCGTGGCCGCAGGCGCGCTCGCCGCCGATTGGCCGCTGTCCCACCTGCGGCCAGCTGCCGCCGTCTCGCCGCGCTGCCGATCTGTGTACGGCCGATCCAGCTCCCCGGCGGCGGCCGCTGCCGCCGCCGTTGGATGCACGGCCAGCCCCGGTTCAGCTGTGGCGGGGGAGAAGAGCTGCCCGAGGGCAGGCAGCTCGCCGGGTGCGCTGCCCGCCTGGCGCAGTCCGGCTGCCCGGTGCAGCGCGGCATGCGCCGGGTGCATCCGCATGTATGGCGCCTCCCCATGGAACGCCTCCTGCAAAGAATGGCGCTTCTCACCATGAGGTACTTCCAAGCACTGGGTCATGTTCACAAGTGGGCTGTAGAGTTCTGTCAGATCGTGTGAATGGGGTTACTACCAGCGCTGCCCTATCGCAGGGTCAGAGGGCAGGCTAAGAAGAGTATGATGTGGTCACGCACCTGCGCCGTGCCGGAGGCATATATCGCTGCGGCGGCGGCCGACTGGAAGTACGCGTCAACGTCCGAGTGCGCGACAGAGAGCGTCGTGCGCGTCCGGAATGGCGTGTCCATCCCCGGCATCCGTCCCCGCATCGTTCCCTCCGGCGACGCCAGCGAGGCGCCGCTGCCGGAGCCGTCCCCGGAATTAGTATTTGTATTTGATTGAGTCAACGCCACCCGGCCAACAGCCGAAAACAGCGGCGGCGGCCGGAAGCCGGCCGGCAGCTGCGGCGCAGCTTCCATCCCCCGGTGCACCGTCCGGTCCATCGGCTCATGCATGCTGTTGTAGCCATGCACCTCCCACTGCACGTCATGCTGCGGCAGCTGCCGGTCATAGCCACCCTGCTGGTAGTGATGGTGGCGTGGCGGTCTGGGAAGATCCGGTGCCCATTCCGGGACCAGGCCACTCTGCCCAATGGGCCGGTGCGCGAGTGCCTGGAAGGGTGAGTAACCGCCGGAGGGGGACGGCCCCCCGCAGAAGCCGCCCTGCTGCGCCGTTTGGGTGTAGTAACCCGGCGAGCTGACGTCTGATGTCAGCATGGACTGCGCTGGAGGGAACGTTGCTCCCCAGGCGCCGGCATGGCTCGGCAGCGGCCACAGCCGCTCCGCGCCCTCCGAGGCCTGCCGCGCTATCGCAGCCGAGTGCCTGTTCACACAAGGGAGCGGTTTTTAACTTCCTTCACAAAAAACACTAGAACCATGCATGCTCGGGGACAGATAGACTTTTGGAGAAAGAGGCTGCACATTCAGGCAGCGCCAGCATCTGATGACAAACAGGTCTCTCGGGAGGCGTACCCTCATCCATGCATATTTTGCAGTAACATAAGAAGGGTTGACAAGCACAAGAGTTGAGCATCGGATCAGCCCTGAAGTGGCTGGAAGCAATGCAATATAAGTGTGACATGTAGGCACTGCCAGGGCCTCAGCACAAGATCACCCAAAGAAAAATGCTTGCCTGAGGAGGGCAGCTTTTCGAGGGGAGGCTCCGAGCTCCAGGGTGGGCACATCAGGGGGCCGGCCGCGGTGCATGTTAATGTCCAGCGAGCGCCTGCCGGCATGTGCCGGGTGGCCGCCGGCATGTGCCGCGTGCGCGCCGCTGTCGTAGGGCGTTGCCTGCAGCCCCGGCAGGCTTGGCGCCGGCCTCGGGGGGCCACCATCGTGACTCAGCTTTGAGGGGGACGCCGTCAAAATGTCCAGCTGCCTGTCATAAAAAGAAGAACGACCGCCAAATCAGAAGACAGTGGAAAGCACTTGGCTTGGCAGCCTGGTCCCCCACGTTTGCTCCACTCCTGGAGCTCAAAAAGATGTAGATGGTTATATATGGCATCTACAAGATGAAGGCTGAGAGCCCAGCACGGCACGGTGAAGGTGACTCGTGTGGCCTTAATTCTTAGGCTGCTGGCCTTGATCAGCTAGAGAAGCGCCTCTGCACTTGCTTGGCTGTCAAGGCAAAGGCTCACATGTGGACTTGACACTGTTGCCGCTACACTGATATTGAAGCAATAGTGCCTCACCTGGGGCTGTGGTAAGTGCTTCCCATGTCCATGCTGAGCCGGTGCAGCGTACTCTGCCCGCCGGACGAATCCAAATTTGAGTTCGAATGCATCTCGCTGCTGACCCTCTGTGGGTCATACCTTCTTTGCTGCTGCTGTTGGTGCTGTTGTGGAAAGTCTCTGAAAGCTGTGGGTAGAGGTACGGTCTCTGAGGCCTCTGAGCTGTGCGGCTGCCTTGTTCGCCCCTGGACTGGCAGCACATAGAGCCAGATGTCCTGCTTTGTTCCTGGCGAGGGAGGGGCCTGCTCCTGAAGGTGCTCATAAGATGCCTGCATGCCCAAGCCAGCAGTCTCTGCCAGAGATTATTTAAGGCACTGATGCAAGGCACAAGGCCAGCAACTTGGCACAGGATACTCGGCAAGAAGCATCAAGTGGGAAGGCAAGAGGCGTGTGCAGCTCAGAGCAGAGGTCAATGATCGTTGTGCATCTCAGGCTTTGGTGTCTGGTTTACCTTTAGATCCTGGAAGTGGGCGTCGCAGGAAATTGGGAATAGTCTGCCGCTGCCGTATGGTAAGGCGTAATCCAGCTCGAAGGCTGGACGCCACTCCTCATCATCGAGCCTGTGGCATCGACCGGGAGTTACAGCCGGGGCTGGCCTGTGCCGACCGTGTCAGACTATGCCAACGGTATGAATTGTCCTATTTAAAGCTGATACATCTTTATGGATGCTGATTGCAAGGCAGTACGAAGATGAAACGGTGCTCACCCTACCAAAGCCGCTATCGCCAACCGTAGATTAGCGTAAGAAAGTAGAGGCGAGAAATTGCAGCGCTCGGCGTCCCCACCAACGCATACTATCCTTTCATTCTGTAAGACCACCCTGCCTCCCCAACAGCATATAAGCTCCAGTCTTTGCTGGGTCGCCATCTGGCGCACCCGATGAGACACCCTGAGAAGGTCTTCTTACATCCCTCCTTTTTTACGTCCTGCGCAGTATGGAAACCATGATAGTAGAAGCTTCATCAGATTCCATGTATTGTAGCGTGATGGTTTGATGGCATACTGCTGCCCATCACTTGTTCAATGGCCACGTTACATCTACTTCGGACGCGGTCACTCTCTGGTGACAAGAGGTAACATTTCTGAACATTATACCTTGGTTGTAATCCTCTCTACAGGTCATCCTCTGAATCTCCCGTCGTCTGAGGACCTTCACGCTCTCGGTCACACTCCCGATCCAGGCAGCGTGATCGGCCTGCAGCTGCAAGCTTTGCCTCTAGCCCAGATGATAAAAATGATGAATAGGAGACTGTTGGTACATGAGCACTGAATTAGACAAGTTTGCACCCACGTGGGTGGATGCTCTGAATTCTAACCAGGAAACGCCTGCCACAGCACCTGTTGAAAGGTCTTTGCAGCTTTTAGCCCTGTGCCCTGTTGCGTGTCTCTGACATCTGGGCGACACGTGAGACAGAATTACTTCGCTGCAAATGCCAAACAAACTTCGGCACACTTCAGGACCTTAGGTGCATCTTTACTAGGCGCGCCAAGACGTGCCGATATCAGGCGACCAATCGACACATTTTTGTTCGGATCGCTCACACTTCTGTGATGCGTCTCGTCTTGCCTTAAAGCAGCGCAAATACCGTCTCATTTTTTGGCCGGAAATCAGCGGATCACAGTGATGATTACACAGGGCTCGAGCCCTCACGTCAGCAGAGACCGCTGGAAGACCGCTGTACCGGCCTTCAACCCTGGGGATAAACTCAGGATCTTGTGATTTCAGACTTGCACTTGACCCTTCCTCTTTTTGGGCTTTCAGAGTTGCAGATTGATGTTGAAGGAATGCTCGGGTGGCAAGGCTCTTCAGATCTTACATGAGCCCAGATATCCACCACACACTTCTGCATGTAGGCATGCACATTGATTAATACTTATTGCACCGGTACCATGCAGGTCCTGGTCACCGGGTGACCTAGCTGTGATGTACCTATCACGGATGTATGCATTAGACCCATGGCCTCTGAAACGACACTTCCCCAGAGAAAAGTGAGAAATGTATGAACCAATCTCACATGGGACTATCATGCCATGTCTCCCGGTGTGTACTTCCTAATCTTGAAGTGGACCTAGGTACCTGTTACAGCACCAAGTTGCATGCAGTTGCAGAAGGCCTTATCATCTCGCAGCAGATCCTGCTTTGGCTACCACTGGTAGCCTACCAGATTGAAGCCGGGACGTTCTACAGTACATGTTTAGAAATGACACGCCTAAACTTTTCCGTGTCATAATGACAGGGACTCATCTGTTTTTCTCTCTCTCCATGTTGACCAATGGTCAATGATGATCTGCCTGACAGGGGACACACTAGCAGCCGCACATGGCAAAACTGGAAGGTACTGCTTGCTCCTTACTCAGTCTCAACGCCAACATGCACCCTGCACTCAGCTCTCCTTCCCTCCAGAATCCCAAGGCTGCCCTCAACGCACCCCAACCTTTGTTACTTCAGAGTCCCTCCTGCAACAGACCGTCGGCTCGAGACTCGCCTGCGCCTATCTGATCTGCTCGGCATAATCCCAGAATTTAAGAGCTACAGGGTCCCCCTGTCAGGTTTCCCCTCCCCTAATACTGCTAGGAGAGAGTACTCATCCTATGGACTCCTTGGACCCTAAGGTGCCACCTTGCCCTGCTATATACTGTATGAAGGCAACCTCCTAGTTGCTTTGCGCATGCTGCAGGTCTCCCTGGCAGTCTGTCACTCGTTCATTTTCCTTTGCCTTGGGGTCTCCGCGATTCTAACAACAGGCTGGCTCTGGGACGAGCCATAGAAATTCCTGACAGTTCCCCCCTGTATCCCTTGCACATAAAGAAAGAGAGGGTCTTCATTCCAGGGTGTGCGTGGTGCTATAGAGCGGGGAGGCATCGCCGCTGTACAGGTGCTGGAAATTGGAGATTAAGTAATCCAGGGCCCCCACGATCGCCCCGTTCTCATCGGGCGACAGATCGGTCCGCACGCCTCCGCCCGTGGGTGACTCACCCGCGAAGCCGTCCCCATAATCGCTGCCCGCCTCGCCTGCTCGCGCCGTGCCCACCTGCCCGTATCGATGCACGAGTCATGAAGCCATGTCACAAACTAACACCGCTCCATGCCATACATGCGTTGCTTATTTGAATGCAGCAGCTCAACGACTAGTGTTTCTGTTTTTCCCCGACGTTCAGCACATGTTCAAGAAGCGGAAGAGAGGACCCTCCAAGGGGTAATGTCTGTAAAAGACTGACAAGCTTGACCACACCCAGCAGCAGGCCGAGTTTCACAGATGAGACATTCTTTCTTTGTAATATTCTTGTTCACATGGCAGTATGACACTGGCAGCGCAGATAGACTGGGCCTCAGCTAAGAGCCCTCAGCACGTGTCACAAAGCATCCAGGACACCAGTCTGCCCCAGCAGTTTCTGAACCACTTGGAGTGCAATTTCAAGACCAGTTCTACCGATTGCTGTCCTGGAGCTCCGCGTCGCATCGCTGAGGGCGGTTCCCATTCTGTGGGACTACAATAACTTATACCCACTTGTTTTTTGGGGCTCACCCTTCTGCGCTCGTGGTGCGGCGGTGGGTGCCAGGCGATGCAGTGCGCGAGAGACAGCGCCAGCGCATGCGCATCCATCTCGTTCTCCGCAGCGTTCCCTGCCACCCTGTACACCGCAACAATCCCCCTGCTTTCAAAACCACATAACCCAGAGATACGTCGACCCCTCCTGTGTGCTTTGCTCCGATTGAGCTTTTCCCAGTGCAAAGAACCTTCGTTGGGGGTCAGAGTCATTTCCCATGCAGATGCCATGCGCTGTGCTGTGCCTGCATAGTGGGTGTCTTCCAATTGGAAAGGAAATTTACTAGGATTGTAGAGAAGGCTCAGCCATGACGATCATTGGCGGTTGCTTAAGACACTTCAGGAATGACTATCATTCTAAGTGACACGGGATGCGTGACTTCCAAAATTTCAAGCGCTGCGAAGCTTGGTGTCTGGCTTGTGAAAGTCCTGCTGCTGCCTAGCTAGGCGCACAGGGGCACACATATCTAGATTGAGAGCCTGGCATGCGCGCACCGGTAGAGGGTCTCGAGCAGGATTTGGAGGCTGGTCTGGTTGGGCACGGGCAGCTCGCTGATGATGATGGCGCAGCGCGATGGGCTCTCCAGCCCCGCCTGGATGAAGTGCGGCAGCAGCCTGCGCATATGTGACATAATTACTAAATCAAAATTGGGCAGGGTTCCTGTTATACACAGCCGGGTGCAGGGGCGGCACATCCAATGCCACTCCTCCTAAACCCAATGAGGTTGAATGATGCAATAAGCAACAGACGATACACAAAACATGCTGGGCAGAGGTTGCAACTTCTTTCCCCTTGGAACCAAAGGACTAAAACCACCCTTAGCCCCAGGCAGGATTACACGGGACAGAATTTCGCTACTGCCACTATGACAGAATCCTGAGCGGCTTTTCTTGAATTGCGCAGCTTTTTATGGAGACTAAAAAAGGCCCATTTCAGGACATTTTGCAAGGGAGGCACGCACTTGTATGTGAGGAGGGGCTCTGGCAGGGTGAGCAGGAAGCGCTTCAGGGTGTTTGCCACCACATGCGGCGATGTGCCTGTGATCCAGAGGCAACATATATCAACCATGCAGCTGCAATAAACATGACAAGTGGGCTGTGATGCCTGATGGCCATGAATAGAGGTCATCAGAAGATCATCACAGAGTTTTTGAGTGCAAATAAGTAATCCAAGGAGCTTTGCATACCTGGTGGAGGCATCACAACACCAGCACCTGCACACCAGCACCAAGTGATCAGATGGTTATCTCAGCAAAGAGAGCGCAAAATTTCTGACATGTCCCCTTTTAGTTGCCAATTGCCAAAATGACGTAAATAATAAACTAGGAAAGCTCTATCAAGTGGTCTGTCAGCTGCAAGATCACCACCCTCGTGCGAGATGTGATGAAGGTCTCACCTTCCTCGAAGGCACCCAGCAGGAAGTGCACGAGGTCCTCTGGGGCATCCTTCTGGAAGAGGCCCTCTGCTGAGAGGCCCCCTGTGACGAGGTGCGTGCAGCAGACCAGGATTATCCGCGGACAGGGCCGATTCGCCGCCTCCTGCTTGCAGATGCTCTGCGGAGGCATGCAACACTCACATCGGGTCCGATTCTCTAAGTGCCTGCACCCCCTCGCAGCATGCATGGCTGCACAATTGCAGCCATCTTGGCACCTTCTTGGAGTTTTAGAGAACTTGCACACGACATGCCACGGTCCAACAGAACAGATGGTACCTTTTCTGTTGATCCTGTTCCCTTCGTGTGTTCTTGGCAGGCTATCACTCGCTTGCGCAACATGAAGCAGGCCCTTGGAATGCCTGGCCCCACATGCATTGTGCATGCTCCAGTGCGTCCGTTACGAGCTGTCAGTCACTTTCACAGACTTGAATTGGTGAGTGCTAGGGAGGCTCACCGAGAGCGGGCCGCCTGCGAAGGACCTGATGCCGTCCTTGGCCTGCTTGATGCCCAGTGCTGTGGCTATCTGCACCCGCTCTGCTGCCCTGCACACACGCCAAAAACGTTAGCCAGATTTTGGAAGAGAGCACTGCTACAGTACTCTGTGCTACATCTACGTCGTTGGTCCTTGACCATGTAAAAAGTGAGGAAGAAGAGCAGTCTGGGGTGGAGGAAAGCAAGCAATGGACCCACCCTGTGCTCCAGGTCTTGAGCGAGGAGATTGCAAGCTGCTCCCTGGTCCAGTCGCGCTGCTTGAGGCTTTCGCTGGCTGCTGCAGTTTTGTCCCGCAGGAAGTTTGCAAGCCCCATTCCCCTCGACTTCAAAGCTGCAGAGCCAATTCCCACACACAAGCTTCAGGCAACCGGCCATGAACACCAAAGAAGGATGAAAAGAACAAAAGTATATCCTGCTGACGTTCAGTATATGCTAACAGAAAGATAGGCATGCGATTGCACGTCTTATGTCTTGGAGTTCAGAAGATGAAGTGACGAAGCAACACGACCTGCAAACCCTGGAAATTTTGATCGATCCGGAGCAGGAATGCGAAATGAAGATTATTATAGCGCATTCAAGGCGTTTCTGAAGTAATCTACATGGTCACAAGCAAACGTTTCGTTGCAGTCTGCAGCACATGTCACCATCGCAAAGTACCTTCAACGGTGTTTTCGGTACCGAACCCCAGCACAGAGTGCGTCCGTTGGTCCGTGTTGTTCCTCTCTGGGCGTGTTTGCGCTCCTAGACCTTGTGTAGACTGTGCTCCTGAGATGAAGTGCCCATCACTGCTTTCCTTGTCTGTGTGTTCCCCATCATCGGTCGCAACACCAGAGTACGATTGCCACTTCATGTTAATTGCATGGGATTGTGGTGTCTCTTGGGTTGCATGACGGGTGACTCAGACAAAATTTCCGTCCCAAAAGCTTTCTTGGAGCTGAGCGGTCCCCCCCGTAGTGAGCGGCGGTGGTCTTGGCCTCCCCGCTTTTTGAGGTTCTTCTGAAGAGCTCGCCTCAGATATATCATCAATTGAGGCTTGCTAAGTAATGCCCGTTTGGGAGGCAGAACTAGCAGATTGTTGCTTTTGCGTGCCAGAGACCTGTAAACGACCACCGCAGGCCACTCCAAGCTGCCATGACGACAGTCTTGACAGCAAACAGTAGGTAAGGGCACATGTTCTGTTGCCAAGTGTGGAATTGAACCGGTGTACGGAGGCTTCGTATCTAGAGTCATATTTAGTTTATTAAAGGGCAAGACTGCAGTTTTGAGCTGTTTCTTGGTTGAGGGAATATTTGTTTGGGAACAGTCAGAGACACCTGTATACGGGTTTTGGACCACATGCACAAGAGTCTGTCTCATATTAGCTTCCGTGTCATGCAGAATGAATCCAGGGGTGCATCAAAGATCCGAGCCCATGGAGGACCGCTTGAGGGAGATCCTCGAGGAGACAAAACCGTGCGTCAGTCTCAAGTGAGTTTTCCTGCTGGGCTGTGTTAAATATCATACCTGCTTCTCCGATCCCTTGTGCGAAAGAGAGAGGCATGGCTCCGTTCAGTCATTGTATCCTACCAATTTTGTTGTAAACTCACTAGCAGGTGTGCTTCCCTAGCAGAAAGCCAGCTGAACAGAAAGGAAAGAGACCCAGCAGACAAGAAGACGGTCCAAACGCCGAAGCGCTGCCGCTTCCTAAGGCTGCAAACAAGAAGACACAAAAAGAGCAGGACAAGTACGCTCCCTAGCCATTCAGAGTAAACCCCATCCTTGTACTCACTGCGAAAGGCCCTGTCGTCAGAGCACCTTAAGACCCAATTGCTGTCCTGGCATCCATCTTGGAGCTTCACTGTCAAAGGTGTGTCCTGGCATTTACTTTAATTGTATGCAACCAGGATCACTCGCCCAAAGAAGGCAGCAGCACCTCAGCAGATGCCAGCAACACCGAAGCAGCTGCCAACACCAAAGCGGACAGCGCAGCCGTCCTCCAATGCAACACCGAAGCAGACCGATGCGGCGTCTCCTGCTGTAAGGCAGACGGCTCTTGCACACCGCAACAAGGATGGATCACTGTACAAGCACGCCTCTGCGCCGGGCGCCCTGCCAGCGCGTCAGCAGCCCTCAGAGGCCCAACAGCTCAGGGGCCTTCCCACACGAGCAGCAGCCTTCGCCATTCCAGGTGAGCAAGGCTTCATCGTCCATATGGGGAGTGGGGCACTTGCTTATGACGAGTGTGGTGGGCACATCAGGTCACTGGGGTCCTGCATGCTAGGGTGTGCAGGAGATAGTGCTGTGATGGTATAAGAGAGCCTTATACCTGACCGCACTGGTTCTGGTACTCTCAGTCATGCAGGGATGCAGGGATCTGACGCGAACTGATACTGATCCTGCCACCAGCCTCGGAGGCATAATGGTGACCGGTCGCATCTGTGTCAGATTCTCTCTTCTCAGGTAGCTGAATTGTAGATCCAAAAGTGCAAGCGCAAGCGAGTCTCATTTTATCTTCACGTGGCTGTTGAACCGGCGCCTGATCCCTATATCTGACTCGTTGACTTGGCTGGAACGGAGTAGTGTGACTGACTGATTGAGTGAGTGGTGCCCGCAGCTGCCCAGAGAGTGCCCAGCGGGCAGCCCAAGCAGGGCAGCGCACCCTTCAGCTTCCTGGCGCCGCCGTCGCAGCAGGAACAGGAGCTGCGCAGCGTTCTGCTGTCAAAATGGGCTGGGCCGGGGTTTTCTCTGCCCCCCACACCTGAAGCCCTGCCCATGCCCAGCGCTAGCCTGCTGGCGTCCAAGAAAAAGAAAGGCTCCTAACCGCGCAGCAAGAATGCCCAAGGTCACCCAGCCGATTTTAAAGGCAGAAGGGGCCTTTTGTTGGGCATGCTCCTGGAAATGGGTTGTGAATTTGAGCTAATTACTGGGCGCAAGACACGATGAGCAGTATGCTCAAGGCTGCAGCACTCCTGCAGCACAGCTGGACGAGGCAGAAACTCGGGAGGGGAGAGGCAATTCAAGGGCAGAGCGCATTTGATAGATGACATCAGCCACCAGCTACAGATTACATAAGCGCTTGAAGGACCTTGCGAACCAGTCGATGGAAGCAAAGTATTCGACCATCATCTGTGGGCAGGGGCATTCATTTTGGCAGGGCTCCTGGCCTGTCTTGGCTGCCAAGCCTGCCACCTGAAGACAGCCTTTGTACACCATCCATCTCTGATTCATGGGGGCTCCGATCATGTCTGGGGAGCGTCTGCCAGAGTCAGTCATGCTCCTCGCTTATTATTCTCGCACTGTGCACTGACCTGTGGGGGGTGGCTCCTGTGTTCTTATTGCGAACTTGATGGGAAAACAAGAGAGATGATGAGGACTTGATGTGTTGAGCAGGGGAGTCTGCCTCATGTATTGTGGCAACGCCCCTGCAGTCTCTATGCTGCTATGTATGGGCAAAACCTGCCAGCTGCATTTGTGGCCACGCATCGTTTTTTGCGAGGCCCAGTGCTGCTCGGCAGTGGCCCCCAAGTTTTCAGGCTTTAGCTGCCAGCCTTGGCGATTTTTATCTGATTCAAGCGCCTATGTTTGTGGTTCTTTAGACCATAGGTGACAGATAGGGACAGCTTTTGGTCTGTAGGCCAAATAAGACCTGTCATAGGCATTTCATTTATGGAACTGGGTTGCACTTACTCCCCGGCACCTTTCTTGTGGGTGCTGTGTACATTGAGTGTCTTTTCCGGAAGTCCAAGGATCCCTGATTTATTGGGAGTTTGTTGGAGCTGCAGGCCCTTTTTTGAAGCAGCTCTAAAGGGGTTGCTATCCTATAAGAAGGGAGTAAGATTCTCTGCTTGTCGTCTGCATTCTGCACATATTTCTTGGCTAGCAGTTGACCATCATTGAATTGCGGGACCGCCTCCTCAGTTGAGCGTGCTTCTCTTTACGGTTCCTCGGTTATCTGAAGTTTGATGATCTTGTGTGACCCCATTGCTTTGCCGAAACAGCAGATGTGCGGCTGTGAGGAATCTGCAAGACGTCCTTTAGCCAATAAAAAAGTCAGCATTGCTGGGCTTGTATGTATGATATGTCATGTCTGCTTCGGTTGAGAAAAGTGAAACTTGAGACGTGCATCTTGCGATGCACAAGTTTGTTTGGTGCTGTTTGCTGAGATGCACACACATTGAGCTGCAAAGGCATCATGTTGCAATTGGTGATAGTTGCCAAATGAGAATGAGAGCACAGGGGGTTCTACATCTAAGATATAGAACCCCCTGGAGAGCAGGCCCTAGGGGTGTATGAATTATGGAGTTTGCTTAGTATTCCGCAAGGGAGTGCTGGAAGTGACATTGTGGTTATCACATGAGCAACATGGTGGTGGCAGGTTGAATATACTCGTGCGAGACATTGGCTAATATATCATGACGTTTATCTTTGATAGTGTGCCCCATCAAGGCCCTGGAGGTCACCTGGATACTATAATAATAATAATAATAATAATAATATTCTGTACGAGTGGCGAACCCAGAGCCCAGAGGGCCATAGGGCATACACAGGTCCGTCTGCAGCCGGAACCCGGGGCCGATATGCACAGGCTTGCAGCCTTGTCAACTCGCAAATGCACCCTTGCAGCCTACTATGTCCAGATAAATACATTGCTATGTTACTACGGCGGCAATTGCTATGTAATTGCAGCATGTGTGTTAGGATATTGTTGGTGTGGATGCAAGGCTTTGAGTGCGTGAAGAGCTGGCATGCAGTGCACTTTCGCTGTTTGACTATGCCTGAGGCATTATGCATTGTGCCTCGCGTTAAAAACTAGCGTCTGTGTACAGCTGTAAGTATTGCGTTATTGAAAGCTTGATAAATGTGCTGATGCCTCAATTGACCTCAGTTGCAACAGCACTACGCAAATTTCTGAATGCCCAGTTGATCTCAACAAGACTTGGCATTTAGAAGACTTGGCCAATGGAGAGACTTATATGCCAGACATACAAGGTTGTGCGAGCGCCAGAATTCGCGGTTGGCTGTTCATGTTACATATGCCAGTGTGAGCATATGCAAGTTTGAGCATATATTAATAGTGCATCAGATATTGATTCCATTCCCTCACTTGAAAGGTGAAAGGTCATGATCACAGAGCCAAGGTCATCCCACAAGCGTCTCTATTACAGCGCTGCATCATTCACTTCTTGGCCAGCATGGCTTTGATGCGGGCACGCAGATCGTCAGGCACTTCAGCAATGGACACACTCGGCGCCTTTCTCTCTTCTGCAGGCACCTGCTGCACTGCCGGGGCGGCACTCGCAATGCCCCAATCATGCTTTTGCTTCCTTGCCTTCTTTGGTTTGCTAGATTCTTCATGCGCGCCTGCCCTCTTCCCCTTGCTGCTCTTTGACCCGCTGCCTTCCCTTCTGCTGCTGTGCTTCTTCCTCCTCATGTCGTCCTCTCGTTCTCTTTTTCCTGAATCTCTCTCCCGGACACGGTCGCTGCTGTGGCTTCTATGTCTGCTTCTCCTGCGCTCTCTGCCTCGGCTGCCGTCACTCCTGAACAGCGTTGATCCAAAACTTTTAAAGAAGGCCAGCCAGCGTGAAAAGGACAGCATGTGTCCGGGGGTGCAAATGTACTTCGCTCATGCACATGTGAGACATGAAGCAGCACTCGAAGGCGAAGATTTTGATTGCCACATCTGACATGTCAGCGAAACCACAGCCTGACAAACTCCAGAGACTCAGATGCAGAAATGCGAGGTGCATACAGGCGTTCACAGTGTGTGCCTTGACACTGAATCCGATGCGCCCTGCATCCACTGTCGAGGTGATTACAGAGGGAGAGGAATGCAGACATCAAAGCAGAGTGCGCGCCAAAAGGGATGAGAAAGGAGCGCCTTGCGATGTAGATGCAATGAGTGCAACATGCACGTTACCTCCTGCCCAGGAGCACCATCGATCATGATTGTAGTAGTCAAACCAAAACCCCTAAAACAAGTTCTGCAAATCTTGACCTAGAACCCTCCAAGGCAGAACATATCAAAAAGGGTCTCCTCCGTTTGCATTGTCAGCTGCATTTAAAGGGCTTACCCGCACGTTAAAAAGCTATTATCTTGTATTCCCGCAACCCCAAGATCCCGTACCTCGAACACCTGTTATTAAAACGTTTGCATGCTCAAAGTTATTTAGTGGGGGTTAGTAAGACTGCTACAGTAGTGGGCAGGGCACCTGTCACGGTCGCAGTCGCGGCTGCGAGTGTGCCGGTGGCGGCTGCTGCGCTCGGCCTGTCTGCTGCTGTGTTCCCTCTCGTGCGCGTGCCGCCGCCGGTCCGAGCTGCTGTCCCTGTCAGGCCTGGGTCGCTCCTCTGTCCTGTGCCTGTTGCTCCTGCAGCACAACTGTGATACTTAATCACTAATCCTGCATTTTCTCAGACAAGGCCATATGGTCAGATATAATACTTTTTATCGAAGTTTGCAAATGCTTTGAGTGGCAGTGGGCAGTCCCGATGCCATGCAACGCGCTTGGCACACATATACAAACCGGAGATTTGCCTTCTCTTCTCTGTCAGGTTCTGTTCTGGGCATCGCACAAGAGATCTCATCATCAAAGGTGGCGAGGATGTGTTGTCCCATGGCAAGAACAAGCACCTGTGCCTGTCAGAGATGCCGGCGCTGTCATTGGATGACTCATCGGGTGAGTCATTGCCGGACGCGCTGGGCGACCGGATGACTCGCGGCCGAAGGATGTCCTCCAATTTAGGCAACGTCTGCTGCGGCTCTGGCGCCTGATTGGGCGAAGCGATCTTTGGCGCCGCAGACCTTTCTACCTTTTTTATCTCCCCGGCCTCCTTTTCTTCCTCTGGTGCTATGGAGTCTGGGTCCTGCACCGTCACCACATACGGGTCAAGAAACAATTTTGATGGCCTTTGTTGTATTAAGCTCACCTTATCACTGGCACACACAGAATGCAGACCTTGACTGGCCAACCAAACCCATCAAAACTATGGCTCAGATTTGCATTGCTCAGAGGAACGTTCGATCATTAGGAAATAGTCCTGCCTCAGGCTGTCTTTGTTTGCGTGGCTGCAGTAGCAAGAGACCTGGTTGCCAGACTTTCACATCAGAACCTTAATGTGATAGCAAGTCGACGATGTTTCTTGACAGATGAAGCATCAGAATGTGACTTGCCTCAGCGAGCAGGGCCAGACGGTGGTTTGCAATTGCAGTTGAGCTTCTGGGAGCTTCCGGCGCGAGCAGCTGCGCGGCAGCCGCCCTGCGCGACGCCAGAAGCTGCGCCGCCAGCCTGCGCGCCAGAACACGCAGTTGCTTTGAATCAGTTACCAGACACTGCACTTCCCAGTAGACACTGCCAAGCTTGTGTTTTTCCAATTGTCTTCACACTGCCTCAGCAATCTGGGCATGACCCCCTCGCTGTGTTGTCCAAAGAGGGTCATCCGACGGCCAAGCTTTGATGAAAAGTCTACATAAGGCAAGCAGCAGCATGGATATATGCATGATACCTAACATGAGCTTTTCTCGCTGTCTGAAAGCAGTAAATAAAGCATCAAAGCAGCACAGTGATCGGCCCATCAGGGAGCACGCACCGTCGGCGTTCTGCTTTCTGATCGTCGGTGGCTTTGGCGGCGTCGGCAGCGGCAGCAGCCGCGAGCGCCGACTCGACGCCGCGGCCGCTGCTCCACGCGCGCGCCAGCCTGGCACTGGCCGCTCGCGCGGTCTCCTCCGCCGTTCCCTCCGACAGTGGTAAGCCGTCATCCTGGGGCGTGCCCTCCCTGCACAAGCATCCGAAGCCTGTTGTAGCAGGTCAAGATGGCGCCTGAAAATCCTGATGGTTTCCAGATACTGCCAAGGTGTATGCATATTTTCAATGTAATGTTTTGCAGGTTGTCACATTAAAAGAAAGACAGATAGGCACATACAGAGCACAGGCGAAATGTGCATTGGCGCAGGAAGGCACGACTGGGCAACACAGAAACTTGTGACTCTTTGGATTGTGGCGGAAAGACACACCTGTCAGGATCGCTGTCAGAGCTTTCACTCCCGCTGTCGCTGCCATTGCTGTTAGCAGCAGCTGCTGCCGAATCATTGGGCGCTGCTTCTGGCGGCACCCCAGTGTTCCCATTGGGAGAGTTGCCCCCTTCAACGTGTAGGACAGCAGGCTCCGCCGACTCAACGTAGTCTTTTGGTCGGCGCACCGTGGCAATCCCTGCCACGCTGGGATTGGCTTTAATTGTGAACACCGCCCCTCCTGTATGAAGCATCGCAAGCATTTACCACACCCAAACATGACTTCTGATTTCTAAAATCCAGGAACAACCAGAAGGGATGCCATGACTGAAGTCAAAGGCTAACATGCAGTTCCTTGTTACCCTCCCTTGGAGACTTCCCATCTCAAGAGTGCAGCCGCACCTGCAGGCTTTTTTGCAAGCTTCTGCCCGGCTTGGGCAGCGGTAGGGACACTTGCGTCTGCAGTCTCATCTCTCCCAACAGCTGGCCCTTCCATCGGTCCCTCCAGAGTAGCCGCTCCAGTCTCCTCAGAGCGTGCAGGCGCCTCCTGTTCATGTCCAATCCTGTCTGCGCTGACAGCTGCTGTGGTCGCTGGGGTGGATGGCTCCTTGGGGATGGCAGCAAACACCTGCTGTGCTGCCTCGGCGCCGAGCGCTTCTGCCAAAAGCTGCCTGCAAGGTGGCACACTAATATCTTTGCATGTGGTCCCTGTGAAGATAACCCCTTGAGTACTGTCACAAAACTATGAGACAGCTGTCCTCTGTCTTCTCCACAGAATGCCAAGCAGGGCATCCAATTTTCTAGATGTCCATGACCTTGATCTAGAACTTGATGTAAAACTTGATCTAGAAATGATCACACAGGGAAGCTTGCAGGTAAGTTTCAGGTGTGTGTCCGTTGGATATGACAGGGGAATGTGGGAGTAAGTTCTGGTCACCTGTAGTACCAGTGGTGCTCGTTGCTAGGATGCAGAAAGGCGAACCGGGGGTTGGCTCTCTCGCGTTTGCGCACGCTTGCCTCAAACTTCACACCATTCTTCTGCAGTGTGCACATCATTGACCTCAACACCAGCCCTCTTATCCATGCGACAAATGGTTTTAATCGGCCTAGACACTTTCCTCATTGGACGGTCTGAAATGGCGTTCCAAATTCTTCTGAGAGCATTCTTAGTGTCAAACGCTGTAAATCCATTCCCAAATTGCCAGCTGAAAAGTACATCAATGTTCTTTTCAGTGATAACTGAGCCCAAATCACGCCCAAAATGATGAGCATGTTTGTTGTGTACTGAGGGTTCTCAAGCGAGAGAAATGAGCACCCAATAAGAAACAGATGAACAGATGCACGTTTCATTTGCCCGGTCACCTGTGGGCGTTTGTGCAGTCCGTTCAGCATCCAGTCAGCCGCAGCTCCGCAGTTCCACCAGGTTGGTCCAGTTTTGGCGCATCGCAGGATACACTCGGCCGGGGCGCACCTTCACAAAGGCGACCAGCTTCGCCATGATTGCCTGCACGTCCTCCGGCGGCATTCCCTCCTGCTGTGCTGTCTCCGCCGCTGTTCTCTCTCCCCCATGCTGTGATTTCTGACTGGCCCCGGTTACACTCGCCGCAGCAGTGGCACTGTCCGCAGCCGTCACAGCAGCACAGACCATATCTGTGATAGCCAGGTCAGCCGCCAGGCTGGCGGCAGCGGGGGCGCCGTCAAACGGATGCAGCCGAGGGGAACCCGGGGGAGGAGCCTGATTTGGAGCATTGCCGTCGGTGGCCACGGGGGGTTCCCCCGCAGCAGAGCGGGGAGACCCGATGTGCTGGCTGCCGTACGCGCTCAGCATGCTCAGCGCGTTCTCGCTGCCCGCCAGCTCAGTGCCGTCTGCTGCTGACTCAGGCGCGGTGCTGTCAGGAACTGCAGCTTCGTCTGACTCTCCTTCTTTGCTTCCCTCCACTGTCACCTGCAGGAAGCAATTCATCTCGGCAAACTTTTATAATTTTCATGGCGTCAAGCAGAGATGGCTGGCAATGCTTGGCTGTGCCAATCCAAGGGGAAAGCGCGGATGTTATGCAACACGGTCAAAAACTGTTCTAGACTGGTCTTTGCCTCACATCTCTCAAAGCCCCCCGTGCCTTTCCTCTGACTCTGTTGAACAGGGGACACTACAAATTTTCGGTTTTGCAGGAAGCTAGGGGGATGTGACCTGGGGGTCAGCAGAGACGAGCCACTGGAAGTAGGGGTGGCGGGGATTGTCAGGCCGAAGGAAGGTAAAGTTGGGGTTGCTGGCCTGGCGAACGCGCAACACCAGCTCCGAGTGTCCGCCTGACTCGCGCACAAAGCGCGCTGTCTGCATCATGATCTGCAGCACACACTGCTTATCAAGAGTGTGCATCCTCTTGCATGAATGCAAGGCACGCAGGTGGCACTTCGTTTTCAGCATACGATTCTGCTGCCCATGCCAGGCGTGCAAACCAGTCTTCCTGAGCAGATGACAGCATTGTCATGCAAGCCTTGGTCAGTCAAGGCCGCTCCCTAAGCCACAAAATGTTCTGAACCTCAAGTTCAGGACAGAGGCATAACCTGCACCTTGTGAGAGCGGTCTGTGACGCCGCGGAGCAGAGGAGACAGGTGCGAGGGCATCGGAAAGCCGGGGTCATATCCCTCTCCATCGGCTTCGCTCCCCGGCTCTATCGCATCCGCCACCCCCTCACCGCCGCCGTAAGAAAAGCCCACGGCCGCAAAATTCCCATCGCCTGTTGCTGCATCTCCCTCTGGCGATGCATCCTCGCCGCTAGGCTGATCTTCTAGCGTTGCTGGTACTGGAGGTACGCCTGATAATGCAACATACTTGCATGGTCAAGGCTTCTGTAGCAATGGACTCGATGACCATGTGTATAGATGAGTCTCAGCCTGCCTAATACACGCAGCAAGGGTGGATCAGCAGTAAATGTACCGTCATTAGCACTGAGATTTGTCAAGCAGACATGCAAGCAACAAGGCAGGTGTGTTCGCTGCATGTTCTGGTGTGGAACAGATGCAATGAGTAGTAGGCCAAGCACGAGACTGCATGGATGAAAAATGGAGTTTTGCATGAGCACCTGCGGCCCAAGGGTGCTGCAGTGCTGCCTCCCGGCTGTAGTCCAGGTCTGCATAGCGTTCCTCGTCTAGCTCTTCTTCCTCGGCTTCCTCGTCAGCGCCTGACACTTGCCTGCACAGCACAGTCCTTCCTGATTGCCATGACAACAGTAAAGTTCAGCTATACTGACAATGTCAGATCCTCGAACGTCAAGCATCCATCAGAGCAGGTGGCGCAAGGGTGCAGACCTGGAAGTTGAGGCGGCCGGAATGCTGTCCAAGAGGAGTCTGGCATCGAATCTGTCTACCAAAGCATGCTCATCTGGGCCCCAGCGCAGCAGGTTGTGCTCGAGTGCTTCAGCAATCCTGCCATCTGCGTCCTGAAAGAGAGTACACTGCACACCGACGACTGACAAACCGATATTTGTGCCACCTGCATCATAATTGTAAAACATTAGCTTTCGCCTTTCCTATTTTCTGGCAAAGAAGGACTAGCTAGTGGATGTCAAAGCCGTTGTACGTCGCATGGAACACCTCTTAGCCATACAAAAGCATCTGACCTAGAGTGGACAGTCTGTCGACGCCAGCAAAGGGTCCTAGATGCTCCTTCCTTTGTTTTACGTGAGACATGGGATCCCAGTGATCAGATGAAGGCGTGTTTTATAAAATGTTCAGTCGACCTCCAGGACAAAAGAAATCTGCATTTCGTATCTCATTGGATAATCAAACTCCACGATTCAAAAACACAGGTGCTTTGAAGTCTCGCAGAATTTGAGAGAATAGAGGAGTTTGCACAGGTTCAGTAAAGCCAGCTGGAATTGCTGCAGCTGGCACTTCCGCCCAAAACCTGGCGAAATCTGGAACGTGGTCTCTCACACAAACTAGTAACTAGTAACGTCAGTGCGTTCTCCTGTCCCTCAAGGTCAGGATTTGTCAAGGATCTGCCCGATGTCTGCTTAGAGCTGCTATATTGAAGCTGCGTGCGGGCATCGTCGAAGGGAAAGTCTTACCAGGCTGCGATGCGGTTTTTTAGTATGAGATCGTGAATTGTGCTGAGGGACTCACCAAGCAGAACGTGAATTGCATTCCGGGACAGAGAGACAGAGGGATGGTGTCCAGTACGAGGTTAGCGGTGGTCCTTGGCCTCGCCGTGCTCTCTGGCAGCCTCGTGCAGGCCCGATTCGTGATTGAGCAGGGCGGTCTGAAGATTTCGTTCCCGAAGGCAGCTGCGAAGGCGCACCCAAAGGGCTTTGACATGAGTCTAGCAAATTTTGGAGCTCCAAAGTATGGAGGATCGCTGATGTGAGTGCTCCCGGGCCCGACGGAACCTGCTAGTTCCCTGCACGCTAGGCTTTGCCAGATCTAGTGACGCGACCCGGGTGCTGCGCGCAGGGGCAAGCTGGTGTATGTGGACGCGGATCACGGTCATCCGAACACCTGCATTCCTAGCTGCAACTATGCATGCCAACCATTCTCGGTGCGTCTTGGACCTAGCTCGATTCTCTATTGTCTTGGTACTTTTGTACAGATGGCTGAGTAGTTGTGATTTCTGTGTGCAGCAAGCGAGCCCTCCCTTCAAATTAAATCCATCAACGAATCCGGACAGACCGGGGCAGCGAACCAACTACATCATGCTTGTAGACCGAGGCCCACGTAAGTCCCCGATTTCTCGATTCCTGTGGATGTGCTTGGGAGTTTGTCTGCCCTGTACTTTGCTGATGCGAGATCGCTGCTGCAGTCGAGGACGACATGGCTCCCTGCAAATTCGCGGAGAAGGTTTGGAATGCCCAGGAGGCAGGAGCCCAGGGGGTGAGTCCTCTCTTCAAGCTGGCTTGGACTTATCCAGCCTGTTCACGCTGTGTCAAGTGCGCAGTGTCCATTGCCAGCTTTACAATAGTTGAACAATAGTCTTGAACTCAAATGCAGGTTGTTGTGGTGAACTATGAGGACAAGCACACAACCATGGAGGCCCCAGATGACCAGGATGAGATTTCATACAGGTGATTGTCCTGCTCTTCTCACTCCAAAGTTATTTGCCAGACCAATGTGTTCTTGCGTCTTTCTTGTGTCCAGCACGCGTGCCAGTATATTAAGAGTTGCACAGTACTGGATTTGCATCATCAGGCATGTTGGCGCAAATGTGCATGCTATGATCATGAGAGCAAGCAAGTTTTTTGGGGAGCCACGCACCAAGTCAGTTGTGAGGATGCAGCAGAGAGCAGCAGACTTGGAAGACAAAATGCAACAATGAATATGTGCTGCTGCATCCAAATGACTGGCTGAGCGTGTGGCCCCTCAAGTCCTTGACACTCGTGGCACTGAGAATCAGCTTGGACAGAGTTTTCTCCTGCTCTGGACTAGCTCGTGACAGCATCTGCTCACCTCCGCTTCATGATGTCTGACGACAACTATCTAGAACTGGCGTCTCTGACGGTGAATATGTATCTAATCCGCAGCGCAAGGGACCACAATTGTCAAATTGCCGTTCTGATTGGCCAATTCATGTCTGTGCAGGTATCTGCGCAACATCACCATTCCAGCGGCGTTCATCACCAAGTCGGACGGCCAGGTGCTGAAGGACCTGTTCAAGAAGACCCCCGGCAATGCTCAGCCGGACGATGTGTACGTGGTCCTCGACTGGAATGATGTTCTGCCACGTGCCCGCAAGGTGAATTTCATTTTTGTTGCTTGCAAAAATAGAAGGAGCTAGTTTACGAGCATGCTGGTTAGGCTTGTAACTCTTACAGGGTAGTCCATTCGAACTTCCAAAGAGAGAATCGAGGCCACATCATCCGACTGATGCTAATGCGCCGTCCTGTTCCTTTGTGGCTGGCTTGTTCCCGGCCTTGTCATATGCATGTGCATGTTGGCTTACTGCATCTAATGTGGTCCCAGCACCACCTGTGTTCTTTACAGCACAGTGTGCTCACATTCTTGGGTTCTCCTTCTGAGGACCCTGAGAGCAGTCGAAAGATCCTAGTAAGGTAGACGCAAAGGAGAGAGCTCTTTGCGCTGCAATCTTGAGGTGCAGAGCGGCGCCGCTTTAGGAACTCTTTGCGAGTAATGCATTGTGCAATTTCGTGATGTGTATTTGTGCGTGATGGATCAGGTGGAGTGGGAGTTCTGGACCAACAGCAATGACATGTGCGGCGCCGTCTGCGACGTCCAGAAGGAGTTCATCAAGGTGCGCCCGCCCTGCCGTGCACTTGCTGCTGCTTCCCCGCCGTGCACTTGCTGGTTCTTGCTAAATTCTAAAGCTCAGGAGCGCTTCTTGAAGCAAACCTCACTCATGGTGCATGGTAATATGTTGCACTGCTGCCAAGACATGATTTTGGGGCAGCACAGAGATACGGATTCCAGAAGGATGTTTGCATGGGCCACGTCATCTTTACGTGGCCGCCATATGTGCATACTTGCTGCCTCAGTATAGACTGTGTGTGGGAGGATCCCCACCAGCCACTTAGAAACTCTGCAGCCCTTCAGAGCTGCCGATGAGCTCTGAAACTTGTGATTACATAATTGTGGTGTTGCATGCACGTAATGGTACTGATGCATGCGCGCAGGAATTTGTGCCAGTAGCGCGGGAGCTGGAGGGGAACTGGACGCGCTTCACGCCGCACTACATCGTGTGGGTGTGCCCCGAGTCCTACCGCTCCTCCGACGAGTGCCAGTCCCAGTGCATCCACAACGGCCGCTACTGCACCCCCGACCCCGATGGCGACCTCCTCGCCGGCTACTCCGGCAAGGACATCGTCCAGGTTCGAACCCTGCTCGCGCCGCACCTTTTTGGAAATTTTTATGCTGGAACTGCGGCTGCTGCATTTCCAGCAAGGAAACCGTGCAGGCTCACCTCCCATCTGTGTGAACCCCATTTCTGTGCGACTCTCCTTCGATTGTGTGAGAAAGGTGGCAAAGGCCCTTTGCAGATTCATCCTTGACTAGTCTGAACGTCCATCTTGTTCAACCTGCCATGTGCTTTATATTGTGCGCCAAGAGTCCTGGTGGAATGAGCTGCATGCACCTCGCAATCAAGCTCATACACAAGCTACTCCTGGCGGAATTCAAGGCGCACGAAGGGCCAGAGAGGATGTTTGCCTTATTATGAGCCACGGAGCGTGAGTAGTTCCGATCTGGCGCTAAGACCCTCAACACACTTACAATTTGGTCTGATTTTGAAGTGGTATATGGTGGTCTGTGCTGCAGGAGAACCTACGACAGCTGTGCGTGTTCAAGCTGGCGAATGAGAGCGGCGTGCCGTGGAAGTGGTGGGAGTACAGCACCAAGTTTGGCGAGCAGTGCAAGATGGTTGACAACCAATACAACGAGGAGTGCGCCGAGCGGGTGCGTCACCCCTGCAGACTGTGCGGATAACAAACTAAGCCTCCAGTGCATGCAACCAGTGTTACTTTTAGTGGCTTTTGAAAGCCAATGTGCTGCGCAAAAGCCACATCTACGATCTCGGTCATGTTTAGTAGATCTAGAATTTGGATGTAAACGGACATGGCCCTGTCAATCATCAGATCGTCAGGAGAGACATCATAAAAATGCAGAGAATGGACGCATATCCCGGATGCTCCAGACGTAACGGGGGCACTTTTGGTTGTTGTGCAACATTTTTAGTCCTATCATTGCGGTGGTTTCCCTCTTTTGCGGGTGGCTCGGGACTCCTATACAGAGCAGTGGTGTTAAGGGAAATTGGCAGACCTGCCATGTGTTCTCCAAATGGGCACAAGGTACCCAGGTGCCCTGTGGCCGTTGCTGTCCTTTGAAGGATTGTGGTGGACCCACCTGTCTCCCCGTGATTTACCATGCTCTGCACACAGTCCCTATCCTGCTGCACCATACGCACAGTACCGAATGCAGCTAGGCTGCCTTGTGATGGTGTAGCAAGACACAAGTCGCTAATGCCGTCTGCCGCACCCACCCAGCCACAGAAGCGTTGCGCGGTGCCAAAGCACATTGCTGCCAGCGTGTCAATGCTACGCCCGCGGCCGCATCCCTGCAGGAGGTGAATGTGTGATCGCGTAAGTAGTCATACTAGCAATGCTAACGTGGGGCGCACGTGGCATGCCAGGTGTTCAACGAGCTGGAGGGCAACACATGGAGCAGCCTGGCCAAGCTGCGCGCATGCATCGGTGACGTGGCCGCCGACGCCGACAACGCACTGCTCGAGTCTGAGATGAAGCGCCAGCGCGGCAACAGCGACACCGGCGAGGTGCAGCGCTGCCTCCTTTCTCCTGGATGCAATCTCTTTGAATTGTTATTACACTGGTCTACTCATGACGGCGGTCTTTGGAGCAGCTACTGTGAAGCCTGTCATTGCAAGTGGCGCCCAAAGCTTCTGCTTTCAGCTTTCTCGCCATTCCTTACTGGCTACAACTGAATGGGTTGGGTCGGCAAGCAGTAGCCAGGCTGCGTGCTTGCATGGCGCTCCAAATGCAGCAGGCTGCTGCAGTGTTGGGTATGCTATCATGGCTCTTCTACCCTCTGCTGCAGTTGCGCCAATGACTTCATTCATGTACAGGCAGTTGGGCTCTGATGTGCGTCGCCAGATATCCATGCAGGACCATGCAGGAATTTAGGCAATGTTTTCCGCCCGTAGCTGATGCGATCTACACTTCTTTGTCATTGCAAAAGATAAGTTCCTGATCAGGCTCTTCTGCGCACTGCGCCAGGTGTACATCCTGCCGACAATCCGCATCAACGACGGGCAGTACCGCGGCAAGCTGAGCTACACGGAGGTCCTGCGCGCAATTTGCGCCGGCTTCACCAGGAACGCAGAGCCCAAGGCGTGCATGCGCGTGGCGGTTGACGACTCATGCCGTGACGGATCCCTCGGGCACTCCACCTGCGCCGCCCGGTGCGCGCCTGCCTTTTCGAACTTGAATATCAATTTCAGGGATGTGGATGTGAGGCAAGAGATTCAGGGCCGGGCTGTAATGGACGCATGCCAAGATGGCTAGGGTCATCTGGCTTGACAATGTCAGCCCTCCTGAGCCACCTGGGTGTCAAACTGTAATCTGATTTCAAATCCGGGGTGTACCTTCTTGCCTGCATGTTGCTGCACTGTTCGGTGACGGTCTGCATGGGGTGAATTGCATTCCCCATAGTCAGCACATGCACAGTGTGTGTGTAAATGGCAAATTTCTTGCCTGTTTGAGGATCACAGTGGGACTGAACGCGCATTGCTTTGCCTGCCTGTTGCAGGAAGGACGGCAAGACGAAGTGCCAGAACACGTTCAGCGGGTACGAGTGCGTGTGCGGGCCCGGCTTCATCCTGCATGTGGGCGAGGGCGGCAAGGAGAAGTGCCTCAACATCAACGAGTGCGTCTCCACTGAGGCCGCCGACCTGGACCCCAAGTGCACCTGCGAACGCTGCGCCTGCAAGGACACCTACGGCGGATACGAGTGAGCTTTCAAACTCGAATGACAAATCTGAAAATTCCAATAGAACACTAGTGTCTATCACGAATCCCATTGCTTCACCTGCTTGCAAGCATGATCTTTTTGTACACTATTCCTATTATCCCTGTACTCATCTGTACGGTACCCTTTAAAGAACATTGCAGCTGTGACAGTGGTCTGCGAGGTGCCAGACTGTGTATGCTTTCCCAAATGCACTGCCAGATCTAGAAATTGCGGTGATGCTGATGCGTGGCTGTTGTGTGCGCGCAGGTGCATTGCCAACATACGCGATGACTGCGCGCATGACTACGCCGGGTGCTGGCGCGGGGACTTCAAGGTCAACGGCAAGAGCCAGACCTTCCACGCCTGCAAGGACAACATTGCCCTCTACAAGGTGTGAAACCTTTTTTTTATTTTTGTTTCGATTTGTTCAAGTATATCAGCAGATCTGAGGCCTCTTAGCGCTGACGACCCATCTGAGCCGCGACAGACTTTGACCACGAAAAAAAGTTGTCCTGGCAGAATTGACAACTCATTACATTTCAAGCTTCAAGCCGATCTGCTTCCGTGGATCTTTAATGAATTGCCAAAGCCTTCTCTGCATCTCTGCTTCTCCATCTGGCAGTCTGGGGGACAACCGAACCTTCACAGCTGATTTCATGGACGGCAGATCTGGTGGGTGTTCTCGGCGACAAGCATGGGGAATCGCAAGTGAAGAACTGCGCACACATCCTGATGTTTTGCGCCACTAACACTCGATTACAATTGCGTTCGCAGGACGCGGCGGCGCGCGGCAAGCCGCTGGAGGACATTCCGCTGCACTCGTGCACGTGCCCGCCCTGCTTCACAGAGTACATGAACAACGGCAAGATGGAGTGCGTGCCCAAGTGCGATCTCGCCACCTGCGACGCAGCCACCGGCATCTGCTCTGGCGGCTTCGGCGGCTCCGGCGGTGAGCTATCTCCTCCCAAACCTTTACTGTCTGCCGGATGTCTTATCGGCCTGCCAGCGTGTTCTTGTGACATTCTCTGTGGCTGCTTGTTTGTCCTGTGGCTTTCCGGTGCAGCAGATGTTGGAGGAACAGAGGCATTGTCGGCTCTGTGGTATGCTGTCTTTGTCTTTGGCATGTCATCTTCTCGGGTGCTTGTGCGCATCCCTGAGCGGTGGCCTGTGTGGCCCAAGCCCACCCCCGTCAAGAACAGTAGCTTCTGTCAAGTCAAGGGGCCATGCAGTTGGAATGCCGAGACTTGCTTTGATTTGTCATGTATGCAAATTTGGCACTTTTGTCAGCCTGCCAAAAGCTGTCCAAGATGGCTGCAGACGATGAATTTACACATTTAGGCTGCACTACTTTGCAGCCGCCACACAAACACGCTGGTGCATCACTTCGCACTCTTCCTAATCGCACTTGACATGTTCTCATGTCTCAAGATGAGAAGGGCTGTGGAATCGCCTGCGCCCTTGGAGAAATCCTGATTCCTCTGCATGCATGCGCGCGCAGGGCTGCACTCATGGGCGGTGGTGCTGATAGTATTCGCGTGCCTGGGGGTCGTCGGGGGTGCTGGCTTCGTGGCGTACCGGCTGCGCCTGCGCAGTGCGATGCACCAGGAGATTCGGGCCATCATGGCGCAGTACATGCCGCTGGAGAGCCAGGAGGGCGTCAACGGAGAGCTCGCCATGCCCCGATCCCCTGCAACCAACGGCGCCGTGCCGCACACAGACGTCTGATTAATGAGACAGTCAGTGTGTCTGTGTCAGTGCTGGAGTTTTCGGCACTCGGCAGCGCCAAATCTGGCTGTACCGCCAAATTTGGCAACGTTCTGAAAAGTGCCAAATTTGGCGACGGCGATGGCTCGGCCAAATGTGGCGATGGTGCCAGACTGGCAGAAGCGCCACTTCTGGCAGCTTACCGGACTGGCGAAGAAATTTGTGGGGATTGGAGTTTCCTGACTGCTGCATCAAGACTGGCGCGAATCTGGGCAGCCTTGGCGCTGATTGGAAGTTGCCTGCACGCAGAATGCAGGCTGCTGGATGGCTTGGTGGGTTTGTGTGTGGGCGGATGGGGTTGGGGTTGGACTGAGGTTGGTCGGGGGATAGCAGCATGGGCGGGAAATGAAGTATGGTGGTTGGCAGGATTGGATATCCTGCAGGAACAAAGAGATTGGCTGCCATGTCTTGTGCGATTGTCTGCTGTGCATTGGGGAGAGATTGCACATGCAGCAGCCTTGCAGGAGCTCTCAAGACTGGACTGGTCAAGACTCATGTACTGGCTATTGGGCCATTATTTTGGGAGGTGTTTTGCACCAAGTGGAATTTTACTGCATGACCAAGCTGCTACCAGGCTCTGGCGGCAGCCAAAGAGTGTGGCCGCCGCTTTGGTGCACTCGTCAGTGCAAGCTGTGAGGAGATGTGCCCACTGATCTGACATTGACACTGACAGAACACATCCACGGAAGGGACCTGAAACGATCAGCATGCGGTGCAGAGTTGTGCAAGGACAGAGATTTTATTATTGTGCTGCGCGCTTTCATGATCACCGTCTGGCAAGCATCTTGTATGAAGCGGTTTCAAAGGCACAGACTCCATATGCATGCAGCCTCATTGAGCCGGGTGTGCCTACGTGAATGTGCCGTATTTAGCATGTGTTGCCGAGTGACAGATTTGTATAGTAGCTTCTCAAACCATCTGTCTGTCTGACTGACAATTCACGAGGAAGAGTTGTAGCATTTTAAGCATGTAATTGACTCAAATCAACGAATACTGAGGTCATCTGCACTGGCAGTCTACATGATTTTTGGACACCACTGCATGAGCAATTCACTAAACAATGTAGATGTCTTGCCAAAGGTGTCTGTATGTCTCGACACTGCATAAACACCGCGGGGCAGCCCTCTCTCCAAGTTCGCACTGCCATGTGTGTCTTGCATCTCTGTTCTATCAATTTTTCTAGTGTACACAAAAGGTAACCTTGAGTAAAATTATAGCAGGTCTAGGAGCAATCACTCCCCCGCACTCACTTCACCAGAAGATCAGCAATCTGACCATGCTCTGTCTCCCCTAGCAAAGGCGCCTCCAATTCTCCCCGATGCAAGGCTCCATCCCTGTGTGCAGCCACAGCCGCCGCCCCCGCCATTTCCACATCAGCCTTCACATGCCCAAAGGAGTACAGCAGCGCCAAGTCATACACAATCTTCAGCCCGCCACACAGCGCGAAAATGGCCGTCCAACTGCCGCTGCCCGCCGCGAAACCGGTGACTAAGGGGCCCAGAGATGCGCTCAGGCTCTTCACCACGTTGACAATTCCCATGGTGGCTGTCCGCTCTGCTGCAGGCACGATCCCCGCCACAAAGCTCTGCCGCGGCGCCACGTCCATTTGGGAGATGCTGTACCTGCGCACGACAGGACTGCAATTCATGAAGTCTTGATGTAATTTAAGTATGATTATGACCAAGATATCCCTGAGAAAATCCTCAATCGACTACTCACTATAAAGGCACTGCAATTCCCAAGAGTGCAGTCATTATGCCCAAGAGATCTGCAGAGTAATGCCTTGCATGCGGCTGCAGGCATGCAGGTCAAAAGCGCAATGTGCTTGCTTCACTTGTCCTGAACACCCCCTGACTTCTGCTCAGAAAGGATTGCATGGAAGCCTGGGTGCAGGACTGCCCTGCAGGTGCCAGCCTAAGCGCTGCAGTGCGTTTCTCATGCAGCATGGGATAATACATTTTGGGCATTGTCACGGGTGAACCAGAGGGTGCACCTGAGGAAGACAATTGCTGACGCCAGCTCTACGGTGGGCATGAACGGGATGAGGATGGTGAGCACATTGGAGGGCAAATGCGTGAACACCATTGTATTCACCAGCCCAAACCTATTGGCAATCCACCTGCAAGCATGTGTTATCTGAATTATCGGACCACCTTGTTGCAGCACTGTTCCTACTGCTGCTGCTCACCATTCTCACAGAGAGGCAGCTATCATTCTACTGCAGCACTTTCAACTCAGCCTCAGCCAAAGTGCACCTCTGAAAAGAAGGCTGCAATTGTGTTCGCAGGTCTGCACAAGTGAAGTGCAGCTCAAGAAGAAATGTCGATAATGGATAATATGACAAGTACATGGTGCATTCCTATGACAGACCGAGGGGTGGATGTGCAAACCCTGATGACAGGGAGGAGGCTCCAGCGATCATGTTGGAGGCAAAAAGCAGTCCTCCCAGAAATGAAGCGCTCGCACCGAACCGCTGCCGAAAGTAGTACGCCAGCAGGCTGCCTGGACAGCAGTGCAGTCACCATGAAGCTTTTATGCTCTGCTGCTCTTGACTTACACATGCGGCGAGCTGCTCACAGAGAGTAGAGCCCAAAAGGCAAACCTGGGCCAGCAACAGAGCGCCATGACTGACTGTTGCATGCCAGAAGTTTGCTGACAGGTCTGACACTTTTTACTTGCTATTTCTCACAACCTTATATCCTTCCATACTCGCATGCTTGTGCAAAAAGAAAGCCAATGCTGATTGCACGCATGACTGCATCCCTGTTCCTTTCCTTTTTGATTCACAGAATCAAGCTGTCCCCGATCGCATCCACCTGTTTAGCTGGTGCAAAGTTTAAGGGAAAGGGCGGTGTGCAATGACAGCGCCTGTCATCTGAGCCCCAACTGCATGTACCTAACCAGTTGCTGCAAATCACGGAAAGGTGGGTGTAACTGTTGGTAACACTACCTGTGATCAGCGAGCCCGCGAAGGAGTCCAGTGCAAAGAGCGCTGACAGCGGCGCCAGGATATTCATAGATTCATTCGACAAGCCGAGCGCGTGTCTCTGTACCCCCGGCCCCTGCTCTTGTTCTTGATCTCTGGTATTGCCTGCATGCGGCGGGGCCTCTACCCTGCCAGACAGGCACGTGAAGCACAGGGCTGCCAGCGTGGCAAGCGCGCCGTACTGCCAGAAGACCGTCTTGTAGCTGTCGAGTGCGCTGAGGCCAAACTGCTGCTGCAGTGCGTCAACCAGCAGGCCGGCCTCGGCAGCGCCGGCGGCAGAGGACGCATATCCAACCACGTTGTACCAGGCAAAGGCCGTCGTGCGAGCGCTCGGGGGGAGCATCTGGGACAGGATGCTCTGCTCCAGGGCCATGAACGGGCCCACCTCGTTGCCGGAGGGCGACACCACGCCCACACAGGCTGCTAAGGATAGAAGCCAGAACGACAGGGTGCCTGGCAGCGCGAAGATCGCTGCAGCAAGGATCTTCAAGGCGCATCCCATCAAAAGCATCGCTTTTCTGCCGACGCGATCCGCGAGCAGCGTGACCGCCAGGCTGATGCCCGCGTCTCCCAGGAGTGCCAGGGTCATCACTGCGCCCAGCTGGCGGTCTGGCAAGCCCGACTCGTGCAGGAACAGGGCCAGGATCAGCCCCACCGATCCGAACGCAAACATGCGCAGGGACCTGGTGGTGAGCAGGATTGAGATATCCTTCGGTGGCATCGGTGAATGGGTCGATGTTTTACCGATTCAATACCCGTATCATGAGCATCTTGACACCAGTCCAAGGATGTTCAATACTGGGTCGACCCTGATCTGCCCTGACAGAGCTAGTCGATGCATGGCTATCTAAGAAGATTACTTTCGAACTATCCCTGGACTGCCTGCATGCCACGCATGTCCTCTGCCTTGTTCCCATCTCAGGTGATCTGATCACGGGCAAGATACAGATGAGTGATAGTCGGTCTTCAGCACATGCAGCAGGGGTGCGTCGGCAGTAAAGCTACCATCCATGACACTGAAACACATTGCAAACAAAGCAGGTGGCAAACAAATGACCTGATGTCAACGAAGTTCTTGGAGCCAGGGCTTCGAAGCATTTCCTATCAGAACCCTATTCAGGGGTCGCGGAAAGATTCCACCGTCCTCCGTGTCCTCGTTACGGCCTGCCCGCGCTGAGGTGGACGACCCACATCACCAAAAGTGCAAGTTTCAGCCAGGGAAGGAGTCACGCGCCAAGCTGTTTGCACACCTCAGCTCGTCCCAACCGAAGTCTAGATGGGCCCGGTGTGCGTCTGAGACAGGCTGCTGCAGCGGATGCCAGCCATGAAGGCGCTCGCCTTGGGCTTCACACCTCATCGTGCCAACAGAGTGGCGCCTTGTAAGCAGGCCAACCTCGCACAGCTCCTACTAGACCTCACTCTCGTCCGTTTGCTGGGCGCCCTCGGCCAGCCCCTGCGCCGGGCCATCGCCTGGCAGCTGATCCTGGGCAAGTCGCTGTGGACGCTGCTCGCGGACATAGTTTACAGGTTCTCTGACGGGATAGGATGGCTGTCAGCACCGCCCAGGGACCCGCTCCTGCGCAGCGTGGGCCGCGGGATCATCAGCGTGCGGCGCTGGCACTACACTCTGGGTGAGGCTCCCTTGCTGCTTCCCAGAATTTCGGTGCGTTTCACGTCTTGGTCCTCGTGGTCTGGGGATTTGAAGAGCTTGCTTTTGGGCATGCGCAGCGGGCGTCGTGGTGTTCACGGCGATCCGCCAGCTCATCCAGCGGGCTCGGGACGCCAATGACCCGGGCGTGCAGCAGCGGAAGCGGCTCTCGCGGGCAATGGAGCAGGCCAGCTCTTACGTGGAGTGGTCCATGGCGGCCACCAAGCTGGACCAGGTGGAGGGCATCAGCCCGGAGGAGAAGAAGGCCCGCTGGAAACGGGACACCAAGCTCTACGACCGGCGGCTGCTGGAGGAGCGGCTCAGGCATCTGCGGGCAGTGCGCAAGGGAGGCAGGGTGTCAGAGATGATGTTTGCAGTGAGGGCGGACCTGCTCAGGAACCTGGGCAATATGGCCAACAGGTGAGGGGTTTCTCTGGGAGACTTTCTCTTTATGGATGGCAGCCTTGCTCACTGCTCGATCATTTTTGGTCCGTAAGCAAAAGTTTATTTTTGACACCATTTGCGATCAAGGACATGCCTCTATCTTGCAAGCCATGCACGCCTTGGTTCCGCGTGCAGTGTAGTAAGGCCAGTAAATATCGTGTCCGGATCCAGACAATGTGCCGTGAGAAGCTTCATGGTCCTTTTCCACCCAAGATACCTTGCCAGGCACTTGTTTAGTTGTCTCGCAGATCAGAGCAGTGCCAAGGTCTGGAGACAGGTCAAGTGCGTTCGCAATATTGTTCCCAACAGCTGCATTCTTGACTGCTGCATGCACAAGTTGCAGTTCTGAACTCTATGCTATTGTGATGCCTCTGCAGCGAGCTGCATGAGCACTACCCGGTAGTCCCAGAGCCGATCCGGGAGTACATCGAGGAGGTACAGATGCACCTGGAGGCCCTGACCAACTACGAGGGCCCTGACCTGTTGCTGGAGGAGAAGCTGAGCTTCCTGCGCGAGACCCGCCACGCCTTCGGGCGCACTGCACTGGTGCTCAGCGGCGGCGGCGCCCTCGGGGCCTTCCACATTGTGAGTCTTGCTCTTTTCTCCTTCTGCAGCACTGCATGAATGCTGGAGTCCTGGCATCCCCATGCAGGCCTGTCGGCGCATAGCATGAGAGAGGATGTACCATTCTTGCTTTGCAAGGTGGCATTGATGATTGAGGGTTCCCCTTCTCCTTCCCGGCAGCGCCTGCACACTTGCCATTGGCATCGACAGATTGCCTGGACATTCTAGGATGTACCGTTCTTGCTGTGCATGGTGATGATTGCAGGATTGTGGTGGAGGTGGATTTGCTGACTTGGGCACCACTAGCTGACAGCATGAGTCTGGCTTGCAGGGTGTGGTGAAGGCGCTGCGTGAGCAGAAGCTGCTGCCGCGCATCGTGGCAGGGAGCAGCGTGGGATCCATAGGTAAGCTCCAGCCTCCATCAACCAGCAGCGCTTAACGCCTCATATTGTCATCAGGACCTTCGCTGCCGGCAAGACTCATTCATTCCTTTCATAAAGGAGATTCGTTTCCCACGGAATGCCATGCATATCGTGTGGATCAAGTGCTTGACATGTGAGAGCGTGGTTAGGCCTGCTTACATTACTTTTTGCTTCATTAGGCTGTTTACACATGAGTGCATGATGCACGATGTGTCTTTGCAAATATCACACCAAAGCATTGGAGCCGTGGGCTGTGCAACAGCTCGGTAAACGGCGCAGAAACGGCAGAAACGGTGGTGCTAATTCTGGTGATGTTTGTCACGTGCAGTGGCGGCATGCGTGGGAACGCGCAACGATGCGGAGCTGGAGGAGCTGTTTGACAACGCGGAGAAGTTCGACCTGTCCTTCTTCAGCAACAACACCGCGGCCGAGTTTGTCAAGCACTTTGTGCGCCACGGCACGCTGCAGGACGCCACCGTTCTCTCCCGCCGCCTCAATCGTTTGCTGGGCAACGCCACCTTCCTGGAGGCCTTCCAGCACTCTGGTGAGGCCGCCCCTGCCATGCTCCTTCTGTCTGAGTCGATATTCCCAAAATTGCTGTTCTCCTCGCCTTCAAAGGTCAAGATTGAGAGACCGAGAGGCAATATCCTACATGTTGTATTGGAGCGTGCAAGTAGTTGAGATTACCTGACATCCTCTCACCTAACCTGCAGAGGGGCCTCCGTGTCCAGAAAGGGGGGCGTACTGTCTATCTCACTGGGTTTGGATTCTTGAGAAACGCCGCTCTGGATGTCTCAGTGGATCTGCATTCGTGAGAAAGACAGTGTGCTTCCTCCTGTCCATGGGGACCTTATATAGCCCTGAAGTGGTTCTGAAGCCACCTGCAATTTCGTAACTAGTCAGAGAGCCTTGTGGAGTCAAGTGTACCCTCTGTTTCCAGGGACTGGTCACAGTGCGGTCGTGTTATGAGTAGCTGCAACTTTAGGTTCATCGAAGTGACCTTTGCATGTGCTGCGCCCCAGGCCGCATCCTGAACGTGGCGGTGTGCCCGGCGGACACCAACGAGCCGCCGCGCGTGCTCAACTACCTCACAGCGCCCCACGTGTACGTCTGGAGCGCAGTCTCCTGCTCCTCAGCGTTCCCTCTCCTCTTTGCGCCCCAAAACCTCTTTGGGCGCAACCAGCAGGGCGCCGAAGTCACGTGCGCGCCCACCCGCCAACTTATATCTTTTCGTGTTGCTGTGCAGCTTGATATTGTTGTGTGCAGCAGCTTGCCAGTAATCTGGCGTTATTGGGACTAATTCTATCCTCTCCTGCCACCCGGTTGCGTCTTCGTTTTCCGGCATGTTGCAGAGGAACGTTCCGGAGCAAGACGGTGCTATCTGGTGGCAGGCGGTGTACTAACTCTGCTGTGTTTGCCAGCGTGCATTCCGATATCAATCGTGCTGCTGATGGGATTTAGTGACTGGGTCTTGTTGACAATGTGTGACCGGCACCTGATGAAGTTGGCCTTAGGGATGGCATGTCCCTCTCATACATACAGTCTTGTGAGGGTGACTTGTCATCCATCCAACGCTCTCTTCATTGGGTGCAGGCACCACCTATGTACAGCCTGCATTTTTGAACTGCCTACTTGCCGGCACCTAGCTTGGACCGTGACTAAACGGTAACAATGTATGACTCAGCGGTCACTCATGTGCTGCAGGTTCAGCGCGGAGTCGATGCAGGAGAGCCAGCGGCGGTGGAGGGACGGGTCTCTGGAGGAGGACCTGCCCATGCGCAGCTTGAGCGAGATGTTCAACGTCAACTACTTCCTGGTCAGCCAGACCAACCCCCACATCGTGCCCGCCCTCAATCTCAAGAAGCGCGTCAACCGCAAGCTCGGCAACATCCTTGAAGCCGAGTGGAAGCACAGGTGCCGTGCGTCTGCGCTTGCCAGTTGCCATTCAAATTTTTTGCAATATCTTCAGCGTATGGAGGTTGCCGTCTATTTGAAAGTGCACAAGTGTCTATTATCATGAGGTAAAGAACTGTGAGCTTGACAGTACTACTCTTGACAGATGTATCATGTGCTCACATGCCGTGCAGATTGCTCGTGCACCAAGTCATGCGTGCTTGGAAATTGTTAGCTGAATGCACAGGTAATCTGCACAGCACAGGTTGAGGAAGCACAGGTTGCACCTGTAGAAGAGGTCTCCTCAGCATGCCTCCAGCTGTGCAGTTAGCTCAGCATGGAATGGACTGATTCGGCTCATGTGCGTGCAGGTGCCAGCAGCTGATGTATGTGTTCCCGGTGCTGCGCTGGCTCAAGGTGTTCAGCCAGACCTGGGAGGGGGACGTGACCATGGTGCTGCCCTCCTCCTACATGCAGCTCAAGAAGTCCATCACCAACCCCACCAACAAGGACCTCCTTGACGCCTGCAAGCAGGTGCCGTGCCCCATACCTCTGAAGTACTGTCGCTTTGAAAGGCTAGTCCCGGTATCATGTGGTTGTGACATCCACTTGTCTTGATGGGGTACCCACGCCTGTCTTTGCCACCCAGGATAATCTTGAGATTCACAGAGGGTGCGTTGTGAGTGGCGTTGGCAAGGACATGTGTGGCTGCGGCACCTCTGGTGCTGCCAGAGTTGTTTATGTAGCCACTGTCTTTATCAATATAGGAGCAGATTACATGTCCTTTTCTACCAGCCATGTCCATTTGTTTCCCCATAAGATGCAGCGGGATCAATAGCATTGCCCCCTCCATATCGTATGTAAGAGTCTCACATGCTTTGATGAATGTCCAGATCCAGAGGCCGGGCACAATGCAATGCGTTGGGCCGCCCGCTATTTTCTGAATCGTGTGAAACTGAGTCGACCTTGTTGTGTGCGCGGCTGCAGGGCGAGCAGGTGACGTGGGCGAAGCTGAGCGCGATCCAGGCCAACTGCGGGATCGAGGCGACGCTGGATGCGTGCATGCTACGCCTGAGCGAGATGGTGGCCGCCCAGAAGCAGGTGCAGGGGCTCTACCGCGTCGCCAAGAATGGGCGCAATGGATCCAGCGTCATGCACCAACGCATCCCCTCCTGGATCAACCTCGCCTCCATGGGCGGTGCGCGGCCTTCGTCAATTTGTTGCTTTCTTCTACTGATATGTGCAAGCTATGCTGCAGTGATTCCCACCTGCAGTTCTGCGCAAGCTGCTGGGTCTCCTAGCCTTGCTGTCACTTCTGCGGTTGCTTAAGATGTGATCGGACTGATGTTGTTGATTATAGTTGGGCTATCTCGCGTATTGGGTGTCCATGCGACACACCAGTATCGGGATTGTCCTACTAACGCAGTCGACAGCGTCAAGTGGAGAGGGTGATCATGTTTGTGCCTGCACCAGCTGCTGTTAGCTGTGTCAGCATCTGTGCTGATTGGGCGCTCTCGTTTTTGCAGGCATGCCCCGGCCGTCCTCGCAGGAGTCCCTGGACGGGCGCCCCATCGGCCCCAGGGTGACGTCCGAGGCCGTGCTCCAGTCCTCCCACTCCCGCAACGGTGCGCTGCCCAGACTCCCTTCTAGTTTCACAGGGCTCTACTTGACGGCGTGCTGCCTCGCATTACCACGAGAGGCACAGTGGCATTAGTGTCCATGTGCTGTGCATGTATGTTGTGTGCGGGGTCTGTGTTCACAACTGTGCACTATTGAAGGTTGTGCTCCTACCTGTTCAGTGGCAGAAACATCGCCATCGGTAGTGCGTATCATTGGAGCACAACAGGCAGCCTCTGCCATGTTTCGGGGTGGAGGCGCCTCAATCATCACTGTGGATGCACCCAACATGTAGATGCACCCAAGTCTTGGCAGGTCTGCCGTAGGGACCTTAAACTAAGAGTTCCATTCCAACATGCTGGTGACTTGTCAATTGCAGGTCTGCAGCGCATGCCCTCGCACTCGCTAGACGCGGTGGACGAGGGCTCCGTCGTGGCCGGCTCGCCGGTGCCGCCTTTCTCGGCGGCCGCCTTCGCGAATTACACCGCCAACCACACCTACCCGGTGCTGCCCAGCGAGCTGCTCATCCGCAACGCCAACTTCAGCAACGCAGCGCCCGATGACTGCACCGACCGCTCTGTTAATATCGGCGAGTGCCTGCGGCCCCTGGCCAGCATTGGCGGCCGGCAGAACCGCCCGCTCTCCTTCAATCGCTCCCCCAGCAACCAGGGCCTCGACTGCGTAGAGTGCTGAGAAGTCCAATGGCTTGCTCAGTAATTAAATCCTCGCCTGAGTCAAGTGCTGAGGAGATCGCTACCTGCGCCCGGCACTTGCCCTTCAAAAAGAGCAGTGCTGCTGCCGCCAGGTTGGCTTTAGAAGGCTTCCTGCCGCTCTAAAAGACGCAGGGCGTCGTGGCTTGGAGGATGCAACAAGGAGGCTCAAAGTGGAGTGTCAATGATGGGATCGGTGGGGCTTTATAGGGAAGTTTACAGCCGAGAGCGGAAAGGTCGTGTGGTGTGTTGGGTAGAGGAGGATCAAGAATTGTGTATCAATAGCACCAGCAGTGCCGAGCAGGGAAGAGGGTGTCAGAGCCTGGTGGCTGCTTCCCACTCTGCTCCCACAAGGGAGCGAGCAGGTGCAGTTCAATCAGGTGAAACCCACTGCCGAGGCAACGCTATTCTTTGAAAAAGGGGGAACAGTACCAAAAAAAGAGATCCCTGCGTGTGAACGCGCGCCCCTCGCACCCGCTGTGCGCAGCTCTGCAGGGGGCAAGAATCACAGCGGGGCGGGGGGGCCCTTTTCCTGTATTGATTGCACCTTGCGTCGTCGGGCTGTCAGTCAGACATTGTACAGACACCTTGGCACTTAGTATCGCCATTCATTAGGGCCCTCAGGGCGGCAGCAGGCGCAACTGGGGCTAGCACTCCCCAGCTGTGCCATGGGTGCTGTGCTGAGAGCGACCCTCTCCACCTTCTGTGGTCAGGGCTTGAGAGTTTTTGAGGCGTTTAGAGTTTCCTGCAGTGTTAGGTATTTGTCAGCACTGTTGCGCCCTTGGCGCGCAGCAGCAAAGGGAAATTTTGACCATGTGTTGAGTCACGTGGCTTCCTGCTCTAGTAGTCTGAAAACACTGACGGCCCAGCCAGCTTGCTGGAAGTTGTTAGTGTCTTTGGAGCCTAGCGGTGCACTTTTACGCACGCGGGCGCTTCAATTTTGTGTAATGGTTTAGGAATTTGGTGCAAATTGCTGCGTTTTTGGTTGTTTTGCTCACTAGGAAATATTGCTCGCAGGGTTGCAGGACGCCTCTAGCGGCGCTTTGCACATAAAGCTGCTCTAAGGACACTACTAGGCGCCTACCCTGTCAGCCTCGCTTTTCAGATCCGAGTTTGAAGCTTGAGGTTGTTCCCGGTGTGGCTCAATGTTTGCACAGTCCTGTCATTTGTACGCATTAGGCTGTATCGGCGGAGGCTAGGAGCCCGCCAGACAATTTTGAGAGTATCAGGAGATGAGCGGGTGCGGCCAGCAGAGCCCGCCCTGCGCAAATTTTTGCTGTAGTGTATCGCTAGGAATTTTTGGTCAATTCTCGCCGCCGCCCCACCCCCCAATATTTACTTCAGCGGCTTTTTGGAAGCACCAAATAAGTTTGTCAAATGATTGTCAGGACGGTGGATTGCGAATTAAGGCTGCCTCTGCAGATTCAATCTCATCGATCCTTGCGGGTAGCAGCCACGGACATGCTGGGAGGATTGTATATTTGGGTCGGGCTGTAACTGGCTTGCATTCATTGTTAGCACCCAATTGAAGCGCGCAAACTAAGTGTGAGGGTATCCTTAGGAGATGTGAGGTTGTAGGCTGACCCATGTGAGGGGTCAAGATATTTTGAGAGCTGGATGCAGCGAATGCAAGCGTATTGCGTGTAAGCTGAGGACAGAACAATAGCTTGATCAATAGTTTCCAGCATCTTTGACCATTCTTTACCTCTCCGCAGAATAAACATCTGGTTCTTCTGGATTCCTTGGACGTTTTGCATCAAAGAAAACTATAGCGATCGCATGCACGATTCTTTGTTCACTTGCCACGCCCGGATTATCTACGAAGGCTCAAAAGGCCTCGTCCTCACAAGCAAGAGCACAAGGACTTGTTGATGGTCAACGTCAGCTAGGGTCACAAAAACATTGGGCATGCAATGCCAAAAGTGTTGCTGGTCCTTTGTAGAAAATGAAATACAACAAAGCATCTGTTTCATTCCGCTTATGGCGGCCACGACACCCTCTTGACATCCTCTTTAACAGTCCAGATGTCAAGGCCCAAGGAGGACACTGGGTGATTAATCGAGGATGATATTACCCCGCGTGTCTCACACACCATGATCTCAAAGCACGTTCTGCACAGCTGCATCACTGCTCGCTCCTTTGCCTGGGCGCGCACTTGATGATGTCATCCACTCTCAGGATCATTTCCGCTGCCTCCGTCGCTGACAGCAGCACTTGGGCCTTCACCTGCACAACATCACAGGAGCATCAGTGAAAGCCGATTGAAGAGAAAGCTATGTGATGCTGCAAGTAGAAGTAGATCCCCAAGAATTGCGCAGACTTTGGAGAGACTCAAAACATGCCCAGCTTGTGAACCGTGGACCAGCTGATTCACCAGATCTCATGCGACAGAAAGGAGGAAAAAGTGCAAATCCCTGCACCTTGAATCACCCAGAAAATGCCCTTATTTGTGCACTGTGAACAGACTTAGCATTCCCAGCAAATTCACCTGTCTTGCTGGTGCGACACCAGGAAAAGATAGAGGAAATGAAGGCGCTGCACCTTGAAGGACTCAAAGATGCCCACCATGTGCATTGTAAACCTACTTTATGCCCCAAAAAATCACAATTTTGGTGGTGCGGCACCAGAAAAGAAAAAGAAGAAAAGGGGGGCACCTTGAAGGACTCGAAGATGCCCAGCTTGGACATGTCGCCCATGCCGCCCGTGAGGACGTCCACGCCTTGGCGGCTGGCCGCGTCGTGCGCATGCGACGCCCGCAGCTGGGATATCAGATCCGCGCTGTCCAGCCCTGCAGCAGACGGCGTTCCATGTCACGCAGAGTCTCCCAATTCTTTTTGTGCGCAATTTCCAGTGGCGCTGCTGAGCTGCGGATCGCCTGAATGGACCCCTTCTGGCCCTCATGAATCATTCTCAGCAGCCGCCCATTCAAATGAACCCCAATCTCGACAATTTCTAGAAAAGATTTAAGAAGAGCTCTGAGAGAGCACCCCACGAGCCAAGCAGCGCGTGCAGTGGAGGTACAGGCCTTTGAAATCACGCAGCTGACTTCTGCCGCCAAAATGGGCATGCAGCAACCTCCCACTCAGATCCCCCATGTCTGCCACAGAGATCTCGAATTGGACAACGGCTGCTTGGCATGACTACTCAATGCTGAAGCTGTGTATCTTAGGCTTCTATCTCTTGAATTATGAACAGGCGTCATCGACTCTCCAAACATGTGAGGGCTGACTTGTGGGGTAATGTTTGTCTGCATTTTGCGCCTTCATGTGGGTCCTGAGTCAGCTGCAGCACCCTAGAGGTAGCTAGCAGGGAGGTGAGAAGGGAGGTTGACCGGAAGGCGTGCGAAATGCAATCTGCGCGCACCTGCGTTGTCGCAGATGGTGGTTGGGATGGCGCGCAGTGCGGTGCAGAATGCCTCCATCGCGAGGCTGCGCTTGCCTGGCGTCCGCGCAGCGCCCTCTCCCACCGCCCGCGCCATCTGCGCGCATGCAGACATGACCCGTCAAAACACCTCCAGCAGCCATCAGCTGTTTAAACATCAGGGTGCGCTGCCAAATGCACAGGCCTCTGTGATGGACAGCCATCCGCACAGAAGTCCAGATGCAGCAACATATAAGTAGGGAGACAGCGTCTGGCATGCCCTACTCCCCACACTGCATCTCCTCACCGACCTGACATTTGACTGCATGACGCACTGCTCCTTGTGAGCAGCCCATCGGCGTCATGGACTGCGCCTGCAAACAGCTGACAGACAACACGACACAGCGAAGCACAGGAGCGGCTGCAAGGGAGCGGCTGAGCACAGGGATGTAGGCGCGCCTGCATTTCTGGGAAACCACCACCATAGACGACGCGCGAGTCCTGCACAGTCTGGCTCAGCACGCAGAGCGCGTCGTGAAGGGAACGCTCCGCCTCGTCCAACACATGCGTGCCTGATCAGGCACACACAGCCACCTCATCACCATGAATCCCTCTTTGAACTTTGGCAGAAAATAGCAAGATATGGCAGTTTGCACAGGACAAGTTCCTGGCATCAGATATGCATATCAGTCTGCAATACAACAGTATTGGTGCCAAAAGCCTGATGTACAGAGTGGGTGACCCTATGACTTCCCCGAGGACTCCTGGACTCCCCTTCACTGTCCTGGGCTGTCCAAAATTCTCGTTGCTGACCCAGCAAAAGAAGTTGAAAAGTGCCAGTACAAAACAAGGCACAAGACAACAATACATCATTGGACAAAAGATGAAGACGTGGCAGGGGGGCCTCACTGGTGCCGCGCATGTGCATGCATACGAACTTCTGACTTGATGACACTTTATGATTTAAACTTCTGACTTCATGAGACTTGATGACGAAGGCAATGCTTTGGGTGGCAGGGCCTCATCGGATGAATTTGACACCTTTCACATGTCACAAGGACTCGCATGGACCCCAAACGTGGTTAAGCTACAACACTCAGGTGAAAAAAGCGCTCAATGCGCCGCGCAGAACGATGGTGCATGCATACAAACTTCTGACTCGATGACACTTGATGATTTCTAATTCTGACTAAACGTGGTTGAGCTACAAGACTAAGGTGTAAAAAGCGCTCACTGGCGCCGCGGAGGACGATGGTGCAGGCTTCGCCCATGGCGGTGCCGGAGAAGTGGATGAGTCGGTCCTCCCCGATCATGATCTCCTCGATCAGCTTGCACCGCCCCAGCTTCACCGCGCCCGGGTTCTCAAAAGTGCTCGCGATCTCCCCGCCTGCACGCGTCAAAAATATGACTAAGTGCTGTGTGATCTGTTGCATGAGCAAGGCATCATCTTAGATTGAGCGCTGTGCGATCCATAGGACTCAAAATTCACCGGGTGAAGGGCTACAGGTGCTCGCAATCTCGCCGACTGCCGGCATCAGACATAGCATGGCTCAGCACTGTACGATAGGTGAGATTCATGCAATCTCTACATTTCAGGGCCTATGTGACCCGCAATATTGTCCGGCGAGCGGGCCAAAAAACAACTGTGTTGTACATGTTTTCTTGGAAGCAAGGATGCTGAGGAAAAGGTTCGCAAAGAGCTGCCACCCCAAGGATGAATACAACAGGAATCCTTGTCGGATTTGGTGATCTACAAGAGGCGGCAGTGATTCAGGGATGGAAACAGCTTTGGCCCGGTGGGACCGGTGGGACACAGAAGTGTACACTGTGAAGAAAGAGCGGGGTGACTAAGTGCCATAACGACTGGCATATGGGCAAGCATGTCATCTCCATGCCATTCGGGTCAAGGTCACGACTCTTGTGCGAAGAGTGAAATACGGCCATTTAGCGTGCCTGGCTCTTCATCATGGTAGCTGTTATCTTTGACCGAACAAAATGAAGAATGACACGCATGCACACAGTGGATCTGGCAATTTGCAAACCAGGAACACTCCCTTGCGACCCTTGCCCCATAACTGACCCTTCGAGACCCCTCGCTAAGCGAGTCTCAAGAAGACACCTGTCCAAAAGCCCTGGTGCTCGTCTACACAGAGTATCACACAGCAAACAATCTTGAAACTATTACTTGAAGGCCTGTATGCCCAGCTAACAACACATTGAGTGCCAAAATGAAGCAGGGAACGCCACCTGTGACGAGGGCGAGGCGTTCGATGCCGTCAAAGTCGGCGTGCTCAATAGCCATGATGCCCGCGTCGGCAAAGATCTCCTCGGGGAAGTTGTAGATGAGCTGGCGGTTGACAAAGCAGTTGATGCCGTGGTCTATGATGGCGTTCACCTTGCCCCGCATCTTGTCCCGCTCAGCCTTCTCTATGTCCGCCACCTGGCACCGTCACATAACCGCTCAGCAGAGCTCTCTAAGGCTCCCCAAAGTCTCCAGCACGCTCTTTCATTGCTTTATGGCATGACCCACATTTCCCAGTCAGCATGTCCTGAGCACTTTGCTGGCTCGCAGAATATTGCTGACTTGCTACATGTACACCTTCTTCACTCTGCCCAGCCGGTGGCGTACTGGCGTTATAGGTCAGGTCAGAGAGTCACTTTGGATTCACGCTTTCATCTCACAGTGCGAACTTACGTGCAACATCTCCACCTGAAAATCTCCGACAGCAGTAGAACTGAGAGTCTGCAGTAGCCACGACATGGAGCTGAGGTCACCTGACAAATACTAGACTAGGTTATGCAGAAGTATCCGCTCTCCTGAGAGCATGAGGCTTGTCACATCCACAATATCCTCATGAACAATGTCTGCTCCTCATTTCAAAATTCAGAAGGCATGTGCGCAGTCACTGAGCAACAACTCCCTTCCCCCCAGCATGCTTGGGTGCCTGCATGCACATCTTGGGATACTTCCATGATGAAAAGATTAAGATTGTGTGCTAGTTGCATGGAAGCACCTTCTGCATGGAGTCGACACGGACGCGAGCGCCGTAGATCTTGACCTTGTCGGTGTCCATGGCCGTGTTGGCGACCAGGATGGATGCGTTCTCCAGCCGCTTGGGCTGCCCCACGCCGATGCGCTTGTCCAGGATGAAACCCTCGTCCAGGAAAGACTCCTGCGCGTCCGGGTGAATGTATACTAGGATTCAGGGTCCTCAAGGGGGTGCTGTGAAACAAGCGCCTGAGGAACGCGGACCCAAATTGGTCTTGGGTGATCTGACTCTGCCATGGTCCGATACTGATGGTCCCTTTGCACCGCATGTCAGGATTTGTGATGGCGCCTAACATTCGATGAGAAGAGCCTGTAATTCTGGTCCACAGTCAGTATTATGGTGGTCATGACACCAAACACAATGCCACTGTCTACTCAGATGCCTTGAGGCACCTTTCCATATAGCATCCTGAGGAGTCCTGCACTCCCAGCTGGTGGAAGAGTTGGTGACTACACTGTTCTAAACATTAGTAACCCCTGAGCGAGAAAAGCTGAGACAAACCTTGAGGGTGCCGCCGGGCTTCTTGATGATCTGGATGGCCTCCAGATTTGTGGAGCCTTTCAGGCGCAGCACTGCGTCCACGGCCAGCTCGGCAAAGTGGTCCTTGTCGTGCGTCAGGATCTTGCTGCTCAGCGTCGTGCGAGCTATGTTCAGCAGGTCCTGTGCAGACCACATAATTATTTCATGCTCCAAACATTGCTCTGCAAAAATATGTGGCTGGTTCTGCGTGCTCGCATCTATCCTTGATGCTACGAAACCATTATGCGCAACATCGTGTATCATGCCATCCTGCTCCTGCAGTCAATCTTTTCGTGTTCCTTCTGGTTGTTCATTTTTGCACAACGTTGTCTAAAAGAGTAACTCTGTCCAACGTGTCTTGTTTGGTACAGCCGCACAGCCATGCAAAACCCGCAGCTCTTTTCAGCGGCAGCAGAAGGACATTACTTGTGCAAAGATGCATGCACGCAGATTTCCCACGGGACAGGAGGCCCAGCGCTAGATGGAAGAGATAAAATATGCACAAAGTTGAACAGCACAGGGGCAACTCTGTAGAAGAATGCACCTGTCTAAAGCGCTCCTTGTCGGCAGAGTTGTTGACAGACACCTTCTCCAGCTGCGCGTACGCCAGCTCACAGGCCTCCCTGTAACCTGCACGCCAGCATCAGAGATTTTAAGATCACTCCACAAGTTGTCATACCAGATTGTGGGGAATGTTTGCAAATGCACACTGCGCCAGTTGTTCGGCACTGCCTCCAGCCAGGGGTATCGAAGATCAACACGGTGTCATGCATGTTGGCGATTCAGGATGCTTGTCCCTGTACGCGGGTGGTGTGCAGCACGGGCAGAGGATTGCTCACCTGAGATGATGGTCATGGGGTGGATGTTTTGGCTGACCAGCTTCTCAGCCTCCCGCAGCAGCTCCCCGGCCAGCACCACCACTGAGGTGGTCCCATCCCCCACCTCCGCATCCTGTGTCTTCGAGATATCTGCGTCCCCATGTACACATCAAATTCATTCTGCAGAGATACAGAGAAGCAGCCTGCCACCCCCAAAGACAGCGAAGGCTATTTGGAGAGCACCCCTGACCCAAACAGCCTTGAAGCGTGAAAGAGTTCCATGTTGCATGAAAACAGGAGGGACTGCATTGCTCCATGCCCAACTAGAACACGCCGTGTCAAGCTGGCATAGCTTGCAAAACTCCGGAAGCAAGTGCATGTGCGCTTGATATATCTTCCTGACATGTGAGGCTGAATGGTCGGCAGAAAGAGCAGCGGGTGCACGCACCCACTAGCACCTTAGCTGCAGGGTTGTCCACATAGAGGGACTTGAGAATGGTGGCGCCATCATTTGTGACAACCACTTCTTGCCCTCGCCCCATGCTCTGCAAGATCTTGTCCTGCAGCGCAGCAATACATCCTGGTCAAGCTGTGCTCTTTGAAAACACCCTCTGATATTCAGATCCCAGTGTCTCGCAGCATCTCTGGAAAACATGTGATATGTTTTGTGTCATGACAGAGCTATGCGATCCCTCAAGGTTGAAAGCCCTGCGAATAGACAGGTGGCAACATGTTGAGATCGCACCATGCCCTTCGGGCCTAACGTGGTCTTCACCAGGTCTGCAATGGCCATCGCTCCCACAAAGGCTGCCTGCAGAGGCATCGACAGGCACACTTCACTAATGATAAACAACAACAAATTATGCTTTGATCAAGAAAAGAGCACCAATGGGACACCTTGAAAGCTCAAAAGATACATAGATTAGCCACTTTCCAGTTGATCAGATCAAGTGACCATCGTCAACTCGGTTCACTAAACATACTCGGCATGGGATACTTTTATTCGTACCATCCTGGCAGTCTCTCCCTTCTCTTCCGTTGCGCCAGCTTGTAACACATTCGTGTGAGTCTGGTGCACCCCATCAGCAAAGTTTCAGCATCGTGCAGCACAAAGCCTTCGCGGTGTATTGCAAAAGCATACTTTGAAATAAAAGATCAAAGAGTAACATAAGTTTCACATGTATAAGGGACTGCATGCATTGATGTAATACTTGCATACTCGTTGATGAGACCGTTTCAGCCGGCAGGCATAGATCGCAGATGCATCATACCCCCCGTTCAAGGAAGGACAGAATCATCCTATTAGCACAGTTGGTTTCAAAAAATCACGTCCGAGCAAGCCACTAAGAGAAAACTTACCGTCATTTTGGCTCTGCGCTTCCTAGATCCTAAGGATGTCCCTTATCTTTAAGATGATCTCACGATGTATGTGGTTGCCGGTAACGCTGCATCAATGAAAGCACTTATAACAACCTGGACACTGCAGAACGTTGTATAAATGGATCACAAGAAGCGTTTCTAGAGTTGCCTTGCAGGGGGGAGCCAAATTTGGACGTCTCTTATTCATGCAGAAGCTTTCATTGGACTTGAATCGTTGACATCCCCAACAAGCCTTTCGGGCACCATCATTGGATTATAAAAGCACACATGTCGAACTACAGCATGTGTAGGAACGCATTAGCCATGGTGGCCTCGTGAAAGAGTCCAACACCCGGCCTTCACATGGGCGATCAGAAAGTGATGATGTGCATGATCATGAGATGACTGGAGTGGAGTCAACAGCTTGCTCTTTACATCACAATAGATTAACGTCCTGGCAAAATCCATGCCACAGGTTGGCAGTCAGCCTTACGTGGACTTCCTGCATCTACTAGTTCCAATGGGAACTACCTGGAACTTTAAAACATTAAAGCATGCTGAATGTGCAAGACAATCCGTTAAGTTGCAACACATCAATTTTCCTTTTGCTTCCTAATGCAACAAGCCCGCAAGTAAAACCCACACAAACACTGGTCTGAAGCGTTCTCCGATCAAATCACTGGTTGACTTTCTCACAGAATCAGCAGAACCGAAAGGGACACCCTGAATCATCATTGTCGTTTTTGTTCCCTTGCCACCCAAGGGATTGCTTGTGGGACAGGATAGCGACTCTGCTAGGCTAGTGAAGATGCCAACAAACCAATTGGAGGCCTCCAGTCAGTGGTGAGGTAGGGGTGCACTCATCAATCCAGGTAGACCTTTGGGGCAGGAGCCATGGCGAATCCTGCAGGCATAAGAGCTGCATCAGCTCCATCGCAGCGGCTTCCATTTGTCTGCGCAAATCAATGGACACTGCAAGGCAGGGGAATCTGATGTTGCCAAGCCCAGGCATTGGTGCTCATTCAAAGAGCCATCCTTCAGGCACAGAGACTTTGCAGATACCCACGCTGTGCACCTGAGAGTTGTACCCTGCAGCCTCCTGGGCACATACTAAATGGAATGACATAGAACTTCTCTTTAATCATCCTGCTGGGTAAAGGATGGCAGAGGGAAGTAATTCACCTGGTGACCCCTTGGTGATGCCGGGGAAAGGGGCGGCGGGGTTTTCGACATCGGAGCCAGGGGCCATTGCCGGGGCAACAATCGGCGCCGAGAAGACGGCGGCAGGATTTCCGCGCTGTCCGATGGCCGCTGGGGGCCCCGGCAGGGGGGCGGTGGGGAGGACAGTGCCGGGGAATTTCACCGATGGGTCCCCCCGGGCAGGGGGTACAACCTGCTCGGACCTGCCCGGGGAGCTGCCCGCTGCCCCCTGCTGCTGCAGTTGCTTCGCCTCGAACTTCTCAAAGTCCGACCTCACTGCTGCGGCCTGTGCGCGCAATGCAGCACGGATTTCTCAGCACTCATCAGATCACATTGGGGATGCCTGAAAGCAGCATGCTGCTTTTATTCTGCACCAAGGTATTGAACATCCCTGCCGTTGTACTGAGTGTCTCTATCGCATTTGGGTGATGCTACATGCACACAATAAAAAGTCTCGATTGTCTGATGAGATGCAACGGTGACTCTGGACTCGGATGGGGTGCCCATTCTCAAGAAGACAGTGGGTCGCAGGAGCGCTGTAAATGGGATCAGGTGCATGTGATTAGATACCTGCTGGGCTAGATCAAAGGGGTTGGAGGAGTCAGAGCCCTCGAGCAGCCTGCGCTGCAGAGAGGCAGCGGGTGCGGGTGCGAGGCCCAACGACTCGGGGAATTTTGCCGGCAGGGGCTCGGCAGCCGCGGACGCCTCTGCACATCCGCATAAAGAATCCCTTCAGCCCCTTGATCCAGTCAGTCAGATAGGGCGGTCAGACAGATATTATTGCTTCCAGCCAAACTACAGCTGATCAGATGCCTGCGTCTAACGGCCAGAGTCAGTGCTGAGCATGACATCACACAACACTCCAGTGCATCTATGCAACCCTCAAGCACTTTGCCTGCTTGCACTCTGCGAGTTGAAGCAGCACCGCAGCTGCAGTGCTATGGACCTAGCCCAGTCCTGTTGGGAGCTCTAAGAACAAATTGCACAGCATCTAGATAATTTTTTATGTGGGTCGCAGGCAAAACGGTAGTATCTTGTCAGAGAGATGAGTGTGGGACATACCTGGGGCCAGGGCGAACATGGCTTTGACATTTGCAGCCTTGAACACGCTCTTCCTGGGTAGCGCTGTCTGCCGGAATGCCTGCAGAAACACCACAACAACTTTGTCTAATGCCACTGCTTGACAATTGCCATTGTGCCACACCATGCTTTGACCTTTACTGCGATAAAGAACAGTTGCCTCTCTTGACAGAACCAGCACTGCTGCATTTGGGACATGATGCACATTGCAGAGTGCAATCTTGAGTGGGCAAGCCATGAAAAATATCTTGCCTTCTGGCAGGATTAGATGGCAAAAACAACAGGCGGTTTGCAAAGACACTAGTTGGGATCTGGCAAGTCCAACAAGGGCTAGGATTTTGGCAGCCTTTACACGCAGCTTGCTCGCAAAGGCACCTTGCCTGTGGCAAAAAAAAGGCGTGAAAAAGTGTTAAGAAATAGAAATGGTACTTGGGAATTCAGACGGTAACACACCTGGGTCTTGGCAGTGGCGTTGGGGGTATGATGGGGGGCCGTTGGGGGGCGGGCGACCTTGAGGGGGTGTGTCTGAGGGCGGGTGTGGTTGAGGCGCCGCAGGATCTCATCAACACTCGGCACGTTGATGGAAATGTCGATGGACGGCCCCGGCGCAGGCGCGTGTAGGTACGGCCCGTGTGTACCTGCATGCACAGCAAGAGATGTCATTGTTGCTGTATGCGAATGCATGCAAAGGGCAAATGTTACCAGTAGAACCTCCTCTCTGCGAGTCGTTTGGTATTCCCGGGTCATCCCCGGGTCGCCTAATTTTAGGCGATAGGGGTGACTCTCCAGAATCCTAACATCGTCGGCATGAACTTTGGGGGCTATGCCCTTTTTGACCTGGCCTCAGGGCAGATGTGGGATTTTGCCCATCCCCTGTCAAACCCTGAATCTTGATCCTATGAACACTGCAAAAGCACCTCCCTCTCTTTGCCAGACAGCACATTGAAAGAACCTAAACGCTCACCTTCGACATGAACAGTACTGCAAGCATTTCCAAATCAAGTACACTGAAGAACATCACGAAGAAACTATGCGAGCAGAGGCCTGGCAGGCGCTCTGCATCTCTGCTCTGTGGCCTCTCACTCGGGGTTTGCCGACCTTGTAATGGCAGTATTAGCCATCTTTGGAGTACGTCAGCGGTGTCAAGAGAAGGAAAGAGAGTTCGCACCGATCACAATGATTCCCTCAGAGGCGGCCGGGGCGTGTGCTGCGTGGTGGGTGTTTTTGATGGGTGCAGCCACTGGAGCTCCCTTCAGCAGAGCGCCCACTACTGCAGGTGCCTCGGCTGGCCGCGGTGCCTGCGCAGAATCCTCTATATATAGGTGTTGGCTTCTGCGTAAGATTACAAACACAGGGCACTCGCTGAAAAGGAGGTGACTCAGTGCTGCAGCTAGCCCTGCTACCTGCGCAGGACCCCATGAAATGGGTTTTGTCTTTGAGTGATGTTACATCCACAGGTCACAAGGCACAGCCGAAAAGGAGGTGGCTGAGTGCTGACATCATGCTGCCAGCCAGCCTCGGTGCCTGAGGAGAATCTCATTAAATGTTGCTGGCTTTGGGGAATGTTTCAATGACAGAGCACTGGTGCAGCCGAAAGGAGGTGGCTGAGAGCTGACAAAGATGCTGCAGCCAGCCTCTGACCGTGCACATAAGAAACCCAGGCTATCTTGAAGGTATGAACGTGGCAAAGAAGGATCTGGCAGCAAGGCAAGTGGAGAACGTGCAGTGTGGTACCTGAGCAGGTGGGTACGCTGTGGTCTTGTTGGGAGCGCCTGGTCTGTACAGGCGGCTCAGGAATGTGGAACGATCTGCACGGCAACGTCAATATCGTGGAGATGACGTTGTGCTCGTCCGACATCGAAGGAATGGTGAGCGTGTAGTACAGGCGGCCGCAGGTGCGTAAAAGACGAATCGCAGGTTCGTCACAACGCCAACTTCCCTCCACAATATCGAGCTCGTCAATCCAAGGGGTTTCCGGAGATGTCTGAGTCTTAACACAGCATACCTGAGGTAGGCGTTGTCGCTGATGTAGCGTCCGTCGTCTGGACCTGTGCCTGCTGGTTGCCACTGAAGAAAGTCTTCAGGTTGTCGGCCATGTCTATCAGACCCTTGCCGAGGATCCCCTGAAAGTTCACCGGTGAGGGGAGACCAGCATCGTTCTGCTGCAGTAGTCTGCGGTGGCTGACCTGTAGTGCAAATCAGGGGCCTGCATTGAGTAGACCCGCTTCAAGAAATTTCAGGAAGGTGGCGCATTGTGTCATACAGCGATAAGAGACGGCGCCACTCGCCTGTAGCTTTGTGCCTATGATGTCGATTACAAACACTCAACGATTTTAGTAGTGTGGAGGGTTGGCAATAGGAAAGTAGCTTGCCTTGCCCTCATCTGCGGCCAATGTGAGCGCCATGCAAGACACGCAGACGAGCACCGTGACGGCCGCAGCCGCATGCCATTCATTTGATATTGGTCGCCTCATTTAGAATTTCTTAAGTGCGAAGTGCGAAAGCTGCTTCAATCAAATTGACAAATCCAGCTGCCTCAGGGCCGTTTTGTGCTTCGGTGCAAACCCCAAAGGGTTTTACCCCTCTAGACATCAAATCCCCTCAAACCCCCCCATAGGCGAAGGCCATTACTCATCAAACTGGCATGGGCCTATCAAGTTTTTGACATGGTCATAACACAACATCTACATGATCTCAACATCTACATGATCTCAACATCCAGCAGCTCAGCATGGAGGCTTTCTCAGACGGCAATGTGTGTGGCGCTCCGATAGGGGCGACCCTCGACGGTACTTCCAGAAGAGCCACGAAAGTTGGGCTTTGAAGCATGTATCTCGATACAGCGCAACACGAATAAGTCACGGATACAGAAAATACTCCATTATTCTCTTGGCCCTACGTCGAGGCACGATAAAAAGGAAGAGCGCGGCACGCACCATCATCGGCTGAACTCATACCGTATAATCGTGAATTCCAGGGAGTGAAGCATGTGAGCCAGCAATTATCGTCGGGAAAATGCCCAGGCTGGTAGCGTGTGAAGCATCTTGGACAGTACTGGGGCCCTCAAAGAGCCAGTTGTGTTTACACTAGATGTTTCTAGAACACCTGCGGCTTTTTGAACACCTGCCAGCAGAGGTGAGCCCTTTTGCGAACCTGACGGTGTCTGATGGTTTTGTTGGCGGCCAAAGCCTTCAGGTCTTGTCTCAGTAGCTTAGCAGTACTTGGTGGACGCTGATCTCTTGTGGGACTGGGCACCCTACTTGTGATTGGCCCTTTCCTGTCTTGTGGGGGCACTTCTGATCTAATGTAGGATTTGGCGGCGTCCTGCGTGATGGTTAGGTTGTTCTCATGAGCTGGAACATCGCTGCTTTGTGTGGCTTTGCTGGACCCATCCATGTCTGCGTGTGTTGATGATTGCTCGGTGATTGGGAGTGCTGTGCTGACCATGTCCGTGCTACCTTTGCTCTGTTGGAAATAGTAGATCGAATATTGGAACTAGTAGATCGAAAGTTGTTGTTGACCACACCATTAGGATGTGACCATGTCTTGTCCGGTCTGTGCTCAGGCACACCAGTGTGTAGACACAGCACATCTAATCAGCCTGTATTGGCTGGCACGATGTAATGTTTCTCTCTCTCTCTCTCATAGAGGCATATTCAGACCCGTAGAAAAGTGGTTTTTCCTGGTTGTCCGCATCCTCAGAGATGTGCAAAGCTAATATATGATGCAGGCAGTGACAAAATTTTCATTGTTTTTTAGGCCAGTGAATTGGGATACAAAGAGTGTATCTTATGGAGGGAAGCCTGCTGGGCGCTATTACAGGTTAGGACCTCATGCTGCACTTTGGTATCTGCTGCACCATTTGCAACCCCGTGGCAATGCATATCGCAGTATGACCAGCACAAGCTAATATCAACAAGCAGAACACGTTCCAAGCACAAATGCAGAGAACACCAATGGCCCCAAGGCTTCAGCACACCATACAATAGCTGGCATATCTTCATTCAAGCAGCATCGATGTTTGATCTTGATGTGAATCCTGAGCTGCTTGAGAGCTACTTCCTCCCCTACCTGCAACACTTGGTCCTCTTGCAACGGGCGGCGTATGATGCACATGGCCTAATCTACGTAGACCAATAACTGCTGCAGTCAGAGCAGATTCTATGGTCTTGCATGTGCCGTGCGAGCCATTACTTTCTACTGCACGCTGGGAGCGGGCTGACTTGTGAGTGTTTCACCGGCCGGCTGTGGCGCGGGCGCGGGTGCAGCAGCTTCAGGCCTCTTCACCTGCATCACACGTTGAAAGTATTATTACTAGTAATATTACTATCATTTCACGCTATTCCTGCCAAGTGGCAAGGTGCGCCTGCAGACCAGCTGCAGGTAAATGCGGCCATGAGCCTACCCCTTGTTGGACTCTCCAGATCCAAATAAGACCAATCATACGTGGGCACGGTGCTCAATTTATACCACCCCCCGCCAGCCGGGGCATTGAAAGTTTAAGACCAGCAAAAGGTCCCCCAGCTAAGGCAAGCAAATTTCAGTGAGCTGTGCTCAGCAAACCATCAGCGATAGAAATGAACCCACAGAACACGTTTGCACAGTTTATGAGTCCTGCAGCACACAGCACACAGCACTTCATGACACCAGCAAAAGGTCCGCCCAGCGTTTGGCACCCCTTTGCAAACCATGTTCAGCAAGCTCTCAGGAAACTCATATCAAACCAGAGCTGACGGTCCTCATTGAAAGCCTGTCACTGCGCTGCATGGAACTGTGAGGATTTTTAGGTGTCACGAATGTAAGAAATATACCTTCACATCGACAGGCAGGACAACGTCTGGCAGGCTGACGAGGTCTTCCATGTCAGCGTAGCCAGACGATGAGTCATCCTGCAGCAGGCCGCGCGTGGGGATGGCCATCGGCACCAGTGCGCGCTCTGGCGCACCTGCACACGCAACCATTGCCAGGCTGAAGTTATAATTATAAATATTATTACTACTCTTATTACACGCATCTCCTGCCAAAAGGCAAGATACGTCCTGCAGACAAGCTGCGGTTAAAGGCTGCCAAAAATCCTACCCCTTGTTGGACTCGCCAGATACAAGCAAGACCCAATCAATCGTGGGCACGGTGCTCAGTGTTTATATCGCCCGCCGCCAGCCGGGGCTGAGATTGCAGACCTTTTAACCTTTCTTGCTCACAAGAGTCACCCGGAAAATTGACATTTGCATTATTGTAAGGCTGCTGTAACAAGCCAGACCTAATTTCCCCGTCACACAAAGGCAAGTACAACCTTGACTGGCCACCCGAAGCAGCACTCAAAAGACTCAAGCAGTCACTTGTCAGGAACAGTACGGGCACGCGCCTAATGTTTAACGACATGCAAAACTGACACGTTTTCTTACAAAAGGAAGTTAACAGGCAAGAGAATAAAGATAGCACCTGCAGCATCCGGCTGCACAGGGCCGCCGCTGGGCGCGAGCTGGAAGGCCATGTCAAAGAGCTTGTTGGGGAAGTCCGGGGAGTTGGGATCCTGCTGCAGCCGGCGGCGGCTCTGTGAAGAGTCATCGTATGAGTAATCGGATGAGTCATCCGCGGCCGGCCCCGGGGCAACTGCCATCTCCTCAATCACGCGCTCAAAGTCCGCCTGGTGAAATATCCCATGACTAAGTATTACAGTCGTCTCATAGTTGGCGATCCAAAGAGCTAGGTGTTATGAGGGATACATGTGATCAGGATTGATTGCAATGCTGGCTCTACACTGGTGCAGACACCACACTCTCATGTTGCAGCATCTGAGATACTGACAGATGATTGGTGTACAGAGAAGACAGATCAATTTCAAAAAACAGTGCAAAGGACCATGCTAGTCAAATCGCGTGCATGGCTCCATTCAATCTGTCCTTTAACAGGAATCGAGCAATCTTTCTGAGCAAACACTCTCAAATGCAAAGACGTTTCACACCTGAGCTTGCTCGGCTTCGGTGTCGACGACAGCCTTCTTCAATGCGCGCCAAACGAGCTGTTCCTCCAGGCTCATCGGCTGCAGCAGCTGCCGGCCGCGGATATTCCGCGCGGCCGGGGCCGGCTCGGCCGTCGCGGCGGCGGCTGCTGGCGCATGCGCGCGTGCCACCGGGCCCTCCTCGGCCTCGGGAGGACCGAACATTGCTTGCAGCTCGGCGGGCGTGAAGACATCTGCAAAGCCTTGCAGCAGTTTCCTGCCCGTGCCGGCTCCTGCACCGGCCTTGCTCGCTCTGCTGCCGTCTCGGTAGCCAGCGAACAGGCTCATCAGATCGGAAGGCAGCTCAGTGTCGACCGGCGGCAGAATTCCCTGCGGCTGGGCCGGTGCCGGGGCGGGAGCCAACTTTGGCGCAGCTGCCGATGCCCGTTTTGGTGCAGCTGCTGATGCCGGTATAGGCGCAGCTGTCGGTGCCGTTTTTGGAGCGACGGCCGGCGCGGAAACTGGCACGGCGGCCGGATCCGGGGCCGGGGCGGCAGCAAAGATTGATGCTTCCGATTCTGGCGCAATCAGGTCGTCGGGGAGCAGCGCAGGGGGAGCGTTGTCCAGAGAGCCATAGATGGCCTGGAGGTTCTCACGAGAGAAGACGTCCCGCCAGCCCTGCAGCTGGCGCGCGGTGGCTGGTGATGGCTTGGAACCCAGCGATACAACGGCGGCTGCGGCAGCTGCTGGTGCTGAGGCTCTTGGAGCCTCAGCGAATCCTGCAGCAAGCACCCGCAATCTTAATATCTGTATCTCATGTCACCGACAGCAATATGTGCCCTTCTATTCAGGTATGTGCTGCAACAAGGTGACCAGCAGAATATGAAACAATTGCACTGTCTGGCATGTGACCCTGACTTATGATTGCAACAAGGCCCTGGTGAAGGCTAAGAGATTCCGTTGGAAAGAGTCCTGGTACCAATCCATTGTATCGAGGCAAGAGCGCTGTTGAAGATTCTAGAGGGATCTTTTCACTTCTCAACAGCTTCAAAGCAGCAGCTCACCTGGGATGTAGGCGTGTTCTGCGTAATAGGCTGGTCCTTCAGTCGACTCGACATTCTGTGGTGCCTGCATAAACATTAGGTGATCAATCAATAAGCTGTGCCTTGTAGATGTGTGCGCTCGTTCGTGACGCACGCCCTGGCCCTGGGGCGCTCACAGCAAGATTTGTCCTTGCCAAGGATTCCTTGTCGCTACTGTGAAAAGGTGCCTCGAGAAGGTGTATGTTGCAGTTGATATGACACAGATCGGCCGAAAAGCTTGATGCCGCCTTTCTCTCTGGGGACCGGAAAAGATCTTCCCCACTGCCGCTCAAAGAGGACAGAAGGCTGCAGTCAATCCGCAGCACACAAGAGCGAGACGTGATGTATCGACCGGATTGATACAAACCCCGAGCAAGACGTTGTCGGTGCAGGTCTGAGAGGGACTCACGGACTCTGGAACGACGAGAAGGCGCCCGGCGAGAAGAGGTGCTGGCCCGCAGAGAAGGCAGAGGAGTGTAGCTGCCTTGAAGAGATCCATCGTTGCGTCCCGATCACTTCCAACCCCAGGTTCCTTCAAAACTATGAGGAATTCTCTTTTTCTGTCAGCTTCCCACTTTGCATCCTGTTGATGCCCATTTATGCAAACCCCTTCATTCACCTGGTGACTAAATTTTAATGAGTCAAGACTTTGCTGCGTTCAGGAGTTGCGAACTGTTATACCTGTATTTCAATCAGCTCTGGGGACAGAGTTCCATCGTTCTGACAGCAGCAATCCTGTACTTGCATCAGCTTGCCGAAAAGAAGCAGGCAAGCATAAATTACTTCTGTCGCTGATCATTGACAGTGGCAATCTTAATGTTGTTTTACCGAAAACTCTAAATATTTTGGAGAAGCTAAGGTTCCAGAGCTTGTGGGCAGCGACCTGCAGTCTATCTGAAAAAATTTCGTTCGTCCTTATCTGGAGCTTCTGCTGGCAGACTCTGCTTGCGTCATGTCTTTCAGAAAGTGCGCTTTGCATCCATCTGTGAACACACAGAACCCCTGGCACTGGACCCAAAGACCGCTGTTCACGCTCGTTTAGTACCCACCGGTGACGTATGATACAGTGACCATAGACACACCAACAAACGTCTGAATGAAGACTCTTTCCTCTTTGCCGCAGAATATGTAACTGTCTAGGCGTGGGCACACAGCACCTGCTGGACGGTAGTGTCCACAAATATTTCCTCATCTGACCTCCGATATGCTGTGCCGGCTTTGACCCGAAGGCTCACCCAAGTAGCACCAGTCTTACAGACCCCTTTCAAGGTGATCATCTTACACTGGCAAGCTGTGCTTTTTTCATTGCACAATTTGTTAGCCAAGAGGCCAGGCGTGGTCATGCAGACAAGCTGCAGTCAAAGGTTGTCACAGTCCTACCCGTTGTTAGACTCGCATGCGCAAGATTCAAGCAAGGCCCAATTATCCGTGGGCACCATGCTCAGTAATTTCACCGCCCCCCGCCAGCCGGGGCCAGCTGTGCGTTAAGCTGCAGTAAGCCGGGTGCTTTATTGCCAATCTTACTCTACTGTAACACTCAGGCGTCTCAGGTGCTGGAACATTCTGCTGAGAGGCCTTCCGATGTTTGCACAGGGCTTGGTTCAATTACACATGGCCTTGCAGCCACATCTCAGCTGCAATTTGGCAGCCACAAAATTAAAAGGGCCCCAAACACTTGGAGCCTGCTTGGATTGCCGCGCGCATTTCAGCACCAGTAGAATTGCAACGCACCATTCAGATCTGCCCCTGCCCAAGCCTGGCGCCAAGCGGGTCGTGCAGGAGAGCTCGCCCGGCCTAAATACTCTTTCGTACTATCCTAGTTGCCTAAGCTAAACTCGTGAAGGGATCCCAAGTGTTGTTGGCAAAAATTTCTGCCGACTTACTAGCACGGGTATCTCCCCTTCCACACTGTGGCACCACAACAGCACCCACACCTTCCGCAAACGTTTTCTTGTGCTGCAGCTGACCGGAAAATATTCACACTTTCAATTATTCTTCTTGAACAGCATCCAGCACACAGACTGCCAGGTAGTGCACTAGTGCAAATACAAGGGCATGATGTCAGTGCGTGCGCGCATGCTGCGTACAGGCAGCTTCCATTCCTTCTGGGATCGGCCTGCTTATAGTGATTACTGCTGCCAGCTCAGCAGACGGCGGTGCTCCCGACAGTTTGTGCCGATCGACCTCCTCCGGGCGCCCTTCTCAAAAGGGTTTAGCAACACCTGAAAAAGCAACAAAATTGCTTCATCCCAATGAGTCATGTGTTTTAAGAAAGTCTTCTGCGCCTTGCATGAGTCCCTAGTGAAACCCACCAGCAAGGAGGAGTGTCAGCTGAAGTGCCTTTTGGCCAGACATTTTGAGATTTGGCAGGCTGTACACACTCCCCTGCCCTCTCTTGCAATGCAGACACATCAAAGCTGTCCCAAGGGCAGTCTGAGCAGTGATGTCTCTACACCAGGGCAGCAGCAGAACAAGCTTCTGGAAAAGTGTTTCAGGCAAGAGGGTGACCCACCGTCTGCAGTGGAGGAAGGCTGGTGGTGCACTTTCTCCCCAGCATCTTCAGACTTAATTGATGGCGGGCCGATCAGCGCCCACTGGAAGTAGCTCCTTTTGGGGCCATCCGCCTCTTCGCTGGAAGGCCGGTCCTCCTGGTCTGGCTCTGTGTGAACCAGGAATTCCCTTAGTGCTGTCTGCAAATTTGGCAGTGATCCAGCTTTGAAAGGGCATTAAAGTAGAACCCTGAGCAGTTGCTATTCCCAGCGGAAGGCAAGAGCAGAAGAGTAGAGTATAGATGTAGTTCAGGCAACGGGATACCCACCTTTTGCAGCGGATGAAGCTTGGCGGTGCACTCTCTCCCCGGCCTCTGCCTTTGCATACACCGGCAGGTCTGTCAGCGCCCACTGGAAGTAGCTCTTTCTGGGGCCGTCCACATTGAAAGCTTCTGCGCTGGAAGGCTGTTCCTTCTGGTCTGAGGGAGACAGTTGTTCCAGTTCTGGATGATCCGGCACTTCCTCAGGTCGCTCGGCGAATGTTTCACGGATCCAGTTGGGACCGCCCGACACAGCCGCCCTCTCTTCGCCCTGCAGCATGGACAATAGGGGTTTTATGCAAGCATTTGAAGCGGTCAATGCTAGCAGTTGCCACGCAAATAAGGAAGTAACCCAGGCTTATCTGCCACAACAGGATGGCGAAGAGCCGCAATGTACTGAAGAGAATGTAACACGATGTGCAGTGCAGCTGTCCTCGGAAAATATATTATATTGCATCAATGAACATCTGAGAGGCATAAAAGATCGAAGCGATCAACAAGAAAGAGTGTACTTACGATGGCTGCAGCAGAGATCGCAGTCGACAGAAGACCGGCGATGAGCAGGATGCGGCGGACGTCGGTGAAAGCTTCCATGATTGATTCAGCTACTTGATACTCGCCAGGTACCTGGTGATGTGATTCTGCCACTTGTTCTGTTGCTCGCCGGGTTTGGCGAAAATGTTTCCTCATCACCCCCCTGGAGTTGGAACCTGCCCGACAGCTGCGGCCGCCACCTTTCCACGTGTCTCGTTGTTTTTATCGGAAAAGCAAAATTTCAGCCCTATTGCGAGCATCCCAAGGATCCTCTACGATAAGGCCTCCAGGAGGATGTCTATCCCGACAAGGTGCGCTCGTCCTCAGGAAGGCTGTTGTCGACTAGAAGTACTTCTATTCTATGATACAAGCTGTGGAGTCCACCAGGATGCAGTGAAAGAACCCCTGTTCCAACTTTGCGTGTTCTCATCCTTTGTTTTCGTCGATGCAAGCAGCAGGTCCATCCCAGACTGGACAGCAACATGTGCTGTATTGCGCATATCCCAGTGGGAAAGGGAGGATATGCATGCGAGCCACCAGCTACCAGAGGAAGTTTGGCCGGAACATAGTTGCTGACCACATGTCTCTGCGCCACTGGGCAATGGCTTCAGGCACCTGCCGCACAACGGTATCAGTCCGTGTGAGGGCGGTGAATATGCTTGATGACGTTCTTGAAGAAGGTCCGCCTCCTAAACTGCCAGTACGGAGCACGCAGCTATTTCCAGTCTGAGTTTATGTGCTCTGCCGCCGTGAAACATTTCATGCTTGCCGGTGTTCGGTGTGCAGCCATTCCCAATAGTATCTCACACTTGCCAGCACGCAGTCCGCAGCTAGTTGCATTTTGAGTATATATACATGTGCTTTGCCGCCGTGAAAAGCTCATGCTTGCCAGTGCGCAGTGCGCAGCTAGTTCCATTTGATGTGATGTGCTTCTCCGCTGTGAATATCTCAGACCTGAGACACTGCGCGGACGTTGCAGGCTTGAAATGGGTTTGCAAGAAGCTGACTGGGGCACTTGTGCTGCTGGCCTTTCCAACAGACCTGATGGACAACCTGGCCGATGCTATTGTCCATCAGTCGTGCAACTTGGGTGCTTTGCTACAATGCACATCAGGGCCCCAAGCAACCGGTACGGCGAGTATGCCTCGCGATCTTGCTTGTCATGGCTGCTACTGTCTGCCGCTCAGCTGAGGCTGTCCCGAAGGCATTTGTGGACAAGAGAATTGGCTGCCGCCGATGGCCAATTTGAGGCATGTCACTCTGGATGGATACCACGCCAGTGGAGACATCCTCAGAGTCCTGCCCAAAGCCACAGTCTTGTACATTTGTGTTCAAGGGGACCTATCAGCAGGTCTCTGTTGAGCGGCCATCTCTGGAGGTGGAGGCCGGGGTCCTGCGCAAATGCTACGCTCCAGTCAGGTGAACCTTTGAAGTTCTTGGGCCGCTCGATCTCAGTAAGCTTCGGGAATTACGTGATGGTTGTTTTGAAGTTAGTGAAGCCAGAGAGGATCACTTTGCCTTCAGCATGCTCGCTGCATGTACACCACGATTCTAATTATTTGAGGAGCAACCCTTGGCAGAGCATGTACTCCACATAGTTGCACGACACGGCTGGTCAAAATTTGGACACGCGTTTGCGAACGTTCGCGACACCGCGACACCGCGACACGCGTGTCCAGACCTGAGGACGTTAGTAACCATGCAACCGGGTGATGACTAATGGTTACTAAGGCTGACGGAACCTCAAAAAGCTGTTTCCGGACCCGACAACGCATCAAAACACATCGGAGTTGTCTCTAAACACCTTTACAAGCATGTTATATGTGTTTGGGGTGTTGTTGGGTCATTTCCCGGCGTCCAAGCGGCCAAAAACGGTCAGAAACGGTCAAACGTAACCCTTACGTAACCCGGTGTCGGAGCGGTGTCGGAAATGGCCAAAATTTGGACACGCGTTTGCGAACGTCCGCGACACTCCGACACCTGACACGCGTGTCAAGTGTCGTGCAACTATGGTACTCCAAGATTTGCAGTCTGGGAGTGAGTTTCTATGAACGCCATGGCACTGGCCTGCATATCAAAATTCTTAGGGCCACTGTTGTCAACGCGTGCAATGATGATGTTGACTCTGTATGTGAATACGGATGCTGAGGTTCATTAATAAGGGTTCAACCGGTGCAAGAGAATGTCTTCCATTGGGGACAAGACTCGCTTTACCATATCTGGTGATGCCTTGTGAAAATTACTGATGTTTGATGCCTCAGGAACCTTGGATCTAGAGTTTGAAACTGTGGAGCAACTCCAAGTATCTGCACTTTGCTTTCCTGCAACTTATGGCTGTGCAAAAGGTTCGTGGCTGCCAGACTTCAGTGCAAAAGGACATGCATTGGCTCTTTCAACGTCCATAGTAGTGTAAGTCACTTGCTCAGGAAGGTGCAACCAGATTGCATCCTGCCATCTCATTCCACTGCAACAGACCTGATGAGGTGTTTGTGCACTGCATTATCAGTGTATGCCGCAAAGTCACCCTGTACAGGTGTTTTGGTGCACATGTGTTTTGACACGTGAGCCTCAGTAGTCTTACAGGCGTTTTTTCACACTGCGGCATGCGAATTATGATTGCAGAACAGCTGTCTTTTGAGAAAACATTCTCAACCCGTTACTGCAGAGTTCCAATGAAATATACTTATGCTTGACCCTCTCAGAACCGGCACAGCTCTGTCTTCTGATGCCACTCAAACCCAACACCTCGACCAAGTACTTTCAGAAACGGAACCCTTCTACAACGGGACTTGATTTTATTTCTTTCAGTTCACCAACTTTTATTCATTTAGTTGAGTATTAGGGTTCACCCTTCCCAACCATAAACATAATATTATACCCTCAAACTGTGCCAACTCCAGCTTCAACGTTCCAGCTACCTGTTTCATTGCCTTCAACTGGGCAGCATATTATAATGTACAGGTGTTCAGGCTGTGCGCGCAGGCTTCGGCCCGGGAGCCTCCTTTCCTTCTGCGATGGGCCTGGTGGCTGCTGTCAGCTCAGCAGACAATGGTACTCCCAGCATGTTCAGCAAATTAATGACGTCCGGGTCGCCATTCTCAACTGGATCCAGGACCACCTACAAAATAAGAAGCAGATGCCTGTGTCAGTTGAGTTGAGCTACAAAGAGTCTCTTAAAGGCTTGGTTGCAGAGCTAGCTGCTAGGAAGGCTGACCACCGACGTATAAAGAAGGGTGTCTGATCATAGGCCGCGCATATCAATCTTGAAGAACAACACACTGTGCTTGCCACACCTGTAATGCAGGCCCAACAACTATGCCTTTTGGGGAAGGTCTGTTGCAACAACATAGGGGATGCAGGACAATGGACTGCAAAAGCATCAAAAGCAAGCAAGCAAGTGTCTGAGCTGGTCACGCTTGCAGATGAAGATCGCACCATCTGCAGTGGCCGGCGCCTGAGGGCATCCACAGAGACACCCATAGTCTTGCTGGCATGTGCAGCCTCCGCCTTGTCTGCAGTGGAGTGGAACAGTGGCTCCGGCAAGTACCCCTGCTCCAGAGGGGACGCATGCTCCTGCATGCGGCGCATGGACGCTGCATCTGGCTTGGAGGGCTCCAGAGGCTGTTGTGGGGTGGGCAGCAGTGGGGAGGGCGGCGCGGGCAATGGGCCGGCAGGAGAGTTATCACTGGCTGGGGCGTCTGCACTAGTAGGCCAGGACGGCTGCTGCAGTGCGCGGTAAGCTGGGCTTGCCCAGAGTCTCTGGGCAGCCACTTCGCGAGCCTCCGTGTCTGCGCCATCGAGCCAGTACACCTGGTCCAGCTGGGGGATTGCACCATTGCTCAGCAGGCGGCGCCTATTATCGGCGCCCTCACGAGGCTCCTCCAACGGCAGCCGCTGCGCAGGCGCGGCCGGTGCGGCCCGGCCGGAGACGGCGGTCTTTGACGGCTGAACGGCGCGCGCGGCCGCCGCGGCAGCGCGCTTTACAGCCGGGGCGACGGCCGGTGAGGGCGCAGCCGCATGACGGGCGGCCGTCAGCTTTGGAGGGTTGGAGACAGTGCGGAGTGCCGGAGCATGCGCACGCTTGGGCGCGGCCGGCTTGACGGCCGGGGCCGGGGCCGGGACGGCAAGGCGCGCGGCCGGCGCGGCAGCACGCGCGTATGGCTTGGCGTAGATGATGGGGATCATCTGCAATAATGTGACATTACACTCAGAAGCGCTTTACTTTTGCACTTGATGGCTTTGAATCATCATGTCTTCACTTGATATCGCTCCTTAGCGTTTGTGACTGACCATTCATAGAAAGAGAGTCACAACCATTCAGACAGGAGCAGGTAAATGCCAGCACAAAGGAGTCATTTAGGCAATTGCCCATAGTGTGTAGTCTCCTGCATGCCTCGAAGTGAGACTATCATATTACATCCGTTTGCCAGCTCAGCAATGAGTCCTGGGAGGCGACAGAAACTACCTTGAGGCTGCGCAGCGAGTGGCCTGCAAGCTTGGCAGCAGGGGTGGGGGCTGACTCAGCGGGCGCTGACTCGGCAGGTGCCAGCATCTGCTCGAAGGACGGCCACACCAACTTTGATGATGCAATGATGGGTGCCTCTTTGGCTATTCCTGCCTCGGCTGGCGCTACTGCTGCCAAACTGGGTGCAGGAGCTGCACAGCAACACCACACATTCAGCACAGCGACTGGCTCCATATCTTTCAGGACTTACATTGAGTGCACTCCGGCAGCTTGTCTACAGACCCACCTTTGCCTCTGGTAAGAAAGGCAGGTAGTATCCCTGCTGAGTCCTTACTGATTATCCCTCATGAATAGCACCACAGTGCACAGGAGCTTGGGTAATAGCTCTGGCACCCTGGATAGAGCAGATGGGAAGCGAAGGAGCTCCAGGCAAACATTTGCAAAGAATGTCACAACAGTGAAAGCATCCAATCGGCAATCCAAGGAGCAACACACTCTTCCCGGCAGTCTGAACAGCTGCCCTCAGGGCAGACACAGGCAGTGCCCTGCGTGTGACTTAATGTTTCCTTGTGGAGTAGAGCAAAAATAGCAGCGCACATCTGCAATTTTTGCCGTGAAAACTGCCTAAAGCAAGAGCTCAAGAAAGAAGCACACCTGCGCCGCGCGGCCCTTGCAGCAGGCGCCTGTTGCCGCCGTTGTCAGCAAGGACAGGGTCTGTGGCAGGCAGCCTGATGACATCAGCATCTCCTGGGACCGCCTGAAGAGGGGCAAGCGCTGGTGCCCCGGTGGGAGAAGCAGGTGGGATCTCCTCAACTGCAGGGCACACGGAAGCTGCCTCCTTCAACGCCAAATCACTCGCTTACAAGACGTCCTGGCACTGTTCACTTCAAGCGGTTTCCCTATTACGGAGGTCATGCGAATCGAATCCGAATATTGCTGCACTTCGCAGAGACACGGCATCAGGGACAAGCGACTCCAACAGGGAAGCCGTATGCAGGAGGGGATGCGCCGCACCTGCAAAGGGGCCTCCTGAAAGCAAGGCGGCACTGTAAGAGTTCTCTGCTGCTCCTTTAGGAGCGGCCGCAGCGTCTTTGCCCTGCAACATCGAAGACAGTCACTTAGACCTGCTGTTGATCCGCCCAGCAGTCATCCCTGTGCATCTATTCATGAAGATTATTAGTAGAAAAGCAGACAGTATGATAAACCCAAGCCGTTTTTATTGTAAGTCAAGCGTCGTTGTGTCAATACGTGGCCGCGCTCAGCATATACAGAAACCCACAAGTTGATTGCTTGCCATGAGTGATCTGGCGCCAAGTGGCGCCGGCGAAAGTTCCAATGCCAGATTGGTGTCATGTCCTATATAACTTTGGAGCAATCTACGATAACATTGAGCTGCTTGCGTTGCAAAGACCTCCTGGCACGTCAGGGTCAGGTGTACTTACGATGTCTGCACCAGAGATGGGCGTAGGTAGAAGAGCGACGATGAGCAAGATAGCAAAGCCTTGGCGGACTCCGATACAAGGCTCCATCTGGACGAGGTTCCTGGTGGCCTTCTTATTCTGCTGCTGATCTGAATTAAAATGTGGAGAGACTGGCTCTGTTGGCAACCTATTTGGAGAAGATGTTCCCTCATTATCCCCCTGGACATGGAATCTTCCGTGACATCTGCGGGCCGCCAGAGGAAAGTTCTCAAGGGAAATCCTTTGTTGACTTCCAAAGCTTCTTAATACCGTGGTATAGCAAGCTGGAGCGGCTTAACTGCTATGGGGTCGAGAAAGAAGAAGCAACCTAAAACGTACGATCATCTCCATGATGGAGCTGAAGCTTGTTCGCAGAGACGTCATATCAGGGGGATTAGAGTGCAAGTTCCCTGTGAAGAAATTTAATAGAATGCAATGTATCGTTTGGGAAACTTCCCTTTTAAAAGCCGAATTTGAAGCCAAATAGAACACAATAGAGTGCGACCGACCAGGAATAACAAGTGACCTTCTTGGCTGTTAATGGGAGGTTTTGTGAATATTTAGGTCGACGGCCGAGATGGTCGAGGGCCAGCACCTGTATCCACAACTTCCAGAAGAAGTCTGGACGAAGATTGCCAGCTTCATGTCTATGGAGCACTGGGCAATGGCGTCAGGTACCTGCCGAACGACAGACGCCGTCAGATTGACAGCCGCAAACCTGCCTAATAGCCTCACAGCAGATGGTGATCCTCTTATGCTTCCTTGTTTTCAGTGGCACTTGCTGCATACTCACAATTATTATCAAATTTCGGCCAAAGTGATTTTCACATCAAGCCTCGGGCAGCCATATTAAGCTGATGCCAGCAGTGGCAGCAGTGCTCCTTTGCTTTGGTATGCTGATCTCTGCATTCAGGGACCACTAAGTATGAGGACTATACTGAATGTACAGTAAGTGGGAATTAGAGTCCGAACAATAGGCAGTTGCTGGAAAATCATAGTCCCTACTCTTTATCCGACTGAGAATTTGCTGTTAACGGCGTTCTTTCGAGATCCCCAGTCCCTCTTTCTGCAGCTCAATTTGGAATTAGGCAGGCCATAAGGCTGGCTCCAGATTGTCAAGTTCTCCTCTAGTTTGGGCGGGCTACTCAGTCAGACCACCTGCTGAGATCAGACTTGATTCCATGCGGTTCTGCACATGGGGGTACTAAAGACAACTCCCTGGCACAGGCGCCGGCATCAAGAGGGTCTTCAAGATGATAGACGGGGCGGAAACACTGGCGTTGCCTGCAGAACTGGCCGATGATCTTGCAGATGCAGTTGCACAAAAGTCTTGCAGCCTTGCTGGGTTGAGGCAGTTTCATATGCGCGCTGCGTCCGCCAACGCTCATGGCTGGTCTAAGGCTGATTGCCTGCCCTGGCTATTAACCCAAGCAACACAATTAAGTCTCTTGAGCATGTATTTGGGTGGGAGGTGTTTTCTGTGGTTTCCACCCATGTGCAATCTCAAATACATCATTTTAGTCCTGCCAAAAGAGGGAAGTAATAATCTACACAATGCTTTGTTGAGCGCTACAGCTCTGGAGACTCTTTCTTTGAGCGTAAATTTAAAGTTGGGTTCGATACCATGTGGAAACGATTGCCGTATCAAAGCTTTGGAGCTGGACAGGCTTCGGAGCCTGTCTCAGGTAGTCTTGAGAGGCGTCAGACCAGATCGGATGAAAATTCCAGCCAGCTGTTGCCTCCATGTTTATAATATATATCTGCATAACTTTTGTGATCAGCAAGCTACCCGGGAAAACCATGCACGTATCCGCAATATCGGCGTGATTGTTAGCAATTATTATACTGATAATCCCCTTAGGGAGGCTGGATTGACTGTAGCAAATTTCCTTGCTCTTCATTGTCCTTCTCTGATGTTGAATATGTTGACATTGCATATATCGGAGGCCATCAGTGGCGAACGCATAAATCTTGGCAGTTTTCAGCATTTCAGGAAACTCTGTTTTGAAGGGACCTCACTGAAGTTTGACGTGCCTGCTGGCTCTTCTTGGGATGTCCTTAGGATTGAGGCCTCAACACTTGACTTTCAAATTGAAGATGCCTATGAGTTTCCCATTTCTTGTCCTAGCTTTTCTGCAGCCATGGATGATGAGTGTAGCATTGGTGGGTGGATGGTAGATTTGTGTGAGACATTAGTTAAGCGTGGCATTCCATGGACCAAGGAAAAGGTAGGTCCGAAGAGGTTCAGATTCAGGTACTCACGAGTTCCAGGCAATGTGTGGTGTTCCTGTGGAGCATGCATGGATTGTTTATTGGCGGCGGGACATGCCAAAAGGCTAGATGGAGCCGCAAGTGCGCTCTATGAGCCTTATTGATGTAAAGTTCCCAGCTGCAGGCAGCCTCCGTTACTTCCTCTATTCCTCACTTTGCTGATGCTCCGGCAAGGGCCCTGAGGGTAGCATGTGAGATCACTGCTCGGGATATTGGCAAGCATGCTGCTTGCCGCCGGTGGCCACTTATTCTCTGCAGCTTTATTCGTGTAGAACCATGTAAATTGTTGAGCCATAGCAGCCTGAGATCATGATGATATTGCGCTTCTCATCGCTCATAGCCATTTGAGGTTTAAATGCTTGAGCTGCCCACTGCCTGGCAGGGCAGTGGGCAGCCCTGCCCAAGATCGGGCTGCCCACTGCCCATTCCATGAAATTGGCGGTCAACAGAGTGACCGTCAGAGCGTCAGAGAATGCCCAGAAGTGCTACACACATCGCAGAAAGGTCCTGACTGGAGAGCTGAAAGCACGCAAGGTGCCCGAATTGTACTGTACTCTCATGACATCAGCTCTCAGATGCTGATCAGATCAATTGAGTGCATCATTCTTTCTCCGTTCTTTCAACGACAATTACCATATGCACGCAGGATGACATCTCGTGAGCCAAAAATTAATGGAACTCTCAAGAGTGGGGATCTGCCTGTGGAAGTCTGGGCCAACATTGCAAGCTATCTGTCCCTGAAACAATGGGCTAAAGCGTCAGGAATCTGCCGCTCCACAAGACGTGTTCGTTTGCGAAACCTCGATTTTTCAAGAGGTCTCCCTGAAAAAGGTGCAAGCTGTGCTGTACCGCAGCTCACTCTTGCAAAGACTCTTCTATTTGCTTGATCCTTGCTCGAATCGATCCCTGCAGCGAATGTCTTTCTCAATGGGATGCTGCTGCTCTGCAGGTATTTTTTGGGCCATCAAGATGCTCGACACAGCAGAGGTCCTTTCGCTGACTGCATCCAGCTCTGACAAGGTTGCAGGTGCTGTCGCCCAGGGCACGCACAGCATCGAGCAGTTGCAGCAGCTCTGCACAGAAGTCACATGCTCTGCTGACACATGCTGCCTGCTGTGGCTGCTCAATCGAGCCACCAAGCTCACCATCCTGGTGGCCTCTGTGAGTGTCAAACTGTGGTTCCCACCAATGTTGAAATCCCTGAAGCATATTGTCCTAGACTTTTCCACGGCGGATGCTGGCAACGTGTGCAGCGCGCTGACCAGCGCCGCAGCACTGCAAACTCTTTGCTTGAGTGGCAGGAAGCTAAGCTCGCTTACAAAGTCCCATATAATTTTGGATAAGCTCGTGCATCTGGAAGCGTTTGCTCTGAAGGGGATCGAGCCTGAAGTGCTGCGCATTCCAAAAGAATGCCGCATGCATCTCAGTGACATAGGAAATTTTGACATAACCAAGGATGTGTGGAAGGGGTCACTCCCAAACATGCGCGGTGTCCGTGGGTACTTGATATGGCAGTACGGCCGCAGTTCCATGGATAACTTACTCAACAGGCAGCTACGCCCGGCAAAAAATGTCAGTGCTATGAAGATAATGCTGTACTCAGAGTGTCGGTACGAGGACATGCGGAAGGACATGCTGCAAGGCATAGAACACCTGGGAAGAGTCTTGTTTGATGGAGGGGATGTTGTTCTCTATCTGCCCGCCAACATTAAGTGGGAGGTTGCTATTTTCGAGGGCGGCAAGATCGCCCTGGAGTTTGAGGACGTGACCAAGTTTGTCAGGACAGTCCGAAAGTTCGGAGCAACCTTCAAATCCATGCGCAGCACTTGGCTGGCAGACTTGCGCGCAACTCTGACTGCACAGGGCATCTCCTGGGCTTCCACAGAACGAGATGCAAAGGGCAATTACAAGTTATGGTTTCCTGCGGGGGAATACCCGGCAAAGTGCTGGTGTGGTGCTTGCCTGGACTGTCTTGTGGCGGCAGGACAGGCTGTTGCTCCATGTGTCAATTCTGTGTTAGAGGGCGACATTCAATACAACACCGGTCCCAGTGTGTATGAAGATGAGTCTGCGGAAGGAGAGGATGAAGGAGAGGACTATGACTATGACGAAGATGAAGAAGACGGAATGTGGGGCCATGGCAATCACTATGCATATGGCGTCCGTGACAGTGACGATGAGTATTACTACAATTAGAGTGATTCGTGGTGGTGGGCCTGACACTGTGAGGTCTTGGCTGGCCTGAGTTTAGTGGCCTCTCCTGATCATGTACCATTTCCCAGTATGGGTGCATATGCATGCCAGGCTGCAGACAGGGCAGGTACTTTTAAGAGATTGCACTTGCGCCACGGCTGCTGGCAGGTGCCTGGCAGGCGCCAATGGCTGCCACATGCATGCGGGCAAACACCCTCTGACCTGTACGCACCACATGCATCATTAGAATTTTGTTTGCGATAATGTGATGTGGGGTCTATATTGAGGCTGACACTCAGCAATGGGCCAGCCACAGGATCCAGTTGGGAAGCCCTGTCCTGCCCAACGCTGCCCGATGGGCAAAGTCATGGATTCCCGCGCGGTGTTCTGAGTTGTTCTCAATGACACTCTCACTGATTTCCAAATCATTGTTGATTTAGAATTGGAGTTGATCGCTGAGATACAGAAGTATAAGCGATCAGAAATTGAAGCGAAGTCCCCGTTCTTCACACCAGGTTCGACTTCCATTGCTCTGTAAATCCAATTACTGAGCAGTGATCACCTTCCTCTCTCAACGTCAAATCTGTTTGATCCTCGTAAAATCTAAAGCATGTGGACGCAGGATGAGCGCACGAGGGCCAAGATATATGAATGGAGACTTACCAGTGGAAGTATGAGCCAAGATCGCGACCTATCTTTCAATGCGAGATTGGGCGAAGGCATCAGGAGCATGTCGCTCCACGATGGCTGTGCGCTTGCGAATTGTCAACATTCCCATAGGCCTTCCCAGAGCAGGTGAGTTGGTCTGTGCTCCGATCAGAAGACTGTGTTTTCTAAATTGCTGATGGTAGTAAGCAGAAGGTGCTTGACTTTGGCGGTGGTGATGTGCAGGAATAGAATGGGCCTGCAAGAGGCTGGATATGCTAGAGGCCCTGACTGTCCCAGCAGATGGCCTCGACATGGTTGCAGATGCTGTTGCTCACTCTGGCCGGGACATTAGTCACATGCAGCAGCTCCACGTAATTTCGCGCAGCAGTTCAGCGTCCTGCTTACCGTGGCTGCTAACGCACTGCGCTGGGCTCAAACTCTTAGGCGCTTCCTTCGGCAGAATCCCATGGTTCCCTCGGCTGGCAAATTTGAAGCACCTGGTCCTCGAGTTTGTTAGGGGAAATACAGGGAATATTTGCACTGCTCTACAGAGCGCCAGTGCTTTGCAGACTCTTCACTTGAGCAAGTCGCGCAAGCATGCAGTGGATCTGGGCGCTCTGATCCTGAATGAGCTACCCAAGCTGGAAGTGCTGGTGCTGAGCAATGCCATGCCTCATGCGTTGCAGCTTCCTGCTTCATGCCACCTGCACCTACTAGAGTTCGCCAGTCTGGACATGGCAGCAGGGGTTTGGGGAGAAGTGCTTTGTAACGTTCGCAGCATTTGTGGGGTCTTGTATGCTGATCTTGCAGAAGCCGCTGCAACATTTCTAGCCAACTGTGTGCTGCCGGTGCCCAGTGTTTGCAAGGTGGGCATCACAATGAGGAGATACCTTTCTGGGTCCTCCTTGAGCAAGCTGAATGTGCAAGGCTTTCGTCATCTGCAGAAATTTGCGGTTGCCGGCCTGTCAATCCACATTCAATTGCCGCTGGCGCCCTGTTGGGAAGAAGTGGTGTTTGATGTCACAGATGAGCTGCTCCTGCGCTTCCATGATGTGGACTCCTTCGTGTCGGCCGTGCCCAAGTTTGAGGCCTCCTTCAGGACTCTTCGCAATACCTGGCTGGTGGAGCTCTGTGCCGCATTACGCAGAATCGGCATTGCATGGGGATCCCAGCAGGAAGCAGGCGGGAAGTCAAGATTCTGGTATCCCGTGGACCAGGAATTCGCATGCTGCTGTGGGGGTTGCTTGGCATGCCTTTCGGCGGCCGGAAAGGCAGTGGTAGAGAAGCTAGACAAGGATGTGCGACCGCCCATCCCTGGCTGGGAGGCTTTCGATCAGGATGACAATGTTGTCGAGGAGGGAGACCCTGATCTGCAGGATGTTGTGCATTACCCAGAAGTGAATGATGACATCGACTTTGAGCCTGCTTCTCCGGTTTATCAATACAACTTTTTATAATTTCACGCTGCCATGCGTGCCGTGCAGCAGCGTCTGGACATTTGTGCAAACCATACATATCATTTTCCTTTTGAATTTATTCTGGGTAAATCGCATGCGGATAGCTATTAGCTGCACACAACTGCCCACGTATACCATGGATGGCAAGCTTTTATGACTGTACATGTATGGACAGCACCTCAAACTCTGCATAGTGACCCTCGGAGGAGCATACCTTATAAGAGCCATGCGTATGCGGATGTCCGGATCCGACAGAGTCTAGAGTATAAAGTCTACGTATATATACACGCATCAGAAATTTATCAAGATGGAGCATAGGTAGAAATCAGGGCAATTTCGGGGGTATGCATTTGGGGGGTGCATGATATAGGATGGAGCTCAATACAGGGCGATATAGGAGGCACGTGGGCACGTCTGGCTTTTTTGGAGCTTTGAGTCTGGGCTTTGAATTACATGTATCTCAAAAGCTGTACAGTGACCTCCCAGGGCCACCAGAACATGGGCAGTAGATACGATAGGCAGCACCTCAAATTTCTACAAGAAGCTCAAGTCAAATGAAATTCCCACCCATTCATTAGTCTTTAGAGCAGTTAGAAACCTACCGTAAAACGCCCTACGGTGGGGTCCGGAGGGTGTGTAAAGTAATCGTAATATGGAGCACCGTGCTCGGAAATTTGCAAGTCGCATTTCTCGATTTTTGCGTGCATTGCGTGATGTAACCACACAGGACGAGCACTTAGTCCATCTCTTTGCGACTCGACTGGCCTTTGCACTCGTCATACAGTTCAGCACGCCTGCACAGGCTTGTAGATTATACGCATCCGCCTTTCGCAGCACCCTCTAAAAATGCCCAGAAGGTCCCAGAGGCCGCGCTATACCTTTCAGTCTTTTGTTCTAGACGATAGGTACAACTTCCAGCCCGAAGAGCAACAGCCAGCTAAAGCAGCGCAAGATAACCAGGACAGATCAGATGACGATCATGGAGACTATCTTGAGGATATCAGCTACGAGAATGCCACTTCATCTCTCAGCTCCATTTTTAGCAACAGGGAAGATTGTCTACTGCTCACCAAGAGCCAGGATAGCAGAGAAGCCCACTTCTTGACACCACAATATGATCTGGAGAGCAGGTCCCTTGAAGCCTTGCAGTATGGTTTTCTTGCATTGCGCTTCGTGAAAGTCGCTGGGGGTGAACACCACCTGGTCAGCTTCTGCAGGAATCCATCTTGTCCGGACCCAGCAGACGATGGCAGACTATATGAGCTGGCAGACTTTGCAAATTGCCCAGCAGCAGCTCTCTTTGGGGATCAGGCCACGCTCTGCACATGTGCAAAAGCTCTCCTTCTGGCAGTCGGCGGCCCAGAAGCATTGAAAAGGGAGATGCAGCAGGCTCAGGTTCCAGACTCAGCAGCACAGCAGCAGGCAATCATGCATGACAGCAGAGGCCAGAGGTTCTCTATAGTGCGCGCTGGCGACTGCTTCGGGGATTGGGGGGTGGTGAAGGGACAGAAGTGCCAAACATGCCCATCTCAGCGCACTAAGTGCCGTCATGTACTGAGGACTCAAGGATCAGAGGAAGGTGATGGTGAGGCTGCTGAGTGGCTGTCCACTGAGGCATTCGAGCGCAAGATCAACGAGGTGACAGAATTGCGCTGGCTCTTGTGTATGTATCTTTGCTCCTCGCATGTAAGCCTGCTTTCATTCATCAGCTTGCTTGAGGACATTTCTGACTGGCTTGGCAGAACTTGGATACTGAGAACGGGCAATTCCGGCTGACATGCATATCTCAGCAGCAGATCCCAGAAGAGTCTGAGGACGATGAAGCTGTTCTCACCATCATCACAGGTGTGCACATAACTTGGGCTATTAGCTCAGCTGATAGAGCGCACCCTGACAAGGGTGAGGTCGCTGGTTCAAATCCAGCATAGCCCACAGTAGCTTGTGGCAGTGCTAGGCAGATTTTCCTGGAGGTGACACCGTTTGCATGTATTTTGCAGAGCGCTGCGCGGGCAGGGCAAGTGTGCCTGCTGAGTGTTGTCCAGACACGATGGCATCCTGTCCCATGTGTGGGCGGTGTGACTGGCATGCAGATGACGTGCTTCTTGAGAGATGCACGGTTTTTCTGCTGGCAGCCGCTGTGGAGACATCATTCCCCGTCATGCGCTGTGGAACACCACAGTGCTCTGGAAAGCTGACCGCAGATGGCAAGGAGCATGCCATGCTGCGGCAGTCAGCAAGACATGCCTTCGGGTATGAGCTGCTGTATGACTGGGCAGCCAAGACATCTGTTGGGGGCGCTCCTTGGTTCACTTTCTGGCGTGACACCCTGCAGAGGTGCACCCCACCGCCAGGATTTGCTGTTCATGCCATTCGTGCTGTGAAGTGCTGGACAAGCCTTGTGATGTAAGGGTAAGTTTAAGCTGCTCTCTCAGTGTGACTGTGCAATCAGGTATGCTGGAGTGGGTGTGGATATTCTGCGCCGGTGGATGGACCTGCGCTCTGTCTTTCAGAGTGCTACTCTGAATTTTATTGAGCTGCAGTTTCTGGACTATGACTCTGGCCCTGGTGGGTTTGGCTGCGGCCACAACTCTGGAGTTACAGCTGATGGAATTACTCTCGGCTACCACCTTGAGCAAGCGCATTTGGAAGCGCCATATCTTGCTGCACAGGTGATGCTCGCTGCTGTAAAGCATCTGTTATCCTCGTAGTCAGATCCACCTTGCAAAAGTCCCTGTGTTAAGGGTACAAACTTAAGTGATACAAATCCTTGTCTGTGAAGGATCATCCCAGGATTCCAGAAATGAACAATGGGTGTCACTGACAGGACAGCAGCCTGGCGGCGGGGTCGACATTCAGCAACAGGATTTTTGTGCGCAACAAGAAGTTGCGTGACGTGTTGCACGCCTTCAGCTCTTCCAGGAGTGGAGGCGGGGGGATCAATGCGGAGGACTATGATTGGCTGACTGCAGAGGTGGAGCAGATGCCCCCGAGTCAGCTCTGCTGCCGTTCCTGGGCGCTGAAGAGATGGGCATGCGCATGTTTGCCTTCAAGGCTCAGCAACCCCTCCTGCACATCTTGAGCACGAGCGCTCCAGTCTGCCAGCTTGTGAAGCCGTCAGTCTTTGATGTGGTGGGGCTCATCACAGATGGCCACCTTGAGGCAGTGTCTGTGGAAATGCTGAAGCCTCTCGCTGCCCGTTGCCCGCATCTTTATGCCTTCATCAAGCAGTACATGGGCCTAGCAGAGATGCCGCCGCATGCGACTGCCCTCCTTGCGGTGCTGCTGAAGGTGAGTTTCTCGGGTAGCAACTCGAGTTCTCTCTGTTTGCAGATCATGGCGTACATGCTTTTGCAATTGCTGCAAGGTTAAAAAATATCTATGTGAGAAGCCAGTCCTTGTGAGCCCACCGTCACCAACACCATTGATTGGCATCAGGATGCATGCATGCAATGAACATCTGCAGTGCACATGTCATCACTCCTTGTCAAGTAGTACATTTGGGAATGCAGGTGGCCAAGCAGGCGTTCGTGGAGGCAGAGCCTCAAACATGGCAGTCAGTCCCCACCCGCCAGGGGGGCGACCAGCACCGCGCCAACGCAAATCTGCGTCGAGCCAGCAGGATGGCAACCACGACTACCAACCCTCTCACTTGGACGCGGGCAGAGACATTTCTGCGCACTGGGAGCTGGAGTGGTCTGGGTCCAACTGAGTGGCAGCACACGACTCATGGAGGCTCAGATGTGTACAGGCCCCTGCGCGCGTACGCTGCTGACGGCCGCAGTTTCGGCACCGTGCCCACGTGCACAAAGCATCAGCGGCAGACAAAGAAGCTGGTGCCTGGCTGCCAGTTCTTTTGGTGCCTAGAGTGCCGCAAGTGCAACCTCTTCGTGGTAATGGGGGATGCTGAGTCACCTCGCACAATCTTTGAGGCACTGTACACGAGGTTTCCGTCAGCGCCGCGGCGCTTCTGCTTTGACAATGGATGCAACGTGCACAACTACATCCTCAACCGTGAGCCACAGCACTTCAAGGAGATGGAAGTGTACATTGACGAGACCCACTGGCAAGGCCACAAGCATTGCTCAGTAGGGTACAACACTGGTGAGTCAAATGTTGTCACACTCCCCAGACGACATTGCACCACATTCTACATAGCTGAAGCAGCTTCTTTGGAGCCCTAAGGCCATTGGATCCTGGCATGCATGTCTTGTGTGCTTAGCATGTGCTATAATTCTCCAAAGCAAAGTCAGCATCTATGCATGTGCAGAGAGTCACCTGTAATTCCAAATTTACAGATATTTGATGACGATTAGGAATTTGATCGAGACTCCATGCTCAACTTCTGCTGTGCATGTGAACAGGGGAGTACAAGGATTTTGTCAACTCCCCGCTAGCGGAAGAGAAGAATAGATTCCTAGGGATGGCTCGCACGCAATGTGCTTACATGCAGCAGATTACTTTCTTGAGATATCTGAGATATTTCTTATACCGCCTCAACAAGCTAGAAGCAATCACCACCGCCGGTCAGTGCTGGTGGCGGCGGCCGTCCAAAGGCCTAAATGTATGATCATCCTAAAATGCATGTGTCATTAGGCCCATGAAGAGTGTCGACCTGTATTAACTACTATATTTGCTAAAGGCCATGGTGGTTCAAAATGAGATCATTGTTGTGATCTCTACAGATTTTAGTTTTGCCGTTGTCACACTCAGGATATATATAAATATGTTTTCGGGCACATGCATGCATATGATTCTCCATGAATCAGGGCGCCACATGTACATCATTCTCAAAGTGTGCATGCACTTCACCTTGATAGGCACTATGGCATGTGGACATGCTCACATTCAAACCCAATCCATCTTCAATTGTATACATGTGTGAGAACAGATTCCTTGAGGAACACATTCACATTTGGTAGACGGTGTATGGAAACAGCTTCTTTTTCCATCATGGGGCTTTTGTCTCAGCTGGTCATAAAATGATGTGTGTGCCTGTTCCTGATCTTCACGTATGGCATGAGTTTATTCTATGGTTGGTTGTTGACTGTCAAGAATACTGTTGCACTGGCAGTTTCATTCTACATCAGAATGATCATGGCAAAGTATCTGGTGGTTTTTATAGAATGAAATATGCTCATAGTCACGGCCACAAATTCTTGCCGCAATCAACCTGATGTTTGAATTCTTGGCTTCCTTTGGCTATCCTGTGACTACGATTGTAGATCATTCTTTTCAAATGCACTATTACACCGCAAGCTTATTGCCTTTATTGCAATGAGAACGCCACACTCATGGGCTGTAGGCCACAGCCGTGATTCTAGTGGATGGCTTGTGGGGACGCTTGGACTTCCTTGCAGGTGCAACTCCGGCAGGCAGTTCCATTGACAGGACATGTGCAGCCGCCATGGTGCCTGGTGTGGCAGGGGAGGCAGTGCATACCCTGCCAGGGAAGTTGCCCAGCCGAGCCACGTCACCTGGAACGCACAAGAACTTTGCAATCACTGACAGCTGGAACATCTTCACTTGACAATGTACACACGCTATAAAGTGCTCCAGCGACAGGCTACCTCAGTGATTCTCTTGAAATGTGTATGTGTATATGGTCATGAGAAGGACATCGGGAAGACTGCTACCTGTGCTGTCATGCGCCGCATCAGCCCAGTGCACGCGCCTGACAGGTATGGTGGCGGTCTCAGCAGGTCCCCCCGTTGATGCTGCTTGGCCGCAAGTCTGCTGAATCCTTGCCCCCCCTGATATCCCCAGAGCGCATTTTGAGACGTCTGAGATATAATACTGGTCATGGTCTGATATAGACTGCTTGAATGTGCAGTATGCTTTTCTTGCTGAGAGGATGCATAAATTCAGTCAACTCAACCAAGAGAATAGTCACCTGCCAGCCGTGCCCCACGCCGAGTGGTGCTGCCGTCAGCAGCAGGGCGAGGAGGAGCAGGCACGCCTTCTATTGCAGCGCAATCTCCAGCAGGGAGCGCAGACCCAACGCGCCCTGCCAGAGGCATCAGGCACCTCATTTCTTGCGCACATGGAGTAATGCATGCATTCTTGGTACGTGAACAAGATAATATGCTTAAACAAGCTCGCTGTCAAGTTCGTGCTATGCTTTTATTAGGGGCGCACTCTGCCTCAGCTGCCTGACGGTGCTGCGCTCCTCCATTGAGCAGGCCGCTGCATCAAGGTCCCCAGCAACGCCATCCCCGCCTTCTGTGGCAACCCCGGTTCCACCACTGACCTGCACACCCGCATCGCCCCCAAGATCTGCGGCGGCGCCAGCCCCATCCGCTGGACTGTCGCTCGGAACAGGCAGATCTCTGCCTTGACAGCCCCCGCTGGCCGCAAGCTCACTGGCAGCTCCACCCTCAGCGACATCTGCACCGCCGTCCGGCACAGCCCCAGCGCTGAGCTGAGCATCCTCACCACTTGCTGTGGCATCTGGGGTCCCCTCACTGCTCACTGAGCCCAACCACACCAGATGTGAGATGAAAGAACTATTCTGAGCCACAAAATTATTTTTGCACTGACCAGCATTTTTGCAAAAGTCAGTAAGGGACACAGCCAATCCCTCACAGGGGCGTGATAAAGAGAGTGCTGATCACCTTCGCCAGTGCCTGGCACCAGTAAGGGTGTTATGTACTTGCGGTAAGCTTCCAAGATTGCCTTGAAACGGAAATTGTCCTGATTGATACCTAAGGCCACCCTCAATCTTTTCTTCTTCTTTCCAATTGGATTGATCTTCTTGACCTACAGAGCAAGCTTCATTCAGATCAGTGAAGCCCATCCACAGATCTCATAATGGGTCACCTGTAAGAATTGAGAGCAACAGCCTCAAGCGTGACTTACCACAGCAATACCTCCAGCAGCGTGCGCAGCGTTGTGCAGGTCATGCAGGGCTATTGTGGTTCTGCACAAAGTGATAGTGCCGTCCCGCACATACATCTTGTTATGCTCTGCCTGTGGTAGTAGGCTGACTTGGCATTGTTTGATGCCTCCCTGTGTTGTGCCCTCTCCGTCCAGCAGCCACTGTCCATCCACCTTCACAACTCCAGGCGCAATAGCATCACCTGCAACAAGGGAGCTAAGCTACGACTCAACTGAATCGGGTGCATGGCACCTACAGGTGTCGGTGTCACTTGTGTAGAAACTATAAAGTTTATGTAGGAAATTTGACTCTTCTTGAGGGTCAGTGAATCTCACCTGCAACGTCCTGCTGCACCTCATCATTGCCCACTGAGCCGTTGAAACGTCGCATTGCAGCAAGGATTGCCTGCTGGGCGAGCGGGTCAAACCCAAGACTGCCCACCTTTGCGGTCAGGCGCTTCAAGAGCAAATCATTGGCTGGCTGGGCTGCATGCTCCATGATGGCTTTGAAAACCTCTGCTGATTCTACAGGCTCCATCTCACGAGGCCGCTTGTATACAACATCAGCAGGGAACCACGGCGCAATTCTCACCACGCTGTCATGATCTGGCAGGCTGTTGTAAGGCAGCTTCCCTTTTCTGCCCTTGATGGCCACATCCAAGAATTCCTCCAACACTTTGATTTGCACTAACTTCTCCAATTGCTCAAACGTCTGATCTTTGAAGCGCTGGGCCTGCTCTGCCAATCGCACCTACACAGTGATGGGTCAGACAGAGTTTCCAGTAGCAGTGCAGGAGAGCCATACTTTCACATCATAATGAATCGAGTTAGAGCATTTCACACCTGCATCTTCGCCTGAACTTGGAAGGCGGGCAACACCTCCTCTATGTTCAGCCAGTTGGGGCCGGCAAGCCCTGCCAGCCCCTTGCTGGCTCTGCTCTTTATATCATTACTGGTGTTCACAGTGACCAGCATGAAATCTAAGCCGCAGGTCCTGCAAATCAATTCAAATTTAGCAAAGGCTGTCAGCTGTGGGCTGAGGAACATAATAAGATGTTCTGCAGGCAGAGGCAGGCACCTGTGTATGTGGACGAGCTTATCCATCACAATTTTTAGCCCGTTTTTCTCTTCTTCATTCCTCCTTTTCTTGGAGGTGATGATACCCTGCAGCGATATCTCCTCATTTGTCCGGCGTTTGCGTTTAGTTGTATTTGCGGATGGGTTGGCATCAGGTCCATCGCCATTATCCGTCGCAGGAATGGCTTCAGTTATCTCTTCATTCTGCTCAGTACTACTAAGACCAGCAGGTTCGCTTGAGCCAGCCGTGGCACCCTCCATAGACACCTACACCTATTGGGCTTGAAGTGATGACAACTCCTCGGGGGTAAACGACAGTACAAAGTGTTTACAGAACAGTTATAATATCTCCATAGGACTCCCTAGGGCCTGTACAGCTTGCATAGGCTCAGAAAATATGACTTTGAGATGTAAGAAAATAAGGTGCACGGTGCTCTCATGTACATGCTAATTTAATACATTCCCTCTCTTTATCTTGGTAGGTTTTAGGGGGGTTTTCTAGCTCCTTAGAGGGGCAAAGTTCAAATTCAGAATTAAGGAAGCGCACCTTGCCCGTGCAAGCCCAATTGGGCAGCCCAAAGTCAAATTTCTCACGCTGGAATTTCAGGACAATGGCATGAGACTGCTTCGTCGGAAGGAGTCGCCAAGAGAACCTTCTTGATTTCTTTCAAGTACACCGCAATGTGGAAATATGACCCCAATGTCGGAAAAGTCGTTTTCAGGTGCCTGCCAAGTCCCTGCCACAATGCCAAGGACCTCCTGCCTGCTTCAAATGCTCAGTGATCAGTGCATCGGAAGAGTACTTTCATCTGTTTTTCCTTTCTGACGTCTGATTCGCATACAGGATGCCTAAAAGAAGGCAAAGAGACACCGAGTTGCCTGTGGAAGTATGGGCCAAGATTGCAGCCCACCTCTCGACACGAGATTGGGTCAGGGTATCAGGGACTTGCCGCTCTACCCTGGCTGTACGCCTCAATCTTATAAACCTGCCAAGGAGCGTCTCGGGTGCAGGTGAGCTTGCTAAACATCCAGATCGCTCAGGCTCTGAAAATCTCGCCAGCTGCAGGAGAACACTGTCCTGTCGTGCTTGATGCGGTCATGATTTGCAGGGATCAAGTGGGCATGCACAAAGCTGGGCAGGGCAGAAGTCCTGACGCTGCCTTCCAGCTGCCTGGACGCCATCGCAGACTTCGTGTGCCAATCTGGCCGGCACTTCAGTCATCTAAGGCAGCTTCGCATCCTTTCACCTAATCCTGGGGCGGAAACAGCCTCCTGTCTGCCATGGGTGCTCACTCAAGCCCATACTCTTGAAGTCCTAGAGGCCTATGTGGGTAGTTATCCATGGTTACCACCACTGGCAAATTTGAGGCACCTCGTTCTTGAGTTTTATCATGATTTTGGGAATATTTCCTGTGCGTTGGCCGGTGCTGTGGCGCTGCAGACTGCATCATTACGCGGTCGAGGCTCATATAACACTGCACCTCCTTTGCTTTTAGACAGGCTGCTGCAGCTCAAGGTTCTTGTGCTGAAGAATGTGACACCACAAAGACTGGAGCTTCCTCCCTCCTGCTGTCTGCACCTCCAAGATTATGGCGATCTCAATATGAAAGCAAGGGTGTGGGAACCTGTCCTATCCAGTGTCCGGGGAATTGGTGTGTTGGTAAGCGGATTTCATAATGAAGGAATATTCGAGAGGCTGAGGTTGGATTTTTTGAACCCGCTGCAGAATCTTTCCATTGTGGCCATCAGATACGAGCCAGCCTTTGGTTGTGCGGGAGCCACTCTGAACCTAAAGCCATTAGCTCATTTGCACAAGGTTGCAGTAAGCGGCGTGTCACTAGGAATATTTCTCCCTGCCAGAGTGTCATGGGAACAGGCATCCTTTGATGCTTCCAAAGATCTGACGCTCACTTTCGCGGACATGAACGCCTTTGTCTCTGCTGTTCCAAGGTTTGCAGCTTCTGGCACGAAAATGAGAGATGATTGGAAGGACCATTTTTGCTGTGCACTGAAGCGGCGGGGCATCGCGTGGGCGTCAAGAAAGGGGACAAGTCTCATTTACAACTTTTGGTATCCTGCTAGACTTGGAACCCTCTGCCGCTCTTGCTGCGGCGGCGCATGCATGGATTGCCTTGCAGCGGCAGGGAAGGCAGTGGCTCAGGAGGTTGCAGCTGAAGCGGCAGCTGATGTGACCACACAGCGGCGATGGAATTATCACTAGTAGATTAGGCTGCTGTTCAGATTACTGAGCACTGCTTACATTGCTGCTTGTTGTCATTGCAGTGGCAAGAAAGATGGTGCCGTGAAGGCAGGGTTGTTGAACATTGTGCAGTAGTGGTTGTGAAGACTTCTTGGCGGCGAGTCAATGGCAGCATGATCATGAAGTGTCTGAGCGGGTTGCTGCGATCGGGATTTTATATTTCTGTGATCACAACAATATGCTACAAGCCTGCAGGCATAGTAAGCTTGCCAGCTAGCGCTGTAAGATTGCCACTCTGGTGCGGTGCCAATGTAGAAAACAGAATTCGCTCTTGACCTCAAGCTTCCAACGGTCACTCTCCTCACACACAAACTCTCACACAATCAGCATTAGATGGCACAGCAAGATTTTTTCTGCTTCGTCTGCAGCTGCCAGGTACGCCATCCTCTCTCTTCACAGATCAGGTTCCAGAGAGATTGCAGTTCTGTTAAATGCACTCCCTGGCTCACTCTAGTCCCTCGTGCTTCTGCATCAGAATCTCTCAACACTGGGAATGGTGCCCTTCTGCTACTCTTATGCACCACATCAGCTGCATGCTACATCAAGTGCATGCCACATCAGCATGCAATGTCAAGTCAGGCCGTGCGCCACATCAGCTGCATGCCACATCAGCTGCATGCCACATCAGCCACGCCAGATCAGGCTGTGCCACTGCCATTCAAGTTTGGGGCAGTGCGCCAGATCGGGTACCAATCAGGCCAAAAGTAACCGCACCAACGCCGTCTTCTCTTTTGGGCGGTGAGCCGCATAAGTCGCACGCCAGATAAGCTACGCGCCACATCAGCGCGCGCCAGCAAAATCAGGCGGTGCCGTCGTCCTGCTGCGGCAGGGCTTCCTGCAGGTTGCGCAGTTTGCGCATGAGCACCTCCAGCGCCGTCAGCACCACGTCCTCCGCCCTCAGCACGCCCGTCCCCTCCACTCGGAAAATGAACATGTCCTGCACAAGGGCATAGACTCTTCAGATACCTCTTGGTCCAAAGACTTGGTAGAAGCAACAGCGGCATCAAGAGCATCACTTGGGCCATGTTGCCAGGCCCAAGGGGGCAGGGGCCATGCCCGAGCCAAGCCACATCTTCATGAGCATGCTGGCTAATCAGCAACAAGATCACATAGGCGCCACTATGTTCCCTTGACACGTATGAGTAAATATCCAATCAGCAGTCATCCCGAGACTTGCCATGGCATGAGTCATGTCTTCTGATGTGTCTCATCTGCTTCCAGCCGAACAGCTTTCATGAGATGGCCTGCCCAGAGGCAGCCACGGCCTCTGGCATATGCACATTTAGGTGTATCATATCAGTATATGATGAGGGATGCCCACCTGGCGCTCCTTGATGGTGACTAAGCCTGGCTTGCCCAGCTCCTCTGCCTTTGCTTCTGCCTCCCCATCGTATCTGTACTGCTCCACGTCGTCCAACTCCACCTGCACTCAGCAAGCCAGAATCTAAGGCCACAAGGTAAAATGTCGAGGCCAAGTGAGACCAGAAAATTTAGAACGAAGCTCTTGTCGGTCATGATTGCTGTCGAGCAAGGTGCTCATGAGCACAGAATTTCGCAAGCACAGTATTATGTAAGCAGGGACAAAAAGACAAGCAGTGTTGAACACTATCCTGTAAGCGCACATCTCCATTTGCCATTGACCAAGTTTATGTGATTTGAGGCCTCACACAGAGCCCTGGTGAAGGCAAGAGCAGCACCTGCTGGGTGAGTTTGCTGCAAATACATCCTTTGAAAAGGATTTCGCCCAGAACTTTGCACACTGTCTTGAAGGCAAAAGTCAGCTTCTGCTAAGTTCAACTTGCCAAGAAAGTTTTGATAGGGGCAAAGCAACACCTGCTTGGTGATGTTGTTGTAGCGGAAGACTGGGTTGGGCGTGGCCTTGACCCAGTCCTCCTTCTGCTCTTCTGTCAGAGTATCCATCAGCGCCCGGTTGATGGTAATCTCTGGCATGTACTGGAAGCTCACCGTCGCCACAGGTATCCACTTCGCATGATCCTGGCAGGTTGCAAATTCAAATTCAAATTCGAACAGGAGCTTGAGCTCAGTTCCCTGGGCCTTCACGACGAGCGAGCCACAGCCTTGGAGCAGCAATAATATGAGCCTGATCATGGCTGGGATGTAGACGTAGAGCGTTGCACGCCTGCCCCAGAGGATGAGAGCTCTCTCAGCAGGATGTCCCCAATGGGCCAGGGTGACGAGCAAGCCCTTTGCACGGCTTTGAATACACAGATAAGCTCTTTGTGCTAGTGACGCCCTATTGACAACAAGTGGCTGAAGGATGTCTTGAGGCGGCATGCAGGGGTAATAGGGGCGGACCCCTGCCTTGGAGAAGGCAGGATAAGAGGCTCTCAGGGTGCAAGAGGGGCATGGACAAGGCCCCTGCTTGACATGGATGTGCCAATTCAAGTTGAAACTCCTAAAAGTGGCTAGGGAAGGGAGGGTGCACCTTGCCGATGCCCTTGCGCGCGATGGCTTTCAGGCGCAGCTCCTGGTTCTTGCGCATCTTCACCAGCAGAATGCCCCGATTCTCTGGGTCATACCCACCCGGAACGTAGCCTGCCGGCCACAAACTTTATTTCTACGATCATTGCAAAATCAGTGCTAATGCCTCTTCAAGCCTCAGAAAGCTAGGTGCTTTGCAAGAAATCTCAATTCTTCCCCTCCATCCTTCCCTGCCTTGGCAGATTCTCCATCAATGCATGTCAGGCCCGACCCGACAGAATCCTGAATTTCCTCTTCTGGTTTTGCCCGCTCCTTGCGAATTAGAGCATGAGAGCCAAGGTGTGCAAGAGCTGCTACATCCAATCAACTAGTGTGACAGGGGACAAGGTACTTTCTCAGGAATACAGATAATCCATGTGAAGGCCTTCCACAAATCGGCACCGGGCAGCATCATTAGAGGCACCAACAGCAAGTATCTGCAGCATGTGCATCTGGCTCACCCACAGGGCGGACATCAGGGTGGTTTGCGTCCAGTTGCAGGTCATTGCTGGTCACTTCCATCGTGTCCTCGCTCGTGCACTTCACGTTCAGGGTCATCTCCACGTCCAAGAAATCCGCCTCCCCAGCGTCCTCAAACACTCCCTGTCAGCAAGGACAGCAGGCTTCTCATCAGATCCTTGCAGCGACAGCTCAGCTCACCGCTGCAGCATGCACCTCTGACCAGTCTATGCAGTGGGTGTGGCGCAGCATCACAGTCCCCATGCAAATCTGTTGTGCTGAAGGAGATGGGACTGCACCTGGCACGGTAAAGTCCTAGCAAGCGAACTTGATAATGCACATGCATGATGCATGGAATTGCTGGCAGGTGGGGGAGCGGGGGCACCTTCATGCCACCTACTGCGCTGCTGACGAGGGGAATCAGCCCAAGCCGGTGAGCAATGAATTCATCATTGAGCACTGTTGTGTTCTCCTCTATCTCCACCAGGTCGATTGCTATTGTGGGTACCTGTGACAGGTGTGCCCAATGGTGTCACAGCTAGTCATGCATATGGTGCCACGAATTGAAGGTACGGTGAAAAATGAGAAATACTGCTATAGATTAGCAGTAGTATTGGACAGCGAATTATTCGAGATGAGGGCACTCACTTCCACAAGCATGATGCGTCGCAAGGCATTGGCCACTGAAGGATCTGTGTCGCTGAGCACGAACTCGCAGAAATCATCTCTCAGATCCCGTATCTGCACCTGAGGGACTCTCCGATTTTCCCCTAGCGTGGCCATCCTGCACAGAAGAGAGGACTGCTTGCTCAGATCACTTTGGAAAATCTGCAAGCCTGATATCGGACAAATCAGTTCTCATCCAATTGCTAGTTTAGGATCATGTTGAAAGGAAAAGTTACTATCTCCAGAATGCTCAAAGGAACAATCTGAGAAGGCCTTACAGCTGCTGTGATGGGAATGGTCGGTCTGAAAGACCTCGTCCTCAATCAAACACGCATCAACCCTCAAATCGAGATTGCATTACTGTCGCATTTGTAATAATGTTGCTGCAGAATACCCTCCGATTTAGGGAGCAATAAACTGTTTGTTAGGTGGGCCCTGTAAAGATTGATTGGGGCAGTTTGAGTGGACGTCAGCGTGATCTGTGAATTCCTTGAATTATCCTAGAAGTATTTAAATCCTGCTGTTAACATGAGATGAGCTCGGAATGAGGACAAAATGCTTCGTCATTTGTGGGAAGCGGCTGGTCATTGCCACGTGGCGGGGAGAGGTCTGGGGCCAGCACAATGCGCGTCGAGCAGGAAGATGCTCATCGAAAATTGATAGTTCAAAAGACAAATAATCATATCCATCGCATGCATGGGATCTGCACATGTCGCGTCATCTTTCAAGTGTCAAATATATGAACTGATCTATCAGCGGCTCTTTACCTCTGTCTTGTTGAACATATATATCAATATTGTTTCTCAAACAATCTGAAGTTATTGGAGGACTGCAGTACGTGTGGTTTTATTTGGGGTGTAAAAGCTAGTTTGCTTCCGATGGCCGTATGAGTGTACTTCATCAGGCTTCTTTCGTCAGTCTGCCGAAAGTTGTGATAGTTTTTGAAATCCTTGTACAATTTTGAGAATTGCACGGCTTCTTACAAGCCTGCAAGCTCCATGCAGCAGGGGCACAACAGGGACCAAGTCTAATGCAGCCAGGAACAAATGGAGTTGGCAGAGCTGTACTGTTGCAGGGCTTACTCTGCCTTGGATTGGCGACTTTACAGTTGGGAGCAGCGAATACTTCCCCGGATCAGTTTGCCATGCCGGACTTCTCCATATATCATACAAAGTACGAGTTCTGGTACCCTGACTACCTAGAACTGTGCTACTGTTCTGATCGTACATGACATTTTGATTAGTTTTTACACAGTACATTACGCACTATCATACTGAACCTCTTTACTGATGTGATGCAGAGATCAGGTGTTCGAAGAGGTTGAGAACTTGGTCAAGGCAAATGCCCAGATAATGAAGGTGGGAAGGGCTGCATGCGAGACCCACGCACCATGTGAATGACTTAGTTTGACAACTTCTGAGGAAAATGACCGATTCCCCGTTTTCTGATGCAGTTGGACGTTCTGGCCATCTCAGACGAAGTCTCGGACCCGCCCTACCGGTCGTCATTGAAGGTGCGACCCAACAGCTGCACCATGCACAGTGATGCCATGAGTTCTGAACATTTTCCAGCATTGTCATGCGTTGCCAAACCACGTATTTTGGCATACAGTGCTGATTCTGATTGCTGAATGTCCAGGTCGTGACTGTGGAGCCTGGAGGACATACCAGGGATCATGACAAAAAGATGCGGCTCCTGCTGGTGAGAAACTCGCCTTTATCTCTGTGTGCAAGACTTGATCCTGCAGGATTGCTTTCTCAGCGATGCAGTTGATGCTGCCAACATCATCAGCTCTGATATTCGTCATGAAATTGATGTTGAGATGTTAGTGCATTACCAACTCCCACAAAAGGATGAGGAAGACATTAGAAGAGCTCTTTCCCTCCCATTTGAGGGGTGTTCTTGAAGCCCATTTCTCTTGCGCTGTGGCAGAATTACGGGGAGCATGGGAGGGAGCTGATAACGGTGGAGGTGGCGCTGCGGCTGCTGCAGATTCTGGCGGACCCCTCAGCTGAGCTGGAGCGAGGGGACCGACCTGGGGGACCTGGCAAGGCCCGGCTGAAGGCCCTGCTCCACAATACAGTCTTCAAGGTGACTTGCTGATGACCAATCGACTCGTTTAAAGCATACCACAGCTCTGTGCACGCCTGCTGTAAGACACGCCGCACAAGGCCCCTTCATATTGACAGTCCTGCACATGTCCAGATATCCAGATGCCACAGACATTACATTATTTTTTCTTATCCTATCTAGAGGATTAGCTTATCTCACAGTCCGCAGGCGGCATGAGGGATTGCCCCGTATTGTCTTTGATTCTGAAATTCGAATCTGAATGTCATACATGCATGCATGCAATATGGTGGTTGCTGATGCGCAGATTGTGCCGATGGAGAATGAGAAGGGGCGGGACCTAGTGGAGGGGGGAAATTTATGCGAGCGCAAGAATGGGCGCGGAGTTGACACCAACAGGAACTGGGAGGTTCACTGGGGGCACAAGGAGAAGGATTATGACCCCAATGAGGAATATCCCGGCACCAAGCCCTTCAGGCAAGTCCTTGTGCTGCCACCTCATGCTGTTTATCATGCTGTCGCAATTTGCATGCACCACGCACTGCTTCTGTGACTTCAGCATGTCACTTTGTTCATGAATTGTAGAGAATCATCATCCTATCACAGATTCATGATGGGCGTCAGGCATCTACTGTTTTCTTGACACCAACAGTGCCACCTACTACTCAATGTTCCAGAAAGGGAGTGCAATTTGTGTAAGAAAAGTATGACTGCCGGCTAAAGAATGGGGTCTAATTCAACTTCAGTATTTGTGCAATGCAGCGAGCCAGAGGCGGCAGCTTTGTTGGCGCTCGCGCGGAAGTTCAAGCCGCATGTGTGGATGAACGCGCACTCGGGGATGGAGGCGCTGTTCATGCCTTATGACCATCTCCCACATATCCCCACTGGGGAGGTCGCGCAAGCCACTCTGCAGGTGGGCATCATCATCTTTGAACCACATTCTTCAGCATGCATCCGTGGGTTATCTGCAGGGAGTGCCTGACTGCATGACATCATGTGTACATGTGCGCCGACTTCTGCTGGGCATATGCTGGCAAGGGCACACGCTCTTTGGTGGGGCCCTGTTCTGCGTGAGAGCAAATCCATTGAAACTGCGCAGGTGCTTGAGAAGCTCAACAACGTCACTTGCGGCGGACGCTGCGCATTGGGATCGGGAGGGAAGTCAGTGGGTGGGTTCCCAAGCTCCAAACTTACTGCAGTGTGTTTTGTTTGCACCTATCATTACGGCATCTTGAGAGTAGGAAGTGCTTCTGTGTGGGGCTAGCACTGGCTCAGGCCAGTCCAAAGAGGCATGCATGCTGTTCAGCAAGTTGCCACTTATCTGTGACCTGACACAGTGTGCTCACACCGCTTGTTTGAACAGATATGACAGCAATTTGCAGGCCAGCAAGCACGCCCCTTCAACGATTGAGCGTACATGCCCTGGAAAAAGCATGTGTCGCACGCTCCATGAAATTTTAAAAATGCATGATAAAATGATGAATGCATGCAGGATATTTGGCACATGGCACTGCGACGGACTACATGTACGAGAGGCTGAAGGTTCCGTTGTCATTCACGTGGGAAATCTATGGGGACAACGACGCGCACTTCAATGATTGCTTCCGTATGTTCAACCCCGTCAGCCTTGAAGCCTTCGACAAGGTGCGGCCCCTGATGTAACCTGTGATGAGGCAAGTTGTGATGTAGCTTCTCTGGTAATAAGCATGCATGCACTATACTTTTAGCAGAAATAAAACTTGAAATATACTGGTGGCTGATCTGGGTGCAGCTTGCATCTGAATTTGTCTTGCAAGCTGGAAAGGAGGTGTTGAGTGGTATGGCATTTTGGCAGCTTCTTAACTCCATCCTCTGAGCTTGCCACACACTGTGAAACTCATGCTGCACCCAGCTCGTCTGATGAGGCCACCTGTGCAGCTGTCAATGACCCCTTGCTCAACCCCTGAGGCTTAGGGTGTATCAGTGTCTCCATGACTCTGCATGCAGGTCAAATGCACGCATTAAAAAGAAATTGCATATACAATTAGAGTTGCCTTATCCGCTGAAAGCTGTCCCCTTATTGGTGCGCACAGGTCGTGACAAGTTGGGCTGATGGAATATTTGCGCTCCTAGAGCTGCTGCCCTCACACCCAGCCATCCCACGCACCAACACACAACCCCATAGCGGGGGCCGCAAGGTGCGCCAATCAGTTCCCAATCCCGCCCAAACAGGCCGGTTTTCTTGCTATGTATTTTTTGAGTTGATCTCTTGAATCGCCCGGATTCGCTGTGCCTTTGTCTTGCTTCTTGACTCCCCTTTGTTGTGGGGCATGACCTTGATTCCCGGCCACTCATGCAGAACTCAACCCTGATGCGCTTGTTCTCCAACTTGAAATGTGAAAATTTGAAATATAGGTTTTGAACCGGGTGACATGACTAACTGCAGGTGGAGCCCGGCGCGACGCGCAGCAGCAGGGAGGGAGTGTCAGATGGAGGGAACGCGTCTCCAGACAGGCGGCTGGGGGCGGCGGTGCAGGGGTGGCAGAACCGCATGAGCGAGGCGGCGAGGCTGCGGGTGATGCACTTTCTTTCCGGTGGAATGGTCTTGTCAGAGGACACTTACGCAGAACAGCTTGCACTTTGAGAATAGTGGCCCCTTGCGCGGCCAATCAGACACAATTTGGCCCCAAGGGAAGCTCGCTCGGAAAAGCTGATTTCTTTCATTACCGAGACATGTGCTGCACAGCATCTTGTTGCTGGAGAGCAATCGTCTCTTCCCTGGCCCCATCCGATTGCCCTGTTAGGGCCACCAAATCTGATGTGTCTTTGTGGCCGCTGCTCCCCCCTGATAGCGTAGCTCCTGATGTTTTCTGCTTTGCAATGACACCTCAGGTGTCCGTATCTCCAGATTGTTGGTATATCATGCTGGCTCTGGTGATGCTAGTCAAGCATGCAGTCAGCCCGAGAATGAGTGAAATTGATGGCATATGACTGACTAAATGGTGCGGCGCAGGTGTTCGACGCCCCGGGGAGCCGCAAGGGTCTCATAGGGGGTCTATGCGTCGCGCTGGTTGCCATTGTCGGCTTTGTGGTTCTAGTCCGAGGCGGCGGCCGCGCGGCAGCTGCCAAGCGCGCCGCCCGGCGGAAGCGCGAGGAAGCTGTGCTTTAGAAATTGAATTTGAATACTATTTTTGAAGACGTGAAGACTTGTATTGTTTGTACTGTGGCAATGCTGATACGACCTGTCAAAAAGGTCATAGGACCCGCAACAGTTGCTTGTTGCAGTCATATGTATGCAAGGAACAGAGACATGACTTCGTGGTGTGCTGTGATGACGCAATGTGGATGGTATGCTTATTGACTGACAGCATTGACCTAGATCTTAAGAAATTGTGACCAACTGCGTATCACCGATCCTTTCAAGACTGGGAAATTTACACCACTGAACAAGAAGGGCATACAACTTAATTGCAACACGATAGTGTCAGGTGCTTGGCGTTCATTATTGGCAATCCAGGCTTTCTCGTGCAACGGCCTTCCTCTCCTTAACACTCTCAACACTTTCCTGCATGCACTCCGCATCCAAACATCACTTTCCTCGGCTGGACTGCTCTGTCAACTTTCCTCGGCCTGACTGCTCTGATCCTTGTTCCGTTTCCTGACTCTTTTCCTTTTGGGCTTCTCCGCGCTCTGCTCTGCGCCCTGCTTCTGCGCCTGATCTGGCGCAGGCCGCTTTTTCTTTTTCATGGACAGAGGGTTGGGTCCTTTGGCCCCACTGCGCCGGAATATGCTCTTCTCTTTGGGCCCCTTTTGCAGCTCTGCCAGCTCAGCAAGTGCATGCTGACTCAGCTCATGCTTCTGCACCCCCATGTTGCTGTCATCCACCTGCACATGACCCTCACATGTCAATGCTGTGCAAGGCGTAATACTGAATCGTGCGTAATAGTAGCAGTTGTACTACTTGATGTTCCGCCAAGAGGCATTCTCTCAACGCCGATAATAGTTCATGCACAGGCTCTGGTTCACATCAGAGCAGGCCCAGTGTAAGGAGGAATCCTTTAAAGTGTTTCCAACAGCATATTGCTTTTGGAATCTGAAGAAGGGTGAAGAAGCTCATTCTGCAGGTTTGTATATCGCATCAAGAGCAGGCTACAGCATGCAAATATCGAGAAGACTGGAGAGCAATATTTCAGGTGATGCTTGATGTACCTAGTCCTTGACCACTGGAAAATCTGCAACAGTAATGATGATAAAAAAACAGCGGTCACCTGTTTCATGGCTCGTCTCTGTGCTTCCGAGGGCTGCTCCATTTGGACGCCGTTCACATTCGCAAACACCGAAGCTCCACCAGGCAGTTTGCCCAGAGCCACCCGGAGGGCTTTGTCCTGGGTTGCTACAAAGTAGTGCTCCTGATTGTCCATCCCTGCATAGAACAATATGTGCACAATTGCACCACATTCCTTCTCTTGTGACCTTCTTAGGTTCACAACCCAAGTGGCCTACTTTCTTGTCTGACATTAGTAAAGGTGGCCATTTTGGCAGGGTTGCAATGCTTGACAGCATATACATCATCTTCATATCAGGGTCCATAGACATCGATGCACTATCAGGAAATGGACATGCAGAGAGGTCAATGCTGTCAATGCTTGCCTATGTTGTCCAGTATGCAGTCCGTTGTGCTGAGCGCCTGATCATCGTGTCCACAGGACAGGTGCAGACCTGCCTTCCTGGCAGCTCCATACGTCCCTGATCACATTCCCAACCTTTAGAAGTGGGACTTTTTTAATAGGATTGGGGTCCCAAAGAGTATTGAGCATTTCAAGATTATAGGTGTCAAGTCAGGCAGCGTTTTCACACCTGAAAAGTCGTTGCCCAAGCCTTTGAGCTCCAGCAGTGAGCATCTGGTAACATATAGCTTGACTGGGCCGCCTAGCAGCTTCGCCAGGATCTCAGCTGGGTCCCCCATGCTGCAAGGCACAACAATTGGAACGTGAAGACCTTGGTAACCTTAATCACGCTATGCGGAATGCTGCAGTCAGCGTCAAGAATTACACTGAGAGGGACCAAGATGTGTTGAACAACTGCAGCAGGGGCGCACTGGGATTCTCTGAGAGCGTGCACGAAGTTGCCATCCAGGATCACCTGCAAATAAAAGATATTGTTAAAACGTCCAGATCTCGATTGTGCTATTCAGGAGAGACACCGGGGAACTTGCTTTGCAGGCACCTTGAAAGGTTTCCGGAATCCATAATTGATTTCGTAAAACTGGACCGCCCGTCTCGTGTGCTTGTGTTTCAGGCGACGCATATTATGAGGTGCGTAGAGACAACTTCGATCCGATTATCAGCCAAAAGAGCTGCCTTGATCTGGACTCTCCAATTGTTTGTAGGAGGGCTCACGGAATGAAGGGCGGTGAAAGGAACTCAAAACAAAGATATACGAAACTTTACTTGGGGTATTTTTGTAGACTTTGGCCCCGAAGTCCGGCTGATTGCCAATCAGTGATGCAGTCTGCGCACGTGCTATTCGGCTGGCTTCCTCTTGCTAGGAAGCTACAAGTTAGCTCTTTTGCTCGGACAAGCAATCTGTTGACGTACGGTTTTAATTTCACAGGCTAGCTAAAAGCCTGGAAGACCTGTTTATTGGGATGAACGCACCTTGATCACTTGTCGCGACTGCCCGTTGGCCATCTGCTTCCAACAGTTCCATAAGAAATTGTTCAAGGCCAAAGCTAAATGGGGAGATCAGACGCAACAAAAAATTGACTAATCGAATAGTGAGGTCATACCCATGGCATTGCTGGTCATTTCGGGACAGCCCTGCAGTGGCAAATCTACAGTGGCTGCTGAGCTCACGCAGATGCTGGTGGGAAAGGGCCTGGAAGTGATCATCATAGACGAGCCTGGCCTCAGCATGACTCGCAACCAGAGTTACAGGGGTAAATGGTCATCCTATGGACCTAGAGCCTGACGTGTATTAGCCATCATGGCATGTCGAAGACCAGCAGCTGCTGACAGTTCTGCCTTGCTTGCAGACACGGTCAGTGAGAAGAATACGAGGGGTAAATTGAAATCCGCAGTGGAGAGATCCATATCTAAGAGGCACTTCATCATCCTAGACTCCCTGAACAACATCAAGGGCTACAGGTGAGCTCCTTCCTCACCATCATTCAGCCCTATACCATGGCACGCTGTTCCTTCCCCCTCTCAAGTACATCGTCCTCGATGAGCTTGGATCTGAGCTGTACTGGGCCCACAGGTATGAGCTGTGGTGTATCGCCCGGGCGGCCGGCACGCGCTGCTGTGTGGTGCACTGCGCAGTGCCCAAGGAGCAGGTCAGCTAGCATCACTATCAGCCAGCTTCTAACTCATCCAATGTCCGACTTTCATTCTCACCCAGTGCCCAGCATGACATCCATGCACTTGCAGATTACTCCAAGGATGCCATTCTTCCCTTTGCGTATCTTTGTCCTGGTATTTTGCGCCACAGCAGGACAACAAAATAGGGAGGCATTTGCATATCTCACGTGCTGCAGGCGTGGGCATGGAATGAGGAAAGGGCACAAGGCAAGGACGCCTACAGCGCAGAAGTGTTTGAGGACCTGTGGAGGCGCTATGAGGAGCCGGACGCGCGGCAGCGGTGGGATGCACCGCTCTTCAGGCTGGCACCTGATCAGGGGAAAGACACCATGCAGCCGGTCTTGCAGGTGCGCAGCAGTAGATGTGGTAATCGTGTCACCCCGGGTTTGTGTGTACCGCCCGGGATGCTTGCCCAAGCGTCTGGCAAAGCAGTCTTGCAGGTGCGCAGTGCTTGGATGTATCCTGCCCAGTGACTCCCAGAACGCTTGGGCCTCTGGGAATTCTGGTCAGGCTTTTGAACAACAGGCATGGCTGCCCATGCTATTGTAAGGGTATTTGTGCTCGGACTGCACCATGCAGCTAGATAAGTAATGTACTTTTCTCCCTGAATATAATATGCTCTGATCTGGTATGCTCTGATCCTTACAAGCAGTTTGGATTTTTGCGCCCAAGACCGCGCCCAAGAGCATTCAGGGCAGGGTCTTCTGATGCCGTCTGCGCAGCTTCATAATGTGGATGAGCAACCTCTCTCTGCAAACTCCGTATCAAATGAAATACCTGAAGCATGCGCAGGGGGTGGTTGAATCACTGACGGAGGAGGCCGGCCCGCGGCAGCGCTCGGTGGTGGCCAAGCAGCTGCAGCCGACGCAGGCGACGACTAATGCGCCGCTGTCGGCGACTAACCTGTTGCATGAGATCGACGGCGGCGCGCAGGACGTCATCGGCCGCATCTGCGCCGCGCAGGTGCAGGCACCTGCCTGATATTATTAGTGATAGTTCTAAACGCATGGAGGCATGAGAGGCATAGGTGTGCCTGCAGCCCAGCTCCAGGCAAACTAGACTTGCCACATGGTAGCAACAGTAGGCACCAACCGCTGCATGTTTTTACCAGCGGCCAGCCTAGTTGCCTGACTGTGTGGCAGTGTCAGATATTGCTGGCAGAGCTCCCTTGAGATGCCAGTGAGCAGGGCTCCCTGCATGGAAGCCTTTTCCAGGCTCCTCAGCCTTGTGGACAAGCCACAGAAAATTCATTTCTCTCCAGGCAGGCCTCACATGTGTCTGATATGCACTTGGGTTGGCATTTGGTGGTGTAAGGGAGGGAAATCTTGAAATTAGCAGCATTTCCTGAACAGGGGAATGCTGCAGAGGAAGACATTCTTTCTTGTCTCACGGGGAGTTTGGTTGCTCTGCAGGAGTTGGCTGGCAGCAGTGCAGCAGGGAGGGTACAGATGGGCGAAGAAGTGGATGCTCTGCAGCTTAATAGGCCTGTGACACTGGCAGAGCTTCGGCGGCACAAGAGGGTGTTTCTGAAGATGTCCACGCAGAGCCTCGCCTCACGGTTGCCTGACAGGCAGTCTGCCCGGCGCATGTTTGTGAACTACTTGCGGGAACATTTGGACTAGACAGTCTGCAGGATGCTTGAGTCACTGCAATCACTGGCAGTGGCACATGCATGTCACAGTTGGGTTATTTAGAGAGACTCTGGAAGATCCGGAGCGCCTCGGGCACCCTCGATCGTCTCCGATGTGACATACCGTCGTACAGGGTCCTCTTCTGCAACGCCTGCACTGGGTCTGTTTTGCCGCAAGGAAGCATCTGTCCCTAATTGCTGCACTCGCATCGATTTACCAATCGTACTGTTCACAAATCTTCTCCCGCGTGACGATGTAGAAACGCTCTCTCAGACTGCGAGAGCAGAAAGCCAGGAAAAATCCTACCTGCTGATTTGGATTCTCACGTCCGTTCTGGACACTAGTGAAGATCGATACGAGCCCAAAACCCCTGAATCTGTAAGTAGGACAGTCCCTGCTAGGATAGCTTCAGCAGTGTTGGTTTCGCAAGGTGCGAGCCGTGCTCCGTCTTATCCTGCAGCCACAAGACTGACGTCTGCATTCATATCTCCACAAGCCATCACAATGCACAAAGCGATCATAGGAGTATTGACATGAATCTCCTTTCGCGACAAACATCCTGTGTGAGCTCTCCGAGACTAGCTTGTACTTGACGTGTCGCCCCGATGCGCCGTCGTAGATGTGACACGCATACCCGCCAAAACATGTCCAGAGCCGTTAGGTGCTATAATTCCTCCGCCGAGTGACTCGAGTAGGCGTGCGTACTGCAAAATTGCAAGCGGAAAAGTGATGCTTTATTGCATCTTCTGACCCGCATCGAACATCCTATCCACAAAACGAATTTTAGTAATCCACATCTTCTTGGATGTTTCAGCACGTGCTGTGATTTCCCAGGCATTTGTGAAAAACCGATGTATCTTGATATCAATGATGCCCTTAGAGGATCGGTTGGCACATCAGAGTACTTGTTGGGCAGATTCAGCACGTGATCCATCTCTGGTATCAGTGGATGCATTCACGGTGGACACATCCTGGACTGTAAGGCAGACTTGTGGATGATCGAATAAAACTGGTCGCAGCATTAAGGGCGGCAGTGGACCTTAACGATACTCGTGGCGGATATGCAGTGCATTTAGTATACAAGATGGAACAGCAAGCACTTCAGCTCTTGAAACGGAAGCTCGATGCTCTGAGCTATATGGAGCCTGTGGACGAGCACAGCGCCCCCCTGGTGCAGAGATTAGTTGACGATCTCGTGCACACGACAGAGAGCTACAGGGGCCTCAAGCAGCAGTCCCTGACGCACCACCACCACATCTCCAGTCTGAATGACAAGGTGTTCCAACATACTGATCACCCTGCGTTACAGCAACTTACATCACGGACGATAGAAGGCAGTCCTATTTTAAATCTCATGGCAGTTCAATATCAGGGTATGTGCTTGCGTCTCTGCTCAGGTTGAGGTGCTGCAGAAGGACTGCAGCAGGCTGGCAGGCGAGAACAACCAGCTTCACCTGCGCCTCATCAAAGAGACCGAGCACTCTGACCGGCGAGAACGCGCGCATTACACACAGCTCAAGGTGCATTCCTCTCTGTCAATCACTTCAACTTTTGTTTTCTGCTCCTTCCACAGCCTGCAAAACTGACAGCCAATTCGTGAAATGGGTGCACAACCTCTTGTGGCTGCGAATGTTAGAAGATCTCCCTGAGGCAAAGCTTTGGCAATTGTGTCTGGGTGCAGGCCTTTGAGGAGCAGATCTCTCAGCTGTCCTTCTGGAAGCAGAGCACCCAGCAGCGGGTCCTGGGCTTGGAGAAGGAGAATGGGGGCCTCAAGCAGCGCCTGCAGCAGTTTCTCACTGAAGATGACAGCGGTGAGTCTTCCTGTTCTTGACGCCATGCTTCATATACTCTTTGCAACTCCTGATGGGAGCCTCCTATCGAGAGGCAGTGCTGCAAAGACTAGGTAGAATGAAAGCGCTTATCATCTGACAAGGTATCTGCAGCCTGTGCTCGGGCCGCTCTGTACCGCTGGTGAGATCTCACAGACATGGATTCAGCGTGTTAAAACAATTTTCTGCATCGGCAGATGACGAGGCGAGAGGCGCCACCAGGCTTCACCTGGAGGCGCCACTGGAGCCGGCAGCTGCCGCGCAGCTGCCGCGGCCGGCGCCCGGCTCCCCGGCCGGCGGCGGCATAGATCTGCTGAAGGCGGCGAACACGCGTGTGGCATCGCTGGAGGCCGCCATGCGCTCGAGGGACGGCCAGCTTGCAGCCGCACAGGCAGAGCTGCAGGCCATGCAGGTAGCAGCCGTGGCCTTTAATGATTTATTGATAACTTCTTTCTGGGCGAGTGGACGTTCTGAAGGATCATTTTAGTCAAACAAAGGCATGAGGCAAACGCTTGCATAGATTTCACACAGCCTTGTGGCTCAGAAAAGCAACTGATCAGCTGACCGATCTGCCCGTCATTCTCTCATATGATAGACTTGCGAGAGCCCAGGAGACCATCATAATAGGAAAGCAGCCCCTAGCAGAGTCGTGTAAACAAGCGCTAGTGGGGAGCATGTTTTCAAACGTTCACCCTGGACCATTAAGATCCAGGCAACACGCACCTCCAGCTGTCCTAGATGGGACCATGCCTGAACAACCAATCCTTTATACTTTGTGCAGGAGGCAGTTGAAAAGAGGGAGGTGGAGATAGTGCGACTGGGCGCGGAGGCCGCCACCATCAGAGACGTGGATGTGACGGCCCTGCAGTATCGCAGCGAGGCCCAGGAGAACCTCATACTTCAGCTCAACGAGCAGGTGTGGCTTTCAGCCTCTTCTACAAGACACTCTTCGCCCCACACAAAATGAGGCTGTACCAGTTTCTGGAGGGCATTGCGATTGTCGGTACTATAAACTAGCAGGAGTGCCTGGCACAATTAGCTGCAGGGCTTTGGCAGCTTCAACACTCCTCTTGGGGCTCTTCAGGCATCCAGAGGACATCTACATGCAATTCAATATTCCAATCATGCTGCACGTTGCAAGTGACAGAGGAGCATATTGTGCAGGTGGAGTTCTTGACAGGGCAGGTTGCAGGCGCTCGCTCAGAGCTGTCCAGGCGCGAAGACGCAACCCATCTCCTGGGAGAGTCCGAGCAGGCCCGCCAAGAAGTAAATCTTCCTGGGTCACATATTTGCACTCCCCTGCATCCATCCACTGCTCAATGCCTACCACACTTTCCACAAATAGAGGCCAGCTATGCTCCTGTGACAGGCCCGTATCGACATGCCTAAAATCGTTACAACCGCTCATACGTAAGCATACGCAAAGGGAACAGCGCCACACAGCCTCATGACAAGCCTGTATGACATCAGCATGCTGGTTGGAACATCAGCGGTGCTGACATCATCAAATTCCAGCAATGCTCACATCAGCGTTAATTCATGTGCACAGCTGGAGGCGCGGCTACGGGAGGCGGTGAGGGACGGGAACGCCCTCGCACGGGAGACAGGAGAATTGAAGGCTGCCCTCAAGCGTGCCCAGGCCCAATCCGGGCTGCCCAGGCGCAATGGCCTGACAAATGGGCGCTCCGCGGGAGACAAGGTCAGCCATTTTTTGTATGTAAAGATCATGATGAGAGGCCCCATAAGACAAATTAATTTTCCAAGAGTTGAGCGGTGCGTGCAGATAGAACTGTGGCTTTCCGTCCGATACCAGTAAACTGACTTTGATTCCAACTACAGCAGCTTGATCATATGGTTCTCCAACAAAGCCACTCCGACCCTGGGGCATCAGGACCCAATTGGGACTCTGGACATCATGAGTAGAAGCACATTCGCGTTATTCTCCTACTTTGGTTTAAGGCACTCACACAGAAACAGTTAAGACATGAGAGACAATGCGCGCGCCAGACTAACTGGTGCTGCATCGCAAGGTGTGTGCTGAGTGGATTGCTGGTTTCGTTTCCCGCTAAACAGGAGAATTTGCCGGAGACAAGCCGAGCGCTGGCGTTGGCGGAGCAGCGGCTGAGTGAGGCGGCCGCGGAGCTGCAGCAGCGCGCCGATGCGCTGGGCCGCCTGGAGGCCGAGCGCGACGAAGGGAACGCGCAGGTGACCTGCCCAACCCACTTCTGCAACTGCATGCTTTTCAGGAACCACTTTTTCTTGCGGTACGGCCCGGATCATGGGACACATCTATTGGCTATAAATTATTGCATTCCAAGAAATATATACAGCCACCGACATGTCCTGTGGAAGTTGGGTTGGGTTGGCTCTCAGAACAGTACTCTCGATAATTTGTCACTTTCAACCCAATAACTGCTGTCAGTCTAAGACTTTAAGAAATAGAGATTACGGAGGGAGACTACCTGCCATTGTGGAGAACTTGATTTTACAACAATTAGGGGTATGCCTGAGCACAGTGAATTGCTATCACTTTCTGCGTTGCAGGTTGAGCGGCTGAAGGAGCGGCTTGGGGAGGTGGAGGGAGCCGTGGCGCAGCTGCGCACCACAGGCGCGGCGGAGGCGGCGGGGGTTCCGTCCCCTACAGTGGCGGCGGGGGGTCCGCCCCGGGCGGCGGCCGCTGAGGTGGCGGAGCTCAGGGAATGCCTTGCCACGGCGCAGGCCGATGCGGCGGCGGCCGCCGCGCAGCGGGAGTCTGTGCAGCACGAAGCCACGCAGCTGCGCAGCCAGGTAAGCGCCTTTTCTCAAGGCGCTTGTGTGGATATGCCACATAAACCAGCTATTGGTACATCGTGTGCACGCCTTTTCCCCCCTGTCAATGCCAACAAAGCCATGCGGGCTGGGTTGTTGCAGCGAAGTGGCCTCCTCCCTACCAGAGGGTCGCATAGCTTTCTCTAGTATCTTTGGTTCCCATGATATGCCTCTTCCATCCTCGCTTTCCCCCAAGGATCACTTATCCCAGAGCAAGGGCGTCCCTGCAGAAGTGACACTTTTGAGGAGTCAAATAGCTGTCAGTGCTGAGATCGCATGCTGATATCGTGTTGGCATGCATGCACAGGTTCAGTTCCTGGAGGATGAGAAGGCAGTGCTTATCGAGGAGGCGGCCGTCAGAGCGCGCAGTGCCGACTCTGCGGAGAACAGCGATACGCTCTTGCTCAGGTGAACTCTCGTTGCTACTGAATTTACCAGCTTGTCCTTTAACAATGTTTCCTTTGCTGTTCATTGCACGCTACAAAAAATGATTTGCCAGGGAGAGTTTCTGCCAAGGGGTTGGGACGTCTCAATCTGCCTAAATCGAGCTCGCGATTGGCACCAGCTCTGCAGCCGCGCTAGCAGAGGTGTTTCAAAACCAAATTACTGAAATTGCAGATTTCCTGCCAAGCCTGGTCGATCTGTGAAGGTGTCTGACTGTACTTGCATGATTGCGTATATTCTGTCGTGTAGGCAGCGGCTCTTGACGGCGGAGGCGGACCGGGACAAGCTGCGGGCGGCGGTGCTGCAGGCGCAGGCGCAGGCCGACGAGCTCATAGCCGCGCTCAAGGGCCTGGCGGCTGACCGTGACGCCGCACGCGCAGCCGCCGCCAATGCACGCTCCGAGGCCGATCGGCTGCAAACGGCGCTCGCCGAGCGGCCGTCGCCGGCCGCCGCGCCAGCGACGCCACCCGCGCAGGTGCTTCCCAATGTCAAAAGGTTTGATTGCCATTGTGCTATACAGAGATGCTTTGAAGGCCAATCACGCTCGTTGCTCATTCCATATATTTAGTTGCTTTTGCAGACGGCAATGACTTGCAGGAAACACTTTTGGGGTCCTTCTTTTTGTAGATTCTGCAAGACATAAAGTTGCATTATACGGCTTATGGATCTGTCATGTGGTGATATCTACAGGCCAAGCGAGCATTGATGGTGGCAACACCAGAGAATTTGCCTTGTGGACAGGCTGTGGAGAGTGGGGACACAGCGCCGGAGGAGAAAGCTACACAGCTAGCAACACCAAACGCATTCCTTAAAAAGCACGCAGACGAAGTAATGGCACAGTCACAGAGATTGCAGGCGCAGTTGCAAGAGCTTGGCACAACACGGGACAACCTCGCTGCTGAGTTGGCGTCCAAGACCGAGGCTGCAGCCGTCTTGGAGCAGGTACTCACTTCTGACAATGGCAGAAGCATTCTGGAATAAGAACTTGATGCGCCTGGGAGTACGTCAATGCAGAGTAATGACAGAGTAGTGCTCGGCATGTAGGAGGTTGCAGCTGCCCAGGAGCGGGCAGAGGAGGCAACGCAGCGGGCTGCCCAGGCGGAGGCAGCTTCCGCCGCAGCTGCCGGGCAGCTGCAGTCGGCTCGGCAAGCGCTGGCGCTCGCCGAGCAGAAGAGGGACGCAGCGCTGCAGACCTCGCAGGTGGCCCATCCTCCCTGCCTGAGTGCGCTGCCTTCATATAAACAATGGACACTTCCTGTGAAAGGTGCTGACATCACTGGTGGTGCCAACAAGCAGCAAAAGTAAAAGTAGAGCCTGACACTCACGCGACTGAGCAAAATTCAGGAATCAGAAATGAGCAAGGTGGCCAAAGAAAAAGTATAAGAATCCATGTTTATATACACTGCTTGCCCTTAAGAATGGTTCACTTGCCATCCCTTAGACAAGATTCCAAGCGGGCTGCCCCCCCTGTATGCCTCCAAGGGATGGCTCAGTGCCAATCCTTGGGCATAGTTGCAGCCTGACTTGCGGGCTTTCTTTGGACCGTACTGTCAGACGCCCAATAAATGTCTCCACAGTGTGCCTCTCACCAGTCGCCATTCAGTTGACATGGCTACATGTACCCCCAAGATGTCCTCATTTCACAGGATTGAAACCTTTCATCCTGGTTTACAGACGCTCGAGGCGGACAATCGCGAGTTGAGGGACGAGCTGCACGCAGTGTCGGACGACCTTGAAGCGCTCGTGCGCGAGAACCAGGTCATCGGCGGGCAGGCCATATCGGCCGCCACTGAGCGCGACGCCTGGCGCGAGGAGGCCGGGGCCGCCGGCACGCGCGCAGCCGCCGCCGAGGCCGCCGCCCGCGCCGCCGACGCTGAAACCGTGCGTCTGCGCAAGACATACGAGGTGCGCACATCACACCCATAAACCCGGATCTCCAGGATTCGTTTGTGATCATATCCTGTAATTTTATTATTCACCCCGCGCGCGGCCGCCGCCGAGGCTGCCGCCCAGGCCGCTGACGCTGAGACCGAGCGTCTGCGGAAGACATACGCTGTGCGCATATCACAAACTTAAAAGCAGATTCTCCAGGATTCATTTGTGATCGTATCGTGTAATTTTATTAAATCACCCCGCGCGCAGCCGCCGCCGAGGCTGCCGCCCGGGCCGCCGACGCTGAGACCGAGCGGCTGCGCAAGACCTATGAGGTGCCCTGAAATTCCCTCAAGCACAGTGCAAAATGACAAGTGAGACGGGGATTGAGGGCAAGCACACGAGCCTCTCTTGCACCAATTCTAGGTCATAGCGCAGAGTCAAAGAAGATTGGTGAGAAGGACTTACAGCGGGACTTGCTGTAGATACTTGCCCTGTCAGAAGGGTGCATCAGCCGGCTGAAAACTGCTTGGAGTATTTCTTGTGGTGGTTGGGGGATTGGGCTGCTCGCTCACCAGGATGATATATCTCATGATTAACATATTGGATAGGATGCGCGCCAAGCAAATAGCCGTTCGGTCTGCTCCCAGACTTGCAAAGCCTGGCCAATTGATACTCTGCTTGTGTCTCATGGGGATTTGGGGGCCTGTTCAGGCGCTGGCTGCGGAACTGCGGGGGGCGCAGGGCAGTGCGGGCGCGCTGGGCAGGAAGCTGGCTGCCCGGGATGGGCACGCTGCCGGACAGGCCGCTGAGCTGGCCGCCATGCGCGAAGCCCACTCCAAGGCTCAGGCCCAACTCAACCAGACCGCTCTCGACGTCCAGGTGACCACTGCTCTTCTTAAAATGGGCACAATAGATGCACAAGTGCAGCCATGCATGTGTCTTGTCCCAGTCTTGGCAGTGTTCTGAAGTCACCTACGTTGCAGCGCTGTAGCAAGCCAAAGCATCTCAGTGGGCAGATGATCTAGAACTTCTCCAAATAAGTAAAGGCAACTGAGTTCGTTCCTGTATTATTGGTGTCAAGTGCATGCATGAGCTATAAAGGTGTGAAATTTCTATATTCATTAACATGAAAAGTTACAATATTCGAGAATTTGGAGGCCTGATCTGGCGCTGCGCGTGAGGGCAGGCGTGGGAGCGCCAGGTGGCGGAGCTCAGCCGCCAAGTCAGCAGGGCGGCAGCTGACAAGGACGATGCCGAACGCGAGCGCCAGTCGCTGCTCGACGCCCTTCGCAACTCCGAACAGGTTCTTTTCTTCTCGTTTGCCATTAACAATCTTTCAGAAGATCATGATCTGCATTGTACTGCATAGCTTTGAATTAGCACGGAGAACACCTCACTCCATGCACTTTGTGTGAGGCCGAGAGCATGGTAGAGCATGCAGCTTGTTCTGGTATATGCCCCGGAGCCCAATCCAAGGGTATATTGCTGCTTTGTTTACGTCTCCAAAGAGAAGCGAGTCACGCAGACAAGCTCCAAACTTCTTAATGATCCTTAGGAATCGAAACATTTCATGTCTGATAATGTTATTTTGGTCTCAGGCGCGGTTTGAGGTGGAGAGGCAGCGGGAGGGCGCTCAGCGGCAGATGGCGGCGATGGAGGGGACGCTGCGGGAGACCGGGGCGCGCTGTGAGGAAGCTGAGGCGCAGGTGTTCCACATTACTCAGATTTCCAGTAAATCACGCACTAAGACCTTGACCTGAGAAAATGGGGATCTGCATGTTCTTTACGGCAGGCCTTGGAGCACTGATGGTTCCAAGTGTAGGGGAGTTTTGAATGCCCAGCATGTGCAACAGCCTTTATTCGCAGCTTCAGCTTGCTCATTCCGGCAGAAGACAGTGTGGGATAATACAAGTGAAAACACAGGAACGTGCGTCTCACTAGGGAGTTTTGAAGAGGGAATGGGGATTTTCATGAAATGCGAAACAGTACTACTGGGCTGCAGACATTTGTAGGCCCTGCAGATGTGGCTGCAGATGCCCTACGTGTATGCCCTATGGCCTCTGGCTTTGAGATTGTCGACCTGTCAAAATAATAGTGGAATTTGTCGAGGCGCAGGCGGAGGGGCTGCGGCGGCAGCTGGCGCTGGAGGGAACGCGCGTGGCAGACCTGGAAACGCTGCTCACCCGACTGCGCGCCAGCCACTTTGCTGCCCACAACGCTGCCCGCCTGCCCGGACCCCTGCCGGGCGGGCCGCCCGGACCCGACCCTGCCGCCTTCTCCAGGCACACCCCACAGATCTCTCTCTTTCACCATCCATTGAGATATATCTGCTCTGGATTCTCTTGTATCCACTGGAACCACTATTAGGTTCACAGCCATCTCCGCAGAACCCATCATTGGGGGCCCAAATGCAGCTTTGTGGGTGCGGTGCTGAAAAGCATATTGAAGAACTGCGCGAGGGTGCAACGCCGCAAAGAAGCACTGAAGGGTCCACATCAAGTATTGGTGCCATGTTGCGGTGCAGGCTGGTGGGCACATTATTGTTGTCTTGCCATTTCGAATTTGGAGTTGATCCTTCTCATGTGTGCAGGCTGGCGGAGAGGGCCGCAGCGCTGGAGGCGAGGCTGGCGACCGCAGAGGCCGAGGCTGACAGCGCGCGCGAATCGCTGCGGCAGACGCGCGTCGACAACGCCACTCTGCAATCCGCTCTGCAAGCAGCCCGCGCCGAACGCAACGCCCTCAATGCCGCCATCCGGTCAGTCCTTGCTGCTCACTTGTCTCAGATCATTGACATGTTGTAGGCACAACTCACTGCTCTTCCGCTCGCCTGTCTACTTGCTCAGCAATTGTGCCAAGGGCTTTCGTCTTGGAATTGTGGTGTATCTTGTAGTCTATCCCGTATGGGTGACTTGCCAGTACCTCAGTAAGGCTAGCTAGCAGCTTCTGCAACAACACAAAATCCCCACACCATGCATTGTACAGATGGCGGCGGGCGATATGCGATTGGACGGTTGCAAATAGATAACTCGTTGCAAGCTCTGATACCGCGTATACAGAGCTTCAGGCGGTGCCGAGAGTGTCAGATCAATGCGTGCCCCACTGCATGTGCACATGTGAGCGACAACATCCTGGCACTCGTGCAGGGCGGCCAACTCGGGGGACGCGGCCGCGCAGAACTGGGCGTTCGGCAACGTGGATGCGAGTGCAGGGGCGGCTGCGCTGGCGGCAGCGCGAGCTGACCTGGCGGCCTCGCAAGAGGAGAACGGGCGCCTGCTGGACCTCGTCAGCAAGGTGACTCACCCATCTTATACTTTTTCACTCCACTGATTTGACTACAGCGATGCAGCCCTTTCTTCTTGTTCTGATGCTCGCTCGCTCTTGAGTTTGTGCATCCTTTCTCTACATCCACCGGTTTTCGGGTAAGCAGCAAAGCAGGGAATTTTGCACTTCTTCTGGTGAGCCTGGTCCAAAAAGAACATTACCGTTCTTGTCCGTGTAAGTTCTCCAGGATGCTCTTCACAAGCATCCTGAGGGAGTGGTCTTAATCTGAGGATACCAGCAATTTTGAGTCTCATACCCCTTATGTTGGGGAGCGGTGTATGTTAAAGCCAGACTGACAGATCCGTGCATAATTCACGCAGGTTGATGCGGAGAGGGCTGCGCTGGAGAAAGCAAACGCAGTGCTGAGGGCAGGACGCCAGCCGCCCCGGCCGCCGCAGTCACCCTCGGAGTCTTCATCATTCGCCTGCTCAGGTGCGTACACTTGCATCCCGCACACTTGCATCCCGCAGCCGGGCACAAGCAAACAGATATACTGAATGCTCCAACCACATGCTGCACAGCTGCAGCAGTTGATTTGCCCAAAGGAGACCGCCTGACTGATGTCAGTCAGGATGTCGACGATAGGTGAGACGCCTGAACATACAGTGTTTTAAGCAGGAAGGAGCAAATGATTGTGGCGGTCAGATGTTTGTGGGCATGGCAGATGGCATGATGGAATATGCGATTATGCAGGCAGTGCGGCAGGCACGGCGTTCAGGGGCGCCCCCACCGACGCTGACGTGGAGGCCGCCAGGCTGGCGCTTGAGCTGGCGCACGAACGAGCGCAGCGCGAAAAAGCCGAGCGCGATTTCGAGGTGAGCTCCTCTGTCCTGTTCATCTTTTCTTGTCTCTTAAGTTGAATGCAGCAAGTCACGCCAGATGCGTTCCAAGGTTAGCAGGATACCACCTGGACACCTTCGGAGGTCACCTCAGGCCATGTAGAATTAGTTGTTGAGAGGGTGATCAGTTCAAGGGCTAAAGCAGCGGTAATGCAGCAGCTTGTCAGTTGAATCTGCGGCATGTACACAGTCAGGGGATTCTAAATGATGCGGAGTCCCTTGGCAGTATCAGGACTGAAGTGTGTAAGATTCGCAGACAGTTGAGCCAGACAAAGTAGGTTACAAATTCAAGTGACATCCAACGACCAATCACTTCCCGCTGCAGGAGCTGCTGGAGGGCATGCAAGGCGGTGCCACAACAGGCCGCAGCGGCGCCACATCAGCGCCGAGGATCACCATGTCAGCATCGCCGGGGTCCACGTCAGCGGAAGAGCAGCGGCGGCGGCTGACCCAGCTGCAGGCGGCGGTGCGCAATCTGGAGGCCGACAACAAGCGGCTGCGCGAGGGGCTGTCGACATCTTCGCGCCCGGTCACCGATTCGGCCCTCACGTCCAACGGTGCGCTATTTTTCGTCATTTTTCTGTTTTGCACAGCACGGACTCGTGTGCTGTGGAAGAATGCCAGCGTGCCTGCTCAGGCCCTCCTGTGGACATGGGGACCTTTGCGCTTGAAAGAGCTTGACACTCGACATTTCATCGACATTCCACATCAAATAGATAATAGGCTTGTTTCCTTCCCGATCAAATCATGCAGTTAGTATAGGATTCATTCAATTCCTCTTGCATGTTCACATGCAAGGCAGCATCTCTGACGCTCTACCTGGATGTCTGCATTTCTCTTTGTTGGGTAGTGCTGGCAAGTGTCTGATGTATTACATCGTATCCGGAATCTGCAGGAGACAGCGGCGCGACATGGCGGCGGCAGAGCCGCAGCAGCGGCCCGACAGGCGCGCTGGCCGCCTACGTGGCAGAACTGAGCGAGCCCAGTTCCTCGAGGTCCTCTCTGGGGTCGCGCTCTTCCACTTCCTCTGCTCGCTTCTCGCCCATGACAACACCGCGCTACACTCACTGAGTGGCGGCAATGACTACGGATGACTCATGACGTGCTCTTTGCACATGTGCCATTCCGTGCCTGAGACTGTTGGAAGAATTTTCGGAGTGCTCGCACTTTTGGTACGCATCTGTGCTGAGATTTTTTACTGCGATCTTCGTGGATTTGCTCATGACAACGTCCCAATACACCCAATTAGCGGTGATGGTGATTCATGACCATGCTCTATTAATATTGATGTCTCACTGAGAATGCGCTGCAAGTGTAGGGGGTTTTAGTCCTTGGTGTACACCAACAGTTATGTGTGTGAGCTGAGGTACAGTCTAGGCTGCAACATGACAAGTTTGTGACAAGGGATGTTGCTGTTGTGTCTCTTGTTGGTCTCCACGGTCTCCACTGACGTCATGTAGATTTCACTGGCAAGGAATATCACGGAGAGTTTGCCCATCGTGTGCGCGGCCCCAAACAGTTAAGGGTGCTGAGTTGCCGGTTGCGCTGGTCCTCAGGCTTGATCCATGTAATGCAATTGCAGCAATGTTGATATCAGAGCTCCTTGATGTTCGCGTACATCCCTTGTTACGATGTATTTTGAGTATGAAGATATTTATAACAACACCCTGTTTTGCAAGTTGGTTCCAGTTGCATCCGATTGAATTTTCATCTCCGAATAGACTCTGTACACTGTACAGACCACTTGATATCGCTGAAGGCTTGTGAACAAGGACATTCAACAAGGCCATATGTCAGGATATGATCCAGATTCCATGCCTTCCGAGAAGGCAAGTGACAAGGAAGTCCCGGAACAACCGAACGACATGTTTTATGACCCTGCCCTTCATTACCGAGACAATGGGCTGCAGGTGGTAAGCACATACGAACAGATACTCACTGAACATTCTCGTTCTAGATCTTGTCGCATCGAATGCAGCCAGCAAAACTTCCTTCTTCTGCCTAGCTTTTCCTTGAGGTGTAGGGCTTCTGTTCCCCCCAATTTCTAAACCCTGGCAAGGGAAAGAAACATCGAAACGACGGATATCTCCGAGTCTCGAGGAAGCTGCCTCGGGAATGCTCAGCTCAGAAACTGTGTGGATCCCAAAGCCCATCCTTTTTAGCACAATGACAGGCTAGCGGCCTTCCGCTGCCTGCAGGGAGGCAGCCTTGATCGGGGTGTGACGCTTGGCGTTCTCACAGGGCGCTATACCTGGAAACGCGTCGGCAAAATTTCAAGTCATTTGATCAAAGTAGCCTACAGAGGCCACACCGTTGTCATAAGCAATGCCGCGGGTCAAAATACCAAGGGCTGGACGAGCACTCAAAGTCCTCTGGCACGGTGAGGGGCCAGAACGTTTCTGCTGCAAATCAGCCCAGATGCCCCCTCTATGCAGACCTTTTGGCTTCAAGGAAGCTGCAAAACTCTTGTTGAATTATGTGAGACTCTCATGGGGCAGACTTGCGCTGGCGTGGGTGTCCGTTGTAGCGCTCAGAGCTCACATTAATATTGTGAAATTGTGCATATAACACACAATTCGTTGGCAGAAATTCCTTGTGGTTACGCTACTTTCTTACGCATATGCAGGGCCAGTAGGCAACCCACATGCTCCAGCAAAGACAATTGCCTTCCGCAAATTGACCACAACACATGGTGAGGCCTGTACCTGAGTGCAGCGTTGAACGCTATATTGCAAATTTGGAAATGCACTTTTTATGTCACTCAAGGCGATCTGGATGACAATGATCCATACGGTCTGTTTGTGCAGGGACGTTGGCACAGCAGAAGGTTGGCGGCAGTGGATCCCAGCTGAATGACTGCCGCAATCGCAAGTCTCCTGTCAGCAGCAGCGGTGCAGTGCGCGCCTTCTCCACAGACCGCATCCCCACCTTTGCGGCTGCCCCCTACCTCAAGCTCATTAAGAGGTGTGCATATTACCCAGCCATTTTCTCGTCGCACATGTCGAGAGTACACTGGGCCACCATTCCCTGTGGTACGTGCTCAATAAAATTGACAGGCATGACTCTTCCTGTATTACTGTATAGAGTATTGAATAAGCCCTGGCCTTGATTTGTTTGAGCAATAACACATGCTGCCTGGACATTGGGGAAGGGAGACTCACATGGATATCTGAGCTTGTTACCGATTTGGTAACAGGCAGCTGCAAGTGGAAAGTGGAACTGTGGCACCCGCGCTGCCGTCCCCGAGCATGCCCTCGCCATCTTTTGCGGCCAGGCCAGTGTGGGAGGGGCGCAGCATTGCAGACACAGAGACCTCACCGCAGAGCAGACGGCAGGTTGGTACCTGCACTGCCCCTTTTTCTGCTGCCTACTCTCTGACTGTGTGTTGCTGGGCAATCAAGTAGGGATTAGATGGAAGCTATGGGATGTCGGAAATGTCTACTTGTTCTTACGTTGATGTCATCTCTGACCCCCCTCATTCCCTGCTATTTCGGTTCTTCAAAGAGATGTGTATGAAGCACTATGACAGGGCCATTTCGTGCCTGGCTCTCACCTTCATCCCCCGAGTTGTGACTAACCTGAGCTGGCTCGCTTTTGCCTGCTGTCAAATTTATTGAAGGGACATTTGTGTGTTGCATGCGCAGGCAGCAGTCAGGGCGAAGCTGGCGCGCACGCCGCTGTACGCCTACTCGCAGCTGGAGAGCAGCCGGGGAGTGCAGAAGCACAGCACGCGCCCGCTCTCATCAGCCTCAAGCGAGCCGGGCAAGGTCGGCGCCAAGGAGAATGAGGCTCTGAAATGGTTTGGCCGCCTGGATTGCAGCCGTGGCAAGTCAGGCCGCCGGCTGTCCCTGCCAGCGCCTGTGAAGCCAAGGGGAGTGCGCAAGTCCATGTGAGAAAGGATCTAGGACGATGGACCAGCACTCAGCAGGCAGCCAGATGGGCCCGGGTCTATCACCCTCTGGAAGCATGTCTTGGCAGCAAGAAAAGATCTCAAGAATGCGACAGTGGGCTTTAGAAGGAAGCTTTGCCAGCTGTTGTATCAGGAAAAACGGGGCATCAGGAAGGGGATTTTGGATCCTACGCTGTGTCAAATGGCAGTCTGAAGGAAACTGTGTTTTGTCGGTCGGTTAGGCTTAGGTGAAATGCAAAGTAGGGGAGTGGAGGGCCGCAAAGGGCGGATGTACCAAGATGTAGTGCTAGCTGGAGCGGAGGGAGAATAATATGTAGAGTAGGATTGCTTTGGCCCAGAGACATGTGAACATTTTGTGTTCCCAAGATGGCTTGCGGGTATCCTAATCCTTCAATATGGCAGAGAAGCCTTGCTGATGTGCCCCTACGAAGGCGAGTGATTGGCGCAGATGCGAGATTGCTCTGGACCTGTACATATGCTGTGGCAAGGGAGGATTGTGCTGCTTTGTAGACAATTCGAATTCGATCTTCATGACATTAAGAATCCCGCTTGATGCTGAGTTGCTGCAATGCTCAAGAGGGCAAGCACCGGATCCTGCCCATGATGTTGCACACTTTAATTTGCCATGTTAGCCATGGATCTATGTATGTTCTTTGCCTGCAATCGCATCGATTTCACACTGTCCAGGTATCTTTGGAAGCCAAGGTTGTCAGAGAATATCGTATGCTGACATCCAGGCAGGATCCTGCAACCACCTTTCAAATCTTGATGTGAAGAGAAGACCTGCAGCTGAAGGAGATAATGTGATGAGTTGCTAACCGCAAATCTCACTCCTTCGTACAAGGCATAGCCCCATTCTGGATGAGTGAATGACACAAAGAATATCGGGCTGCCTCAAAAACTTGGCTTATGAGGGCTGATCAAGGCAGTCTTCGTCTAGAACAACACATCCCCTGCAATCCTACCTCTTGGGCTGGTTTGAAAAGTTGCTTACAAGACTGGCACACCGCACTGCTACATCATCTGCAAATTGGACAGTCGAGTGTCTAGGCGTTGAAGCGGCGCAGCCGTCGCTGCCGTATCTCCTCTGCTTCTGATGGCTCCTCGCCATTGCTTGGATCTGCATCTGGCGTGTCCAACCTCCCGCTTGCAGACCCGTTCAGTGTGTCAGCTGATGCTGACGACGCGCTGGATGCGGCCTTCTGCTGCTGCTTGCTCTCGGCCTCTGCACTGCTTGACCCCTGCCAGAGTCACACACAAGGATTAGCACATAAGCACCTGAGCACAAACATTGCCTACCTAAATACTTTTTCTTAGCCTGGATTTCTGTCGAAGACCCAATCTTCAGTGCCCAGTCCAGGGCAGCATTCTGCACCCCCACAGGTGAACAACAGCCATGTTCACAATCGGCACTTGAGGTGCCTACAGGGGGACGCGGTTGCAAGATTTGAAATGCTCACAAACACTCTACTGCAACGCCCAGCCAGACAAAGTCATCGAAGTTAGCATCCTGCAACGATAGGACCATAGACGCTGAAACATGAACTAGGGGCATCACCGCAGCGCCGTTCTGCTGGGGAAGAGACGGCGCCAGGCCATCTGCAGAGCTGGAGGGCCCGGGGGCGGCAGCCGCCGCCGCCACGGCCGGCCGGCGCGCGTTCCCTCCACCGGCACCGTTGAGCGGCGTTGTCACGGCCGGCGGCGCGGCTGCGGCTGCGCCTGCTGCGGAGGAGCCCTGCTGCTCCATGTGCGCGTGCAGGCGCTCGATCTGCGCCTGCACCAGGTCCCGCTGCTGCATCAGCACCTGCGCGCCATGCAATTGGGGCTCAGACTTACTTCGGCACTATTGCATTCACCTTCACAAGGCCTGTTGCTGGTCCTGGATCAGTAAGAGAACAATCACAATCAACTGACCCATATTCAACAACAGGTCTGGCATGTTTGCTCGCGGTTCCAGGGCAGTGTTATGCCTCTACCATGCTCTTCATAACACGGCGCTGCGTGCATTAAGAGCATAAGAACGGGAAAATCTTGCCGACCGACCAGCTACAAACATGCCAAGTCTGGCAGCTCAATATAGCTTTGGGGATGTTCATCAGCGAGTAGCAGGGCACGGCACCTGCTCCATGGTCTCCACAGATGCCTGCGCGCCGCCGCGCTGCAACACGGCGGCAGCCGCGGCGGCCGCCGCATTGCCGGCCGCCACAGCCGTCGCCTCCTGGCTCATCGGCGTGCTGCCCACGCCCCCTGGTGGCCCGCCCGGGTGCATGCCTGCCCAAAAAATACAGTCAGATTCTCAGCCAGTCCCTGGCATACTTGACATTTTGTGTTGACTGCACTTGACTTGAACAGAGGACCTGCAACTAAAATTCTGATCAGGGTTTACAAGTGTCTTTGCGTCCACTTTCTTTATTCCTGCTGCTTCTCACAGCATAATCTTTCCTGAGGGGCCTTGCACGTCCAGCAACAGAAGAAATGAAAGAAGATGAAATATATATTTTCCTGTTGCGGCCTTACTTATGTACAGCAGTCACGCTACTAGGCAGGCCGGCTGCAAACAAACTGGAAGAATCTGCGCGCACCCATGGGCAGGATGGAGGGAGGCAGCATCATGGCGGAGTATGGGGATGACATTACGGCGGCGGCCGCGGCGGCTGCGGCGGCGGCTTGGTGCGCCTGCTGCTCGGGCGTGGAATTAGGTGCGCTCTGCATCAGCGCCTGGATCGCCGGCGGCAGCACCATCGGCAGAATCGGCAGCGCCAGCCCCTGCATGCATGCACAAGTCTTTTAGTCATTCTCCAGCGACGCATGTTGGGGGCAATATACTTTCGGGTTTCTCAACTGTTGTTGAACTATAATTTGATCACTCCCCACCAATTGCCCAGTGACGCCTTTATGGTGCTTCCAAGACAGCTTCCTGTGAATGGCCTTCCTTTGCATGGGGGAGAGACAGGCCTCCCTAAAGATCCTACACCCTTTTCAGATCAAGTGCAACTATGGGCTTCAAAATAATCCCAGCAATCCTGCTGTCAGCGACAGAAGAGCTGCAAGACCAGCCCAAGCTCAGAGACCACCTATTTCTGTGATAAGTGCGGGGTGGCGCATCGCAGGAGCTATGATGCACAAGCTCACCTGGCTGCCGGCGGGCATGAATGAGTCGGGCGCCTGCTGCCCGGCGTACTGCATGTGGCCCGGCACGAAGAGCGCCATCGAGGTGGCGGGCGCCCACTGCGGCAGGTTCCACACGTACCCGTAGTTACCGCCAGGGTACGCGATCGGATACGCCTGCGCCTGCATCGGCTGCGGCATCGCCTGGCCCACACCTGTGCGCCAGAGAAGAAATTATACTCAGTCCTATAAGCTGTCGTTATCCATATTGCCAGCAATCCGTTATGGCTCCAAGTAAGTCGTTCACACTGCTTAGCTGCTTCATGTCACTATTGATCTGTCAAATGCAACTGTGCAAAAATATTTCTTGCCTCGAGGGAGCAAGCATGATATGCCATCCACATGCACTCAGACGAGTTTCACTGCAAAGGTACTTGATGTGCTGTCAGAGGCAGGTTTGACGAGCAGTGACACAGCACGAAAGAGGAAGCCCGCACCGGGCTGCGCAGGCGCGGCCACACCGCGCGGCAGGCGCCGGCCGTCCGGGCCGCGCGGCGCAGACTGAGGGGCGACGCCGCCGGCAGCGGCTCTTGCCGCGGCCGCTGCCGCAGCCGCGCGTCGATTCCGCGGCCGCATCGCCGCCGCCGCTGCATTGTCCTCCTGCACCTGTGCTTGGCCCCCCGGTGCCCCAGCGCGCTGCTGCCCGGCCGCATTGTTGCCTGCCACTCCCTGCTACCAGGACACCGCCCCCCATATTTTATATAAACCTGAGCCCCCTTACCATTAAAGCTTCAGGGGATACTGCCTTTATCATCATTTCTAACTTCAGGGAATTAGATATAGTGCTCCCTGGGCTCTCTTGGAGTCCAAATAACACCGCCAATGCAGAGGTGCTCCCAAGAAGTTGAGGGAGCGTCTGATAGAAGATGGGGTATGAAGACAAGAGAGTGGCGCACCGCCTGAGCAGGCTGCTGCTGAGCGCCCTGGTTCTGCCTGCTCACCTGCTCGAGAGGCCCCGGCTGCCGGAAGACTGACGCTCGGCAGGTGGGGCAATTCTGCTGCCGCTCCAGCCATGACCTGTGAGCATAGAACATTCAAGCATAAGAAATTGTACCAAGTCAGAGAATATCAGAAACAAAGCCTGCATAGAGAAACACTTCGGCATTTTAGTACCAGCGCCATGCAATGATCGACCATCAGTAGGAGCTGGCACGGGCACAGAAGAAGAAGTAAAGCTAGGGGATGGCAGGGCAGGAATAACAGGAGGCAGGGAGAGCAATTGATGCACTATCTTTCTGGTACTCTACTGTGATGTTGAAACGCAATATTATCTAAGAGAAGGTTGTGCAAGGGGAGGCAGCGCACGACAAGTGCTCCAAGTAGTGTTCATCTGAGGCCTTGGGGTCCAGAGTATTACAAGCAACAAAGTTCGGAGAACCGCGCACCGCAGGCAGTGCATGTGGAAGACGTGGTTGCAGGGCAGCTTCTTGTTGCGCGCGCCGGGGGCGAGGTCTTCGCGGCAGATGATGCAGATGCCGTCGCAGCGCGCCAGGTCCTCGGCTGTGGCGTCGCCGAAGCGCTCGTCCATGTTGGCCGTCACGCGGCGGTACCGCAGGAAATCGGCCACACGGTTCCGGAAGTTGCGGAACGTCCAGTATAGGTCGCGCACCTTCGCGCACGGGCACCACATGCATCCTCAGTCAAGTAGGGTCCCTTTCAAATGTACCGTGGTCAGCACCATATTTCCCGGGTTTATTTTTCTCTTAAAAGGGTCGAAAATTTAAGACCCTAAAATGCAAAATATAACCCCTATGACAATCTTGAGACCAGTATTGGAAAGCGATCGCCGCGCCTGACACATTGGTGATGATGAAACATCATTACAAGGAAGGAAAGACCCAGGAAAACAGGTCCAGACATTTCACGCATTTGGAGGGGTGCGTGAAATATGGTGCTGACAACGGTAACCTGTTGCAATGATTAGCCCTCCTCTGATCAGCCCTTAAAAGTATACTTTGGTAACCTCTGGCAAGTTTGCTCAACAATATGGTAATACTACCTGCTGCCTGCTCTGGCCTTATATTCACGCACTCGCCTTTGCTTCCCTTGCAGAAGCTATGTCCAGATAACCATGTTCGCTACGGGTTCTTGTATGAATGTATGCTGCTGTTTCATTTGCTGAGACGCTGCAGAAAGTAAGCTTGAAAACCCGCACGGCTGTGGTAGGATGTGATTCACGTCAGGCCTTCCACATGGCATGCATGCGTGAAGACGGGAGTCACCAGGTGGAGAGGCAGGCCATAGTTGGTGAAGACGATGACAAAGAAGACCAGGTAGACGAGCAGGTGAAGCATGTCAGTCACGAGCTCCAAGTAGAACACATAGACTCCCTTGTGCTCCCAGCGCCCTTCCATGTAGTTGTCGATCATCGACAGCACGTACTTGAGGAAGGTCGACACGATCACCGACGCCTGCTTAGCAACACAAGGTGCAGTTCAGTGTTGCATGCGCAGCCGAGAGAATCTTCAAGCACGGAAGAGTTTGAAGGGAAGTCTTGGAAACCCACAGAGTTAGACTCACGGACATGGAGAAAGGCAGCATGGAAAATTGAGAGATGTTCACAGCAGAAATGAAATGGAAATTGCAGAGTCCCGGACCTGGATGATGTACTCGAAGGCAAAAAGGAGGTGCACACTGGCGCTCTTTGCGAGGGTCTTGCTGATGAGGTACTGCAGGAAAGCACTGTCCACGCTCTGCAAGCACACGAGGCCACGATCACATGCTGATGTGCTATGGTCACCAAGCACAGGCCATGCAGTTGCCAAGATGAAGTGCATGACCAGAGGCAACGCACTTGGGAATATTAAGTACATAACAGGAAGCACACATTAGGAATATAAAGTGCTTAATGTGAGGCAAGTATGCAAAGCTCTGCGCTGTAACCATTGTTCCCGTTAAGTTGACAGCAGCCTCACCAGGAGGATGCCCATGAAGACGAGGATGCGAGCATGGGACAGCCGAGAGACTGTGGGAGTGGTTTCAATGTAGTCCACTCGGTCTTGCACCAGCCAGTGGAAGACCTTGATGAAGGTCAAGATCGTGAACATGGCCACGAAATTGACATTGAACTCGTCGCGAAAGATGGTCATGGCCAGGCAGGTCTCCATGACTGCCTGGCTGATCCTGTTGTTGATGCGCTCCACCTCGGCCTCCCTCAATGTCCCCAGGAAGATCTACAATCACAACATTGTCAAAAAAAGGACGTTTCTACTCAAGCGAGCAAGAATTTCCGGAGGTTGAGCTTGCTCATAGGGCCGCTTGCTGAGGAGTGCTTCAAGCAGAGGGTACAGCACCTTAGTGAGGAGGAAATAGATGCACAGGGCAGCGGCGAACGCAAAGTTTCCCAGGACAGCGATGGCAATCTTGGACGTGGACAGGTAGTAGACTGAAGGGAAGAACCTACAGGGGCACTCAACTTGTCAGTCAAAGCCTGACTTGAATGTGGAAGAAGTCATATACGCAGTGCTTCTGGTCACATTGGAAATTGCTTTCGAGTTTCGATTCCTGAGCGCTGAAGATTAAGCAGGCATTGCAGGCTAGGGCCTGACATATGAACGAACTATACACAAAAAAACGGGAATCACAAGTGATGACACAAAACACATTGGTGGATTTGCAATCAGGCAAGAGCTCTCACTGTTCCCGGGTGCTGAATGCATGATACACAACTCCCAATGCTGCCACAGTGCTCAGCCCGATATACTTCTTCACCCCCATCATCTTGCTACACTTCGCCTTCGCCTAAAGCTTTTATGGGCTCCAAGGTGGCAGCGGCTTGGTGATCCACAGCGCAGACATATGAAGAATGTCCGCTTCAAAAGTTTGAAGTCACCTCACGCGAACACCACCAAGTTTCAAGGTTCTATTGGCGTATGCATGCCGAGGTGGTAGGGTATTGGTTGGAAGGGAGTTGCAACAGTTGAAAGGGTCCTGTAGGGCTTCAGGATGAGATCAGATGAAAAGCGCAGCAGAAGCCAACTTACTACGTTTCAGAATAGAACGTATGATGTATTGCAACATATTGACTGCCATTTAGAATCGTTGCATGTGTAAGTTAAAATGGGGTCTTTGCCTATCCCAAGTTGCAGTTATCACATAGCAGATCCCCATTTCGCACACAGCAGAACCTCGGCACATGCGTCTCACTGCACAGCACTGCCATCCACAAGCAACAGAAATCGTACCTCCCAGCATCAAGCGCTATCATGGCGGAGGAATGCCTTGGTCTCGACAAAGCTGCAGCTGAAGCCTCCAATCCTGCAGCAGGTAACTGTCGTCTGCGTAGACTCACAGCCCTGTCGTCACCAGATTTAGATTAAAGGACGTTTGAGCCCGGAATTTGTGGTTTTACATATGTGCCGTCAGTCTTGTCACTTTCTTGGCCACATTACCAGCAGGCCACCTGTCATACCTGAGGCGTTTGAATGTACTTCACGCAGAGAGGATCATGCACGGTTGTACGAGCCGGCATGTTCGACAACCTCAGCCAGAGACTGGAGGGAGTGTGGGACACTGTCAGGAAGGATGGCAAGCTCACAGCGGACAACATCAAAACACCCATGCGGGAGATCCGGCGAGCCCTTCTAGAAGCAGACGTGAGCCATCTGCAGACTTCCCCTGGAATCCTGCTATGCACAGCCACCGGAGCCCGACATCTGCATGCATCTGTGATGTGCCATGCATGCCAATTGCCCGCTGTTCATGCATGCATGCGGGGATGTCTCCTGGCCCATCGCAAACCTCATTCTGATGGATCCCACAGCCAAAGCTAATTTCGCGAGTGCAGCTATGATGGTGTGGAATGAAGGGCGCAATGCGTGATTCTCAGGCCGGTCATGCGTCGCGCAGGTGAGTTTGCCAGTGGTGAGGCAGTTTGTGAAGAGTGTGGAGGAGACAGCGCTGGGGACCAAGGTTCTAAAGGGGGTGCGGCCGGACCAGCAGCTGGTGAAGGTAGTCAATGATCAGCTCGTAGAGCTCATGGGCGGCCAGCAGCAGGACCTCAATGACCCCAAGGACGGCCCCCAGGTGCTTATTTTCTGTCGTTGCCAGACATATAGATTCTGCCGCGCAGTATTGTGAATGTTGACTGAGTTGCATCAAGCGTCCCTCAATGACTTCCTCATCATGTAAATCTACTGAGTGTCCTTGAAGCGCCTTTTAGATGCCAGTGTCTCACGAAGTCTGTAACGTATAACACTTCCACACCTGGCTGGTAGCGTGAGCTGGGGAGTTGGTGTACCCCTGCGCAGGTCATCCTGATGGCGGGCCTGCAGGGAGTGGGAAAGACGACGGCGTGTGGGAAGCTGGCGTTGGCGCTGCAGAAGCGCAACAAGCGAGTCCTCATGGTGGCCACCGATGTGTACCGGCCGGCCGCCATCGACCAGCTCGTCAGCCTGGGAGAGCGCATCAATGTGCGCTGCCTTAGCTGCCAGCTCTCCTGCCATCATGGGAAAGCTCAAATGGCCAGACTCGTTTTAGTACTCTGTTTTACACCCAGGCGTAAACTTGCAATCCAAGATTGACTGCTACTGCTCACACAGACTGAAGGAGGGCAGAAAATAAAGGTGAAAAGAATCATTCATTCACCTGTACGTTGGTGTACATCACCAGCTGTGGGTTCACTTACGAAGACTGCAGGCATGTGAGCATGAGCAGATATTGAGGATACAATGCCAGCAGCAACAATCCGTCATCCTCAATCTGATGCCTTGGATGCACGGGAGCAGTGCATCAGGGATCTGTGAGAATCATGAGCATCTTGCACAGCATGCTGATGTGCTGAATTGTACCCGCCATGCAAACGCAGGTGCCTGTGTTTGAGATGGGCACGGATGCAAAGCCGGCGGAGATTGCGAGGAGGGGACTCGCCAAGGCTCGCGCTGAGGACTTTGACGCCATCATCGTGGACACAGCTGGACGCCTGCAGGTGCCTGATCATGCCTGCTGTCATTGTGATGTTGACTCTTGTGAACATCTATTAAAAATCATCAGCTCGGAATCTACAGGTCAATGAACTTTGCATGGCTAATCTCTGCACCTGCATGTCACCAAGTATCATTGGAAGCACTGCTTGCTGAGGAATAACTCTGAGGACGCAAGGAACCCTGTGTTTGCAACAACATCTTTCCGCAAACCTGCAGGATGACGAGGATCGTACTCATCAGGGGCGGGGGTACCAATTTGTGGATTCGTAAGGGTAATAATGCTGACGGGGCTGTGCTGGCTGTGCGCAGATTGACGCCAACATGATGAGCGAGCTGCGGGAGGTGCAGGCGACGGTGCAGCCATCAGATACACTCCTGGTTGTGGACGCCATGACCGGCCAGGAGGCTGCTGGCCTCGTCAAAGCCTTCAACGAGGCCGCAGAGATCACCGGTGCGCCCACTTCATTGTACTGCCTGCAGTCACTGAGACCACATGTCTGTCAGAATCATGCCACAACCGGAAAGCCAGCCTGTGGGGGCGTCCTCCTTTCCAAGAAATCTGCTGGCTCAATCTGCATTATGTCCCTAGTGGAACGCATGCTCAGCAGACTGCTCAGATGTGCAACACTTGGCTGCAGCAACGTGCAATTCTGAAATCAATGCCGGGGTCAAAAAATAAGCAATCAGCAAACGATGTACCAACCCTCCTTGCCTTACCAAGAGTTGGGTTTTGCACAAACATCTTCTCAAAAAGTTTATTCTTGCGTTGCATATGCTGCAGGCGCCATTCTCACAAAGATGGACGGTGACAGCCGCGGAGGAGCGGCGCTGAGCGTGAAGGCGGTGTCCGGCAAGCCCATCAAGTTTGTGGGCACAGGAGAAAAACTGGAGGCTCTGGAGCCCTTCTACCCTGACCGCATTGCCTCGCGCATCCTCGGTTATTTTCAGTGCTCCACCTCAGTCTCTTTGCGGGCTGTCTTCTCCTGCCATTGCTCATTTTGGCGTCGCTCAATACTGCCCACAACTACCTTCTCTTGCTGCATGTCGCTTTCTGACTGCAAGTGTTACGATGTCAAGATTTCTTGCGCACAGCTTGCCTGAAGTTCGAGGGCTGCTCGTACTGCGAGTCTTATCACTGTGTGTGCCGGTTCCTGAAGCCTGCTCTTAGGAGCATGCCCTGAAGAGGAAGGCCTGCAAAGGCAGAACAAAACGCTGTTGATGTTTCGTACTCTGAAGGAGAAGATAGCAACGGGAAGCTGGCTTGAAGGTTGAGACAGCCTTGCGCCCAACCTCTTCAATGCAGGCATGCATGCATCAATTCCCACTTCAGACATGATTGGAACCAACTAGTCCCTTGTGCAGGCATGGGGGATGTGCTAACGCTGGTGGAGAAGGCAGAGGCGTCCATCAAAGAGGAGGACGCTGCAGAGATCACCAAGCGCATGCTCAGCGCCAAATTCGACTTCAATGATTTCCTGAAGCAGTACAAGATGGTCTCGGGCATGGGCAGCATGGGGCAGATCATGAAGATGCTCCCGGGTGAGTCAGCTGTTAGCTTTTGTGCTAGTGTTTGCATGCACTTCAATTTTCTTGAACTTGCATTTGATTGGGCGGACGAGAGGTGGGCAAAGAAGTCACAATTGCCAGTTGCTCGATGCTTGAAATGTTATTTAATGCTGTCGTGTTGTGGTTGGGGTCATCTTTTGGACCTCTTAATAGCCCCTATCTGAGCTTGCAAGCAGGTCACTTTGTCAAGGCGTTCTTCACTAGCGAGCACGAGTGATTATCTCCATGCAGGCATGAACCAGATCACGGAGAAGCAGCTGAATGAGGCGGAGAAGCAGTTCAAGATGTTTGAAGCGCTCATAAACAGCATGACTCCCGAGGAGCGGACCAACCCAGACCTCCTCGCCAAGGTGGGTGTGCTTTGCGTAAACTTTTGCGCTTTGACAGGTCTCACACCCTCAATTGTCCGTATTTTTCTCTCTGATTACTACGCCCAAGCTGTGTGTCTCATCGGGAGTGCAAATCCACTTTGCACCTTTCCTGGCTCACACCTCCAACAGAGTCAGGCCTTTATAACAAGAGCCTTCTGCCGCTGCTGTGCTGGCTTCAGAAGTATTCATGCTGGCTGTTGGTGCAAACGACTGTAAGCCGCATGGCTGTGTTTATCTCTGACTTGCTGTGCCGATGTCTGATCCTCGACAACAATTTACTGACGATTTGATAACACGCGTAGACGGCGTCGCGGCGGCGGCGGATCGCGCGCGGGGCCGGCCGGATCGAGGTTGACGTGACTAATATGATCGGCACCTTTGGCGGCATGCGCGCCAAAATGCAATCCCTCTCCAAGATGATGAAAATGGGCGGCGGTGCGCTGTCCTCCAAGACCCTCTTTTGCCTCTGCTCAGAGGGTACTGAAATCCCAGGGGGTTGCCTTCAGTATCCCCTGCCCTGCTGCTTTATTCCCGACCCCCGAACACCATGCCTTTAGCTCTTTCTTGTGTGGAGAGAGAGAGAGAGAGAGAGAGAGAGAGACATCTGGTCTCCGCAGGCATGCTCTTGAGCAGCAAAGTCTTCTGCTCTCCTCCCGACCCTTAGAAGACCTTGCATGCAGATTTCGACTCCTCGCAGAGAGGAAGCTCGTCTTCATTGGCTTGCAGATTCCCATGATCTGCAAAGATGTGGCTTCTGGATGTCTGGAGAGCTTGCCGCACTGTGTCTTTGTGCGTGCGAGGGCCAGAGGAACGGATCCTGGAGATCTATAATGCCAAAGTCAGATAGTGTAGCTATTAGGCCTGTTGGCAAACTACCGCTTGCATCTTGAAGCAGAGCTTCTTCTTGTTTGTGCAGGCGCGCCGGGGATGCCGCAGCTGTCAGACCAGGAGCTGTTGGAGCAGACAATCCAGTCAGCGGGCAGCTCAGTTTCCAGGGGGAAGGTACGCCGGAAGAAGGAGGGCGTGCGGCGGGGGGGCCGGGGGGGTCTGGCAGAGCTGACGCGACTGAGATGATCGGACATTTGCAGGAACATGCAGCAGCACAGCGCAAGCGGGGTTATTTTCAGAACGCGGCAGTAAGGCAATGCTTTTTATAGAAACGTGGGACGGGTAGTGGCCAGCTGGGCTTCTTGGCTGTGTTGCCTCCCTGTGTGTTAGCAGTGTCAGAAGAGCTGGGCAGCTGACAATATGTTGACCGGGTTTTTGACTGTTCATCTGAGACATCAAAGTGCAGCTTCCTTGACTTTGTTGAACCTCCTTCACGATAACAGATCAGTGAAGGATCTCGTGCCAAATTGTCCATTACCTAGTTTTCATGCATTAGCGAGCACGCATGCATTCCTTTAAAAATGGAAGGTCCCACCAAAACCATAGGAAGCTCCATGGCATGCTGCGCAGCTTGATCTGTACAGGTCTTCAAATGACACATGACCTATCGACAAAAAATCCAAACACTTGAACTGTTGACATAAAACCTGACTCCCAGGCCATATTGCAGATATGAAGGCGTTATCAAATCAAGACACATCTTATGTCTGCGTAGGGGTTCTATACAAAGTTCTGAACGCAAATGCTGTGGGACCTTTTTGTGCAGCACCCTCTTCTGTACAATCAGGCCAAAGGAAGGACCTCCTCGGCTGCAAGGGGAATCAATGGCAAGGTCAGAATGGAACCAGATCTGTAAACTGTCAATAAAATAATGTCCCAAGAACACCGTATAGCATGTGATATTCTTCTCAGATGCCTGTTCAGAACGGAACACAGCATGGCCCATAAGGTGAAGGCACAAGAAACTCCCATGCTACTCTCACTGCTGAGCAATACTTTTTGTCTGCCGCCTTGCAATGCAAGCTTCTTTGCAGTGCCGCTCCTCGAGTCTCTGGCAAAAAAATAATATTATGAGCCTCATGCTGCGCTAGAAGGGCAACCTCTCCGGGTTGTAAACATAAGCAATGCATAATCTCTAGTGAGTCATGCTTGGCAAGAGCTGACAGAATCGCGGCATACATGTGCGCGCACATGCTCCTTTGCCACCTGGATCTTCTTTAGCACCTCCCCAGCATCTATGTCCGTTGGGCAGGAAGGCTGTGAAAGGTCCGGAATGTTCACCACATAGAATGTCCTGACTTTGTAGGCACCCTTGGGGGTCTTTGGGGCCTGTGATGGGTGCTGAGGTGGCGCTGATGAGTCAACGCTGATGTGGACCTCTGGGCAGCCCTCTCCGGCGGTGGGGCGCTCCTTCAGCCCGTACAGAATCTGCATGACATCAGAATTGGAGATCAGCGCTGCTAGCAGCGAATCCCCTCCCAAATATTTGATGACCAGCAAATGGCATCTCTGCGCGGAGAAGTGAACTGGGCAGATAATATAATAGACTGAGGCGGCTAAGCCATACGCAGGAACAGTAAGCAGCTGTAACGCTCCTTAAGACCCCATCTGTAAGCACAACACTTGGATACATGCTTCAATAAAAAACCAGAAGACCTCCTTGCCAGACTGTCAAACAAATTCAAGTCGCATATGCATCACAGATCGGGCAGATTTACGAATGGCTTTTTGAATACTTGTCAGTCTGCAGCGTACCTCCTGGCCAGGCTGGATGACAATGACAGGGGTGACTCGCTGCAGGTGCTTCCTGGCGCCGCCAGCTTCCTTCTCAGCGGAAGCTGCCGCCTCTGCTGCCGCCTCTGCTGCTGCCCTCTCAGTGGCGCGGGCCTCGAAGTTGTTCAGGTGCAGGAACATAAATCGTGCAATTCCCACAAACATCGCGACCAGCAAGAAGCTGGCCACAGCAACTGCACCCACAAGAGTTACTCCTTTACGATTTGCAGCCTTTCATCAAACAATTGCTTGGGTCTGGCGGGTCCAACAAGAGGTGGGATTGTGGCAGCCTTTAACTGCAGCTTGTCTGCAGGACGCACTTGCCATTTGGCAGGAAGAGCGTGTCATAACATAAAAATGAAACATAGCTCTCTAAAATGTGGGAACTTATTCCGGAGTGTAATCTTCCAAAGTCAGCGGGAATTTGCTGCCCTGAGCTAGAGGCATTTCATGGGCGTCTTGCACAGCCTCTCCATTCCCAATTGCTATATTGGCATCCCAAAGCAGGTAAGCTGAAGCCTCAAACGCACATGGGCACAAATCCCATAGACAGATTTGAGAGGAACGGCCCCCACAGGTTGGCATATGGAATGCTGAAGGCATTTGCATGGCTGCATGGACACCAAGAAAAAACAGACGTGTCTGCAAGCAGGATGGAGTGGCTGAGGACTCACTGGCTAAAAGAATCTCCACGGTGAGACCGCCCTGGGATGAGGGTGGTGCAGGTCCAGGGGCAAAGGCTGGGGCCATGCTCGGAGACGGCGTCGGTGCTGAACTAGACACGGAGAGCTCCGAGAGCAGTCGCGACATGATATCTGCTGGCACGAGGCTCTGTGTGGGCTGGATTGGAGGCTGCTGCACGCTGGGAGTGCTGTATACTGCTGCTGTGTAGCTCTTGGGGGCTGGTGATAGTGCTGGCTTCTTTGCATCTTGGGCGAGGCAGCGTTTAAAAAGCCATTGCGATTGCTCTCAGGGACCCTGCGTAAGCACAGCAGCTGTCAGGGCAGCTGCCTCGTGTGATGGGGCGTGTCGATGGTCCCCCAGCACCGATCTTTGGCAACGCCTGTGATCATTGCGCTTTGTCAAAGTACACACCTAGACCACCTAAGTTAAATGAATCCCTGCACGGAAACGGACTGCGTCATGTGAAGCTCTGGGAGGGCCCATGGTCAAGGCGTGACCCATGCCGGTCCCCACAAGGGAATATATTCCAAAACGATAAAGGCGGGCAGCTTTTCCTATTGTACCACACATACGTAGGCAGCAAAGTAATCGGTACAGAATTCGCTACAGCATCAGGTAAGCAGCCGCAGAAGGTGGTGCTGGCCCCGCAATGTCACCAACCTCTGTGCATACAGAAGCCACCACACAGTCGCAAGAGGCTGCCCCCATTTATTTCCAGATGGGTTCTTGGGCCTTCAGGATGCTTAAAACTGTCGAAGATCCTCATGCACAAGCACAACATCACCCGCTCTGTAGCCTGCACAGACCGGAACGCACCTCAAGTTTCAAGCTGCTTGGTGCGCGATGATGGCGAAGGCACGAGTATCCACTCGAGCAAACTGGGCGGCGATGGAAATATAAGCGTGCAGGTCAGAAGGTTGGTTTGCGGATGATCAATGACTTTGATGCGGAAGTGTCTGGAGAAGGCGAAGCTGGATGAAGCCGCTAGGTCCTCGAGTAATAAAGCCTTTCCCCCCAAAACGAGATTCGCCAGATAAACCGTCTGACAGTATCATTTGCCATGATGGAAATGGTGCTTACTCTTCATCATCCTGGCAAGCAGCAGCCCCAAGTAGAAGCCTTTAAGAAATTTCTCACATGAAAAAGACGCATATATGTGAGGGCATCACGTCAAGTTTTGATCTCACAATGCATCCATTTGACTCAAATCTCGGAGATGCAAAATGCTCTATGTTTCCCAGGTACTACCAGCCAATTCAGCTTCTATTACATGGTGGCAATCTAAAAGCGGAGTGAGAAATCACCCAGGAGATGCACACTGGTGTTGTCTCTCATGACAATGCTTCATTTTGAATACACCAAACACAGGCAAATGCGCACACGATTCGCACACGAATCACTGTGACAACGGTCACCAAAGTTCAAATTCCTTCACTGGTATGAGCACTTCGTTCCTCCTGAAGGCGGGCCTAGTGGAAGGGTCATTATATCTGGCCAACAGCCAGTCAGACCCATCAGCAACAGTGCCCCTTTTCTGCATCGCTTGTCTGAGTGCAGATTCCCTCTCAGCAGCGTTCTGCGGATCAGCAACCCCCGAGAAGCTAGCAACCGCATAAAGACCCTCACTCCTTTCCCTGACCCTCACACTGTCTGTCTGAGGTGATGGCACGCTGGAAACATCCTGCACCCACAGATACTATATTCAACATCATCTCACACGCTGTTTCTGCCAAAGGCAAGGTGCGTCTGCAAATAAGCTGCAGGTACAGGCTGCGACATCTCCTGCCACTTGATGGCCTCGCCAGTTCCAAGCAAGTCCCAATCAACCGTGGGCACGGTGGTCAGTATTTAAACCGCCCCCGCCAGCCAGGGCGGTATTGGACCCAGAATAATGCGACTTACCATTTGCACGCAACACCACGAAGTGCAGCATGCAGGCCAACGTTTTAAATGCAATGCAACACCTTCCTTTGTCTGCTCAGAAAGGGATAACAAGGCATTCGTGGCCTGTGCAGCTCTGCTATGCGACAGAGAGCATGCGCTTTCTATTTGTGCCCAGGCATGACAGATGAATTGGGCAGAAGGAAGAGCGGAGCAGCTCTGATTTGACATTTCTTGCATGCAAATAAAAAAAGCATGCAAATCAAAAAAGCAACAAGGGAGATGCTGGCCTGAAAAACTTTGGGCCCTCACCTGGTAGCTGGGCTCTATGACAAACTGCATGGCGCCCCGGTTGTCTGAGAAGACCGGCGTAGTCATGCGCATGCGCGCGTTTGCAGCGTTCCCTCCAAAGATGAACTTTGCCAGCGTGTTGAACGCCCCATCCCCCTTGCCCGCCGGGCTGCCACCATCTTGACCTGATGTCGCACATGTCACCCTGTTAGGATCATAGAGAATAGAACCCTGGATGATGCTGCAACCTTTTTTGAACTGAACTGAATGCAATTGAACTGGATATTTTGAGTTGAGTCCCTGATCCGTCAAGGCATGCTTGCTATCCGGTCCGTGTGAGTTCTAAATGCCCAACAAGGGAATAGCAACAATGTTAATTCTGTTATGGTGGATCTAGTGGTGCAACACCTGAAGTGCTTGTCGACGCTGCAGGCCCTCTGCTGTCCATGTCAGCCTCTGCCACAAGCATCCTGTCATACCTGCACACCCACATCCTCTTACTCGCTACAGCTGACCACAGTCCTATTAACAGCGTCTGCTGCCCTCAACGCACACAGCTCAGCTCTTGCAATGTAGATGCCCAGGCAAGCTATTAACATGTTCCTTGAGGGACTAGCAGGATTGTCTTAAACACGCGCGCACACAAGTGATGATTATGCTCTTTTCTCCATTCAGTTCGGTTCAGTTTCCTTTATCATAGCTGTTCGATTATGTGGGGATTAGAGCCTCCAATTAAGGGAGCTGGGGAAAGGAAGCCCACCTGCGAACCTCAAAGTCCTTGAACTTTTTAAGGATGCTGTAGGAAGGGGTGGGCAGGTCTTTGGGTGTCCTGGAGATATCTGTCATCTGCTGCAACACGTGGCCAAAAGCTTCCCAGCTGAAATACTGCTGGTTGTCAATCGCATCCCAGTAATCCAAATGCCGGTTGAACTTGCCTGCGCACAACCCAAACCCATCATATTCGTGTCCCAGAGTGATCATTGCATCACAATCTGATAAGCACGGATCACAGATAACCCCTTTTAAAAATTACATCGGCATTCATGCACAAAGGCAAATGGGGATAGAATACTACTCAAGAGAAAAACTGCCTTTCGTCCCATGAGAGTGTGTGCCTGCTGCATCAGAGCATCAGAGATTTACAGTCCCCTGAGCCTGGCAAGGGGTGCTAAATTTCACAAAGACTCTTAAGAATCCCTGAGGCTGCCAGCGGATACTATGTCTAACAAGGGATTTGACAGACTGCGTTACCACTTGAGGTTTGGGGGCCCAGAAGGGGTCGATTACCGTTGGAGGGGTTAATACCCATGACAGAGGTCCCAGTGAAGACGAGCTTGGGATCCCAGAAGCGGCTGATAGGTGTACCCCTCGTGAGGGTGACTTGCATGGCCATTGTCCAGCGCGTAGTCACCTCATAGTCACCCGTCTGCTTTATGTCATGCAGCTGAAAGCTCGGCGCAAAGACCCTCTTCAGCATGGCTATGTTGAACATGTACCCTGCACCCCAGCATTACAGAAATTAATAATTACAGGTTGGCAGACCTAAAGCCAGAGGCCATAGGGCATACACACGCAGGCCGTTTGCAGCCAAATCTGCAGGGCCTACAAAATCCTGCCGTCCAGCACCGATACGCATACATCGTATCTCCAAGCACAGCAAACCCTTTCTTGCATAGCAGGGATTGGGGTGAATAGATATGTAGTACTCGTCACAAATTGGGATCTGCAGGACATGCAGAGGCCAGCAAGGAGAAATTCCTACCTTTGGCCTCATTGTATGATGTGATGGGGTCTCTGAATTCAACCTGCGGCCCCCAACATAAAATGTTTAGCACATGAAAGGCTGCACAGAAAATCTGCATGGGACGATTTGATCAAAGGGCTGATATCAGGGCCACTTGTGTTAGATGCTGAGCTGCCAATGCATGGGGCGTACCACATCATCGTACTGTGACTGGTCAATCCCTTGTTCATCGAATAGGTGAGTAAGATCCTCCTTCAGGAACTCCATGCGTTCCTGCAGCAATACCCCACGAGTGAGCACCATCTAGCAGAGGCATATCGCCCAGACTGCTCTGTGACATGTGCGGCGTATTGCAACAATGAATTTGAGACGGGAACGAAAATTTTCAATGCAAGATGTCGCCAATCAGCAGGTCAAAGGTCAAAGACAGGAATTCAGGAGTGGACCTGAATAAACTGTGAAGTTGATGCTGCACTTTCCGCTTCTTGCACAGCATTAGCTGCGGACAATACGCGATGCCTTCTCCCGGATGTCATATCTGCATTCCTGAAGTTTCGTCTGGGTACACTGGTGGTTATCTGCATCCTTCTGGGCGCACTACGTTGTATATTTGCCAGGTTCGAGGGGCCATGACAATGAACAGTTCTTGATATCATTTACAGATCCTCCAGATTCAGCAAGTGAAGCTGCTTTGATCCCTTATCAAGACGAGAATCAGCGCAATTCCAAGCTGATACTCAGGAATTTTGCAAGATCCCGCCGAGATTGCTCAAGAATTTTATCTGCAGCCGGATTATAAGGCAACCTTCACGCTGTTGCTCAATTGCAATGGAGACTTTCAAACTTGCAATGACTGCAGTTTTTGGACAGATTGTTTCATTGCTGCGATCAGCTTCTCGGCGCTAACTCGTGCGAGCTTGACGGAAGCTCTCTTCTTGACGTGGCGCGATCAGGAGCAAGGAAAGTTCGAAACGCAGCCCCAACTTCCTGGACAGAAGGAGCTGCCATTCCATATCAGAAGCTTGGGTCTTGATTACCGTCAAGCATCCCAAACATGGCTCCTGCAAGTGATGTATGCGTGGAACGGGATGTGCAACCAATGGCGGCCGCTACTGCGGTCCACAGCGCCGTCCAGCAGGAGTGCTTGACTGCTGATGCTGTTCCGGATGCTTTCGCAACACCGATCATGCGACCAACCTTTGGCGAATCTATGTAAGTATTCTGAACACAAGCTTATATAGCGTTCGATGTGGTTTGATGGGCCTTTTTGAGTTTGAAACACCTGATCTTGCTTTCTAGAACGTTCTTTGGGAAGCTGTTGGCGTTGCCACAGCGATGATGTCATCGACCCATCCGTTCGACTTTTATGTCTCTACTGTGGTGTCAAAAGTGATATAATGACAGCAGATATCCTTGCAGGCACCAATTTCTGGAGCAGCTCAGACCCACCTTGGACACCAGCCAGTTTGCCTGCGTGAGCAAGATTGTCGATGATGGATTGTACCTGCACAAACGTCACATAAGAGGGAACCATGGAAAAATGCTGGAGTAGGCTGGAACGGCCCTGCTTCACACAGTAGTTCACCTGAAAGCTGGCGAGAAGGTGGGTTATTGCCAATTTTACCTCTATTCCTGCCAAAATCAACACACAAGATGCTCCCATTCTTCTATTAGGATCAACAGGCAATACCTAGGGACGATCCCAACCTAGGCGCATGCTTGATCAGATGTAGTACTCCATATGTCTATTGCCTGTGAAATTGCTGGTGTTTTACAGTCTCAAGCCTTTGTTTCTGCAGCTCGTTTCGGATTTGGGCAGGCCATATCCTGGAGCAACACATGGTAGTGGGCAGACTGAAGAAGCGCATGCAAATATGGATCAGCGCAGCTGAGACCCAGTGATGGTGTGCGCAGGTCGTGTCATTGGACTTTGGTCCGGTAGGAGAGGCAGACGTGACAGCCAATCTGATGGAGGCAGTGCCCTGCAGCCTGGCGCTGCATGATCCAGCTGAGCTGCCAGAAGACACTGCTGCGCTGCCCTTCCTGCACATCAAAGTGCCACACCACCCTGCCGAGTCTGCCATTCTTTCCCAGGTTGGCATCCTGCTCCCTTGTGTCTCAAATGGAGAGGGCAAGCAACCTGCACTTCACAAGGCTGTGCATTGTTTAGAACGTGGAAAGGCAGGAATGACTCTCTGCGCGGCAATCATGCCCAGTGCTACTGCAAAGCCCTACAAAAATTTCCCTGCAAAGTGTCCATATGGAGGACCTCATTCCTGCAAAGTGTCCATCTATAGAAAGGTTTTATGCCAGTCTGCATGGGTCTTCATGGCTTATGGCTGCGTGCAGGCTGTGGAGTTTGCTCAGTCGCGGCAGTACCACGCGTTCACAAACAACTGCATCCAGAACACAGACTTCTTTATTCGGGCGCTGACGGGCGGCGCAGTCAGAAATGCTCCTCTCGTGCATGACGCATTGTGCGGGCATGTGCCGGCACAAGACAACCCCATGCTCGTCATGTTCATGCTGATGACTGGATTCTCCTGGTGCGCCTTCGTTTCTCACCCTGCCGCCTTCAAAGTCACAGCTCTGCACCTTCTAACTTCAGACATGTTGATAGGACATGGGCCTTAAGTGGTAATGATGTGCAGAACAACATGATCACGGGTGACAGAGTTTGATTGGATGTCAAATTTAAGTCTCTCCACTGCATGTACATATGGCGTTAGGACACGCTGTCAGATATGCGAAAGAGATTCATTAATTTTAGAGACAAGATCAGGATTAGCAAAGTAACTCCACAATGAGGTCACGGTGCTGGTGCCCACTGTCGCTGCGTGAGGCAAGCTTACTGTGTGTGTGTGTGAGAGAGAGAGAGAGAGAGAGAAAGAGAGAGAGAAACATTACATCGTGCCAGCCAACAAGGCTGATTAGATGTCCACTGTATCTGCCCATTATTTAGAGGTTATGTTTGAGGCTGCGAGTTATGACTATTGTGGGACAAGCTGACAAGGACTGCTGCTGATTGCAGGTTTGATGTCTGCGATGGAAGCCAGGCGGCTGCAGCCTTCTTGCGGGAGCACGCCAAGCCTGCCATGCCTAAGTGAGGAGTGGGTCCAAGTGATGAGGAGGACCGCTTCTGAGAATCTTTTGAGGAGAGTGTAAACGACATTCATTACTTTATCTGTGAAGATCATGGTTCTGTCGAGAGAGTAAAGGTTGTGAATTTGCACATGTCCAGGTGCATAACGGATAATTTCAACTCATTGCTATTGCGGCTGGTGCAGCTTGTTACAGCAAGCATGTACGGACTCATTTGGTAATACGTAATGTTGCAAATTGATTGCAATTGCGCTTTGCAGGTTGCACCTGCAATCAGTTGCTCAGTGCTCGCCCAGCACAGTATGTAACGCTGAGCTGGCATTCATCTTCAATATATATGGCCCCATCCTGGAAGCGATTCACTTCCAGGATGGGGCCACTGTCCTCTGCCCTGCTGTGAGTCTTACATAGATTTGCCGGAGTTCAATCGGATAAATGATCACCATGCTTCAAAGAAGTTGCTCACCGTGCTCACTGGAGAGGACCGATATGGTCGCGTGGTTGCCAAAGAGGAAGCTCAAGAACCTGCACCCAGCATAAGAAATTGATCTAAAAGACCTTGCTTTGCTACAACGTAATAAGCATCACTTGCAACGCTACTATGGGAAAGCGCTTGAGCCAAGTGAAAGCAACAATCCGTCGTCGCCAAATATTAACACCGAGTGGCCCATGCCCGATCTCAATTTCCTTTCATACTGTAATTTAAAATTTCTGGCACGTCAATATGTGAAGGTAACTCACTTCGCACTTCACGTATGTCTATAATTAAATGACACTGGGAGCTATGAGCAGCACCTCTCTAGGGCTTCCCGAAGCGTTGAAACCTATGTGACTACGAGGCCAAAAGGAGTTCAATATGAGGCAATATCAATTATACTGTGATGTACTATAGTGAGAAAAGCCTGAATCGCTGACATTGTGGCCCGAAGCAGAGCCAACCACAACCCCGGTACTGGAGGTAGATGAACCAGATAATCTATAGCGCAGTCTGCGCCTGAGGCATTTATAAGCTAAACGATCTACAGCATCAGAACTCGATCCGGGAGCCGTTTGACTGCAAGTGGAAAGCATACGTGAAGAAATAAGTGTGTCGCGATTGTGAGGCCGAAAAATATCTGAGGTCCGGGCAGCCTTGAGGGCCTATATAGAAGCTGACTTATAAAACGAGGGTCTTGAGGTGAGGACATTCAATTCACCCTCGGACAGGTTGCAGAACGTTTTCTTGGGCTACTGTATCGAGCCTAAACGAAGTCCATATGCCCTTCGGATAAGACTTAGTCAGCCACGCATCTTCAAGGTCTGCAGCTAGGTCACCTCTGTGCAATAAAGTTTTGACCATGGCAAAGCGAAGGTGAGCAGGCAGTGCAGTCACGTGATTGAATGCACTTGCAATGGTACACATGTAAACGAAAAGTTTCAAAGCGCAGAAAAGAACTGGACAGTACAGGAAAGAACCCGCATTGGGGATACCCTGTCTCAAGTTCACTATTTGAATGTCTTTGCAGACCGGGGGGCTACTGGACTTCACTTTCATGTTTGCCAACCTTCGCAATGTTGCTGGCGATAATGAAGACCAAAGACATAGGTGATGCTTTGTACCGCAGTGACTGCTCATGAAGCCGTTAGTATGGAAAACACTTGACGGGACGTTCGGGGTATCGCTAGGTGCTTTTGCTGTGGAGTATGAGAACGTTCTGAACTCGACGGCTGTTCAAGGTGCGCCTACTTATCCTGTGCGGATATTTAAACAAGACTGAAGAATGGCTCTGGCCATTCCTTTACCAAAACCCTGATGCTGAAGTGAGTTTTGGTGGTTTCTTCTTACTTCTTGGCACATGTTTGTACTGCACACGGTTCTCAAATATCCTCGTGAATGGCCCAGGCATCGATGGATTTTTCCCAGCAAGCAAGGCCTACGTCCTTGCTCAGAACAAGCATCTCGAGTATGAGCTTCAATCTTTGAAGACCACTGTTGCTCAACTGGCTGCCGAGAATCAGCAAGAACAGAGCATAATCAATAATTTGGTGGAAAAAGTCAACTCCTTCACTCCAGTAAGTTTTGTCACATCGTGTATGAATTCTCATGCGTCCATTAATTAACTTGCTGCAGGAACCCATGCTGCAATTGCTGCGATTTGTCGAAGGACAAGCATTATGTGCACGTATAAAACGCAGGGTCTCAATGGAACAGATGGTATCAATGGCTTCAATGGAACTGCAGGTATGTCACTACCCATAGAAGTTGTTGTTGTTACTGTTATTGCTCCACTCTGCATTCATCCATATGCTGCGGGATGGAGCTCATTTGCAACAGGTTTCTGACACACTTTCTTGTGCATGTCCTACAGGACCCACAGGGGCCACTGGCCTTACTGGTGCGACTGGAGGCACCGGCCCAACTGGCGGCACCGGCCCAACAGGTGTGCTCCCTGGCTGAGTGCAATGAAAGCACATGGCTCAAATGCAAGCTTCTATGTGAGTCTGCAAAGTGACCGGCTCCGAAGAGAGATCTGAATTCCAGCATGGACAACAATTGCACTGCCTGCCTGCCTGCGCTTCCCTTATAAAGTCACGTGAGACTAAAATACAGTGTGCTGCGCATCTCATTTGCATGCAGCATGCATGCATGCTGTATGGTCAGAATAGGCAAGAATTATCGTGTTCAGAAAGCTACCATGCGTACCTTGAATGCTGTTTTTTCTTGCTGTAGCCTACGCCAATACCAAAGAGTTTTTCGTTACATTGTGGTATTCTGCAGGTGGAACGGGCGTAGGAGTGATAACCGCAGGTGTGTTCCTGCCAGTGGTTTCTGTTATGATTATCTTTGGCATGTAACAGGCTTCTTTAGCTAGCAAATGTGTCACTGCTTCAACAGATGCACCTTTAGCACAGAATACCTGAAGCCTCTGCAATCCTTAGAGGCCACATGAGGTGTCAAAGATGAAGCGAAGCACCCAAGTCAAAGCATTGCACCTTGCAATTGCCTTGATAAGGGTGATGACTCATTGGGCATGCATGCATGCAGCGCAAGAGCTCATCACCTTCGACGTCAACGAGAACGGCTCAAATCTGCCTGCGGAAAATCAATTCGGCGCCCGCACATCTTTCTTCAACCTCAGATTTGGGTACGGCTTTGGGACTGTGGAGAATGGCGGCGGAACATGGTCGCGACCTGACAACACCTACCGCATTGTGCCTGAGTCCCCGCCGAACGTTGCCGTGTGGTCACCGACTGGACCCGCCACCATCCAGCCGGCACCAACTGTCGTCAGCTTTGCCCTCAACAGCATCTATGTTGGCTACCTCCAAGCCTCTGAAGCGCCCGCCGCCGCCCCTGTCGTCATCACAGGCTACCTACAGACGATCGCTGTGGCAGCGTGCTCTTACACAGTGGCCCCAACGGCAGGCCAGCCACCCACGCTGGTGACGACGCCCGGGTGCGGGAATGTGGACCAGATCGAGAACACAGACAACAACGGCCAATATTTTTTCATTGACAATATGGATGTCACACTTTTTAAGCTGTCCTATGCCTGAGGTGCCCATCCGCTTTTGTTTCCGAAGTTTGGAATGGAGTATTTGGAGCAGGTGCCGGAGGCAGACCTTTTGACTTAGCAGCTGCTGGGGAAAATATTTGGACACTTAGAACGATGTCCTAAAACAATTGCCGAAGTGCTGGGCACTCATTTGAATGTGAGAAACCAAGCTCTAGAGTGGAAAGAAGCAGAGAGCAGCTGCTGGAAAGGTTTTCTTATTAATTTTCAAATACTTGGAATGAAGTCTTGGGGCAGCTGCTGAAAGCATCTGCTGGGGAGATTATTTGGACACTTGGAACGATATTCTGGAAGAACTGCCGAAATCTAGTGCTGGGCACTCAATTGAAAGTTGGAAAGAAAAACTCTGGAGCGGGCCCGGGAAGAAGCAGAGAGCAGCTGCTGGAAAGGTTTTCTTTATAATTTTCAATAACATGGAATGAAGTCTTGGGGCAGCTGCTGAAAGCATTTGCTGGGGAGAGTCTTGAGAGCTAAAATGGGGTTCAAAAACACCGTTCCAGCAGCTGTGACAGCTTTTTTTGACATTTGCAGGAAGCTGCAGGAAGCAGATGCTGCCTGAGTACGTCTACATAGTATGTGCAGAGGAGAACTTCCCCACAGCTCCCCGGGTTCTCACAGCGCAATTTGGCAACTGATCAGACGATATCTTGGTGATCGACCCACTAGTTGGCATGTTTGTCAAGTGCCAGCATTTGACATCAGGCATTAAAAGTCCGTCTAATGCTGCAGGGACTTGATCTTCTCATCCTTCCCTGCTCCCGGCCTCCACTTTCCCAACTCCGTCTGCAGCATGTTCAGAGCCTGTTGCTTCATGGCTCCTGCATTGCGCACCTCCAGGTTCCAGCTGGTTCACATGCGCCCACACCTTCCGAAGGTCTCCGGAATCCGCATGTAACCGAAAGTAGCCTTGAAAGTTCTGATGCACCTTGCCTCTCAGGCACCGGTGCCTCCCTTGGCCGCAGCGGCTCATCAAAGCTTGCGTGATCTTTGTTAAACAGGTACTACTTAGTAAGTGCCTGCATGCATGCGGCTAATGGAGGGTGACAAAGAGGGGGATGCTGTGAAGAGTTTTGAAACAGCCCCCCGCTGAGCTGGGATCCAGTGATGCACTGCTCACCAGACAGGCCACATGATTCACAAGGCAGAGAAATCTTATCATTCATGGTTTCAAGTGAGTGACGTAGTGCTGATGCATTGCCTGATGTCAGTCCAGACTCTGTGTGAGTCACTCCAGAGGATGACTGTTTGTGAGGGTTGTGGTCACGTGCGGATTGTAACGCAGCTCTGTCATCGACATAAATGACATGACGATTCTCGGCATAGAAAGGGATCTCGGGGTATGCGCACGCACATCCAATGTCTCGCTTCAAATTTCTCCTAGTCTTGCTTGTCAGCGCCACCAGAAGCGGCGGTGAGTGCCGCAACATCAACATTGAACCCACAGGGCCCTTGATATCTTCACACGTTCCCTGGACAAGCAATCGGGCTTAGACCGGATGCACATTAGTATATATTGGCTGAAACGAGATTGCTGATTGTCGCCAACTGAAAGGGGTGTCGGCAACGAGTTTGTGACTGGCTTAAATGAAACCCTTGCGCGTCAGCTTCTAGACCTCGCTTCCCCTAAAATGTGTATTTCGATCGTGCAACCCTCGCAAGAAAACTTTTGTTACTTAAAAGGGTAGGATCCAAAGACTGCAGTTCTTGGACAGAATTGTTTCATTGCTGCGATCAGGATGCTGACGGAAGCTCTCTTCTTGACGTGGCGCGATCAGGAGCAAGGAAAGTTCGAAACGCAGCCCCAACTTCCTGGACAGAAGGAGCTGCCATTCCATATCAGAAGCTTGGGTCTTGATCACCGTCAAACATCCCAAACATGGCTCCTGCAAGTGATGTATGCGTGGAACGGGATGTGCAACCAATGGCGGCCGCTACTGCGGTCCACAGCGCCGTCCAGCAGAAGTGCTTGACTGCTGATGCTGTTCCGGATGCTTTCGCAACACCGATCATGCGACCAACCTTTGGCGAATCTATGTAAGTATTCTGAACACAAGCTTATATAGCGTTCGATGTGGTTTGATGGGCCTTCTTGAGTTCGAAACCCCTGATCTTGCTTTCTAGAATGTTCTTTGGGAAGCTGTTGGCGTTGCCACAGCGATGATGTCATCGACCCATCCGTTCGACTTTTATGTCTCTACTGTGGTGTCAAAAGTGATATAATGACAGCAGAAATCCTTGCAGGCACCAATTTCTGGAGCAGCTCAGACCCACCTTGGACACCAGCCAGTTTGCCTGCGTGAGCAAGATTGTCGATGATGGATTGTACCTGCACAAACGTCACATAAGAGGGAACCATGGAAAAATGCTGGAGCAGGCTGGAACGGCCCTGCTTCACACAGTAATTTACCTGAAAGCTGGCGAGAAGGTGGGTTATTGCCAATTTTACCTCTATTCCTGCCAAAATCAACACACAAGATGCTCCCATTCTTCTATTAGGATCAACAGGCAATACCTAGGGACGATCCCAACCTAGGCGCATGCTTGATCAGATGTGGTACTCCATATGTCTATTGCCTGTGAAATTGCTGGTGTTTTACAGTCTCAAGCCTTTGTTTCTGCAGCTCGTTTTGGATTTGGGCAGGCCATATCCTGGAGCAACACATGGTAGTGGGCAGACTGAAGAAGCGCATGCAAATATGGATCAGCGCAGCTGAGACCCAGTGATGGTGTGCGCAGGTCGTGTCACTGGACTTTGGTCCGGTAGGAGAGGCTGACGTGACAGCCAATCTGATGGAGGCAGTGCCCTGCAGCCTGGCGCTGCATGATCCAGCTGAGCTGCCAGAAGACACTGCTGCGCTGCCCTTCCTGCACATCAAAGTGCCACACCACCCTGCCGAGTCTGCCATTCTTTCCCAGGTTGGCATCCTGCTCCCTTGTGTCTCAAACGGAGAGGGCAAGCTAACCTGCACAACACAGGGCTGTGCATTGTTTAGCACCTGGAAAGGCAGGAATGACTCTCTGCGCAGCAATCATGCCCAGTGCTACTGCAAGGCCCTACGAATACATCCCTGCAGAGTGTCCATATGGAGGAACTTATTCCTGCAAAGTGTCCATCTATAGAAAGGTTTTATGCCAGTCTGCATGGGTCTTCATGGCTTATGGCTGCGTGCAGGCTGTGGAGTTTGCTCAGTCGCGGCAGTACCACGCGCTCACAAACAACTGCATCCAGAACACAGACTTCTTTATTCGGGCGCTGACGGGCGGCGCAGTCAGAAATGCTCCTCTCGTGCATGATGCATTGTGCGGGCATGTGCCGGCACAAGACAACCCCATGCTCGTCATGTTCATGCTGATGACTGGATTCTCCTGGTGGGCCTCCATTCCTCACCCTGCCGCCTTCAAAATTACAGCTCTGCACCGTATGAATTTAGACAAGTTGATAGGACACGGGCCTTAAGCGGTAATGATGTTCAGAACAACATGAACCCAGGTGACAGATTTTGATTGGATGCCAAATTTAAGTCTCTCCACTGCATGTACATGTGGCATTAGGACACGCTGTCAGATGTGCGAAAGAGATTCATTAAATTTAGAGACAAGGTCAGGTTAGCAATGTATCTCCAGAATGAAGTCACGGTGCTGGTGCCCACTGTCACTGCGTGATGCAAGCTTACTGTGTGTGTGTGTGTGAGAGAGAGAGAGAGAGAGAGAGAGAGAAACATTACATCGTGCCAGCCAACAAGGCTGATTATATGTCCACTGTATCTAGACCATTACTTAGAGGTTGTGTGTGAGGCTGTGAGGTATGTTTACTGTGGGACAAGCTGAAAAGGACTGCGGCTGATTGCAGGTTTTATGTCTGCGATGGAAGCCAGGTGGCTGCAGCCTTCCTGAGGGAGCACGCCAAGCCTGCCATGCCTAAGTGAGGAGTGGGTCCAAGTGATGAGGAGGACAGCTTCTGAGAATTTTTTGAGGAGAGTGTGAACCCTCCAACATTCATTACTTTATCTGGGATGGTTCTGTCGAGGAATTAAAGGTTGTGAATTGTACATGTCCAGGTGTAAGAAAGATTCTTTCAGCTCAGTGCTATTGCGGCTGGTGCAGCTTGTTTCAACGAGCATGTAGTGACTCATTTGGTGATACTTAATGTTGCAAGTTGATTGCAATTGCGCTTTGCAGTTTGCAACTGCAATCAATTGCTTAGTGCTCGCCCAGCACAGTATGTAATGCTGAGCTGGCATTCATCTTTAAAATACAGGTACAGAATGAAGGAACCTGCATCCCACAGGATGGCATTTTAAAGTTTGAATGCGCATATGCGTGCAGTGCATGCATCACATCCAGCTTGAAGGTGTCCATGCATTGCATCAGCAGAAGAAAAAGGTAGTCCCTGAAACGATGTTGGCCTTGCAACGAAACCCCTTCCTCGTTCAAAATTCTGTTTTTGCTTCCAGCAAGTGCTCCTGTCATTGATGGCTTTTGGACATGCTGTGTCCAATTTAGGACGGCAACGGAACGCCTCCACCTGGATCCCTATCCACCTCACAGCCGCTGGTGCATTTTCTTTGGAGCAAACGAAGAGGTGGGTCGAAAAGAGACGTTAGATATTTTACGAATAGGGGGTAATCATGCAAGCTACGGGTTTTACCGTCGGTGCGCCTCTTGCAGCTCCCAGAAGCTCACCTCATGCCTGCAGAAGTTCCATCTCGTTGAGAAGTGGATTCTTGGGAACATCGACCAGCAGCTGTCAGCACAAATCGATATGCGGATGCAGATTGCAGCAGAGCAGTCAGTATGCGCGGCAGGGACAGGGCTCTCGAAGGACGACTGTTATGGCAGCAAAAGGTGCCTTCTTTGTTGCGACATAATACATTCAATCTGCGTTTGTTGAGCAGTATTCTTGTGATTTGCGAGACAACCTTCAGTAATGGAGTCCAAATACGATCACCTTCTGTCTTGCCGTTCTGGACTCCGATGAGACTCCTGCCCACTCTATGGATCATGTGTGTGCAGTGGTGGGTATGATTAAGCTGGCGCTCCAAGCTGGAAAGGCCAACCCGGCACCTCCGGTGGGCCCTGCTCTGGGATCAAAGGTGCGTAATCCCTAACCCCCACCTCATTTTGCAAGGATGTGTAGTGAAATTTTTCAAGGGCTGTGAATGCTGATACTTATTCCTGTGCGTGGCTACTGCAGGGTCTCAACATCATGCAGTTCTGCAAAGAGTACAACGCTGCCACCCAGGACAAAGTTGGCACTGTCATCCCCGTTGAGATCACCTGCTTCGAGGTGAGACTGAAATGCGGCCAACCTGCATAGAGCAAGCTCCCTGAGTGTGTCTCATCATTACTGTATCAAACAGTGTACGCCAGCCGATTAGCACGGAGCAAGGGCCCTAATTATGTCTCGTCATAATTATATTCAAGGTGTACGCCGATACTACTACAGATCTGCATTTTGATCTCTTTGGGGCTGGGGGGGGGAGGCTGAAAGTGCTGTGTGCTGGTGTCTGCAGGACCGCAGCTTCACATTCATCTTGAAGACACCGCCGGCGTCAGTGCTGCTGCAGAAGGCTGCTGGCGTCCAGAAGGGATCTGGCACCCCAAACACAGCTAAGGTTGGCCAGGTCACCCGCGCACAGCTCCAGGTGTGCACATGCTGCTCCTCATCAATACTAGTATTAGCATGAGTACATGCCATATCTGCCAAGAGGCAAGGTGCGTCTGCAGCCTGTTGCAGTCAAAGCAGCTTTGCTGCAGACAAGAAAGACAAGATATGCTGACAACATGCCACCCCTTGATAGGCCCGCCATATCCAAGCAAGACCCAATCAACCGTGGGCACGGTGCTCAGTATTTGCAGCGCTCCTCATTTGTACTTTCCCTTTCTGCCAGTAGTTTTCCTTTTGTCGCATTGTTTCAGCGTTGGCGTCTGAGACCAGCATCGGATGATGGGGGATGGATGATGAAGGGTAGAGCCGGTGCCCAGGGGCTTGGAAAGTGATAGTCTTGCGCGAGGCTGCATTGCAACAGCATGAACAACAGCTGGCCCAGGAGTGCATGGGAATAACGATGAGCGCCAGTGTGTGGATAGAATAGTTCAGAGAGCAGAGTCATTCAGAGCGGCATGCGGATTGGCAATTTTGTCCCTCGTGCTGCCGATTCTGTCCTCAAGTCTGCTCTGACAACCTGCCATCTGTGTGATGCTTATCTTTGTCAAGTTCTTGAATTATGAGCTGACTCTCCAGTTGCTATTGGTGTGCAGGAAATTGCGACCACAAAGCTCCCGGACTTGAATGCCACTACAGTGGAGGCTGGCATGCGGATCATTGAGGGGACAGCGAAGAACATGGGCATCACTGTTGTTGACTAAGGAAGCTAGCAGACGGTTCTCAGCAGCGTTTCTGACAACCGCCATGCAACGGATGATTGCTGAACCTTTAGCCGCCAACTTCTCCCGATGTCTCATCTCACCAGAGATTGCGATGTGTGCTGATCAGCACAACTTGTCAACTTCATTGCAGAATTACGCAGATGGTTCTCTGTACGTTTATAATATTATGCTGGCTTCCAGTTTTGTAATGAGCTGTACAGCTGTTAGGCGCAGCGGAAATGCATACATTCTCGGCTTGAGACAACGGGTTGTCCTGTGGTATTCATAGGACCTGCAGCTGTCTTGCTGACATGTTCTTGATGTCGAGGCTTGGTCAGGAAGAAATCTGATGGATCCTGAACAGGACATTGTCCAATCCAAGGATTCGCTGTATTCCAACCGCATCTTACGGAACATCTCTCGACGATCTCAGATCTAATCCCTCAGACATGAAGCACATCATAGCCTCTAATGAGAAACTTACTGCACAGGTGCAACTGTGCAATAAGGCAGTACTGCCAACTTGCACAATACTGCCAGACAAGGCAGTGATTGTATTCCGTATCAAGCCAGAGAAGGGCTTGCTTAGAGTAGCATGGCAGGCACGGTTTCGATCTTTCCAGCAGAAGCTCGTGCCTCAACTCAAAATCCTTGCAACGCCAACAAGGCGTCTTGTCCCTAAAAGGGGAGCTTGTACACGCGTGAGAAGCCCTAGCGACTGGAGAACTTGGCCAAACAGCGAGGAGCGACCATAACACTGAGGAACCGGCAATGCATGCTACAAGAAGGTGATCACAATGTGCTCATCACGTCTCATGAGTCGCAGAGTGTTGCCTTCCGTAACAGGACGACATCAAACGTGGACCTAAACTTTTCGCTTCCTGCACGAATGCTCTTTAGCATGGAAGCTGCCACTCTACAGCAGGACACGATGCTCAGCAAAGATCTTGCAGAGTACCAAATTTTTAGCTGATCTGATAGCAGCTATCCTCACTTGTGAGGTCAGTTATCCTGACATGAGGCATGCATGTCCATCAGTGCGCGTCGCCTTGTGCACACAGCAGGCTAGAGTGCTGCTCTTTAGAAAACTAGTGTTGAACTGGCAGGTGCAGTCTCTGGATGTCAAACTGGTTCCGGACTTTGATGTTCTCAGGCCAGCTCCGAATCAGCCCATTACAGGCTGATCTGAATGAACAGTGCCTGATTGGCAGCCAGTGTCCATGCTGCATCAATATGGTGACCTGTGGTGCTCAGGGCACTTCCGGGGCCTGTCATTCTGGACGAGGAAGCCGAGGAGGAGAGACATGGAGCAGAAGCTCTGTGGGAGTTGGTGCAGCTTGCTCGCCACAGCGGCCTCAACGAAGAGGCAGCCTTCAGAGAGAGGAAGCAGCTCATCAACACCGAAGGTGGGCCAACTTACCCCTGTGGCAGCATGCATGACATCATGTGCATGGACCTGTGGCATCTGCAATTACTCAGCTCTGCTGGCCGTGTAGCCCTTCATGAGGGCGCCCTTATTGGGCTCAATGTTGCTGTTTAGCCATGCAGCATGTAAGCCTCTGCCAGGGCTGTCCGCAGGGAGAAATCTGCTGATTGCCTGTCCACATTTGTCCAATGCCGGCCGGCCTCTTAAGCATATCCGCAAGCAGGCCTGCTTTCTTTCAGGCAGGATCATCTGGTTGAGTGTCACCAACTTAATTTCCAAGTGCTCGGCTGTCATGCTGGGCGCTGACTCTCCGAGGAAGAATCAGAGTCAGGCATCAGATCAGCTCAAAGCTTGGCTGGAAGCAATGTAATGTGACTGAATGAGTCGCTGACTGTCCTCGCCGCAGCATAGCTTTTGGACACACACAACAGAGCACAGCTCTTGAAAGCCTCATACTGCAGCTTGTCTGCAGGACGCACCTTGCCTCTTGGCAGGAAAAGCATGTAATAGTAACATGTTTGAAGTAGATGTGCTGCAGCTGATGTCTCTTTGTTGTTGCAGATGAGGCGAACACAGACGCCTGTGCAGTGGGCATAGGCTCCTGCCTGAACGTGAGAAATGTGGCGGACCATGTCAGCGCAGCAGACCTCGTCAGATTCTTTGAGCAGCACCCCGCTGGCGGCCGCATTCTGGAGTGCAGGCTGCAGGCCAGCAGGTCAATGCGCAACCACATGTAAGCCTTTACCAAGGCTGTTACTTCCTGAGGACATGTGTGCTAAACCTACATGTATTTCTGGCATCCTGGCCTTAAGGTTTAGAAAAAATTATATGCTGACATCAAAGCAGAGCGATCGCCAAACATACGGAGGAAGGGCTGCCTTGCAGTGGCTGCCTCACAGGCTGCCTCACTGCCTCATAAATTGCGAAAATTTGTCGACAGTTGTTAATTTTCCAGCACTGCAGAATGTTTCAGGTGCAAATGGTTTACTGCTGTGCTGCAGGTTTTGCTAATGAAACTTATGGGTCCAAGAGGAATATCGGCAGCCCTTACAGTCATGTTGAGAAGATCTCTTTGGGAGCACGTTCTGAAGGGGGCATGCAATGCATGTGTGACAGCTGTTGAGTGATTTTAATGGCATGCATGGGGGTGCAGGGGGGTGGGCAAGGTCCATTTTGCCTTACGGGGTGCCGCCAGGAGACTGCTGGACAGCAGCTTGGGCTATGAGGGCAACGTAGTGCGCGAGCTGCCTGCCCCAAATGACATCTGCTGCAGGTTCCATCTATGGTATGTCTTTCCAGCATGAGGGTGTCGTGTTCCAAGAATAAGAAGAAGAAATGCATACATCCGCGCAAAACGAGTCACCAAATGCACAGATCTTGCTTGATATGTCTTGCGCCGGTTGGCAAAGACCAAGGGCTGAGATGAGATGCCCAGGAATTCCCCGATGGTGTTCTTGAGCCTGAGGAAGGGGCTTGCACCCTGCAACTTCCCTCTTTGACTCTGGAAGACCATCGGGCTTTCCTGACTGGCTGGTTGCAACTGCGATTGCGCATGCATGGCAAAGTTATTGCATGCAGCTGCCACTTGCCGAAGGAAGGGCACGATTGTCAGCGGTAATCAAGTGATGTTGAGTCGTGCCTAGGATCGAGGCTGGGCATGTGCTGGCATGTGACAGAGGGTATGCGCGCGCATGCATGCAGGATATCCGAAGACAGGCCGAAGCGCATCGGCCGGGACAAGATCCAAGGCCTGCTATTTACAGCTGTCCAGCTGGAGATGGGCAATCTTGTGGGCAGCGGGCACAAGTTTGCGGTCGTGCAGAAGCTGCCGGTGGCCATGCAGGTTGACATGCGCGGCCGGGTGATCATATTTGAATTTGAACATGTCAGCCAGCTGTATCGGGTCGAGGTGCGCTTATCCCCTCCGCCTGAGCTGTGCATGCATCAATGCAACAATGCAAGTGGTCATGCGCTGCCACAAAGACGCATGCTAGTGTAGTCATACTCCTCAGGCCTTTCACCCAAGTCTCCAATGTGTGCTGATGATGGCGCTGCAAAACAAATCTGACAGCACTAGAACTGCAGCTTGCAATATGCAAGCTTCTCTCCGCGTTGTACAAAGTCCCCCCTTTGTTTCCTGTTGGATGGCAGTAACGATGTGGATGCATGACGCAGCCAAATTACTAGTGACTCAGCACGGCCTTCATCATATGGTGGTCCCCTCTCAGAAATGCCTGCCCTTGAAAGAAAAAGAAAATCAAGCTCTCCGTGTGTATCCTGCAGCTGCGGCTGAAGGAGATTGCCGGCCGAGCGCTGCTGCACACGGACGCGGACACGCAGAACGCAGCGCTTGTGATCCCGGTGAAAGTGCCGCCGCGTATCTACCGGCTTGACCCTAGGAGGGACCGGGGCGGTTATTCCCTTGGAGGGTCCAGGGGGCGCGTCCGGAATTACTACAGCGTCAAGGAGGGCCTGGATTGGCTGCGCACCACCGACTTCACTCCGCAGGCCGCTTTCGGCCGCAGCTTCGCCTACAGGTGCTGTAATCCTGCAGAGTCAGCTGATGAACACACAGAAGCTTCATTGCAGCTGTTGGATTGCGGTCAGAGCCGCAGTGCGGTATGGCCTCCTATCTGTGGGGCTTGAATGTGGTGGTCAGAATTGTAGTAGAGGCCCTCTCAAAGCCTGCGGAGGAAGCTCTGGTTCACGGTCGTCCCCAACCTGGGTTTTGATTGGGCCGAGAATTAATCCTCACAATAAGTACAGCTGTGAATTGGAGCTAAAAGACGCCTAATTGCAGCCGAAGCGTCTCACAGCACTGGAGTTTGAAAGTGGAAATGGGCCTCTGTGGGTATGCTACTTTTGTTAAACCTTTCCACGGGATAGGAGAACCACATGCAGGCTGCAGCTCAGAGCTTGCCACTATAGCTACCATCTAATGTTTTCTTCCTGGTCAAACCCAACCCCAGGAGGCCAAGAACAGCATGCGACACCGGTAATCATCACTAATATTAACAAAATGTTGTGCGCAGGCTGGTGCTGGACTGTCCGGACGAGGACATGAAGCCGGGCGGAAGCAGGCGGCACCTGCTGGATCGCCTGCGGCAGTGCAGGATACTCTCCGATGACGAGGACTGGGACGTCTGTGCAGTCACCCCCGCGCCGCGGCGCGACTACCTCTCCGAGTACCTGCTAGGAGGCGTTCCCTTCCAGGCAAGTTTGCCACCGTAGATTAGTCAAAGTTTACTGAAGATTAGTAATGACCCTCGTCGCAGTGCAGCATGGCTACCTCTCAACTTGTGGAAAATTTCACGTGGCATGCTGATAAGAATAATGATTAGAGATCAAATCAATTGAGAGTATGATAATGCTAATAATGTACTAGGACTGGTTTCAGTGCCAGAGCACACCTGAGTAGATGCACCACGTCGGTATTTGATACCTCCACGCAGCTTCTTCTGGCGATTGATTAAAGGTTTTCAATGATACCAAGAGCACAAAACCCGCTTAAGATACTATAGTTGTCCCTGACAGCTCCCATTGAGGGCACCTTTGAGCGCTGTTGCACTGTTGCTGTCAATACCGGCCGAGGTCCCCTCTCTCATATATATGATATAATATATCTGACCCCACACGGGTACCGGCTGGCGGGGGGCGGTACAAATACTGAGCACCGTGCACACGGTTGATTGGGTCTTACTTGGACCTAGCGAGTCCAACAAGGGGTAGGAATTTGGCAGCCTTTACATGCAGCTTGTCTGCAGACGCACCTTGCCTTCGGCCGGAAAAGCGTGTGATAACACAGGTACGGCAGAGGCAATGTCAACCACCATCAGGACAGCGGGGCGACTCCATTCGAAGAACCTAATAATCTAGGGCACTTGCAGCAACACCACTCATAGTATGTTTGCCCCAAGCAAGAGGTTGGTGTTGCGCGCAGGTGCGCTACTACCTGGACTGTCTGCTGAGTCAGGGCCACGTCAGCGACGCGCAGCTGGATATCGGCTTCTGCACCCGCCTGCTGCCCAAGCACACCCCCGAGGTCCCCACCTTTTACATCCTCACAGCTTCAGTCCTGCTCTTTCCATGTTATTTCTGCTATTCGAAGCCCCGCAATTTCTTTCAGTGCTTATTATCTGTCGGGCAAGTTTCGGCACTTGCTTGCATGCAGAATGACTCGCTCTCCAATGATGTTTCTGCAGTCATAAAATGCTACAATTCCCTTGAATTCTTATGATGTGCCTCTCAAATGTTTGCAGATGGTTTGCTGCAGCAAGACTCGCATTTCATTCTCGCTCCTGTAGTCATGAAGTGCCGCTCCCCCAAACAAATTTCATGAATTTGAATTTGCACTTGGGTTTGAGATTTGAGATTTTGAATTTGAATGCGAAGGTGGTGGCTGTGGAAGCTTTGGCGCTGGTTTTGGCGGCCAAAATCCGCGTGCCAATTTTGGAGAGGGCGTTCATGGTGTACTGCCAGCCTCTGCTGGAGATGTTTCAGGCCAAACAACCCATCGAAAGGCGCGCTATCTAGCCAGCCCTCATGAAAGCAATGCAGCCTCCTGTTTTTGTATAAGGTGTCTGGCAGTCCTGCATGCAGCCTTTTGCCAGGTGTATGTTGATGCACAGGATGAGCCTGATCTGGCTCAAAACTTATAGACTGAAATGTTCAACACGGATTTTGGGTACTCCTGCTTCACCTTCATGCAGAGTAGGGCATTTTCTACCATCCTCAAAAGTATGTGGGAGACAATACCCTGCGCGGCTGGAAGGTGAAGTAGGGATCAGACGAATTTAATCTGTAAAATCTCAGGCAAACATAAAATACTTTATTGCAGGCTGTGGAATAGGCCTGCAGCACAAGCTATGTGGGATGCACCGTCCTAGTTCAATCAGCCTTAGAGAATACGAGGGAATGCAGTTTCCAACTGTAAGCCTTCAAAAGGACCGTGCAGGAACCATAATAATAAGCAAGGGTCCTGAACAGTAGGGTTTTGGGGTGCGCGCAGGTTTGTGCCGGAGTATGGGATGCTGATTGCGCGTGTTTTGGTCACGCCCACGCGCATCGTCTGCCTGGCGCCAGAGGCAAATTCCCTCCAAAATGGAACCTCAAAGAATCACTGGGACCTGGATTTCATGTCTGCGCTACGTCCTGTAGCATTCCATCATGATGTAGGCAAGACAAGCCGCCTGCAGCTGGTAGCTCCCGTACCAAGGCATATCCATGTGTCTCAGATGTTTCTCAGACACATAAAACTGCCTCTGTACGCGAGCTACCAGCAGCATTGCAGGGTGTATGGGGGTACCAGAGTTGGTGTCAGATTGCCTGCACGCTAGCAGAAATCCAGCAGAGCGCTATTCTGAATGTGTGCCTTGTCATGGCCCGGGCGCATGAGCAGCAGGTCACTTCATGGCATAGATGTTCAAGATGGTGTGCGATTGGTCACCTCATCTTGACTTGCGCACTTCCTGCAATGCTCAGGACAGCATCAAAGCATCACATCTCGGGGTTACTCGCATAACTTAGAAGTCACATCATTGTGCAGTCTGTTCTTTCGTAGAAGTTTGACCTCTGAGTTTGCTGTGTGCAGGTGGAGCTGTCAAATCGCGTAATCCGCCACCACCGCCAATACTCGGACCGCTTCCTGCGCGTGACTTTCTGCGAGGAGAACGGCGGCCGCCTCTGCTTTGCCAATGACATCCCTCGCCTGGAAGACTACATGGACAGGTGGGCATTGTAGAATGTACAATGTCTCTTTAATTGCTTCTGCTTTATAATGTGCTTCATATTTTCCAGGCTGCCTGCAGCGCTGGCCTAGTGCCGCTTGGGAGATTGAGAATGTTCCTTCAGCTGCTTGCCCTGTTTGTTTTGCTGCTGGATGTGCTTCGTGGAAGGGGTGTTCTATCTTTTGATGGAGGGGTACTTTTGTTTATGATCGCCCCTGATGTCTCCATGCTGCTAGCAGCGCTGCAAAGTCAGAATGCTGGGAGGATCAGGATAATTGGGCACCACAGACTGAAAAAAATCTTGTTTGCAAAATTGTAGCTCTCAAAATTAACAGAGATCCAACGCAAAGGGGTGTTATGGGGTGCAGGATGGAAGGCATCCTGAAGGATGGCTTGGAACTTGCCGACCGCCATTTTGACCTGCTTGCGTTCTCATCAGGCCAGGTGAAGGCCCAAATCACCAGAGCTCAAACTTCAACAGAGTTTGACCTTCAGTTGCTAGGGCATGGCGCCTGCTGCTCGCCCTGCAAATGTTGGTACTATGATCACACTTCAAAAGTGTGATTGCCAGCATTCGCCACTAGTTGGTGCTAGCATGTTCAGCGTTGGCATCTGACGTCATGCTCGGAGCACTTACAAAATGGACCAGGTTTTGTGTTTGTGGTTCGAACTTGTAGCGCAAATATGACTCGAACATACATAGCATTGCTGCCATTGCCATGCTGCATTTTAGACGGATGTCCCGACTAGCGGGGGCCGGTGTAAGTACTGAGTACCGTGCCCACGTTTGATTGAGTCTTGCTTGGATCTGGCGAGGCAAACAAAGTGTAGGATCTGGCTGCCTTTACCTGTAGCTTCGAGCAGCTCCCAGACAAGTTGTCTGCCTACGCACCAGTCCTTTGATAGGAAAAGTGTGTAATGATGATAGTAACATGGACCCCTGGGAATGGCACGCAGGTGAGGGAGCAGTCGGCCTGGTTCTGGGCTGCGCCTGACAGCGGCCCTACTGCGGCAGACATCCGCGCATGGATGGGCGATTTTGACGCCATCCGCTGCGTCGCCAAGTTCACCGCGCGCATGGGGCAGTGCTTCTCCTCCACCGTTGACACCCTCAAGTTGCAGGTTCGAGCCCGCGTCATCTCACTATTTTGTGGTGCGTTTTTTCTTTTTTTGTCTGCTTTGGGGCCTTCCAGTGTAGGCAGTCAAGATAGTTTACCGCTACTAGTGTTTGATGCGCTATGGCCTCTTTTGGCACATGGGAAAAAGAGTTTTAGGAGCCTTGCAGGTCATGAGCTGACGGCCTTTCGTCAGGGCACATCCGACGTGAACATATATGCCAACAGACAAGGAAGCTACCTTCCATGTCAGCCAGTGCGTACATGTGCCATTGTGACGCTTGAGGAAATGCTGTGTGCTGAAATGCCATCTTGCACCCTCAGCCAATGTCCCACTGATGCTCCCAGCTACCACTTTCCAACAATTCTTTCTGCTGTCTGCCATGGGGCGGTTCAGGTTACTTGCAAAGCAGGCAGTCAGGGTGGGTAGGGTGGGCTGTGATTCATATTTGCACCCGCGCAAAGGAAGCCTCTATGCCCTCGATGGTCATCACCACACAGCCTTTCTATAAGCTCAAAGTGGAGCAGATAGGTGCTGAAGACGTGGAAGCTATCTTTACATATTTGTCGGTATTCTATACCCTTGAAAATGAGGAACTGCTGTGTGCTGGCATGCCATCCTGGCATGCCATTATGTCATTCCATGGGCCGGTACCCTGCATTCCTTACCTTCTGAGCCTGTGTGTAGGGTTGAGTTTGGGAAGGTTGCATGCTGACACAGTATTTGTGATCTGCATTGCTCATGTGTGTTGTGTGGCCAGAAATCAAACAGGCAGGCATCAAGCCTTGTTCTTGGCCTGAAAGCCATCCGCTCCTTTGATCACGATGCAAAGCAGCATCCATAAATCATCTCCATGGGATGTGAATGTGGCTGGCCTTACAGCAAGAGCTTGCTTCAATGCACTGGGCGCGTCGATGGCACAACATGCGCGCAGGCGTACACGGTGCAGACGGTGCCGGACGTGGAGCGCAACGGCTACTGCTTCTCGGACGGCGTCGGCCGCATCTCAGTGGAGCTCAGCCGCGCGGTGGCCGACCGGCTGGAGCAGCTGGGACGCTGCCCGGCCGGCTGGCTGCCGCGCGCGTACCAGATCCGCTACGCCGGCTGCAAGGGGATGGTGTCTCTGCACATGGGGCTCCGTGGCAAACGGTGCGGCTATGCTCATTAGACGGCATGGGTGCAGTTTTGGGCATGTCAAAGCAGCAAGTTAAATGAGAAGGTTGAAGCCCGGCCAGGTGGCTGCCGCGCGCTTACTAGATCCGCTACGCCGGCTGCAAAGGGATGGTGTCTCTGCACATGGGGCTGCGCGCGGCAATAAGTGCGCTTTCTTTTTGCTAGACAGCATGGTCCAGTGATGTGCATGTCAGAAAAAGCACTATCCAGAATTGGTGTCTGGCCAGCTGGCTGCAGCTTGCGCATAAGATCCAGTTGCGCCGGCTGCCAGGGCATGGTGTCACTACATTTGGGCCTGCACGGCAAGAAGTGCGCTCTCTCGGCTCTCTCCTAGCTAGGCAACATTGGCTGTCTGTGGATTTCGGACCTTCCTTCTCATCAGCAAGCTAAGAGCAGCTGCCTTACTGGCTGCTGCACTGTGTGTACCAAACGCGCTATGCCGGCAGCATTGCCATGGTGTCTCTGCACCTGGCGGCGGCAAAAGGTTTTAGCTCCTCCAATCTGTCTCTTCCGAAGGAACCACTATTTGGGGAGAGTTTATTTCCTTATAATTGCATGCTCTTGGCCAGAGAAGAATGTTGTATGACGGTTCTGCACAGGACATGCAGCCTGGGCATCACCCAGGGACAGACTTCTGTGGGATCGTTTTTCTGCATGTGACTTTTTCCATGCATCTGCGGCACTGACAAGACGGGTAAGTGTTAGTTGGACACATGCCAGATGACGTCGCAACTCTACCCTTCTTTGCCAGGTCCATTAATCCAGTGGGCAGCAGCGCAGAATCCCATTGCTTTGTCATGTGCAACTTGTGCACCCATCGTGACCTAATAAATTCGGAGGAGCCTGTCAGGCTGTGCATGATTGTTTGCATTTTCTCAGTAGAGGCTACACTCAAGGGGCTGTGGCGCGGTGCGCAGGTTTGAGGTGCGGCCAAGCATGAACAAGTTCGAGGCCAGCGCTCAGATGCTGGAGATCTGCGACTACGCGCGCTACGTGCCGGGCTACCTCAATCGCCAGATCGTCACCCTCCTCATGCAAAAGTGCCTCGGCGTCCCCAACTCGGTCTTCCAGCGTCTGCAGGCGCGCACCGCCCTCTTCAACCTGAATAAGTCTGGCCAACTCCGATGCTTCTGTCTCAATCTCATCAAGTGTCAATGGTGCCCAATTACTGGAGGGCAATGCTGTGTCATCTGGGTCCTTAAGGACCGAGTAGTAGCTTGCGAGTCATCCATTCTTTTGCATTCTAAGGCCCTTGCTCTCTATTTCCCCCTTGGCATTCTGCTGGCATGCTCAGTACTTCTGGCACGCAACCCCAAACAAAGTTTGTTCCTTTAGAGACCCCCCGCAGGAGAAGATTCTCTGCCCAACACAGTCCCCTGGGCGGAAGCATAAGGGTGGGAAATTATTCAAAGACGTCTGCCATTTTTGTAATCCACTGGGCTATAAGGGCGGCAGCTGAGATGTACGTGGGGCATTCTTGGCAGCATCTTTGCCAGTATGATCCGCTACCATAGGAACACACACATCGGCATGAGGTATAAATTACACATATCTGGGTGCTGAGCCTGCAAGTAAAGTCTTGGAAGGGTAATGATGCGCAGTGACTCACACACAAGTGTCCCTCAATGAGCCGCTACACATCATATCCATCTGGGCATTTCTTGCTGGTTGCACTGTTGAACATTTACAACTTGCTAGATTGTCCTGCCCGAGTCACCTAAATCAAGATATTGAAGGGAACATGTCCACAGTGCCTCCACCAATGTCAGGGCCATCTTTTGGTCTCAGCCATTCAGCGTGGACTGTGTCATGCGCGCAGGATGACATGCTGCAGGATCTGGATGGCATGCTCTATGATCCGCACATCGCGCTGAAGGTGCTCAGGGAATACGGGGGTACGGATCCCCTATTCTCTGGCGCACTTCTTTCAGGCCCGAAAATCCACTGTTTTTATGTACTAGGGGTTCCGACCGAGAGTGGCAGATCCCACAAGAGGCTAATCAGCGCCATTATCATCTGGGCGAGGCAGTGACTCTTATCGATCAGGGAGCACCTCTTGATAAAAAGGCAGGCGTTGATGACTCATCCGCAGTGAGCTGAGCAGGTCAGTGGGTTCCAGTGATGAGACTGATCCAAACTTCCTGTGTCTTGAGGCAGGCGCTGATCAGCACTCACCATTTGTAAGCCTAAATGGGAGAAAGACTTGTGCACACAGGGGGTGATGCGGCGATAATGCTGGAGGCAGCGCACATCATCAGGGCGGGCTTTGACGTGGGCACGGAGCCCTACCTGAAGAGCATCCTGCTCTGCCTGCGTGCCCACCTGCTGCAGGTAAAACAGCCACTCATTAATTAGTATTATTATTGTTGCATTTCAGAGACCTGTTTGATGACATCACATGATGCAAATAACATCAACACATGGTCATGAGTCAGCAGACCGATGCAAGACGCTTTTGATTATCCAGACACCTCTGCAACGCTAGATAGAGGACACTTCAGTATGCATGACAGTATTGGGGGCCACCTGGTGTGAAATTGATAGGAGTAGTAGCAGCTTGGGCGTGCGGGATGTGATAACGGGCGGGAAATGTTTGCTTGCGATGCTCTTGAGTGTGCGTAATTCCAGAGCACAAAAGTGACGGCGTCTGTGATTGCAGGACCTGAAGGCCAAGACACGCGTGCGCGTGCCCAAGGCAGCTTTGCTGATGGGAGTCATGGACGAGGAAGGGGTTCTCGAGCCCGGCCAGGTGCGCACACCACACTTAAATTCAATCACTTGCTCACTGAAGGATAGCGCTCTGAGGCTCACAATATTCCAACTGAACCAGGGCTGTTCTTCGAACCCCCAACAATGCATGCTCCGACTGGTTGCCCCAACTCAGACGTCGCCCCTTGGATACAAAGACCAGAGGGATCCAAATGTCCTCTGTGGTTCCATAGCTACCAATGATAGTGTACACGGGACAAAGGCATGCAGTAACCCACTGGACTTGGTAGGGGTGAACTGTAACCAAGCAGTACACCAATGCATTTGAATTTACTGTCTGAAGGTTTGATTCAAATGTAGGTATTTCTGAGCGTCAACAGCTTGCCAACCATGGCGCTGCCGGCGATAGTGACCGGCACCGTCGTCGTCGCCAAAAATCCCTGCTTCCATCCAGGGGACGTGCGCAAATTTCAGGCGCGCCCCTTGTTTCGCTCCCCTGGTGCCAGGGGCAGGAACAAGATTGATTGCTATCTTATTTTGGCCCCGGCTGGCAGGGGGCGGTATAATTACTGAGCACCGTGCCCACGGTTGATTGGGTCTCGCTTGGAACTGGCGAGTCCAACAAGGGGTAGGATTGTGGCATCCTTTGACTGCAGCTTGTCTACAGGACGCACCTTGCTTCTTGGCAGGAAAACGGTGTAATAATATAAATAACCTGCTACTTCGAGGATCAGGTTTACTATCCCAGATCTGTGCGAGAAACTTCTATGCTTGTCCTCTTGCTTTTGATGGGGGGATCACAGCCTCAACAGAGCCTTACACTTGCTCAATTGGTTGGGGTTTTGAGCAATTATTGGAGAACCCGCACGGCAGCCAAGGGCTCTGTCCCAGAGAACTCATGCCTCCTGCGTTTGCTCGGTCAGACTGTTCCGATTGGGTGACAGTGTCTGTCCATTAAATTCACCCGGCCCGCTGCAAGAATGGTGAATAGTGTCACCCGCAAGGCCCCGGCTGTCCCGGCACATGCAGACGTTGATGATTTGCATGAATAATAGACGCAGTGCCAGCCAGGAGGCTAGGTGTCATGGAAACGCATGTCGCCAGCCCTCTGTATGGGCTAGTCATTTTCTCAGGTTGCCACCCACATGCAAAAACGTCTTATCAGGATGCAGGACAGCATAACGATGTGCAAATTATCTCATATGGTCACTTTGCCCTTTCACGGAGTATTGCTGGCTTTTGCAGTGGCTTCCATTGTCTCATTGCAGGGAGATTTCCACTGAAATTTTGCATTCAGGTGACTTCCATAAAAACACCTATTCATGCATGCGCAGGCGGTGGACCGTGAAGAATTACACCATCTGGTGAACTGCCTGGTCTTCCCCCAGAAAGGACAACGCCCCCACCCGGACGAGTGCTCCGGCTCTGACCTTGACGGAGACCAATACTTTGTTTCCTGGGAGCCCGGCCTGCTCTTCCCAGGGCCCAACCGAGAGCCCATGAGTTTTCACTCCCAGGACCCCGTGCTCATCCCTGAAGGCCAGGCAAGCCTCGTTTTCTTCATTTCTATTATTGTTACTGTATCAATATTCCACGCTTCTCCTGTCTAGAGGCAAGTCACACCGGCGCATCCATACTCAAGTCTCGTGTTTTTGCTCCATGGAGCAAAGTGTCTGTGAACCTGGGCATCCCCCCACTGCTTCAAGGCTTGGCTGAATCGGTATCATGCTTTGAGCCGTTGAATGGTGCCTAGGTTTACCGCCACCCTTCCAGATGATATCATCGACTTGCACTACCACGACTTCCTTTGGGACGCAAAATGCCAACTTTGTGCTGACCTGACATTTGATTGCACAGGAGAAGGTGGAGGTGGGTGACGTGGCGCAGTTCTTCATGGACTACATCTTCAATGATCTGCTCGGCATCATCGCGAATGCACACCTCGCTACAGCCGACATCAAGCCAGACGTGCGCACACCGCCTGCCTGACTTTAATAGCGTCTGCCATTTGATAGTTCAGATAGCTATCTACTGTAAAGGGAGGACGCTGTGCCTTTTGTGCCTGTTTGTTTTCCTTGATGCATGCTTGGAGATGTGGCCCCTTTGCACGCAATTTTCCTCCAAAGCCAAGCGCAGCCGCTGCCTGGTGAGAAGCACCGGCCTTGGTTTTCTACGTGCGCATGCAGACTGCAAGACCAGCCATGGCCGCATTAAGTTACACAGTGTGCAGATTTGAACATGACGCCATAATGCCTGCACCTAATTATCAACTTTGCCCGCATGCAGACTGCAACACACCCCAATTGCACAGAGGCCCCAGACAGTCCAGTTCAGAATGTAATGCTTTCAGGCGCAGATGCACTGACCCCGAGGTATCTTTCTGTGCAGGGCGCTCAGTGCTCGCAGTGCCTGCAGCTGGCTCGCCTGCACTCGAACGCGGTCGACTTCACAAAGAGCGGCCGGCCGGCGGAGTTCAGCAGGGACCTGCGCCCGCTCAGCTATCCAGATTTCATGATGAAAAAGAACAAGGAGACGCATGAAAGCAGCACCATCATCGGACAGCTCTTCAGAGCCATCACTGTGCCAACGCCGCCTCTGCTGTCCGACATTGCCAGCGAGACGGTGAGAGCATGATCCTCTGGTGACCATTGGCAGGCATCTTTTTGAGGAGCTCAAGCTAAAGTGCTCTCAGGCAGGCTTTGCATAATTATTGTCCTGATTCTTTCACGCTTTTCCTGCCATATTTTTTTAAGGCAAGGTGCGTGATAGTCGCCGCACGCAACAGGTGCCGCAGTGACCCCATTGAGGACTGGGTACTGACTGTGGAGCCACACAGAGGGCTCTAAGGGCCTCACGGGGATCTGTATGCGAGAGGTATGTCTGGCTAGTGGGGCCAGCCATTTGCGACCCCCACCAGCCAGACATACCTCTCGCAGAAAGATCCCCGTGAGGCCCTTAGAGCCCTCTGTGTGGCTCCACAGTGAGTACGCCCAGTCCTCGATGGGGTCACACAGGCGCCTGTTGCGTGCGGTGACCATCTGGCTGGGGGCGGTAGAGATATCTAGCACTGACCCCAGCCAGCCGGTGCCTTGTGAGCGCATAGTGATGTAATGCTACCAATACGTGGGCACTTAAAAGATTCTGAGGCTGAAGTCCTCCCAAATTGAGGCAGAAGTGGCAAAGCGACCCTCAGTGCGTCACATAGATCCAGTGACGTCCCAGGACTGAGCGGTCTTCACTGAGGTAGCTTGGTCCCAAGCTAGCACGACAAAAGTTGTGTCACCTTGGAATCCTCGCCTCCTCTCTGGACCCCTCGAGCCGGCAGGACATTTTGCTACTTTGTCAAGAAGTTGGCTGGCATGCCATATGCAATGGCACTGAAGCTGTCGTTCCGTAATAGCATGTTTGTGGCATGCTCCCTTGTGCATTGCTACAGTATGGCCCAGGCCTGAGCAGTCTGAAGCAATGCTCAGGGTACCAGGTGGCGAAAAAACTTACCTGTGTACCCTTGAGCCTGCTTCCAGACTGCCGTTGTCTGCTGAACGTACCGCAATGATGAAGATGAACATAAACATGCATGTCGAGACCAACACAAGCTTCTTAAAGAATGCGTGATGGGTGCCATCACAGAGTTTGCTGGAGCAACCGGACCCAGACATCATGGTGGAGGGCTTTCAGCAGTTCATCCCAGCAGCCCAGGTGCGTGGAGTTGTCCAGCCAAATGTGCTCTGTGCTCCCTCATATTTCACTCGCATTGAGCGCACACTTCATCTTTGCACTTGAACATTCATGTGACCGATTTGCATCTTGCACCTGATGCTGCATGGCAGATTTTGCCGCAGAAGGACTTTAAGCCCACTGCAGCCATGTGACAGGGCAGCCCGTCCTCAGAAGATGCTTCTCCTTGCTTCAGCTTGACAGACATGCAAGCTCTCCATGTCACCCGGGTGCAAAAACTCATGCTCTCATGCACAGGAGGCGCGGACGCGGTACGAGCACGCTCTGGTCCAGATAATGAACCAGTACGGTGTGCACAATGAGGCCGAGATTGTGAGCGGATGCATCTCAAAGTTCGCCAAGCACCGGCGCAAGAAGGGCGACGTGAAGACCATGATCATCGACGCTGTGCGCGCCCTGCGCAAGAAGGTCCTGAGGTGTGTGATTCTCTCCCTCTGCATCGAGCCATTCTGTGCCTTTGCCTGAAGTGGCATGAGGCACCTGATAGATGTTGGGTTCTAGGCCACAAAGTTGAGAGCAGCGCGGTACTCTCTGATGCATGGTTATGCACGATGCAGTTTATATCATTCTGCAGCATGCAGATTACTGGCGCTCTGCCTCGGCTCCCTATCAAGTCTGCCTTGATTCGATGGGCAGGCTCTTGCTGTACAAGATCTGTTATGATTGCGCATTCAGGTGATACAGCCCATCTGTGCTAGCTGGACTGTAGGCTTCATCTCAATCTGAGCATGTGCCAAGACTGGCACAGGAAATAGTGTCAGCCTTGACCGCGCTTGGATTGATGTGACTTCCTGACCCCAAGAATAGCTAGGCCTGCAGGGGTTTGTGTGGAATTTTGTGAGGCATCTCTATAAGAAATGAGGACTCTTGACGGTTGAGGGTTGCTTGCAGGGAATTTGAGGAGCAGAACAGGGCAGAGTTCCCCGGCCCACTGGCGGCCAGATCGCGCCGCGCACTGCAGAAAGCATGCGCTTGGTATCATGTGACCTACTCACCGGCATACAGCGGCTACGGGCCGGCTGCAGCGCTGAGCACCAGGGAGCTCGATGCGCGGCTCATCAGCTTCCCCTGGATCCTGACTGACCATCTGGCGGTCATCAAGACCGGACCGAGACGCCGTCTGCCAGGACAGCGTATCTGACTTGGAGGACTAGAGAGAAATGAATCCTGTAAGCTGGTGGCAAGGCGAGCATGAAGTGCATATATGGAGACTGATTCAATCCTGCTGCATGTTGTCGGAGATCCCTGAGCAGAAAGAGATTACATGGCTCCAAGGACTGAGAAAGAACCCGAACAGCAGATCTGTGATGAATGCCGTGTTTGCCCAGATGATTAAGTGTTGACGTGTAAGTACTGATGATAGGGTGTGTCATGATCAAGGGTGTCATGCACTGGTAATTTTAAACAAGTTTTCACAAAAGGTTACTGAGAGCTATATTGTAATTCCTGCTTCATTTGGATGCATACCCAATTCAGTCCTCTGCTTTTGAATTGATGTCACTTATCCTTACAGATATATCATTTCAGATTGTGTAGATTACTTCTGCACTAATTAGTTAGTTATAACTCAAGCCGCACACTCTGTGAGAGGTAAAAAGCCTGCTTCTTCTTGATTGATTGCAACATGCACTGACCAGCGAGCCCATACTCTTCAAGCATACCTATAGCAAAAAAAACAAGGGACCATTCAAATGAATTTTTGGCGCTGACAACGGGTTCTTAAAACACAAAGAAACCAGAACTGGTGGGATTCAATGGCACAGCTTGTCTTGAGTTCCTCCCCTGAACAATTGGGAGTTGATGGTTCTTGAGTACAGCATTTAGACTCAACCTCACACTCGTTAGTAATCTTTTGCTACTGCACACCCCTCTTCTTTGCCTGACTGGAATAAGCTGGGATCTAGAAGAGGCCACTGAGAGGCAACGCCCTCTCTCTGGGAACATCAGGCTGCCTGAACATTAGGACAGGCATCCCATGCAGGGCTTCAAATGTCCACATGCAGTCACCGCTGAACGCTCATCGTGAGTGATCATCACTCAGCGCATCCACTGCATCACATGCAGCCACTGCTCCATGACAGATAGCGACAAACTGCATCATGTGCAGCTAGGGCTGTGGGCCTTACGGTTGACGGTCATTGCGGTCTCACGTCATTACGGTGTAAATTACGGTGTCATGACGGTCAGACCCTGTGTAAGGGCTGAAATGCACAGTGCAGCCGCAGCGCTCAGGCGGCGACGAGGCGGCTGAGGGCGTTGCCAGTGTAAGCCTGCTGGAAGGCCTGCACAGTCAGCGTGGGGCTGGCCCCCAGAAGCTGCGCGACAGCTGGTGCGATCTGCGACTGAGCCACTTTCACGATTGTCGCAATCTGGCTCAGAGCGGTGTTCCCGTCGACAGCACCCGATGCAAAGTTGGTGGAGATCGCCTCCAGCTTTGTGTTGAGCTGGCCCGTTGTGGTGCCAACCGCCTGGATCCTCGGGTCCGCGGTCTGTGGGAAAACAAGTAAGAAACTAAGTCTGAAATGCTATGCAGATATCAGGCATTGCCTAGAAGTTTTCTGGGCACAGCATTTCGATATTTGAAAGAATGAGAAGCTCGTATACAGTCGCGAAAGCTAATAGCCTGGCTGCACAATGCAGACCTTTGCAAGGTGCTGACGGCCGCAAGAGCCCCTATTCCGAGGTTGCATGGCAACGCGTGACCGTTCCAATTTACGGTTGCTAAGGAAACCAACACAAGTTAGGTAAACCCTAAACCCTAAAATAAAAATATAATCCAACATACAGCACAGCATGAAAGTGCAGATGCTGAGACCTTCAGAAGTACAAGAGTGCACGCACCAGGGAGGGCGCAGGGGCGGCCGAGGTGGCCTGCGCCAATCGCCGGCCGCCGGCACCGCCGCCGGTGCCGGCCGCAGCAGCCGGGGCCGGGGTGTTGAAGCTAGCGATCGCGGAGTCAAAAGTCTTGGAGAGGACGTCGGCTGATGTCAGGGAGAACGAGCCGCCGCCTGTCACTGCGCTGACTCCCACCGGAAGAGTGGAGAGATACAGCGCCTGGACTGCCTGCAGGGAACACAAGGATCCGGAGACTCAGGCAATAGGACATTTGATACAGTAGATACCAGGGAATCGATACAAACTTGATAGCAGTACATCAAAGGCAGATGAAGGAGCACAGCACATAACCGCCATCCATGATGCTTTGATTGCCAATTGAGCTGCTCGGCTTCTCGTCGTGAGCCTTGGCAAGTAAAGCAGCGTATGACAGAGACATGGTAGCCGAGCAGGTTGCAGACACACCATTCACTGACCGAGCACTGCATCCTTATCTCACTGCATCCTTATCTCCATTGTTGTCTTCTGACCTCAAATCACTATCGAAGGCGTCTTCTGACCTCAAAAACTAACGGAGACTTCTAAGCCAACAGCTGCAGAAAATTTGATGCAATCGAAATTGATGCAGCAGCAGATAGCACGCTCACCTGATCGACGGTGAGCTGCTGCCCGTTGGGGCGCAGGGCGATGAGCACCTGGGCGCCGATGGCGAGCGAGCTCAGCAGCTCAGCATTCAACACCTCCAGCTTCATCGCGTTCAGGTCCCCACCCTGCATCAAGCACACAGATGTACATCAAGTCAAGCTCACCGTTGCCTCCGCAGCCAACCCTTTCTCACCTCCAATGGGATCAATGTCATCTGGCAGGGAACTCATGCATACTGAATCATTGGATGGGGCCCCTACGCAAATCATGTAAATTTGTGTTGGATAGGCCCCATCCAGGATTTCAACATTCAGAATTCAGTAGACTCAGCAAAGCCAAACATTCCCGCAATGCAGATGAAACACCCAGGCCCAGGCAGATCATCATTGCCATGCAGGTGATTTTTCACCCAGAGCAAACATCACAAGCAAAAGGCAACCAGTACACACTGTTACGTGCAATTGGGGGATCTTCAGGGCAGGGGACTCTAAATCAATCAGGGGTCTTCAGGGGTCTTGAGGGGTAAGAAAGGAGGCCATTAGGGGCCAATGATGGGCGCGCACCAAGAGGCCGTTGACATAGTTGGTTGAAGGAATGGCGGTGCCGGCATTGGACACTCCAAAGGCCACGCCTAGGAGAACGTCCAACTGGTCAGCAGTGAATGCAGCGCCGCCCAGGAGGGGAAGCACTGAGGTCAGCTGCGGAGAGTCCACGTTCTGCTTGATGTAGTACGCGATCGTTGTGAGCGCGTTCAAAGATGGAGTGGGCGCCTGGCTGCCTGTGGGACAATACAATATAACATTTAGAATGATTCCTGAATCTTTTGCATGTAATCGGTGTGTTCAGCCGGGTACAACACAAAGGATCATTTGCAGATGCTTTGCAGCTGAAACAGGCGTCCTCAATTCGGTCAAAGCCTGCGCATTCGCTGCTCGAGTGGGCCTTGGCTGCCTGTGGGATGATTGCAACTGAACAGTCAGAGTTGTCTCCTTCCACTTTTTGGTCAGGTATAAGCTGGATCCTGGCATAGAGTATACTACGCAATTTTCTGCAAAGCTCTGCTCCTCAAGCTGGCCTCAAGCTGGCATCCTTTAATGGGCGGATCCCAGATTTTGGTAGATTTTAGAAGCAACAGCGCGCTACATCCTAGATCTTCATTAGGAAGAAAGGCCAAAATGCCGCCAAAATCAGGGGTCAGAATTGCATACCATTCACGCATCTCCTGCCGATTACACATTGTATCAAAGGAGCTCAAGATTCATTCTCAAATCGGAAAGACTGGAAAAGATTTCTCACCCTTGCCAGCTGGCACGAGTGCTCCAAGAGAGAAAGGCGGTGGCAGCTTGGTAAGTGCATCCACGCAATTGGGTGAGTCAGCGGGGAGGCTGATGAGGCCGTTGGCGAAGTTTGTGGCGCCAGTGACGGGGATCGAGAAGGCTCCGGCATTGTTAGTCGTGGCCTGCCCGCTCAATTGCCCGGATTGGTATGTCACCGGGCAGCCCGTGTACCTGGCAGAAAACATGCAGCTGATCAGGAGAGAGGAATCTTTGCATGGCCAGGGGCCACAACTGACTATCAGTGACTATCAGTGCATGTAGGTGTCCTGTCTGATCTCCCGAAGAGACTCTTGCCCAGCACAGACTCAGCCAAAGAACATTAAAAGGCATTACAGAAGGCAGAAAGGACGAGAAGGGCAGAGCTCACTCACCAGCCCACACCAAAAGCAGCGCCGTTGAGCGCGGGAGCGCCGGGAGCCGCGGCGGCACCGGTGGCCGGCCGAGCGGCGCGCGCCGGCGGCTGCGCCAGTGTCTGCAGCCCGGCAGCGGCTGGGGCGGGAGCCAGCGCGCGCGGTTGCCTCGTGGCCGGCAGAGAATTCGCGGACACGACGCCTGCACACAGCATTGCACCTTGTCAGGCGCTGAGGTTGCAGCCGGCTCGCCGTGTCAAAGAGAGCCCGCACAAACGTTCACAGGCCCAGGCAAAACAGCAAAAAATGATCAGGACTGCAGACTGTCCACCCGGGCACCAGTGCACCTGGTAAATTTTGCATCGATTTCTGGCAAAGCTTGCTTTGCACATTCACTGACAAGACTCGCAATATCTGCTGTCGTAACATGTGTACAAACGCCATCGAACAGCCCAAGATGCATAAGAGGGGGAGGAACACACCTGTCTTGGGGGCGAGTGCTGGTGCGGACACAACTGTGGCGCTGGCTGCAGTCACAGTGGTGACATTGATCTGGGGGATATCATCAATTGTAGCTGCTGGCAGAAGCACGGTGTCCACCAAATAGACTGTGGTATTGCACACAGTGAAGCTGCCCAGGATGTTGGCGGTGTTGTCTGGGGACAGCCCGCTGATGACAGCCTGCAGGCACGCAATAAGGATATCTTCAGAGGCAAATTCAAGGTCAAGATTCATCGGGGCATGGAGCAGGAGCGTCAGTTGAGCTGATAAGCCTGCTTGTACTGATGCCTGTAGCTGTGCGCAACAAAGCTGCGTCCCGCTGCCAGGCAGAAGGTTGTGCGCCGCACGGGCCTAAGAAAATCACATAGAAGGGAACTCAGAGGGCATGAACTGCTTCGATCTTGTGAAGCCCTGCAAGTGCCCTATAGAAACTGGGACAAGAGAATCTGGGCAAACTCGTACAGAGCAAAGGGAGACAGGAGGAAATTGATTGGAAATGAAGTGCCAGACAATTTGAATGGCTGCTCACCCCGTTGGTGGTATTAGTGCTGGCCTGCAGCGGGTAGTTGGCATTCAGATCCTGGCCCAGGACCGTAGTCAGGTTGCCTGCTGCGCTGAGCTGGCCAAGGGTGAGCGAGCCGCTGGGGTGGATGTGGTACAATAGCACACTCTTCAGCCTGGTGCCAGCTGTCGCCAGCTTGTCCAAACCGTAATCTGCGTCATGACAAATTTTCTTACTAATTTATCACTTGATGTTGGTCATTTGTTGGTCCTGGCACTAAAGGCAAGATGCATCTGCGGACAAGCCGCAGGTGACGCCCATGGTCTGTGCAAGACCACAAGACCAAAAGTCCCATCTAGATTCATCTCATTCCCCACGAAGCTTAAAGGTGCAGTATTAGCAGATTGCCAGACAGTGCAATCTGCATACCCCTGTTGGTCTCTTCTAAACTTGAAGTTCATCTCTAGAACGGAAGCCGTTGCAATGCAGGTGCAATGGAAGAAAAAATAATTCAACGAAGATACCCCGAACATATCATGCACCTAGAGGTGGTTACTAAGGCCAGCCAGAAGACTCTGTAATGTGCTTGATTTCACGCACCTGTGCCGGTGATGATCTTGTAGAAGGCGCTGTTGACTGGCGCGAAGGCAGTGCTTGGAGCCGCGAAGTCCGGCAGCTCGTTGGTCAGATTCCCGGCCTGGATGGCCTGCAAGCGAAGCATACACAACAGTATAACTCTTGAGTCAAATCCAGACGTGATATGAGCTTGGCGGATGTTGTGTGGCCTGGTATAAGAGAGTCTTCAAAATGCCGGACAAAGAGCACAACAACAGCTGCACTGGCATGTTGACCAGGACTCATGACAAACCGGGCCCCATTGCGCTCTTTGCCAACACCGTAAAGTTTCTCTCATACAAAGCCACAGAAAGTGCTGCATTAACAGCAGCTTCCAAGCTGGGTCGGACTCTTGCCCTATAAGCTCGTCTCATACAGCGAGGTCACCAGGACTTTTGACAGCTGATCCCAAAGAACACACGTAGGAATATCTGTCTGTCCCAAGGGAGAAGCATTCTCACATCATCTGTCCCATTTAAGAGGCCAAGAAAACACACCTGGACTAGGAAGGTGAGGTTCTGCTTGTTGGCGGCGTCAAGGAAGGCCTGGGAGCACCGGCCGGTGGCCTTGGTCTGCTTGTTGCCGATCCTGAGCCCCGGGAAGAGGCTGCCGATGCCCGGCTGCCCGGCAGGCTGCCCGCCGGTCAGCCCGCTGCCCGGAGGGGGGACTGTGTCCAGCGAGTTTGTGGGCAGCAGCACCTGCAGGACAGAACAAAAGTACATATTCAATTGGACCCCCCTGATGTGCAACAAGCAGTACATAGCGCAGAGAGTCACTTGTCTCAATCACAATGCCGCTGCGGCGTTCCGCGTATTACTGTTACGGTCCTAAGTATTCACAGGACAGTATAGTGCAAGAGCTAAGAAATGCTTGTTGAAATGCAAAGAGATGCTGTAGCAACATCTGGCAAGACGTTGATCTGTTAATATGTTCTGGGACTGCTGCAAAGACATGCAGATAAGAAGGCAGCCACAGACCTGGTCAATCACGTGCACAATGGAGTTGCAGACGGTGGTCGTGCTGAGGACGTTGGCTATGTTGCCCGGGTACTGGCCCGCCACTTGCACCTATGCACATATATCAACTCCTTATCAAAATTCCTGAAGGTTTATGAAGAGAAATGTTCACCCACAGGACGCCATGCGCAGCATACAAGAAATTGGGACCCAACGATCATTTCATGCAAACAGCATATGAGTGACAATTGGACACGAGGACCTCTGAGCATCGCGTGCTTGAGTATCTGGCAGTTTTTTCATTGACAAATGGCTGATCAGAGCCTGGTCATTAACAGTATCAGCAAGGATGCTGCGCCAGGACACAGAGCACCCGAGACATTTACATGTGGCAAAGAAGCCTAACTCCTACATTTCACTTTTTGAATTTGAATTCCAATTTAACTCCGCACCGTGCCGTCGGGCGCGCGGCCGAAGGAGAGGTTGTAGGGAGTTCCAGTGCTGATGCCCAGATCAGTATTCAGCGTCTGCGTGTCTGCCAGCTGGGGGCCTGTGTAGGCGGAGGGCAGGAAGTGGTAGTACAGCAGGCTCTGAAGCTTGTCTCCCAGATTCAGCGCCTCCACAATGGTCAGATCTGCGCGGCACGGCAATATGGCTTTGGTTAAAACAAACTGCACATGGACACTAGCAGACACAGGCCTCAGGGCAAGAACACACACGGGTGCTAGCAGACACAGGCCTCAAGGCAAGAACTCACATAGATGCTAAGAGTAACAGGCTTCAGGGAACCAGCCATTTGGCAGAAATTTGCACCTACAACAGGGACCTATGCAGGACATGAAAGCAGCAGCACGATTTGTGCTGTTTGTGCTCACAAGCAATAACAGGGCGCAACTCACGTGGAAGCAAGAAGGTGCTTTTCTGAAATTGGGTCTGCAGCACTTTCTGAACAACGTACTCTGAAAACACACGATAAGAAAAATTACAGGGTTCAGGGGTGTGAAGAGGGAAGATGCGCACTCAGGGTCTGCAGCATGTTGGTGAAGGCCTCGTTGTTCGGCGCGAAAACGGTCGCGCCAGAGCCGGCAGCCGGCAACACGTCGGCCAAGTTGCCGCGCTGGATGGCCTGCACCAAAAAGTCCAGCCCCTGCGTCGCCTGGGCAGCCGCCAGGAAGCTGGTCTGGCAGCTCTGCGCAGCCACAGGCAGTCCCACTCAGCAAGTCGCGTTATGCCACCGCCATAAACAATCAAACTTAAACAAGCACATATCACTGTGACTGTTGTTTTAAGCGCAACATTTGCAATTTGTTAACTGGTGATTTGACAGCTCTGCGAAGCGACGTGCAGCTGCATACTCAACCGCTAACATCAAACAATGACACCTCTTAAAAAGAGATGTGGTGACTTTTGTAAGATTGCAACAATTGCGCCTCGTGAGCACCAGTTGCAGCGTCTAGGTGAATGGTTTTGTAAAGATACTATCAAGTATATCAAACAGCTTCTTGCATTCTTCCTCAGCTCTCAATGCCGTCGGTGTGCATTGCATGCTGCTTTGACTGTACGTTCATCTGCCTCACAGAAATGGATGCATGTAAGTCATGCAAGCTGCAACAATGGTGCTACACAACAAGCTTGACTGTAGCACATGCGACCTGCACCTTCATTTGCAACAGCAACCTCCGAATGAAAGTGAGAAATGTACCGGGTCTGTAATAGTGCCAACGCCGGAGGCGCCAGTGGAGGGGGCAGCGTTGCTGCCGGCGCCGATGAGCGACTGCAGGAAAGTTGTGTTCACTGCAGGAACAGAGGAGAGGCTGTTGTTCCGCGTGGGCAGCAGAATCTCATCCACAATGTAGATGTACGACTGGCACACCTGCATCAACGGCAACCGGCCAAATTTGACAGACCCGAAACATTCAGATGTGTGCGCAGAGTATGGCGCCTAATATGGTACCATCTGTACAGGCTCAAAGAAGATGCTGCAGTGGCACAATGCCAGCGGACTGCGTTATAACTGCTTGTGTCACTGGAGCAGGAATGCAAGGGATAGTTTGAGAGGCTGCGGGCTCTACCTTGATGGCTCTGAGTGTATGCGCTTGGTTACCCGGGTGCACGGTCGACACCACCAGCTGCATGCATGCAAAGAGACACTCAGCGACAAGCAGCAACATGGCTAGATCCAAATAGGAGCAAAGCATATGTTTTCTGGTGCCCAACACCAGCATGCATGCGCAGTTGCCTGCCCACAAGAGGCTGCCTCACGGATGCGCGTTCCACAGCCTTGCCGATCACGTTGTCAGCAGGGGAAATCACTTGTGAGGCATCCTTAGGGAAAGGAAGGGTGTTTACCCGCTGGGCGTTTGTGGGGTCAACGGAGAAGTTGAGGGGGTAGGGATCCCCGGTGGCCAGGCTGAGGAGAGTGTCAATGGAGCCCCGCTGCAGCAGGGTGTCTCCGTTGAGGCCCCCCAGGCTGACGTGGTACAGGAGCAGTCCCGGCAGCTTGTCCTGCAGCTGTAGCAGGTCCAGCAGGCCCAGGTCTGTGCAGCACAGAGCCAGCACAGCGCATCAGCCGCTAGCAACCTATGTTGCAGACAATTCTGAAGCGCGCAGATGCAATATGGGGCCGTGACTTCAGCAAGGCCGTAGGTCTACCGAATACATTACAGCAGCAGCTCAAGCACGTAAATGGAAAAGCCAACAGACGGCTTAAGATATACTTCTCACAATTACTTCTCTGCCAGAAAACACACAACACGGCTAGAACTTGTCCGGTAAGCCCTCTAACCTCTTTTCTGGAATTATCCTCCTGTCGTAAAGCCATCCCTGTGTTTGCTGGCATGAATCTCACTTTTCACGCAGAAATGTTAGGCAACTCCAGTTTTCAAGAGTGCACGCAGCGGGCGCGTACTCAGTTCGTCAAGTAGCTTGAGGAAGCCGGCGTTGTTGGGCGCGAAGATGGTGAGGCCCAGGCTGGGGCTGGGCAGGCTGTTTTGGAACCCGCTCATTCCCAGGGCCGAGGAGATGAAGAAGAGGTCCGGCTGGCTCGCGAGCACTCCGGCAAATGTTGCCGTGCAGCCGCCAGTGGCCGACGCGTTGGCGCGCGGCTGCGTCTGCAGCGACGGCGGCTGCCGCGGCCCCGGGAGGCCCCCGCCCAGGAGACCCCCCAGTAGGCCACCGCCGCCACCGTTGCCCGTCAAAAAGGGCGGCAGCGGTATAGAAATCGGCAGCGGTGGCAGCTGCTTCAGCCCTCTACCCTGGTTTGTTCCCTGCAGCAGCGCACCCGAGAAGCAGATTGAGATCCCTGCATGCATGCTTGGCAGAAGCAACTGGCTCTTGTAAGTCTGCACCCGCCCAGGATGCTCTACTAAATACTTGATCAAGGGGTGCAAAAAGTGTTTTGAAGGTGTTGGGCTCCAGCAAAGCAAAGCCACGTCTTGATGAGTGAGCTGGCAAACTCAAGTCGCTTGCGTTAGTCAGCCACTGCACCTAAACTAGAAAGGATGCAACGACAAGCTTGCTAGCCCTCGGCAAGCCTGGAAACGATACAAATACACGAAGACGTCACTTGAAATTGCATTCTTGAACCACAAAACGCGCAAGCTGTATCGCAACAGCTGCTCCTTGCAAAGCACTGGGCTCCAATATAGGTTTACTAATTTCCAACACTTGCAATTTGCATGCACGCAACGGGCCAGGAAAGCCTTGTACGCTTGCTTTGATACCACAACATTGTGCAAAAGGACCAAACACAGAAAATCCAGGACGATTACTCGTGCTATATATTATGGGCATCGCTGCAGATGATCCGAGACGGCTTAAAGGACCTGCTGTTGCTTTGTGTGGCTGGCAAGGAGCATCAAAACGACCTTTAACCCTACTAAATAGATAGTGAACCTCAACCGAAGACAGATCAAGCAACATGGAATCGCGGAAAGCAGTCTCACTGCTGCAGAGTCCACACCTGGAGGTCGATTTCTGCTCGACACAGTGGCGCGGCCGCGCACAGCAGCACGGCAGCCAAAAAGAAGTTCATCGGACCTGACATCGCGGTCCAATCGAATGAAGAAGTGCGCTCCAGCCTGACGAGCTCGTGTTTCTTGATGGTGCCACCTGGAAGCACCAGGGATTGTTGCCTGCCTAGTGCTTGCCGAAATTCATCATCAGCTCACGTCACCCCATAGTCACATCGTGCTGGCAAGAAGTTGAGACTGACTCCGCTTCTCTTCAGAAATTAAAAGGTACAATGAAAGGAAGGTGACCATATCAGGCACAAGTAAAATTTGGTGTTAATGCATAATTGAGCATCTATGGCGCTCACCAGGGTGGAGCTGACTCCAGGTATTAGCTTCTGGCGATTGCTTTGTTTTCTCTAAACAATCAAAATCATATTTTATCGGAGACTGTGTCTCACCAGTCTTGTAATTCTTATTTGCAGATGTTTTCAGCGTCTGTGCCACTCACGCTTTGACGACCGAGTCTGAGGAAGTGATGGGCCTACTCCTTGGCGATGTGCATGTGCGATCCTCCTCTTGCATGCCTTTGTCGCGGATGACTTTTTATTTTTTGTAAATTTGAAATCATTTCTGCAAGCCTTCTATAAAGAGCATCTATAAGAGGTGCCTTGCCTGCTTCAGTATGGCACGAATGGGGAAGCAGTCGCCCACATTTCGGTGGCGATGCCTCAAATTCGTACAGACCGAAGAAAGGTGCGTCTTTTGTCCTTGTGAGTTGCCCGGTCTGCATAATCTGGCTGCCATGCCCTTACAGCACTTGTAAGAGGATGCCTGTCGTTCCTGGTGTGAGCCAGAGGTTGCTGCATGGCAGGATCGGGTGGAAGCCAGTCCAGAGCAGCTAGCCTCAGCCATGGCAATTGGGGAGAAGCTATCTGAGGGGAGCCAGACAAAAGTGAGGGTCATTGGCTGGTATCACTCCCACCCTCACATCACAGTGCTGCCCAGCCACGTGGATGTGCGCACTCAGGGCTCCTACCAGATGCTCGACGAGGGCTTCATTGGCATCATTCTGTCGACCTTCAACCAGGTATGCATACCGGTTACCCCCCTATTCAGATGAGTAGGAATTGCTGAAGAAAGACCCAGGATCAATTGTGCTCGATTCTCAAGCAAGATGGCACAAGGGGATGCTGGAATGCTGTAGGAGCCTTTCTGGGGTCATGCAAAACGATGAGAACTCGCTATGATGTTGCAGGATACAGCAGAGTGCACACAGCAGATTCAGGTCACAGCGTTCCAGTCTGTGCAGCAGACGCAGCATGCACTGTCCCCCACCAACTCCTATGGGGTGGATTCTCCCATGGCCAAAGCGCTGGCTGCTTCAGCTGCAGGTATCAAGACCACTCATACACCAAAGACAGTCCCTCCTGAATTCTGACTGATCAACTCATGCTAGGCTGCTGCATCTGCCTCTTGATAGTATGCATGACTTGAACATGCGCAGATGGTGTCATGCAGAAGCACAAGAAGACATCAATAACCCCGCTTTGTTGCCTCATGATGGCATGCATGACTTGCGCATGCACACATACATGGCATTCCCGTTTCCAGGAGCAAAAGCACAGATATTCTTGATCTGTCAGACAGTACATGTGAGCACGATGTCATGCAAGAGCACAGGATGGCGTGCATTGGCGTATCCATCATCCTTTGCCACATCACTGTGACATGTGAGCACCATGTGCCGCAGATGCTCGGCAGAGCGCGTCAGCGGGGGGCCAGTGGACGCGGCGGGAGGTCCCTTTGACAGTTGGCGCTGAGCTGGCGCACCCTGGGCTCCAGCCTGACGGGCTGCGCGTTCTGCTGGAGGTGCTCTTCGAAGAAGAGCGGCAGGCCTTCACAGACGCCGTCTCCTCCGCTGCAGACGAGTGAGCCTTCTTTCACTCCCAAAAGTCACTTTCACCCCTTCTCATATGCAAGGAATTTGTCAAAATCGGCCAGAGAAGAGTGCGCTGCTGACTCTCCCATCTCTGAGACCAAGCTCTCTGAAGGCCTATTCAAAAATGCCTGCTGCAGCAAGAGCTTGCATGCGCATGCATCAAATGTCAATGCTGCAATGCTGATCGGCCATGGCAGAGGGGCGTGTATCATGCGGATGGATGCAGTCATGCAGCCGATGGTGCAAAGCTTGTGATGGATGCTGCATGTCTTCCAGGAGTGGGCGGGTGCATCCACTCACAGCCATGCACCACGCCGGGGTGTATCAGCAGCACCTGTGCCGGCTGATGGAAGTAGTCGCAGGGCCGGTGCTGGCCAGCCTACGCGGGCGGTCTGCAGAGGCGTCCCTCCAATTTGAACAGCTGCAGGTCATGAAGGCCTCCCTTGTCAAGGCACAGGCAGAGGGCAAACAACAAGGTGTGGCCTTGCCCAAACTGAAACGTCCTGCATAAAGCATGTATCAATATTATAATTTTATAATTACGGGACACAGGTTTCCTGCCAAGAGGCATGGTATTTTCTGCTTACAAGCTGCCACAATCCTACCCCTTGTTTGACCAGCGAGATCCAAGCAAGACCCAATCAATCGTGGGCACGGTGCTCAGTACTTATTACGCCCCCCGCCAGCCGACCTTTAGGCATGGAAAATATACATCTTTCATCAATTGTCCTGCAGTAAATGGTCTTCAAGCCTGCAGTAGAGGTCTCTTCATGCCAATTGTGTTGTTTATACATATGAGTTATCGTGCAGCATCCTCCTCGGACATCAATCTTGCAAAGGATGAAATATTCTCGTGCAATGACTCCCTCTTTGCCTGCGAGGTGTCTTCCTAGCATCTAAGGCACGTTGCACTGTTGCATGCAGGGCGCAAAGCGGAGGCCAATATGCAGATCAGCTACATGGATATGCCGCATGTCCCCACAGCAGCCGCCAGCGCAGCGGGGGACAGCTCAGCCCCAAAGCCAGATCAGGCGCCTGCATCTGTCCAGTCATCCTCGCTCCAGAAAGATCAGCCTGTTTCTTCAGCTGCAGACGGCAGTCATGTGTGGTCGACGGATGGGCCTAGCAGCAGCGCAGCAATGGGAACAGTGGATGTTGTCTGGCCCCCATCATCGTCCGCATGGGTGAGGAAGCTTCCTGGAAACTGCGTGAATTCTGCTTGTGAAAAATGGGTCGTGACAGTCATATTTTCAGGCAAGAGGATCACTTGATATGATAGACCCTGTCATGGTGGAGCTGTTGAAAGACGGCACTCAGAAGTGCTGAATTACTGACCCCCTGGCTTGTTGCTGAGGCACAAACACATCCCCATTTTAGTCTTTTTATTTGGCGATCCTCCTGATATGCTATCACGTTGGCCGCGTGGCTGAAATTCTCTGCCATGGTGCGTGTGAGCCCGCTGCTGTATCTTAGTCTTAATTCGCTTTATCCTGCGTTCAGGATGCCAGAACGGAGCAGCAGCAAGCAGCCTCAGCATGGAGCGGGGGCCATGACCCCTATGATGCTGGACTGGTGACCATTTCACAGGGCAACCCTGCTGCCGCACAGAATGGTGCGATGGCAATGTTGCCTTGCTTCGCTGCACGCTTGCTGCATTGGCACACTCTCATGTCAGCGTCCAGGTGCTGCACTCTGCAAGTTATGCAGGTCGGGTGGATTGCAGGCAGCCTCTATGTATGTGAAGAGCTGTGCATGGAATTGCAGGGGACGATTTGCAGCTTGCTTCTGAATAATTTGGATTTTCCAATGATATAATTTAAAATGCGGGAGTGCAGGTGCAGTGAAGGGAGCACCGATGGCGCCTGATTTCGCACAAGGGGCGGCGTCGGCAGATGCATGGAGCATGAATGGCCCGAAAGGGGGCGTTCCCTCCACGGCCTCACATGCGCAACAGGAGCCAAAGCCAAAACTGATACCTACCCAGTCTGCCCACAGGTGTGTTGCTCGGCTGCAAAACGTTCCTTACAATTTTACTGCTCTGCTTCTGCACATATTTCTCCGGGAGGCTTTCTGTGCAGTTTTGACAGTGCAGTACAGGGGTTCACTACTCGTGGGCACTTGAATGGAAGCCATGACAAAATCTGACTTGTCAGAGCCTCTCTCTCATTCTGGAAGTTTCTCACCTTCCCACTCTTGTTGGAGTAAGGCTGCTGGTGTTCCTGGCACAGGTACATGCCACAGCTGGGGTCCCACCCGCTGCCTGATCAGGCGCCCAGTGAGTCACCGCCCACGCACTCAGCCGGCGCCAGCCCCGCAAAGACCAGGATCACTGGGAGCCGGCAGCATCAGGCTCATGGCATCAGTCGCCTTGCCGACAAGGACTTATCAGCCGGGGACGGCGCTGCCGACAAAGGGAAGCACAAGAAGAACCTGTGGCACCGCAGCACGGACCCCTTTGCAGGCCTTCTGACAGAAACGCTGCCCGGCAAACTGAGTCTTCGCAGCAGCCGCAAGAAGAGCCCGGATGCAGGGAGCCGAGGCACATGAGTCTTGCAATTGCTTTGCACTGCGCGCAGAGGGGTGGGTCATGATGACTCAGCAGTTTTGAACCGGCAGATATCGCGGCTGGTGTGTTAGAAACCATGGAAGACTATGTCTGAATGCCTCAGCAAGGGTGTGCGCTCGAGATTGGGTGAGGAAGGACCTGTGCATGCCAGTGTTTTAGCTTGAAATGTAACACCTGTAGATGAACAGACGTAGGAAGAAATATTCATTGACCACCTAAACATTCTTACAGCCACTGTAACCCTCAATACTGGCTACCAAGCGTTTGTAAGAAGCTCTGGCATGGCCATGAGGGCCCGCCAAATGCTTGTGAGCTCTCGCTTGATTGAGTCATCATGCTTGCATGTGGACATGATGTGCAGCTGTGTAATCGTGTAATTTTATCGAATCTTGGGCAGTCTTAAAGGCCTTGTGTGGCGGCTTACAGACTCTGCAATTGATGATTTTAATGCTTAGAGGTAAAATTGCAAACTGCATTGCATTGCAGCTTGCAAGGATAGAGACCTAGCTGACGGTTACTCTCTATCTAGAGGGCACCTGCAAACGCGCGTGTCAGCAAATCCCACAATGAGATATTTATTGGCCGACTGCGACAACGTCCCGGCAGCCTCGCACAGGGTCGGCTTGCATACCCCTCTTCATGATTGAGATGATTCGAGTCGCTAGATTCACAAGGAAATCGTTTGGCAGGGAGTGGCAGGACTTCTCAGGCAACGGAGCAGTGCCGCTTTTGGACGTTTGAGACACTTTGCGACGGCTTTTCAGAGCCTCCACTAAAAAAGCTGTGCTCTGGAAGTAGCCATATCTTGTGTTATTTCAGCAGCTCAGAAGTATTCAGGTATCGGCCCCGCTGCTGGCACCTTTGTACCCATGCGCAGGCGTTCAAGCTGAAAGGGCCCTTAGGAACATCCATCGAGTGTGGCACTATAACGCATGATGTCAGTCAAATTCGTGGATTCTTCAACTTGACATTTCACTTGCGGGATGATCCGCACTTGCTCACATGTTGGGCCCAGCTGGGTGGATGGGGGCATTTGCCGGAGTGAACACGTGTTGAATGTTTGCATTTGCATACGCACTTTGTAGGTGGCAGTAATGTCAAATTCTTGTCGGTAGACAGGCTGATGGCTCTTCCCATAGTCTTGATGGATGTGGTCGAAATTCTATAAAGGAAGTCTGGGCTTTCCGGATCAACTTATTTCTTATAGGCCGCAGCAGTCCCAGACAACAATAATATCCTTCAAAGTGTAATAGTCGTCCATTTCGGTGCATTTGCAGAGGGTTCCCGGAGCGCGTACGCCCGCAAGCGTTTCTGCTTCCACTGGTTGACCAATCATTTGTGTCGCCAGGATGGCTGCAACGGGCGTTTTCCTCGCAATTGTGGGTGGGTTGCCATTCAGAATATTCTTTTCTCTATTCCAGAACCATCTGTACTGCCTTTGGTGATTGCTGTGCTTTCATCATTGACGCTATGCTGGAAGGTTGTCCCCAGAATCCTGTGACGTCAACTGCGCTGATCCCTTGCCAATCATGAGCGTGTTTTGGAATGTGTTGCAGTGATTGTGCCAGCAATGATGAACCTGATATGCCTGCTGGTTCTGGCGTCGAAGATCTGCAAGCGTCGGAGAGAGAGCAGGCAGTTACAAGAGACTGCCACCCTGCCCCAAACCAAAGTGGATGTAGAGTGCCCCCAAGCCCAGCAATTCATCCACCTGATCGTCCTGCAACCTGACCAGCAGGTGCCCTATTCTGCTCAATCTTCAAGCTTGCAGATAGACCGGTTGTCTGCATGGAGATGTCCACCACATGCATGCATGATGCCCCATTGACTCTCAGAGAGTGGTTGCAAAGAACATCTTCCTCTGCACCTGTCAAGCTTGTTCTCCTGAAAGGGCTGTCTTAGTTTGAGCTGCTCACTATCATGACCGTGGGAGCATGCTGCCCATTTTGCTGGTGCTCACTGGAAGCATGTTGCTTTGTGCAGGTTGTCTTCGGGAAAAAAGTGGTTCTAGAACCTTCAGCGCAAGAGCAGCAGGATCTGGAGACGGCAGAGACTCTGGAAAAGGCAGTGGTACAAGGAAATGATGCCAGCTCCTTCACCTTCTGGGTGACTTCCCTGCCACAGCAGCCAGATGCAGCTGTCAGCGCAGATCTGTTTTGAACAAGAATTCTTTTGCCAAAAGAACAGATGACGCCGACACTCTTTCAAGCAAAATATGGAAGTGCTTGGTTTGGAGATGTGCTGTGCTCATCTCAGCTCAAAATGATACTTATACGTAGAAGATAGTTCACAGCAGCTCCAGAAAACAGAGAGAAAAGTGAGAGGGCAGAGAAACACAGGTTGACAGGGGACCTAAGCCGGGGAGATAAGTTCACAAGAGTGAAGTTTTGACACTAGCTATACAGAGTAGTAGCAGAGTACTCTGCCTTGTGCTGACTTGTCCCTGAGGACGATGCCATCATAACAAACTTTCACCAGGTGAAATTAAAAAGCGCTAGGCTACAGAGTGCAGCTTCTGATATGTTCTTGTGCAGAAATTTGCACAGACAGCACAGATACAGTGTTGCTGAGCTTCTGAACAGTCTGTTAAGCGGTAGAATGAAGCAGCAGTCAAATTACTTGCTCTTTCTCTCAGCACAGATTTTCCCTTAAATCGGTACTGCTATATGCATTTGTCTTCCTTTCTGTGCAAGTACAGCCGCCATATTTGGCAAAGTTTTGCTCTACAACGTGTAGTGTACGATTGGCAACCAGGCCATTCGATACTTGATGAAATTGCCTTCAAGTACTTTTTGGAAAATGTTGCCTTTTTAATGCTCGTTTGAAAATACTGGAGAATAGCGCATCTGCTAATTGCCTAGAGATTATGCTCATCAAACTGTCTGCTGGTGCTCCATGGATACTGCCATTTGAGATTAGATTGAGGGGAACATTAGATCAGATGCTGCAGCATTGTTCAGACAATCTGAGACACAAAGGTTATCAAGCGCTGTGCGCACTAAGTATACAAGCGCTCACTGCTGTGTGCTACTTGAAGCCACTCTTGATACGGCATTGCGCATGCTTAAGTGTAAAGTCCCAATCTTTGGAGAGACCTGAGCACACTATTCCCCAACATGATATTGGCAACATGTTCAATCGACCTGATGACAAGCAGCAAGTCCTGCACATGTACAAGTTGTCCCCGTTTGGTGCAGCTCCAGTGGGTTGTAGCCTACCCAAAGGAGATCTACATTTAAATTTGCAGAAAACAGAGGCAGGGGGTTGCACAGCATCAGTCACATTAGCTTTATCACTTGAGCTTGAACATGTGTCATATGTGACGCAAAGGTGCATGTGTGGACCATCTATAGTTGCCGATCCCACTGTGAGCATGTGCGCATGGTGTGTGCAAGTGCACGTGCAGGTGTCATGAGACTGAGTGATCCAGGGGGCATGGGGCTACGGCCATAAGGTGCCAGCTTGACATGCATTTCTCGAAGCCTTGTTGCAATCACTTTGCAAAGGATACATGCTATAATAAATTCCCTATCTTATTACACTATTTCTTGGTGATAAGTAATCTGCCCAAAAGCTTGACATCGGGATATCCCACAAATTCCCGACCATTTGTGATTATTCACCACATAGGAAATGATAAGGACGAATTGACATGGTGATACATATAAAGGCACAACGTGGAACTCAAAAAGGCAGATATGCAAAGACACGCTTGCTGTCAAGACTGCTTTTCTGTTGTGGGCACTAAATAAAAACCTACAATTGACCAAGTTACTCTAGTGTTCATTAAATATCCTCATTTTCTTTGCCACTCATTCATAAACATGCAGGTTCCCGCAGGGGTTCCCCGCACGCCCACAGGCTATCATTAAATGGGTGGACAACTCTGATCCCACAATTTCAAGATTGGCAACAACAAGTGGATTGTAATTCTGGGGTGCACTTGCAGGCAATTCCCTGCAGGCTGGATATATTATTAATTAAATCATCCCGTAGGCTCAAAATGAAATATTTCAAATAATTGAAAAAGTGTAGTGAGGGTAGAACAGGCACCTGTACATTGCTCAACCCTAATTCTGAGTCAATATCTCAAGCATTCAAATTTTGGTACTCGGCAAGCTCAATTGCCAGACGCCAGCATTCTTCTGATAACTATTATTTCTGGAAGAATACATCTGCCAGAGGTAAGCTTGGTGCATCTGCAAGCATGCATGCAAGGCTGCTAAAATCCTACCCCGTGTTGGACTTTCCAGATCCAAGCAAGATACTGCTTGGTCTACACCTAATCAGCCATGGACACAGTGCTCAGTATTTATACCGGCCCCCACCAGCCGGGGCCAAAGCTAAATTGGTACCATCCTGGTTCCATCGTGATAAACACTGCTACTGGATGATTGCAGTGCCCTTTGCAGGCGTCTTGTACATGCGCTTGTAAGAAAAGGCCGAATGGTTGGTGTGCAGGCCGCATACTGCAGCGATGTCGCAGAATACAACACTGAGCATGGTTTTGCACATCCGGATCAAGGTAGCATCAGGGCTGCCGTAGTAGATCCAGTACGGGCACGGAGGTTTGTGCACGACAGACACGAACGACCTGTATATTAGCACATGAACACAATGCACATGATCAGTATGTGACATCGTCGAAAGACGGCGCCCTCATTGTGATCTGTGCAGATCAGTAGGACCGGATAAGCAACAAATAAGAGGGTGCTTGTAAGGTGGCATTTTGTTTTGTTACTACTCACTGACAGAGGTTCGCATGCACTCCGCTGAGACCTGTGTCAAGCGCCCACGTGCTGGAGCTCAAGGCTTTCGCTTAATCAATCACATGCTTATCAATCAAGCTAATCAAATGCTTAAGATTAAGCATGCTTTTGGTATTAGAGGGAAGGTGCACAGCAGGGGATCTCGAGGGTATGCTCACAGGCAGAAATAACGCGCGGGAAAAGAAACAACAAATACCTGGCTAGCCAAACATTCTCCTCTGCTTCCATCTTTGCGCAGATTTCTTCATTGCTTGCATGTGTTGGACCCATTGACAGCTTCAGATCTTCCGACTCCTGGGCACTGAAGCTCATTGCAGACCTGTGATAAGGTCCCCCTTTGCAACATTCTGCCCAGAACCACTAGGACTATTTATAGCTGGTCCTACCTTAGTCTTAAACTCGGTACGGAAGTCCCTACTAAGGAAGCCTAGTTCGGGGAGCCGGACACAGGTCTGACCATCTGCCCTTACTCGCCATGACAAGGGCGAATTAGTACCTTCACAGCATCTTATAGTACCCTGCCCAGAACGCTCTTAACAGCAGCAGCCGCACCTGAGGGGCGTTGTGAAGGCATGCATCTGTTGCTCGCGCACGCGTGGCACGTTGCTGCCGCCCAAGATGTACGGCTTGTCTGATTTGCGCTTGGCCACCTCCACGCTGTCAAGGTACACCTGCAAGATATAAATTGACATATTTTAGATATCTCACGCTGCTCGAGGATTTCCAGGCCCCGCTGCTGAATTCTGTACCAGCACAGATGTCAGAGGGATACTGAGGGCGCCACGTACATGTAAATTAAGCACACATAGCAAAGATGTGTTCCATGCGTGCAGCATGACATCATGCTTTTATTAATTGTATAAATTTTTGATTCCTTTGCATCAGGCTCAGGCAGGCCACTCATCCCGCTAGCAGCGTTTGGGATTTTCTATGGCCTCAGATTATTATTATTATGAATTTTTGTTATTACATTTTCTTGGTGCTGGCAGAAGAGGTAGACCTGTCAAGTTCTGGAATGCTTATGTCAGACAGGACCTGGCTCCTCATATCTCTGGACCTGGTGGAGGAAAGGCCAAGATAGAGAAGGTTGGAAGGCTGTCATAGAAACGGTGCTTCAACGCACCTGATCCTCGTAGATTGGAAAGGCGTGTAATGATACCAATAATACAATATACTAATTACATTGTAGAGACCTTTTGGGAGCCACCTGAGGCTCAGGTAAGCAGTCTGTCACTGCATATCCTCGTTTAAAAAACAGCTCAGAGCTTACCACGCCGCGATCGCAGTATCTGGTGAGATGCTTATCAATCCAGATGCATGTGATCTCGACGAAGTCCTCTTCTCCAGGCTCTCCCGGCAGCTGGCAACGCTCAAGCTCCGGCAGAAAGGAAAAGTACCGCAGCGGCAGCACTGCATTTACAACATACCCTGCCGCCATTTGGCCGTCCTTTTTTATGTACCCCATCACAATGGCGTTCCTGAGAAACACACACCGGGAAAGTCTTGAAGCAGCCCATACACCCAAAAATTTGGTAATAGCAAATATCGAAGCCACTGGCACCTTAGGCCAGTTTGACCTGTCAAACGTTGTCAACATGAAAACACCCGGTAGGAAGGGCAGGATAAATACCAACATGAACTATGGGCGTCCCAGAAACGTATTTGGCCATGGGGAACCTGCCGGACGCATTAGTGTAATGCACGGGCACTGATACAGGTAGTGCAACGCATTGGAATGCAGCGGTGGGCTAAAGGCACACCTGAGATACCTCAAGCTGACCTTCGCCCCGCTCTGGGCCTCAAACTTTTTCTGAAAAGAGGCCAGGTCTGTGTCGGACACCAGTTGCTTTGCCTCCAGGCTGGTGCCCCCCGCTATGGTGATGAATTTGATTATGCCCGTGTACGTCCAGGTGGGTAGGAGCGGCAGAAACTTTCCTGTGGAACAATCATCAACCGTGTGGCATTATAGGAGTTTACCAAATGGTGTCAAAGCAGCCTGCAACACATGCACATGCCGCCAAGAACACATTAGAGAAAGAGGCATGCAGACATGAGCGAGCGCCGGAAGATAGGAGAAAAGACTGTCTTACAAGTGCACGTCATGCAACAACAACACAATGATCCCCCGGCCCAGGAGCACTAAATGAATACGCTATACAATACGCTATAATAAGCGCTATATGATAACATAGTCCGCTCAGGCCACTCCAAGTGTGCCATGCAGGGCATTGTGTGTCGTGTTTGCTAATGACCGCTGAGTACATGGGGGTGGGCGCAACACCTGTGCGGCCCATGTAGTCTGCATACGAGCAGAAGGCTTTGTTGAGGGCTGTTTCCTCAAGGCATGCTGCTTGGGTGTAGGTGATCCACAGAAGAATGAGGATGCCGCCATTCCATAGGGAGCCTGCGCAACAGACACCGCCTGAGACCAGTCGGCATCTTGAAGTAGGGCATGTGGCTGACAAAGGAAGCTCTGCAAGGAAGCTTCAACGTGCTCAAGGTTTAGTGCGGCAACTGCACCGCTGACATGGCATATGTACAGGCTTGCACAGGGAAAATCCGCCTGCTGCTGCATGTTGCTGCCCCAGTAGCAAGACAAGGACAGCAGCAGATCGCTGTAATGATTAGCATGGGTGGCTACCTGTCATCAATGTAGCAGCTGCAAGGAGTGTCATATTGGCTGTGTAGATGGGGTGTCTGATGACACCAATAGGGCCCCGTTGTGGTCAAGCCTTCTGGGACCTTGGACTTGTAAAGGGGCGAGTAATGTGTGCTCAGTGTCCGCTTGGCTGCCGCGAAAAGGCCGAAGGCTGACAGACCTAGCAAGCCTGACGCCCACAGCCCTGCGGCACCTGGCGTGAAGATACGAAGGAAAACCCACGCAGGCGTATCCCCCTGAACGTGGCAAAGGGCGCACGTAACGGTTATGATGGGTGCCAAGTACTGTGCGAGGAGCACAGCTCCTCGCCCACATGCGGGATTGGCAATGCTGGGCTTCTCCACAAGCTCCTCAGTTGGTACAATCTCCCTATAGAGACACCACGAAGCGCCAGCAACAGCAGTGGTGCCTATGGCAACCAACCAGAACAGATCCATCCTTCGTGGCCTGTCCTTCACCTTCTTGCGACTACCAGCCGAACCCTAATGATTGGAACGTACTAAGACGAAAGCTCACAGAAGGGGCACATCAGTCTAGTCTGATGTGCATATTGCACGTGATCTAGCCAGGATAATCACTCGTGTAGACATGACTGGGTGAGATCCATGTTGACATCAGCCGACACAGCCGAGCAGTGTCGTGTAATAGGGGTAATAAAGCACAAAATCCACGCGAGGGGTCGAAGAAGTAATGGTGATATGAAAGAAACGAAGGAGGAAGGACACAGGAACACATGGCCGCCAAAAGTATCATCCAGAAGGCATTGAAAATTTGTATGAGACCATCGTAGACATTTGTCACGCGCTTCCACTATGTCCGCTGGTTCGGTGTCGAGTCGTCTTGGTGCGCAACAGGTCTACTATAGACCTTGCTAGACCTGTTAGTAACATTTGATGAGAAGCAACAAGCTAATTTGAAATCAAATGAGTGCCTCCAGTGCATCCGCATACATGAATGCTATCCCTTGTCATTACAGTTTGATGTGCCACTCACCACTTTGGACTGGATCCAGGGGTCACTTTACAGGAGCAAAACACATCTGCTATGAATGCATGTCTGAAGCATACCGATGACAGTTCCAAAAGCACCTTTTGCACATTGCTGTGGCACTGGCAGCTCATCAATGCATTCGAAGGACTTCAAATTCCGAAGGTGAATTACACTGAAGGGTTCTTGATCAGGGTTTCATCTAGCTGCTGTTTCTACATGGCAACCCTCTGCACAGCCAAAGCCACACCCGGGCATTTCTGAGAGATCTTGATTAAAACGATATCCAACTGCCCGCATTAGAATGCAACACCTCAGCACAGCTCCAGCAGGGACATGATCTAGTACTCCTCAGCTGGGTGCCATTCTGCAAATTGGACATCACTGCTCTGCATGAAGTGCGCTTTCAAGGCAGCCCTTTCTCTCGAGTCTGGCGTGAGCAACTTCATCTCAGCTCAGCGGAGGCAACACACAATCTAGTACTCCTCACCCTCGTCCTCGCCATCGGCCTCGGCTGACTCAGCGCCCACCTGTCATCAGTTAGATTCATCAGACCATGTTATTACTTGACGAGCACCCTGAAGTCAGTACCCGTAATGACCATTGCAAGGTGTTCAAAAGTGACATATTCAGAACAAAGACAAAGAATGAGTAGCTGTGCTTGTCTCTGGTTACTTGTGTCAATCAAATTATGTCTCTCGGCACTGCTATACAGAGTTGACTGAAAGCCTGCTTCAGTGGGGCCATCGAATACTTAAGAATCGTTTTTCTTGAGTATAAAGCATTGGAATTCCAACGATGTGTTGTACTCAATGTGGAGAAAATTCTGCACTGGTACTGTTCAATAGACTGGAAGCCCACCTCTTCGTAGTCCTTCTCCAGGGCGGCCAGGTCCTCGCGAGCCTCGCTGAATTCTCCCTCCTCCATTCCCTCGCCCACGTACCAGTGAACAAACGCGCGCTTGGCGTACATCAGATCGAACTTGTGGTCCAGGCGGGAGAACACCTGCCATGCAACAAGCGCACATGTAATGTCAGCCCAACTTGAATTGACCTGGTCTGGCACATATTGAATTCTTGCCTTATTTTTTTGAGCTTGAGAAGACTATTTTAGAGCTCCAAGAGACCGAGTGCCCCATAGACTGAGCCATGACTTGCATATTTCAGGATGCCGCAGAGAGGGCAGCTGCTTGTCAGCATTTTTGCAGCACTGATGCACAGCAAAGCCACATACTCGGCAGACAAACCATGGCATTAAGTGCAAGGGAGGACAGATACTGTAGTATTCATTCTGAAACCCGTACCCCTGTCGGTGTGGAAAACTTTTCAAAGCAGGTTTTAGAGGTCTTCCTGACCTCAAAATTACCAGGGTCATGCTCCATTGGATTGAGCTTGTCAAGAGCTTTCGGAATGTGCTCTCAAAATTATCACAGGGTTTATAATTAGGGAGATAGGGTCATATTTACACTATTTTTGGCCAAAAATATTTACTTATTGCGGGTTTTACAACGAGTACTGCAGTATGTGCAAGCAAAAAGAGGAGACAGCGGCGCACCTCGGCGATGGCGGTGGAGTTGGAGATCATGCAGACGGCGCGCTGGACCTTGGCCAGGTCACCGCCCGGGACAACTGTGGGGGGCTGGTAGTTGATGCCGCACTTGAAGCCGGTGGGGCACCAGTCCACAAACTGGATGGTGCGCTTGGTCTTGATGGTCGCCACGGCCGCGTTCACGTCCTTGGGCACCACATCTCCGCGGTACATCAGGCAGCACGCCATGTACTGCGCGCCAGCAGAGCTTGCATCAGCACAGGTTACTCTACGCGCTTTATCGGCATGCCAGACGACCACGTAATTTTTCAGGCTCAGTGCCATGCCAGCAGAAGTTTCTGTGCAAGAGGATAAACAAGCTCAGGTGCATGCATGTCACGCACTCATCGGTCTTATTACTCCACACCCCAGCGGAGATCATCAGCAAGATCTACAGGGAGATCAGTGGCTCACTGTCATGCAATTATTTGAAGTTATGTTGCTGATTCAGAGGTGGCTCATTCTTTGTGTAGGCTCAGGTGCAGCGTGCCATATCAGCAAGGAGGACTTCTGTCCGAGGCAGAAGCAGCGCACCTTGCCGTGGCGCGGGTCGCACTTGGCCATCATGGAGGCAGGCTCGAAGGCGGAGTTGGTGATCTCGGCCACTGACAGCTGCTCGTGGTAGGCCTTCTCCGCGGAGATGACCGGGGAGTAGGAGGAGAGCATGAAGTGGATGCGCGGGTAGGGCACCAAGTTGGTCTGGAACTCGGTCACGTCCACGTTGAGGGCGCCGTCGAAGCGCAGGGACGCCGTCAGCGAGGAGATGACCTGGGCAATCAGCCTGCACGCATGCATGCATCAGCGTGTGAGCACAAGGACTCCAGGCAGTACGGGACAATGTTCTGTTCAAAATGTGACCTGTGGTTCTGCTTTGCCTGCGCCTGAGTGCATGCATGCGCCCTGTGAGCACCCTGACTGCAGGAGGCTTGGGGCATTCCTTGGTGACAATGTGTTTTAGAATTGCCCGTGCGAGCATGCACCTTTGGGCACTCTTGACTGCATGCAGCTGGGGCATTGTTCTACTCAACTTAGTAGTCTGTGGTTCTGCAGTCTGTGGTTTTGCACTGCCAATACCATACGTGGAAGAGCAAAGTGGCCTTTCAGGGAGAACTAACAGGGACAAAGCAGCAGCTCTGTGACATACTGGTTGCTAAGCTTGACCTGCCACAAATTCGGGATTTTTCACAGCACAGGTAGAGATGCAAAGACGGTCCAACCTCGGGCACAAGGGCATTCAGCTTGCAAGGGCTCTGTACATTTGAGACTGCAGGGTAGAATGGGGGTAAATGCACCTGTTGAGGTTGGTGTAGGTGGGGCGCTCGATGTCCAGGGAGCGGCGGCAGATGTCATAGACGGCCTCGTTGTCCAGCATGACAGAGACATCCGTGTGCTCCAGCAGCGAGTGCGTGGACAGCACAGAGTTGTACGGCTCAACCACGGCTGTGGACACCTGGGCAGCACATGGCAGCAGGTCAATACTCAACAGTGGTACACAGGGTAATGGCATGAGCGATTCTGCTGAACATGCAATGGCAGCAGCCAGGGCAATGCTCAGTCCAGCATGAAATTGTGGCATTGGTTTCTTTTGAAGATGCATGCAGTCACTGTACCAATTGTCACTTAGCAAATCAGAGAACTTTGGCAGATTATTTTCGCCAAAGTTCATCTGCACTGAGTGGCAGGCAGGCAAAATTCCACTTGTGATGCTTGGTATGCATGCTGAGCAACAGGCTGCTGGTGTCAGCACTGCAGGAGGGGCCCACTGACAGACCTGGGGGGAGGGGTACACGGTGAAGCCGAGCTTGGACTTCTTGCCGTAGTCGACGGACAGGCGCTCGAGCAGAAGGGAGCCCAGGCCGGAACCAGTGCCGCCACCGACAGCGTTGAACACCAGGAAACCCTGCAGGCCTGCATGCATGCACACATTGCTGCCATCAGTCCATTTGTCTGTAAATATCATGCTGGGTGCTGACTTTGAGCATCAAATTCATGCATAAAATTGACAATTTCCTGGTTGGAAGCAATGTAATGGGACAGGCTGACTAACACAACGAATGGCAGCCATTCATGACAATCCCTTGGGCTGAATGAGTCCCACTTTCAAAATGGTGGTCTGGATGCATGCTTTGCTAGTGCGCTAAATGCCTGGAGGTGTCTGGTGTGATCGCATGCAAGGATGAGAAGCACAGGTAGAGATGCTTCTGCGCGCACCAGTGCAGTTGTCCGCCAGCTTGCGGATGCGGTCCAGGCAGAGGTCAACGATCTCCTTGCCAATGGTGTAGTGTCCACGGGCAAAGTTGTTGGCGGCATCCTCCTTGCCGCTGATGAGCTGCTCCGGGTGGAAGAGCTGGCGGTAGGTGCCGGTGCGGACCTCATCAATCACAGTGGGCTGCAGGCAACACAAAGATCCCCCTGTCAGACTTGCACAGTGGATAGATGCCCAATGAGACACTGCCAATGTAATACATATGCTAAAACAGCGGAGCCAAACAGCCTATTTGCCTGGGTGCCTGAGTAGATGATTGCAGGTGGCTGGAGCCATAGACTGACAAAGGAAAGTGGTGCTGATCAGCAAAAGCTTGGCGCCATAAAGTGCTGTTGTCACCGCCTGTGACGATCTATGCTTTTCTATATCGACGTGGCCAGCTATATAGCAGAAAGAATGCCTGTTTCAGAGTCACAAGATGCAGTACAGCTGATTACATGCTGATTGCAGTATGCTGATTCCAAAGAGGATGCACCTCGAGGTCGAGGAACACGCAGCGGGGGACGTGCTTGCCAGCACCAGTCTCCGAAAAGAAGGTGTTGAAGGCGTCGTCTCCACCGCCGATGGTCTTGTCGCTGGGCATCTGGCCATCGGGCTGGATGCCTGAATTGATCAGAAAAGAACAAGGTCAGCACGTTGCTCATTGCGGCCTACGAATGGTCTATACCACAATAAATCCTTTCCTAATGCTGCGTATGCATTATCAATCTACACCCTTTTCAAAGGGCACTCCCTCTTGATTCATCTTGAAAAGTAGATATTTGGAGTGAACAGCAGTCACTAGCCTCGGGAGCTCGGAATGCCACAGGCACAGCACCAAAATGCTGTTCAAGCAGTCGGCTAAAATATGAGGCAGCTCACCGTGCTCGAGGCAGTACAGCTCCCAGCAGGCGTTTCCCACCTGAATCAGTAAAAGGTGTTGTTAGCTGGGACAAAATGCAAGCTGCCGAATTGCTGAGCCTGCAACGCAAAGGTGATATCTCTTGCCTGCAATGCAATGAACAATGAATGCAATGAACAATGCAGGGGAATATCAGCTGAGCTTGACACAGCCTTCCCGCTCTTCTCACCTGGATTCCAGCCTGGCCGATATGGATAGAGATGACCTCACGCATGGTTGCAGATTTAGAAAGAAGCTGGGTGGCTTGGAGGCTTTAAGAAAGAGGAGCAGACGGCGAACGAGGACGCGTCTTCCAATTTTGTAAGTTTTGCGCGCGACGCTCTGGTGTGGTGTCTGAAAGAGGGAACGCCCGCAAAACACGCCAGCTGACCACCAAACCAGAGACAGATTTTGTGAGGGGGAAACGATGTGCATGCGGGAGGACATGCTTGTTGTGAGACCTTGTGCATCAAGGCATTGAAGTATGCAGCATGATCAATAGAATTGTTTGCATCATGGCCAACATCATCATGATGTCCAAAATCACTGGTGCTGAATCAGTGCTGATCATGAGGCCTTCCTCATAGCCACACTGGAGGACACGGAGTTGTCTAGCTGGAATGCAGCGGGCACATAGACATGCTAAAGCCTGCACTGACTTCAGTGAAGTCCAGCCGGGCTGAGGGCTGTCCTTCTACCTTTCAAACATGATGGGTTAGTCATCAGAAAGGTTCAGATCACATGCATGCTGACACCACTGATCGTCAGCAAGATCTCCACTCAACAAAGTATCAAGGCACAGGAGTGGAATTGTGACACCCTTTCTGCTGTACCTGGCCTTCACTTGTCTTCTGTCCATAGTTGAAGATTAAATCTACTCCCAAGGCGGCCTGCGCCCGACTACTGAGCTCGCGACGTGCCACAATCCGAAACCCTGTGTTGGTCTTCCCTGCAGATTTTGGCGCACGGTACGTAGTTTTCCTGATTAAGGGCGTTTTTAATTTCCTCACTGGCAGTTCCATTCATCCAAAAGCATCCCGTACAATGCAAGGGTCTGACCCCGTGATTCGGCAACCCGAGCAGGGAAGAAAAGCAATCAAGTCATTCGAAAATGGCCAAGCATGTGCATGTCCTTTCAACAAAAATGGGTTTTGGATTGGTGGCCAGTACAGCGTGATCGAGGCGCTTTTACCCTTGCACCTTAAAGTGCTCTAGCCACCTTGAATTGTGGCCCAGCTGCAACTTGATACGGATGGGCGATAAGAAGCAGCATCTGTGCATTTCAGCCCTGTGCAATTATGTTAGTAGGCCCACCAGGTCCAGGGCTCACGAGGTCTTTTGTGATGCATCTCTAAGCTGGCAGCCACATCGTGCTTTCGCAGGTACTAAATTCTCCCATCAAATCGCTTGGAGCGGGCTTGATCGAACGTCATTTAATATGAACCGGAGCTATGGTTGCTGTAGCAGCTCGCCAGCCGGCAAGTCTCGGTGTTGTTGAGGGCCGGGGATCACTGGGATCAGAGCTTAGAGATGACCGGCTCAGCGGGGGTGTACATCGTCTTTGTGGGTGAGCTCCTTCACCTTCAAAATTTATCTGCTTGCTTTGGTCACACAGCCCAGGGTACTGGCTGTTGGATTCAGGTGTCCCTAGCACAGCCGCCCACCACATCCCCCTTGCAACAATTCTTGCCGCGCCGGCCTCAAGAGGAATTTGCTCTATTTTAATTTCGGTGCAATGCTCAGTCTGCTTAAATACTCACCTTAATCCAAGCGCTGATTGGAGACATAAGCATTGTTATGCTCGGCCCCTGACGCACGGGGGATTGTTATGTCCCCGGTGCTGAAAAAAAATAGTCTTACTTTCTGTGGCATGTCTGCAGTGATGGTAGCCACATTTTTCAACCTGCTGTTCCTGATGCTCACGCTGCGCGTGGTTTGCACGCGGCTGAGGTGGCGAGGGCAGCCGCATGAAGCTGCACAGTCGGACGCAGAGCGCCCCAGCCTGCCGCCAGTCGCCCCCACAGTTGTCCTGCAGCCCGACAACGAGGTGATCTCTCTTCTGTGTTGCCCCTATTGCTGCAGCCCCCTTCAGATCATTTTGCAAGAATGCATCATTCTTTATATGTGTGCGGCAGCTGTTGCTGAGTGACTGCAGCAGCAATACTGAATTTCCAAGGATATATATGGCGAAAGTTGTGTGGCTCCTTACATGTTGGCACTCAGGCGCCGTCAGCTATTACATAGCCAAGTCCTAGAGATGCCTCCCTGGTCCTGTGTGCTGAAAGGCTTCATACGTGTATTCTTGCTGCAGGCAGAACAAATTACAAATCAATGCGTGGCTTTTGAGCATGGGCGGTTGCATGCGCAGGTGATGTTTGCGCGGAAGCTGGCGGAGCCAGGGGCAGCGCAGGAAGAGGCAGGGGTGGACGCAAAGGAAATTGGGCCCAAGACAGAAGCTCAGGGCAGTCAGAAACTGCTCAACTTCTGGGTGGCTTCTCTGCCAGAGCAGTCTCAGCCAGAGGGGCACCAAGCTGAACGGTAATCAGAAAAGTAACTAGGAAGTATCAGCAAAGACAAAGGCGAGCGCACCTATTGCCATGGAGGTTCCTTGCTGCCTTTACACCTGCACTTGTGTTGCACTTGCATGGTACCTCTGACACCTTTCAAAGGCAATTTCATATTTGGGTTTGAAGAGACTGCGTGCTACTTTCAAAAACGTTGAGCAACCGCTGCAATTCTGATTGCTGGCTGTGTTGTTGGTGACTGTTGCACACTGAGGCTTGCTGTTCAAGCTTGATATATGTGTGAGTACTTGTGATCCGTCACGGTGCATTGGTCTGTCAGACTCTGTGCGTATCATGCTTTCATTGATGTTTCAATATCCCTTGCAGGGCGTGCTTAGCTCATATGTTTTTGGCCATTAAGATGGTCTTGTAGATTATGCTGATACTTCAATTTTGCTCATAGAGCTCAGCCGAGAACTTACAGAGCAACTTCATAATACATGAATATAAGAGGGAACTGTTACAAACTCAATTGAGGTTCACTGAATTCGCATTTGGAGCGCGCTACAAATAATTACGGACACTGCATGAAGAAATCGTTCAGCAAGAGTGCAAAGTTTGCACTGCAAACTTTGTAACCGGGGCCTTCAAATGCAGCAGACCATTCACAGAAGCCATCCCCTCTAAAATTCCTAGCGTCCACATTCAATGACATGACCCCTCTCAACAAAGACATTCATAGAAAGAGGAAATGCAGCCATGAAAGCACGGTAAGCGCCACCTTTCTGGAATACTTGTAGGGGTCCACGAGCTGACACCACCCAAAAGACCTTCTGAGGTTGCCAAAATCAAGGGATCCAACCACCTTGAGTCCCTCACCAACAACAGTACCTGTTTGCAGTGTTACTGTCAACGTGTAGTGTACAACGCTCAGACGCCAGCCTGCCAGCCCAAGCCACTTCGATGCCTCCCTTGAATGTACAAAGCAAAAATTTCCCATCTTCCTGGTATGCCATTATAGAACTAATGGCGGTGCTGTAAAGAATATCTCTTGGCCACGAACCTTGTTGCACTTCCTTCCTTCAGATCATTGGCACATTTATTGCAGCATGCAAGCAGCGCTGTGAATTGCGCCGCTCAGAAGTAGATCTGTGACCAGATTTAAGACCTGCATGACTAATTGCAAGCCTGCAGGCTGCCATCATACTGCCGCCAAGGGAGCCTTGGCCACGCCGTCTTTTCTCGACCCACCGTTGTTGGCAGCAGGCCCCTGTCTGCAGTCCTCCACCGCATAGACAATCTGCCACACACCAAGACATCCCCGTGAGTATCAGACTTTGTCACAAGACATCTGATATATGCCCGTTACTCATCCACAGCATGTCAGGCAGAGGAGAGACATGAAAGCAGTCCTCCACCACACAGACGACCGGCCATGCACATAACCTCCGTTCATTTCTCATACTGTCATCCAACATCTGACAAATGTCAAGTACTCAACCATACTTCTCAGGGACGGAAAACATGCAGGCTTGCAGGGCAAAGGCCAGCTGCTGCAGACACTGTCATTTTCAGCTACCCTCACAATGTTGTCCATTTCAACCAAGCAATAAGGGCGCTCTATGTGCACCTTGCTGTCAGGCTGCAAGACAAGCACTGCAAGCCGCGGCGCAGCAGTGGGCTGCACAGGTGTAGGCGGCGCTTCAAGGTCGGGCGGCCATCGAGGCAGCGGTTGCAGCTGCACAGATGGGGCCGGCTGCGCTGCCATTGCCTGATCCCTCACGACGCGCAGATAGACTCTGCGTGTCATGAAGTGCAGGAGCGCCACTCCCAAAACACAGAGCACCAGGACTGCACACACAACAAGCTATTTTGTAAAAGTGTTAGATCAAGGAGCTGCACAGTAACATTGCAAGTATAAATCTTGGACAAGGCGGATGTCCTGCCCACTTTGTGGCTGCAGCACCTTTCATCGCATGAAATCTAAGCACGTGTAGGTAGTTTATTACAGGATTTTCTTACCTCCAACGATTGTCAAGGGCGATGGGTTCCATAGGAAGGGACTGTTGTCAGAGCTCATGGTATACCCTCAGGTTCTATAGCTCTCCATGCAAGCCAGAAAGTCCCTCGACGTCCCTTCAGATGCCGCCTGCAGATTTCAGGGGCAGTTTTGCTTACTGAACACCACAGATTTAAGACTATGGTGTGCTATATTATCTTGCCCATGTAAACGCGTTCGCCTGCGCACCTACGCTAGAAGGCTCAGCCGTTGGAAATCCGCCAGTGATTCAAGCACACTCAATGTAACACTGATGTAAAAGCTACACTGATCGTTGCGTCCTTATTTTGCGTGCAATATTAGTCAGGCGGTCTTCTGGCTGCGATCCTGTTTAGTGAGGAAAAGGCTACACTACAACGATCCGAGATGTAAGAGGTTGCTCTTTCACTCTACCTACACCAGTAGTCTCGCAGGACAGGTGTCAATGCCTTTGGATCACCATCTACTCGGTGACGTCGACATCAACGAAACTCAGCTAAGCAGTAGAAGGAAGCTGCCTCAGAAGGTGCTCAGAAGAGCTGTCCGCGAGTAAGGGACTTTATCCAGACCACGGCAACGCAATGAAGCCAGAAATGATGTGAGAGCAGCACCTTCACATTTGTGGTGGCATGCATTATGCATTCACAACCTGGAAAAATTAATCTGACAGGCATTGTCACAGCGGCCACTTCGGCACACGGTGTTTGGGACAACTGACCATAATAAAAAACCTGGGAATGGCCAAAGTTGATCAAAACCTTGTTGCAGTACTGTCTCACAAGTATCACATTCTCACAAAGCCTGGCAGGCCTGCCATGCGCTGCATGCAATGCGCAGTCCGCAGTCTAAACTAATCTTATTTAGATATTTATAGATTACTTCAAGTTTGAGATGTTATGCCCTTGCAGCCTATTAGCCAGTCTGACAGACCCCGTATCCTCAGATTCTTTGCATGTTTGCAAATGGAATCCTCCAGAACACTCACAAACCGTCACAACAGACAATATTTGTACATGCACAGCACAATTCGCACCAATTGGTTGCAACACAATCGCTCACAGTGTTCTGGTACACGCTGGTACAGCAAGCTCATCAAGAGCTCATTATTGAGCAATCCACGGACAGCCTGCTTGCGAAATGGTGCACAATAGTACTTTGGCAACGACGACTCCACCTCTGCCAGCTGTGTAGAGGATTACCCACTTACTCAGCTCTGATCCCAGCAAGACTGCAGTCCACTTTGACTGCGAATATCCACGTCTGCGACAGCCTCAAATGCACTTTTGCATGAGAGGCTTTCAACGACTTGGCAGAAGTCCCCTCCTGCTTGCTTTCATTCCCTTGCTTTCCCAATTGCTCTGCTTCCGTTTTCTGTGCGGGATTCGATCCTAGATCAGCGTGTATAGGCCAAGGGAGGCGCAATTGCTCTGACCCCATAATCTTTTGAAGATGAAATTCAGATTTGAGTTGACTCAGCGCGTGTAGGCCGAGGGGGGTGGCCGGCCGTGGACCCTGTCTCGATACAGCGGATCCCTTCGCGCCCCCCAGAGATACACCCCCGAGCCAAGATAGGCCACGCTTAGCAGTGACGGCCGCCTCGGCTCCTGGTGCTGCTGCGCCTGATCAACTTGATGAGCTTGGAGATCCGCTGTCCCTGTACTACTGCCACCAGCCACATCTATGCGGACCTCCCCTGCAGAAGTGGTTTCTGCGCCGCTGCTGGAGCCGGCTCGGTGCAGATCCCGCACAGAGCCACCACCTGTTCCCACAGGTTCGAATTTGATTTAATTTGTTTCAGGTTTAGGGTTTTTTACTATTTACCATTTGCACTCTAAATTTAGGAATTAGGGGAGAAGCCTCTGTGGTAGTGTATCCAAGGGGAATGCAACGGCTAAGGAAATCAGAGCTATACTACCCTTCCAGCTGATATGATTGAAAACTTCTAGAGTACCGGCACCTGTTCGGCTGAGCTGGCCCAGGCTTCTGGTGGAGGCAGAGGCGCGCAGGGGCGGCCCTGAGTACAGAGTTGTGCCCTGCGGCAGCTGCGATACGTACATCGTCTGCAGCGGCCGGGTTGGCGCCGCCGCCGGCGCGCTTCCAGGGCCGGCCGCGTCCGGCGCTGGCGCCTCCTTGTGCGCGCAAGCCACCTGCACATGGCGGCAGCCTGTCCTGTCAGACATTTGAAAGCAAGCGACTCGATGACGGCGTGCGGCGCCAGCCTGGCCTCTCAGATGTATTGCTGCTGGCAACTTGATCACAGCGGCAGCCGCCTGTTGCTTGCTGTGAGGAAAACATTATGCAAATGGGCCCCTGTGACGGATCTGCTAGCATGCAAGCGTGATAATGAGCATGCGAGCAGCACACTTACATTAGCTGATTGAGGTACCAGCGGCTCGTTAGTATGCTGTCACACAGGGAGATCATCACGACCCAGATCTCAATCACTGTGATGCGGTCCTCACTAGCTTCAGCTTCGTATGAAGGTGATTGTGCAAAAAAGGGTGGTGCAATGGCCGCAAGAATGCAGTTGGCAAGATACGCTAGCACACCTTGCTGTCGGGCTGGAGGACTAATACGGGGGTGAAGCGGGCAAGCTGAGTCTGCATGCTGCCCTCAGGCCCGCTGTCCCTTGCCCCCTGCCGCCGACTGCGCTGAGCCTCCTGCTCCCTGGCGTACTCCAATCGCTCGCGAGAGAATCTGATGTACAGGTAGCGAGAAACCAGCAGTATGGACAGAGCGTTGAAGATGCAGGCTACCAGCACTGCGTCCACAGAAAAATAATTTAATGGAAAGTAGCTCACACTGGCAGGAATCCCTGACAACATGCAAACAATGGAGCAGGCTGGCAAAGCACAGAACAGATGAGAGTTACTTTGCCTCCAAAGCGTGGGCTTACACCTCGTAAAAGGAACGTGGGGAGGATGTGGGAGTTATATGTTGTAATGGCACTTCGTAAGCACTGCTTCAGGTGTCGATCCTGTATGGGGAAAGCTCACCTATAATGACAGTCGCAGGTTGGATTCTTTCAGAGGCAGCTCCAGGTCTGAGTGGCCCTTGATATGAGGGGGCTCCGCTGTTGTTTGTGCTACTAGAATTCATACCATCGCAGTTGATTGACCTCTTTCGTCGCACTCGACGTCCTGTCACCTGACATCCACATGCACACTACGTGCCTTCACTTTCGCAGCCCACACCTCCCGGTATATGACATCTTGCTTATCACTTGTAATCGAAGGCTTTGGTATTACGTGGTCTTAACGCCACTCACACTGAACAGCGAGAATACTGTTTAAGACGTGCTGCGAAATCATGTACGTGTACAGGCCAAGCGCCCCGCAAGGATTGCAAATGAGCAGGGAGGCACATGAGAAATTATCATTGGCAGCAAGATAGAGCCGCTCACTTGGCAGTGTCCCCAGAGAACGCGCAGCAAGGCCTCAGGACATCAAGTTGCGCGGTACCGACAGACCCACAGTGGAAGGCGCACCAGAGACTCGTGTCGAAGTCGAAGCAGACAAGCGATCTCGACGTCTTTCGTGAAGATCTATTGACAGGCAATGCAAGCAAGTTCCGACTGCCTCTGCTGCCCTCCTTCAATTCAAGAGACTCTGCTTTCTGGATTACGTGGCAGGCATGTCTCACCCAAGGCAAGCCGCACCTTCACACTCAGATCTTTGCTACCTGCATGCCATCCTTTCTTTTCCCAGAGTTACGCTTCCTTACATGTGTATGTGCCTTTCATGGAGCTGCCAAGCAATAAATAATTCAAGCCTCGCAACATGTCTTAACCCTTCAAGAATCGAAATTCAAGCATGCGCATGCATCGGTAAGCACCACGCGCTTGCGCAAGCATTGGCTGAGCCAGCTCAATGCCCTGACTTATCGTCCCCACAAACAAAGGACCACATCGCCGTTGCGTCAAAGCTCAAGGTATAGCACTGGTGCCTGATCCAATTCATGATGTCAGGGCCCTGGGGCATCATTAATCAAAAAAAATTGCAAAAACACCAAGGTGATCTTTCACACATTGCATCCTTGCAGCAGGGTCAATGAACATTTAGGATCCCGCTCACGGAAATCCTCAGGTCTCCATATCTAGCCCTGCGCAATCCATCGCGCGCTGATTGGCAGGGCCAACACTAGAGACCAAAAAATTCCAAACCAAACTGCGCACTGCGCATGCATTGCACTGCAGCCTTCTGTCCTTGCGTGCTCTCACGCTGCAAGTGAGTTATTAATTCTTTCGCTCAAGGATCACAAAAGCAAAATGATCGATGTGCAAAGTGGCCCTTTCATCTTATTCTGGCACGCTCGCACTCTCTTTCATCTTTGCACCCATTCTAGTTTGACCTGCCGAGCTCCGCATCTTTTGCTGTCACCACCGCTCGAGCCTGAAGACCTGCTTGCGGCCGCCGCCGCGGCCGTTCTCGAGCTTGCGCCGCAGCGCCGTCAGGCTGTCCAGAGTGGCGCGGTTTTTCAGCGCCCCCTGCGCGATCGTGCCCCCCTGCCTCAGCAGCTCCACAATCTGATCCTCCTCGGCCTCCCTCTGTGCGCGATCTGCTTCTCGGCTCACCTGCAGCCAAAATCCTTTTGTTTATCGTGGGACATGGGGGGATCATTGTATTGTTGGTGCATAACGTTCAGCTGCAAGGCAGCCCTTCCTCATTTTCACTTGCGCTCGCATTGCTTTGATGTCTGCACATCTCTGTTGTTGAATCCGTTTGTTTCTGGGCCAAAGGGTCAAATGAGCTCCAATCCCAGCAGGTTGGATTGAACTCTTCCTTGGCCTGCTACCGGCGTTGTGATTTGCCAGTCTCCAACAGCCACACAGTCTTTGTCACTCAAGGCACTTCACCAAACACCAGATCCCTAACCCACCTTTGGCCGCACCCAGGTGCGCTAAGTTGCATGATGATGGACAAAGCATATACCATACTGGTCACTATAAACCCCGCACCCCAGCGCTGGAGGAGATGCTTTGAAGCGTTGTTTAGGGATCTTTCCCCATCAAAATCACCGGGGGCATGCTTCATTGGGTGCGGCTAGTGGAATACTTCCCAAACCCGGACCAAATTTCTTTTGGGACTCATTTTCGGCAGATAGGGTCCCAAAAAACGACCAAAACACAGAAACACATATATATACGCTTTTCCTGCCAAAGGCAAGGTGCGTCTGCAGACAAGCTGCATGCAAAGGCTGCAAAACTCATACCCCATGTTGGACTCGCCAGATCCAAGCAAGACCCAATAGACCGTGGGCACGGTGCTCAGTATTTGTACCGCACCCCGCCAGCCGGGGCCACATATATATATATGATATATATGTATACATTCACGGAATGTAGCACAGCACGGTATAGCGTACCCGCTCCATTTCCTGTAGGTACATCTCAGACTGCATCCAGCCCATGCCATTGACATAGTCCAGAGCAGCGCTGATCTCCCGGTCATTGCTGACCACGACGACGCGCGGCGCTCCTTCCGTCCTGGCCAGCTTCGCCTCTGCCATAATATACATGTCAGCGTCTGAGCCCTTAGGATACACCACCTCCACCCCCGCTACCATCTCCCTGCATCGCACTTAAACCCTTGTCACACACGGAGATAATTGCCATCACGAATCGGGTGTTTCCAGGGAGTTAATACTCACATTTAGGACTTGGTTTTAGATTTGAGGGTTAGAATTTGGGGTTTTTATGGATGCATGTCCCCCAGTCGATGATAACGGCAGCGGAACCAGTCTCACTCCTTATTACTAACAGCATTTAGTATGAAGGGGTTGTTCTCTGCAATGTACCAAATGCAAAGCCCGGTGTGCACATCTTCAGGTGTTGTAAGTGTACTGCCATATGTGAAAACCAGGTCTCATGATGTGCCACCTGTTTGCGAGCGTGAAGGACCCAATCAGCTTTCATGGAAAGCCACTCTTTGTATGTCAAGAAGAACACATCACATGCTTGCTCACGCCTTGAAGATATAGCACCCGCAGACAAGCCATGATCTGCATGCTATCACATGCGCACATTGGACTGTGCAGAAGAGATCTCTAGACAGGCTGCTCAGGGTTGCAGGGGGAGGCGCACCGAGTGGTGATGAGGGTCTCGGGGTTGTTGAAGGCATCGAACACGACGACGGCGCGGCAGCCGGTGACTAACGCGTAGTCACGCGTGTCATTCACGAGTCGCTCCCGCGCGTCGGCCAGCGTCTGTGCTTCCCAGTACTGCTCCGCCTCCATATCCGCCCTCTTCAATAGCACATTGTAGCCGTCCACTAGCAGCACTGGTGGCTGCTTGTCCACCTGCACAGTGCAAACCCCTGCCTGTCTGTAGGTCCCAAGGAATATAAATGATATAGGTGCCTCGAATCATGGCCGGTAACACCTGTGTGGAGCCGCCTACTGCCGCAAGGAGAGACAGTAGAGGCAGCAGATTTGGTGCTGTCATACAGCTGAGCGAGCAGGGCCTCATACTCAACTACAAGGGGGAGTGCCCTTACCCTCTTCTAGCCACAATTTCCTGCATGCATGCAGTGTGGTCATTCAATGTTCCTGGACCGGGGGATCACTGTATGTTGATAAATTCTGTGCACGAGTAAGGCATCCCTTCCTCTTATCCCTGGCGCTCGCACTGCTTTGATGTCTGCATATCTCTTTCGCTGAGCTAATCATATGCAAGGCAGCCTTCCTCTTATCTCTGGCGCTCGCACTGCGCGCAGTACTGGCTTGCCACTTCCGTTAACCGCGAGGACTCGGCACTCTACGTCCCACCATCCTCAAGGGACCCCAGAAAGACATCCCAAATTGGTGTGCGCACCACTCTGCGCTGCAGCGTGGCCACAAGCACACAACACCTGCCCCTCGAGCAGTGCCACCTGTCCCTCGAGCAGTGCCCAAAAGCACCGGCCTTTCCTCACTTGTGGCATTCTCAGAGCGCCTACCCTGGCATTGCAAAAAAAGCTATGCATGAGATGCGCACCGCTTTGGGCTGCAGCATGTCGATGAGTGACCGCCGCACTTTCCGCTTCCTTTCTTGCTCTGCCTTGAGAGCGCGCGCGGCCTGGCGCTGCCGCTCCTCCTCTGCGGCGCGCTCATCTGCTTCTATCTTTGGCTTCCGCCAGCGCTGGGTCTTGCCTAGCGCCTTCTGCCTCTGCGGCGACTGCTCAAACCTCTGCGCAGGCACAGACAGAATTGCAACTTCTGCGCGAGCAGACGGCAGTGTTGCACACCTCTGCGCATAGACAAACTTCTCTTGCGCCTGTACAGTCCTCTGCGTGAGGTGCATGGCGGCAGTGACGGACTGTACAGTGCAGATCATAGTACACAGAAAAAATTCCAACAAGCAAAGAGGACAGGAGACAAAGTTAAGGAGGACAAGTCAAGACAGCTCCAACCTCTGGTGCCCATGCAAACCGAGCAGTAATGCTTAATTCTGTCACCCAGGGCGTTCTGTCGCTGTCAAAGCATAGGACAAAACACAGGAAGAGCCCTGAAGGTGGCAGCGGTTGCATGGTGAGCCGCACATACCTTCCTCTCCTCGATGAAGCGCTTCTGCTGCTTGAGGGACAGATGCGAGGTGTCGATGATCCTTGGTGGCGGTGGTGCAGCCTGGTTCCCACCCTGCAAGCAGCCACGTTCTTCTTTCCATAATTGGAGGGTGGTAGGTGAAAGGTGAGAGGTCATAGGTTTCGCTTCATGATGGATACATCAAGGTGCCTCATGCTACAGTTCTAGTAGACATGGGCAACTGCAGGCGTGAAGAATGTGCATTGCAGGGAAGCCGAGGGCTAGAAAAGTGGCGTCAGCCACCTGTGAAGGTTCTCCCTTGGCTGCAGTCTTTTTCGCGGGCTTCTTGGCGCAAGTGACCGTGAGGCGCTGCAGACGGTTTGCTGATCGTGAGTCTCCTGCAGTGAACAAGACACTAAGGTGCTCTGTCTTGATGCACTGGGCAAAAGCCTCTTCCTAGTGTGTGCATCAAAGTGATCGTGAAGGTCTTGAGGGGCATGAGCAAGCAACGAACCTTTCGGTAGCTCAATTATCAAGAGGCATACGCCCAGAAATCCTTGCTGAGGAGCAGAGCAAGCCCCAGCCAAGCTCTTTAGCATCTAGATGGGGCATGCTCTCCGGATGGTGGCCAAATTACCATCTGAAAACTCTTCAGTGATGTGTAATCTTTTCAGTGATATCCAGATCATCTAGCCAAACATCACCCATGCAGACTTTGACATGGGACACTAGAATAATCCTGCACAGATCCCATTTTTTGGACTTTCCTCAAGTTGCAAAAGCCCCTTCGTCAGACATGTGTCTTCATCATTCGATATCAAGCATGAAGAACATGCTTCCAGTCTCACAAATTCAACAATTGCAAAGTCAAATTGTGGCAGTCTTCTGACCCTTCATGCCACGTCACGTTATGAGACTTCGCCTAAAAGCGTGCCTTGCTCACTCCCACATAATGTCATGATCGTCTTGATTCTGTTGCAGGAAATAAATATGTCGTTTCTTGAAATTTAAAGAAGGGGACTTTGTAGAAATAGTGGGCGATGAATTCGCAGAGGGCGTTATCCTCCCAGTCCTGCAGCACCTCAGCCCCATCTTCTGCATTTCCTAGAGCGCACCACCCGATCTGGTGCAATGCTTCATCTTCAGACGCTGCCAGACCAGACAGCAGGCACAGACAGCCCTTCGGCAAGGGCTACAGCACGGGATGCTATGTGCAGCGACCTCCACCTCAATTAGTGTCTGGCAGGAATGGAGTGGGACCGGCAGTCATGCAGGGTCTGGGCACACCATTGCCCAATCAACACAGTGAGGTCGTGCAGAAAAATTTGCCAGGTTCCTACGATGTCACCGAGTTCGTGGCTGAGACCCTGCTTCCTACACGTACTGGCAAGTACAGACTCAGAGGATACAGACACACGGTAAGTGTACTATGCAACGATGTCAATGTGTTTTTAATCCACTTAGATCTGGGTGCACCTGTACAGTAATCCTGTTTCAGCCATCGTTGTGTGTGTCGATGGAGCACTTGGTCAATACTGTGTGTTGACCTGTGCCAGCAAGGGCATTTGTCTGTTGTCCTTGCTCTGGAATTTGAGATGTGTAACAGCTATTGATGGTTGTGTTGTCACCTACCTGACATTTCACCCATTCCATGCAGTTTGATGGCGGCAGGACATTCACAGAGCCCAGCGTGATCATGACAGGACGACCAGAGAATGGCACAGAGGTGAGTCAAGCCTTTCAGACACTTCTTTATGTAAGGTTTTGTGTAGATCTGGGTGGCCCTCTGTTGTGTCATTCCATCCCTGGATCTCACTCAGCTTCACGTGTCTGAGACTGCGTGCTTTTTTGCCATGCAGATACCTGTGCGCGTGCATGATGCCTGCTTCACATCGGGTGAGTTGCCATGTCCCCTTCAATTACTAGCATCCCCTGGGTCTATGATAGGCATGTTCGTATATCTACTTCATATCACCTCTCATGGTCAGCTTGGCCCACTGGTCAGTATTGTGCAAGATGGACATCTTATGACAGTCAGACGCAGGACTGGTCCCCTTGTCATACATAATAGAACATCTCTCAGCACTCGGTAATGTAGGCATTCTGCCTTTGACAAACCTGTCTCGAAAGTTGAGGGCCTCGAAAGGGAAAGTTCGAGCTTGACTTTGCGTTTGCTTTTGCGCAGAGGTGTTGGGGTCGTTGAAGTGCGACTGCGCGGGGCAGTTGGAGATGGCTATGGATTACATTCAGGAGAATGGCCCGGGTCTAATCATCTACCTGCAGCAGGAGGGGCGCGGCATCGGCCTTGCTAATAAGATAGCTGCCTATGCGTTGCAGGCAAGCCGCTTGCAACCTCAACGTCCTGATCGCGCTGTGCCGGGAATTTTCTGCGCGCTACTCTTGGATGCCTCCACACTTGCCAAATGCAAACCAAATGCATACAGCGCTCTTGGTGGTACCCACATTGCGCGTATTCTGAAGGGCAGGAACGCCGTGACATGGTTGCGCCAGAAGCTCTGCTGCTGCAGTTGCAATTGTGAATGCAGATCAGCTTCGGGGTCGCTCCACCTTTCATGGGAGAAAGCTAGGGTCCACAACGTACCTCCTGGTTGCCCGCATGGAAGAAGTACATCATTCTCAGCATTGTTTGTTTGGAGACATTATATAGGTGCTACCGCATGGGATAGATTTCTTACAAGCGCGGGCAGGATTTGAAAGCGTGTGGAATGTGTTGCAGGAAGAGGGGTTGGACACAGTGGATGCCAACAGGGCTCTGGGGCTGCCGGACGACTGCAGAGAATACTCCTCTGTCAGAAACATCCTGCAGAACCTGGGCATCCGCAGCATTCGCCTCATGGTGAGAACAGCCCCTTCCTCTTCCCTCAATGTTCGGCAAAAAGAGTCCCAGGGTATGGTGCTGTCTGCTCTGCATGCAGGGGCCATGCTATGCATGCATCCCTGCCACTCGTCAGCAGAGCTGAGACAGCGTCTGAGTTGAATGATGCACATGCACTTCCAGACATGCAGCAAGTGAATGATGGTTACAATTGGGAATATCAACGTTCGAGTGTTTGGAGTGTTGCGATAATTTCAAATCCAATTTCGAACTCAAAGTTGAATCGATCGCAGACAAACAACCCGCGCAAGATGAAGGTGCTGGAGGAGCTTGGGGTGGTGGTGACTGCGCGCATCCCATGCATTGTGAAGGCCCAGGAGCACAACATGGGCTACATCGCCACAAAACAGGTGAGAAATCTCACCTCATCACATCTCATCATACACCGGACACCGCACATCACACCGGTGCCTCTCTCCTGTACACACCTCACCATGATCAAGCAGAGCGCGATAGCTGCTTGAAAAGCACTGCTTCTGGTATCTTGTTATCAGTGGCCAGATCTGTCTGGAGTCCACTCCAGAGCCTCGCGCAGGGCAGTGGTGCGGTTGAAAGCGGGATGCTTGCTTTTCTTTGCAAATAGTGGGTGCCTTTCAACTCAAGCATGCAATTTTATACTGCCGGGCGCTCTCTGCTTGATGGGGAGTCCTAGGGGTGTACCATGGCCGCCACTTACTCAAGAGTGCAGAACTTTCTTTTTTGCTGACGGACGGGTGATGATCACACTGCGTGCAGGCGCGCATGTCTCATTGGATGGACGATGGTCCGGACTCTCTGGACGGCTCCTACTGCTATTGGAACCATGACGGGGAAACCCTGAAGCCATCAGCCAGGGGTGGGCAGGAAGGCTCGTCACGCCGTCAAGCAAGCAATCCAATGATGGGTTGGGTGGATCAACCTTTCCTTGGACCGGCTCAAGGCCTTACAAGGACCAGCTTCGCTGAGCAGTGGATCATCAACAATGTGGAAATTAATGACGCAGCCGAGACATGGCTGTCGGGCGACTATGGCATGTACGACCTCTACAAGGCTGAGTCTGCCGAGGCCAACAAACCGCCAATTTCACTGATCGCCTTCTCAAAAAAGATAGAAACATTCGTAAGGACGAGGAATAGCTCCTTCCTGAAGAAGAGGGACAACAGGGGAGCGATTATTGAGGGAGTGGGCCTAACCGAGGAGGCAAGCCAAAGAGAGGTGGCACGTGTCAGAAACAGGGCACGGCTAGAGGAAGAGGCACGCCTACATAAGATAAATGAGGGGGCAGGACTGCCCACGCCGCCGCAGCCGCTACACAGCAATGGGAAGCTCATTGGCAGGCCAGCTGTGCCTTGAGAGACGTAGAGCAGTCAGCATGAGTTGGTGGGCCGCATCTTTGGAAGGGAAACTCCGTCAAGCTGCAGATGGGTTGCAATGGCAAGCTGCTGGCGAGCTCTTGTGATGAAGCTGCAGCTGTCGATGCTTGTGATGAAGATTTGTTTTTGTCGCAATGGATTCCTTATCCTCCGGGCAATTTGTTGGCATGCATTGGTAGCGCGCAATTGTTGCAGTGATCAGATGTGAGCGGCCATGGCCAGAGTAGTAACTCACATCCGAGTGAGCCAAATTTCTGGCACACCAAGTCACAATATTTTCTAGGATGTTGCCTCTTGCAGCGGCAGTTTTGGATTCCGGGCATGCTGTGAAGGACAAGTTTCTTGCAACAGACGTGACAGGACATAGGCTGAGAGATACTGCAGGGGACATGTTGGCAGAGTACAGACAGAAATTGAAGTGCTATACCGCTCTGCATGGCGCAGCTTATTTGGCTGGTAGTGACAGAGAAGACCATACAAATTCATAGGATGAGAACAAGAATGGACATGGTCTCATATGATGCATCACGATGGGCAGAAGCCTGGTGTTGGTTGCATAATGACGTATCTTTAATCCTTGTGACACCTGTCCTGAAATCAAATGTGACAGCAGCATCATGCAATTTGCTCAAGTTGCATGGAATGTCAAGCACAGGAGTGCGTCGATATTTATCAAAATTGCATTATTGCATCTCATTCGTTCCTTTGCTCACGTCAAACAAACAATCGTGTCTCACTTCAATTATATCTGACTTATTCCTTTGAAGTGTTTCAGTTGCATCACACACGTTCATCGTATCATTTATTGTAATGTTGCTGCACTTTGCGAGACAGCTCTTCCTTTTGTTTTCTGGCGCTCACTCTATTTTTATGTCTGCTATCCCCCCCCTCTTTACAAAGATGTGAGACACACATTTTCATCGCGTCTTAGTCAGCGGCCACCGGCCGCCACAGAGGCGGCTGCGCTGGCGGCTGCCTGGCGCGCAGCACTGGCGGCAGCCGAGGCTGCTGAGGCGTTCCCTGCTTCGCCACCCACAAGCATCATCAACTTTCCTCACACACCATTATAGCGCAAAGATGACAAGCCAACTCAGACTTAGCCACCGAGATTCCCAGCGAGCAGCAGTTGCTCAAGACCCTGGCCCTTGCACATGAACAAGTCGAGAACGTGAGTAAGGGTGTCAGTACCAGAGGAAGCAGCAGCCGCAGCAGAGGCAGCGCTACTGCCGGCGGCTGCGGCGGCAGCGGCGGCCGATGAGAGGCCGACGCTGTTGGCTACAGCAGAGACGGCCGATGCCGCGGCCGCAGCGGCCGATGCCGCAGCTGAGGCACTAGACGAGCCTTGGCCACCTGCACACCGTAGTGTACCGTAGTGTTCTTGTGCTACCGTAGTGTATCCTGCAAGTCTTTTGCCTGGTTTTTTAAGTGAAAACTGCTCTCGTGCTTAGTCAGTGCTGCATTGTTTGGTAATATAGTAAAAGTCTTCGTCAATCTTTTGGCACGCAAGAACGATGCCCATCGCAAGTCAATATAAGCACCCCGAGTGGCAATCAACACTAGCAAGTGGTTAAGGAAAACTCTCGTGTCCTGGAGGGATGGATACTCCAGTCACCTGCAGAACTGGCTGCAGACGCTGCTGCGCTGGAGGCGCCGGCAGCAGCGGCCGCCGCGGCGGCCGCAATGTCAACGCCCCCGGAGCCGCGGCCTCCGCCTGAAGAGGCGCTCGATGCGGCCGCCGCCGCGCCGCCGCTGCTTGCCGATGCGCTCGCGCTGCTGCCGCCACCGGCCGCCGCCGCCGCAGCCGATGCCTGTAAAATTCAGTCTCTCATTGGTCCTGGGGGAAATTACCAGTGATCTCCAATGGGTCTTCGAGCAAAACCATGATGCCCCATCAAGTATGATGCAGAAGACCAACTGAGGTCACAAATTGGAAGCTTAATTCAAAGAGTTAAGAGCACTGTGTTCCCGTCTACTTGAAGCAAAGGGAGGTGCCGCACCTGGTCAGACCAGTTGCTAGCGGACGCTGCGGCGGCAGACGCCGATGCGCCATCACCTGCGGCGGCTGCTGCAGCGGCTGCGGACGCCTGGCCTGCAGCTGAACCCCTCATACAGATCTTTTTCAGCAGCTATTCATGTTCTCAGCACTTCCTGAATCTCAGTGGAGGCTTTAACCACATCGACAATGTCTCATTTGATCCAAATTGGGATTTCCTTCGGCTCAAATTGAGGGCCGACTGGTGTCTCCAATTGGCCATGGGCAAGGATTGGGGCAGACCTGCAGCAGCGGCGGCTGCAGCGGAGGTCTGACCGGCGGAGGAGGCAGAAGCTGCGGCCGAGGCGGCCCTCTGCGCAGCAGTTGCCGCCGCCGATGCCGCTGCCGATGCACCGGAAGTCCCTGTGCAGCCAGACACGTTCAGATTCTTGTAAGTATACTTTTTATGAGTTTAAACAGAGTGGAAGGTCCACCCTGCATGCAAGCTAAGCTAGCCCTAGGGGACGCCAAGATGAGCCTCCTCAGGTGTGCGTCAGTGTGAGTACTTTGCTGTGAGTCAGGAGCCTCATCAGGGGTGAGAGCACGATGCATGCGCAATCCCATGGTGAACATCAAGATCGGCATGTATACACTACGTAGTGGCACAATGCACTTTTCTCAGATTGTGGACAAAGGCTGCGTCCACACACGCGGTGACTCGCAGGGTGGCAAGCCCAATGTGTCACATGAGTGGATCATTAGGAATCCTGATTCAGGATGCATGCGCACAAAAGAGGTGTGGCATTACCGGTGGCCGAAGCAGCGGCAGCAGCGGCGCTGGCAGCGTCAGAGGCCGCGGAAGCTGCGGCGGAAGCTGCCGAGGAGCTGCCACCGCCGCCGCCGCTGCCGCCTAGAGCAGCGACGCTTGAGGCTGCAGAGTTGAGGCGATCGCGGCCGCCATTGAAGACGCTTGAGAAGAAATTACCAACCGGATTCTGCATTCAAATTCAATGGTCCAAATTCAGGCCACAAGTGTAACAAGAACAAATATTTGTGCACACACGTATATGCATCCCATCCCCTTTCTCTATAGGAGGATTGCTAGTGGCAATCACTCACATGAAAGCAACACCAACCCTGAATGGAAAGCTTTTCTGGGCACGCAGATGAGCCAAGGTGTGAGCGATGTCACAGCATTGTTGGTGCTTACCCCATTGTTGCTTGGAGGAGAGTAGCTAGTTGAGGCCAGGGAGTTGCCGGCCACGGCTGACGCGCCATTGACAGAGGCGAATGCTTGGCTCAAGCGTCTGCCACCTGCGCAGCATGAAAGTGAAACACTGAGCCAGTACTGCTGGTACCCAGTGCAGCATGTGGCAGGTGTGCCCTTCCTTAGACACAAATCAAGATGGAATGACATAGATTTTTAATCGTTTCCCCTTGTATGTCTCGGACCATCAAGCTGCACAAGGTCCTTGGGTAAAGCACCGAATGCCTCGAATAGAAGGCTACTGGGAGACCTGAGCGAAAACGTCCAGCCTCGTTCGCTGTGAACACGTACCTGCAGGAGACGGGAGCTGGCGGGCTTGGACGCTGAGAAGCGTACAGAGGATTGTGCTGACAAGCACTTGTCGAAGGAGCATTGTGGTGCGCGTCTGCATCGGTGGGCAAAGGTATGCCGTTTGCGTTCGAGCGCCGGACGATGAGATTCAGGACAAAGATGATATGGCTGCAATCGATGTGAATGGGCCTTTATACTCGCTCAACACCTTCAATCAGCGCCATCTGTCCCAGCACTGGTTTCTGTTCAGTACCAGGTTTGAGCTGTCCAGCCAGCTTTTGAACTCGTCAGCCTGAAAAACAAGGTTGCGCTGGTGATCGCATCCCTTTAAGAATATATGAGACAGAGGTGATGGCCAAATGATTCAGATTGAGTCACAAATAGTGAAGGTCTCCCGAGCTCAGTTTGCCTCGTATCGACTGTGGACCGTGCAGCAGAGGACACTCGAGTGATACATACACTCCTGAAATCCTGTAATCCCCTCGACTAAGCAGGAGAAGAACTTATTAAAATCAAAAGAACTTCTTGAGGCAGCTAATAAGATTAGAGGACAAGAAGATCAACTTGATGGAAGCTGATGGAGCTTGCTTTGAAAACAGCAGAGATCTCTAGAGGGACGCCGTCAGTCAACTTCTGCATGAGATGAACATCAAGCCCGATCATTTTGTGCAGTCCTCTTCACAGAACTTACAGCTTGACAAATTAAAGTATTTGCAATACATCTTACATTTCTGAGCACACTCCTCGCCATATCTTGCCAGTGAGACTGAGGATCTCCTGCAGATTATTGTATTCTTCGGATAGTAGTAAGCAGACATAGATAACCAAACCTCAGCCTTTGATCCGCTTTCTTATATAAAATTCTCACGGTCTGTACCTCAAGCGACGTCCCTGGAGACGAGGTCTTGAAAGCATAAATGACTCGCTACTACTGCGATTACTGCGACACATACCTGACACACGACTCGGTAAGGGTGCATAGATATGGATTTTATATAGATATGGATCGAATGGATTTTCGATGCTGCATCCTGCTCCTTGCGAAGAATCTTGGTCTGCTGAGCCATCCACTCCACCATGCTGAGAGCTTTCTGTGGCGCAGCCTGTCGTCAGAAAACAGCACAATGACGGATACAAACATAAGGTGAGGCGATATTAGTGTTTGCGAAGCGTGTATCAGACTCAACAACCAGGGCTACGACATTTGTTCTCGCCACAATCAACTGGGCAACTCTTGAGGTATGTTCCTTTTCTTGCAGGCCAATGTCAGGAACTACTACATGCAGTTCGAGGAATCCCAAACACAGAGCCTCATCGACAGCAAGATTATGGAGTTCGAGGCAAAAACACGCAACGCATTCCAAGCTCAGGTATGGAAACCACCCTGGCAGGAAGATTACCACCTGCAGAAAGCCGCAAGCACTGCCTCAAGCACCAGCACACTCTGTCTCTGCGCATCTTGCCTTGTTTGGATGTCTTGCCAGATAACATGCCAAACACAGGATTTGTCGATGTAAATGCTGAAAGGAGCCTGTGGCGTGTGCATGGCAGGTGGCGGCGTCTTTCCAGGCACAGATGATGGGCAGGGGAGCAGGCCCCATGCCTGGAGCACCGGGGATGCCACCGCGGCCAATGGGACCCCCCATGATGGGCATGCCTCCAGGCAGGCCCCCAATGGGCCCCCCGCCCCACGGCTTCCCAGGTAAGAGCAGCTGTCCAGCTGACGCATGACAGCATCCAAGGCCTGTGCTGGAGTGAGCGCAGGAGGTGCCTGGAAGAGCGTTGTCCGCCAACGGTAGATGCGCTTGTTGGTGTCCCCACTTTGGCCGAAAGTTCTATTCAAAGCAAGGAAGCATGGGCCCACATGACCGGCACCTTCGTGAAGCGTTGCACCTTGAGCATATTGCCAGCAGGATCCTTTGGGCCCTCCAAGCAACTCGCGATGCGCCATTTGGCACATGCAGACACACAGGAGTGAGTTGCACCATTGGTTGCAGGCATGCCACCCCCGGGAATGCCTCCGATGGCGCGGCCGCCGCCCGGTGCTCCGCCGATGGGAATGCCGCCGCCGCAGGGAATGCCGATGGGAATGCCGCAGGGAATCCGGCCGCAGTGATGATTCCTGCGCGCCTGCTTGCCAGCACTGGCGCGTGCATGATGCTGCAGTTCCTTGTCTGAAATTTTGAGATGCTTCTGGCAGCCAGCAGCTCTTTTGTGAGTTTCACATCTAACCAATTGTGGGCCTGCGAGCCTCCCCTGGGGGCACCTGTCGGGTTGCTATAAGGGCCGCCTGACTTGTACACACATATGGCTACCAAATGCCATGCTTTCTGCTGAGAGAGTGTCTTGATGTCTTGGACATTTGGGTCAGCGCCAGTTTTTCACAGATGGAGTTATTGCTTGTGCAGATGCTGGCAATCTGAACATGCAGTGTGCAAGGCAGCGAATTTGTTGGCCCAACATGTCCTTGTTCTGACCTAGATTCAGGCTTGTTTCGTTCGAAATAACAAACTATCTCAGCTAGGCATATTTTTAGCGCACAACGATTGATGCTGTTGGGAAATTTTGAAACGGACTTGTAATGCTTTGGACCAGAGCAACATTTGAAACAGCTTGCTGATGTCAGCAGTCACCAGCCCATCGACGGTGCATTATATCATTACTTGTGCACTGATCAGCTGCACGCACACTGATGTACATGCGCAAGCCATGCCAGGATGGCTTTCATTTCCATGCAAAGCAAGGTAGTTCCACATATTAAACATTCCCATCTGCACAACTGTTCATGGTACACCAGTATTCACAGACAAGCCAAAGAGATGGCGTGTCATTTCTGTACACAAGATAGCAGCCATAAGGCTATCAATTTGGGAGCAGAGCCAAGTCAAAACTGGCAGCATACTAGAATGCATGCCACATGCGCTGCCACCATATGGTGCCCAAGAAAGACATGCACTCAAGAGTGCTTGCCCTTTTAGAAGAGAAGGGCCGATTTCAAGTGTCTGCAGACATTCTGGTTCAGCTCTGATGTAAAGGCTTGAGTCTATCCAAATTCCTTAGCGCAGCTGCAAATGTCACTCAACCTACAGAAGTTCCAAAGCATCTCCTCACCACTACATTTCTTGCCTTTCTTGGCGGGAGTGCCAGTTGGAGCAGACTCATTCTCTGTGCTGCTTCTTCAACCCTGAGGGGCACCAATTCCCGCATGCACCAAGCTCCATCTCTATAGCCCGGCTTTCTCATGTGTACACAAGCGTCTGACAGCAGACACCATCCATCTTCCACCCAGAGAAGCAGATCTTCCCCACCAGAAAAGCTCTTTTGTCTTCTCAGCTTCTCAGGCAGCCAGCAGCGCACTCCGAAGCAGGAACCCCAGAAGAGCGACAGTACCGGGGACTGAGATGTTGTCATCGATTTTCTGGTTTATCGGCAGCGACTCTATCAGCGTTGCCACGGCGGCTATGGCGGCTACGCCCAGTGCCATGGCCGCAATGTCGCACTCGAAATAGCCCATGCTGCAGAAGAACGCTATGAAGGCAATCGCCATGCTGGAGCCGCCTGCAAAAACACACTATGGATATCACTGCATATTGCACAAAATAGTCGTGACAGTAGAGCAAATTACAGAGGAAGGGGTGAGTCCTGTGCGTGCCGCCAAGCATGGCCAGAACAGCGATCTGCTGCAGTGCCAGGGCCTTCAGATCTATAGCTTATAATAATATTGGACACACCAGGGCTTTGGAAGAACCCGCCCAACACATTGACACAGCCTGCGGCCCTCTTGCATGCAGCAGGCTAGCTGGATCCTGCAGCAGTTTCCTAGCAATATCGAGCTGGTGCTCTCTTTGTTCGGATGACCGCATCAGTCGCAATAATGTGCACAGCCCTGTTGCAGATACAATCCTGCGTCCGGCGGGAAAGCCGACGCCAAACTGATATTGCAAGCAATGCTGCTCTTGTTCTCAGGTGAAACAGCTTAGAGGAGCGCTCACCGAGGAACATGGCACCGCTGCCAGCCCAGGACTTGGAGCTATTCCAGGGCAGCTTGTGGCGGCCGCCCAGTCGACGGCCCACTATATCCGCCTGCACACAAGCTCCTTGCACTAAAAACAAAATACAATTAAAGGAAATTTAAACGCCCTGATGAAGCCTGGGGCATTGTTAAGGAGACGGAGGCCACATGCATGCTTGCCTTTGCCACCATGAGGGCATGGGTGCATCCATGCCCCCTAATCCTTGCACTCATTTTTTTTCCACTCCACGTCTGATCTCTCTGCCTTCATGGTTGCATGCCTCTTTCTCTGAAGCGCATCGAAACGTTCCAATGCTGGTGCTGCGATGTCAAGCAAATTGACCACTGTGGCACCGGTGGGGGGGTCCCTATTGGTGTACATAAATTATTGACGAATCTATCAACTAGCATCTGGCAGATGTACACCATGATAACATTCGTTAGTGAAATTACTGATCTCGGTGTACAGTGGTGGAACACACCAGGCCGTCACCGCCGCACATGAGCGAGAAGACCACCACTCCCACAGGAGACTCCCTCCAGTAGACCAGGGTGGCCCCCAGCAGCACCACCACATAGTACAGCGGCCCACGCAGGAGCTCAGACCTGTGCACCGCAAAAACCCACAAAACTCATGGCTTGATTGAGTCAGACGGTGGAGCCAGTCTCTCTGCTGCTTCAGGGATACGCTTACTGCACATTTGCGCTCTACCTATCTAGTGTAGTGCTTCTTCACATGAATGTCTGCTAAAGCGATTGGCAGGAAAAGTCTCAGGTGGCTATCATGCTACCGGAATCCCTGACGTTGACTGATAGGGAAGGGGCACATATGCAAAGTGCAATGCAAAGATGCCTTCCAAGCATGTGGCTTCCGGCAGCAATCAGCGTTGAAACATGCAATTCATGAAGAGGAAGCTTTAAAAGGAGCTTACTTGTCGCCCTCCCTGCTCATGGCGTTGACAGTCTTTGGGTCGTCTATGACCCCCGTCCCCAATGCAAGCACCCTGCAAGCAAGAATGGTGTCATTGTCCTCACAGCGTCAATTAAGAGAGGCTTGAGATGAGTCATTGTGCACGAGATGGCTCTCACGGGAGGGCAACACAGCAGATCCAAGCTCACCTCAGCAGGTTGAGGCAGGGCACAATGGCGGCAAAGAACCGGGCGTTAGGATCTGCACTGCAATCCGCAACAAAGAGCTTCAGAGGTTCATTAGAGCAACACATGAGTTGCCAAAGTTATATTGCAGCATCAACTAGATTTGACTGTACCACAACCTGCTGAGGTGAGCACTCAGCGTGCCGCTCACCTGAAGAGCGGCCAACACAGCGCAAAGCCTGGGCCAGCCAGGATGTGCACCAGCTTCCGGCTCAACTTCTGCAGTGACAAAAATCATCTTTCCTTAGCCCCAATTCTTTCAAAGTACTTTACATGTACATGTGAGACTCACTGGGGCTAGCGTAGGCCTTGCATAAACTGGTCAACAAGTCCTCCAGGGCAAGACATGTGTCGGTGGTGCAGAGCTGTCAGATTTTCCTAGTGCACCGTACCTGGTCCACAATGCCCCTGGATGAGAGCGCCCTGAAGATCTTCACGAGAGCAATGGCACCGGCCGCGGCAACGACTGTTGCGCAAACATCCTGGAGCAACGGGTTCTGCTGCAGGACCAGCAGCACCGAGGAGGCCTGCTGGCTCCCTGTCTCCAGCAGCTGCGCGCTGCATTTTACCCCCTGGGCACCAGGAGGCAGGTGAGACTCCAGATGTTGCCAGGATGTCTGCAGATCTAGCAGTTATTGAGCAATGCCAAATTGCCAACGGCGCTGGCATCTATGATCTATGGTCTGCTTATGGTTCCCTTGGCCATATGATACCTTCTTGACGCGGGAGTGTTGCCTTGGACCAGGTCGTACTGGTAATCTGAGACCGCAGCATGGAGCGTCTAGCGAGACCCCATCGGCAGGCTGCGTCCGACGTATCGATGCAGCAGGTCTATAAAGATATCGAAAAGATGTCGCTGGCGGTATGCGTGCGCTGGGCGTCTTCCAGGCGCACCCGTTGCCCAGCAGCTTGGTGGAATCGAAGCACCCAAGACAACTCATATGAAGGCGAAACTGCTCGCTATACAGCGCTATGACGTCAAAGCATTACGAATTAGTATAGAGACACTAGAGCAAATGTGTCGCTTTTGGTAGTTGCGCCAAAGATGACAGATGCGGCAAGGTTTTGTGCTGCTACAAATTCTTTAGGTGCGTTTATATTGATCACAGAATGAAACTTTACCTTCACCTCCAAAATTCTTTCCTTTGGCTTGCTCAATTCGATTTTCTCGTCGACATTTAGATTTCTATCTCCAGCTCATCCATTTGATGCTGACGTGGCATCTGCACTTTTTGGGCTCATGCATGATTGATGATCATGAAAATATATCTCCTTCTCATCTTGTGTTTTGTGCATTGGTTGATAGTATGGACGTTCTGCGGGGCACTCCTGGCCGGTTGACTAGCCTCGTGCCATCGTGCACTTGTTTCACAACTTTTCATAGGCAACGCAGGTTGATGAATGTGGTGCCAAGGCTCACACGATCTCAAAACAGCGCTTGGGATAATCGTAGCAGAAGAGAGGTATTGACGGCAGGAGTTGCGGTTGCTGGTGGGTCGCTTTTGAACGTCCGTGCCAGCGCTGCTGGAGACATGCCGAACGTGCCAAAAACCGAGCTAGCAGATGGCATCTCCATCAGTCAGGTGATCTGAGGTCCATGATGGGCAAAAACAGTTTCAATGGAACTTGTCGTGGTTGTTGCGCCCTGCATCACAGCTGCTTTGTCGAGTTCAAAAATTGATGGCGATCAAATTATTGCAGGTTATCAAAGGGTGCTGGCAGCTGTCTGGTGGTCATGGGTGCGACACCTGCGACTCATTTTCCTCTCTGAGAGGAAATCCTGCCGAGTCAAAGAGCACACGTCTAGCAACTTGTTCACGCACTTCTGTTCTTGCAGAGGCGAGCGAGATTCAGACAGGACAAGCGGAAATGCTGCGATCGAAGACTTCAAACCCTTTGTGCAGGCAGGCATCACCACCTTCGACACAGCAGGTAAAAGTCCCTTAGCGCACTCATATGACCACACAACTGGCACAGCAGATGCATGCCAGCTTTCCTGAGAAGCAGGCGTGCGATAGCATTTCTGCTGCACAGACATATACGGGCCTTCAGAGTCCATCATTGGTGAGTACCTTCGGGAGAGCGGCGACAGGGGAAACGTGCAGGTGCTGACAAAGTTCTGCTGCTTCGGCCGGGACATGCAGACTGCTGACTCGGCAAGCTTTATCAAGCGGGTGAGCCCCCCAGCCCCTTGCCGTGGACCGGCTTGTTAAACATGCACGTCCGATTCCCAAACATCCTCGATCACACAGATGCATCTTTATGCAAGCAGGATCTCCATTGTACTGTGCTTTTCAGAATCACAAGGGAATAATATTGAAGGGAGGCACACTGCACAGTACTAGCGGCCCCACATCCCACATTTTATACCACCTATAATCTCAGATTGTCATTATTAATCAGGATGCAATCACGGTCTTCAAAGATGAACTGGCAATTGTACGGGATACAGAAGCTTTTACGGTGCCTGGGAACAGATGCGCTCAATCTGGTGCAATTTCACTGGCGGCCCTACATCCATCTGATAGGAACCCACTTATATTCCTAACAGATGCGTGGGCGATTGCAGGGGGTGCAGAATTCTTTGCGTAGCCTGGGAGTGGACAAATTGGATCTGGTCCAATTTTACTGGCACGATTATGGCGTGGAGAAATACGTGGGCGCTGCACAGCGATTGGCAGAGCTGCAGGGGGCCGGCCTGATCAGGCACGTGGGGGTGACTAACTTTGACACCCCCCGGCTGAGCGAGATTGTGGATGCTGGCGTGCCTGTTGTCAGCAACCAGGTGAGCACACCGTCACATGAGCGCTGATGTCAGCAGAGCCATCACAGCAGCCATGGAAATCTACTGAAGAAGTGAAGTGTACATTGGAAGGCTCAAAAAGTCAAAGCAGCCCTTGAAAAAGTGTTCAGAAGTGAATTGCAGCTCGAAAGGGCTGTCATTTTCCAAGACTTGCCAGCACACCATCTGCATGCACTGGTTGGCCACTGAGCGGCATGCCTACAGACAATTCAGCTGTGAGCATGGAGTATATGTATTAAAGCATGATTTAATTTTGTGCAATTGTTGACAGAGGACATGATGACCTGCGCGCATACCATGACAAATGCGGAGGCAGGACAGACAGCAAGACAGAGATGAGCATCAAGAGTGTGAAACTTGGAATCACTCTATATGATTCCCTGTAAACCATCACAGGCATACCTCTCATACCTGGCAGAGAGGTATGAGAGAGTGTGATGTAAACACAAAATGCTTTGTGAGTGCAGGTGCAGTACTCGCTGCTGGACAGGCGTCCGGAGAATTTGATGGTCCCATACTGCCAGGAGCACGGCATCAAGCTGCTGCCCTATGGTACCGTCGCAGGTGGCTTCCTCTCAGAGCGCTACCTCGGCCTCCCAGCCAGCAAGTGCGTGCACACAAAGCCAAAATTGCTGATCTGCTTATGCAGGAATTGATCCCTTTGCGCCGCATGCGGGATCCATGCAAGGAATTCTCCCTGCTGCAACTCCTACTGAATATTCAAGATCTCGCATCTGGCCCCAGAGATTGTTATTGTCTGCAACCTTATATCTGCTTTGAATGCTTGTCAGTTTCCTGAAGCGAGGAGGGCTCCTTGGAGCAAAATGAGCAACAATGTGCCTGTAGCCGGGCATGCTGCGGCTAATGCAATTACATATGTTGCAGATCCCTTTCGCTGCGAAAGAGCTTAGAGGCGCATGCAGGCATGCATAACAAGGGCAGGATGGTTTGCATGCAAAGGCACTTTCCCACCGTGTGCATGCTTGCATGTGGACTCTGACAATAATTTCCTTTGGTGGTCATGCCTAGCTTCCACTCTCCTCAGGGGGTGGCAAATTCATTGTTGGATTTATGGTTGAGAGGTGATTCGATGGCTAAGAGCAGCGTCTGATGGGCGCAGGGTGCGCGCGGACACGTACAGCAAGAGCAAGTATGCGAGCGTGATAAGCCAGAGCGGCGGCTGGGACTGGTTCCAGTCGCTCCTGCGCGAGTTGGACGGCGTCGCTCGCAAGCACGGCGCTGACATCGCCACCGTCTCTTCGCGCTGGGTCCTCGACCAGCCGCAGGTGCTTCCTCCTTCGTGAGTCCCAAAGATGCTGTACAGCGGGGTGGCTAGGTGCTTTGAAAATGTGTGCTCACCCCCCTTTGTTGAGTCCTTTGCACTTGGTTCAGCTTCTTGGGAGCCCAAGATAGGCACTACCAACCACTTCTGCTTTCTGCTCACAACATGTATGCTATCCCATCCTCACGCTCTGAGCCTGACTACTTCATGTTCCCAAACATTCTTGCTTGACATTGCCAAGCGACTGCTACTGGCGGTGGCGCGCGTAAATTGCGGTAGTGTGCCAAAGGTGGTAGCCACAAATTTTTATCTGGTGACGCTCTGCCTGCTGTACCTTCTGCGCCTTCTGCAACTCTATCCCGGCCAAGCAAGCGCAATAT